>NW_027436285.1:0-600000 GCF_964199755.1 Larus michahellis
CTGCAGCCCCCAGGTGTGTGGGGCTACGCAAGCGGTTCCCAAAGAGCTTTAGAACAAGGCATAGTTTTCCCTGCTGGCTCTTTGGGCGTGGGACCAATCTCCAGACATATGGCCATTTTTGTGCCTGGCGTGGCGCCAAGTGGGAAAGGGTGGTTTTCAGTCTGAAGGCAGCAGGAAGGCCTGCAGCCCCCAGGTGTGTGGGGCTACGCAAGCGGTTCCCAAAGAGCTTTAGAACAAGGCATAGTTTTCCCTGCTGGCTCTTTGGGCGTGGGACCAGTCTCCAGACATATGGCCATTTTTGTGCCTGGCGCGGCGCCAAGTGGGAAAGGGTGGTTTTGAGGCTGAAGGCAGCAGGAAAGCCTGCAGCCCGCAGGTGTGTGGGGCTACGCAAGCGGTTCCCAAAGAGCTTTAGAACAAGGCATAGTTTTCCCTGCTGGCTCTTTGGGCGTGGGACCAATCTCCAGACATATGGCCATTTTTGTGCCTGGCGTGGCGCCAATTGGGAAAGGGTGGTTTTGAGGCTGAAGGCAGCGGGAAAGCCTGCAGCCCCCAGGTGTGTGGGGCTACGCAAGCGGTTCCCAAAGAGCTTTAGAACAAGGCATAGTTTTCCCTGCTGGCTCTTTGGGCGTGGGACCAGTCTCCAGACATATGGCCATTTTTGTGCCTGGCACGGTACAAAGTGGGAAAGGGTTGTTTTGAGGCTGAAGGCAGCAGGAAAGCGTGCAGCCCCCAGGTCTGTGGGGCTACGCAAGCGGTTCCCAAAGAGCTTTAGAACAAGGCATAGTTTTCCCTGCTGGCTCTTTGGGCGGGGGACCAATCTCCAGACATATGGCCATTTTTGTGCCTGGCGCGGCGCCATGTGGGAAAGGGTGGTTTTGAGGCTGAAAGTGCCAGAAAAGCCTGCAGCCCCCAGGTGTGTGGGGCTACGCAAGCGGTTCCCAAAGAGCTTTAGAACAAGGCATAGTTTTCCCTGCTGGCTCTTTGGGCGTGGGACCAATCTCCAGACATATGGCCATTTTTGTGCCTGGCGCGGCGCCAAGTGGGAAAGGGTGGTTTTGAGGCTGAAGGCAGCAGGAAAGCCTGCAGCCCCCAGGTCTGTGGGGCTACGCAAGCGGTTCCCAAAGAGCTTTAGAACAAGGCATAGTTTTCCCTGCTGGCTCTTTGGGCGTGGGACCAGTCTCCAGACATATGGCCATTTTTGTGCCTGGCGCGGCGCCAAGTGGGAAAGGGTGGTTTTGAGGCTGAAGGCAGCAGGAAAGCCTGCAGCCCCCAGGTGTGTGGGGCTACGCAAGCGGTTCCCAAAGAGCTTTAGAACAAGGCATAGTTTTCCCTGCTGGCTCTTTGGGCGGGGGACGAATCTCCAGACATATGGCCATTTTTGTGCCTGGCGCGGCGCCAAGTGGGAAAGGGTGGTTTTGAGGCTGAAGGCAGCGGGAAAGCCTGCAGCCCCCAGGTGTGTGGGGCTACGCAGGCGGTTCCCAAAGAGCTTTAGAACAAGGCATAGTTTTCCCTGCTGGCTCTTTGGGCGTGGGACCAATCTCCAGACATATGGCCATTTTTGTGCCTGGCGTGGCGCCAAGTGGGAAAGGGTGGTTTTGAGGCTGAAGGCAGCAGGAAAGCCTGCAGCCCGCAGGTGTGTGGGGCTACGCAAGCGGTTCCCAAAGAGCTTTAGAAGAAGGCATAGTTTTCCCTGCTGGCTCTTTGGGCGGGGGACCAGTCTCCAGACATATGGCCATTTTTGTGCCTGGCGCGGCACCAAGTGGGAAAGGGTGGTTTTGAGGCTGAAAGTGCCAGAAAAGCCTGCAGCCCCCAGGTGTGTGGGGCTACGCAAGCGGTTCCCAAAGAGCTTTAGAACAAGGCATAGTTTTCCCTGCTGGCTCTTTGGGCGTGGGACCAGTCTCCAGCCATATGGCCATTTTTGTGCCTGGCGCGACGCCAAGTGGGAAAGGGTGGTTTTGAGGCTGAAGGCAGCAGGAAAGCCTGCAGCCCGCAGGTGTGTGGGGCTACTCAAGCGGTTCCCAAAGAGCTTTAGAACAAGGCATAGTTTTCCCTGCTGGCTCTTTGGGCGTGGGACCAGTCTCCAGACATATGGCCATTTTTGTGCCTGACGCTGCGCCAAGTGGGAAAGGGTGGTTTTGAGGCTGAAGGCAGCAGGAAGGCTTGCAGCCCCCAGGTGTGTGGGGCTACGCAAGCGGTTCCCAAAGAGCTTTAGAACAAGGCATAGTTTTCCCTGCTGGCTCTTTGGGCGTGGGACCAATCTCCAGACATATGGCCATTTTTGTGCCTGGTGCGGCGCCAAGTGGGAAAGGGTGGTTTTGAGGCTGAAGGCAGCAGGAAGGCCTGCAGCCCCCAGGTGTGTGGGGATACGCAAGCGGTTCCCAAAGAGCTTTAGAACAAGGCATAGTTTTCCCTGCTGGCTCTTTGGGCGTGGGACCAATCTCCAGACATATGGCCATTTTTGTGCCTGGCGTGGGGCCAAGTGGGAAAGGGTGGTTTTGAGGCTGAAGGCAGCAGGAAAGCCTGCAGCCCGCAGGTGTGTGGGGCTACGCAAGCGGTTCCCAAAGAGCTTTAGAACAAGGCATAGTTTTCCCTGCTGGCTCTTTGGGCGTGGGACCAATCTCCAGACATATGGCCATTTTTGTGCCTGGCGTGGCGCCAATTGGGAAAGGGTGGTTTTGAGGCTGAAGGCAGCGGGAAAGCCTGCAGCCCCCAGGTGTGTGGGGCTACGCAAGCGGTTCCCAAAGAGCTTTAGAACAAGGCATAGTTTTCCCTGCTGGCTCTTTGGGCGTGGGACCAGTCTCCAGACATATGGCCATTTTTGTGCCTGGCACGGCGCCAAGTGGGAAAGGGTTGTTTTGAGGCTGAAGGCAGCAGGAATGCCTGCAACCACCAGGTCTGTGGGGCTACGCAAGCGGTTCCCAAAGAGCTTTAGAACAAGGCATAGTTTTCCCTGCTGGCTCTTTGGGCGGGGGACCAATCTCCAGACATATGGCCATTTTTGTGCCTGGCGCGGCGCCATGTGGGAAAGGGTGGTTTTGAGGCTGAAAGTGCCAGAAAAGCCTGCAGCCCCCAGGTGTGTGGGGCTACGCAAGCGGTTCCCAAAGAGCTTTAGAACAAGGCATAGTTTTCCCTGCTGGCTCTTTGGGCGTGGGACAAATCTCCAGACATATGGCCATTTTTGTGCCTGGCGCGGCGCCAAGTGGGAAAGGGTGGTTTTGAGGCTGAAGGCAGCAGGAAAGCCTGCAGCCCCCAGGTGTGTGGGGCTACTCAAGCGGTTCCCAAAGAGCTTTAGAACAAGGCATAGTTTTCCCTGCTGGCTCTTTGGGCGTGGGACCAATCTCCAGACATATGGCCATTTTTGTGCCTGGCGTGGCGCCAAGTGGGAAAGGGTGGTTTTGAGGCTGAAGGCAGCAGGAAAGCCTGCAGCCCCCAGGTCTGTGGGGCTACGCAAGCGGTTCCCAAAGAGCTTTAGAACAAGGCATAGTTTTTCCTGCTGGCTCTTTGGGCGGGGGACGAATCTCCAGACATATGGCCATTTTTGTGCCTGGCGCGGTGCCAAGTGGGAAAGGGTGGTTTTGAGGCTGAAGGCAGCGGGAAAGCCTGCAGCCCCCAGATGTGTGGGGCTACGCAAGTGGTTCCCAAAGAGCTTTAGAAGAAGGCATAGTTTTCCCTGCTGGCTCTTTGGGCGTGGGACCCATCACCAGACATATGGCCATTTTTGTGCCTGGCGCGGCGCCAAGTGGGAAAGGGTGGTTTTGAGGCTGAAGGCAGCAGGAAAGCCTGCAGCCCCCAGGTCTGTGGGGCTATGCAAGCGGTTCCCAAAGAGCTTTACAACAAGGCATAGTTTTCCCTGGTTGCTCTTTGGGCGTGGGACCAGTCTCCAGACATATGGCCATTTTTGTGCCTGGCACGGCGCCAAGTGGGAAAGGGCGATTTTGAGGCTGAAGGCAGCAGGAAAGCCTGCAGCCCGCAGGTGTGTGGGGCCACGCAAGCGGATCCCAAAGAGCTTTAGAACAAGGCATAGTTTTCCCTGCTGGCTCTTTGGGCGTGGGACCAGTCTCCAGACATATGGCCATTTTTGTGCCTGGTGCGGCGCCAAGTGGGAAAGGGTGGTTTTGAGGCTGAAGGCAGCGGGAAAGCCTGCAGCCCGCAGGTCTGTGGGGCTACGCAAGCGGTTCCCAAAGAGCTTTAGAACAAGGCATAGTTTCCCCTGCTGGCTCTTTGGGCGTGGGACCAATCTCCAGACATATGGCCATTTTTGTGCCTGGCGCGGCGCCAGGTGGGAAAGGGTAGTACTGAGGCTGAAGGCAGCAGGAAAGCCTGCAGCCCCCAGGTGTGTGGGGCTACGCAAGTGGTTCCAAAGAGCTTTAGAAGAAGGCATAGTTTTCCCTGCTGGCTCCTTGGGTGTGGGACACATCTCCAGCCATAAGGCCATTTTTGTGCCTGGAGCGACACCTAGTGGGAAAGGGTAGTATTGAGGCTGAAGGCAGCAGGAAAGCCTGCAGCCCGCAGGTCTGTGGGGCTACGCAAGAGGTTCCCAAAGAGCTTTAGAACAAGGCATAGTTTTCCCTGCTGGCTCTTTGGGCGTGGGACCTATCTCCAGACATATGGCCATTTTTGTGCCTGGAGCGATGCCAAGTGGGACAGGGCCGTTTTGAGGCTGAAGGCAGCAGGAAAGCCTGCAGCCCGCAGGTGTGTGGGGCTACGCAAGCGGTTCCCAAAGAGCTTTAGAAGAAGGCATAGTTTTCCCTGCTGGCTCTTTGGGCGGGGGACGAATCTCCAGACATATGGCCATTTTTGTGCCTGGCGCGGCGCCAAGTGGGAAAGGGTGGTTTTGAGGCTGAAGGCAGCGGGAAAGCCTGCAGCCCCCAGGTGTGTGGGGCTACGCAGGCGGTTCCCAAAGAGCTTTAGAACAAGGCATAGTTTTCCCTGCTGGCTCTTTGGGCGTGGGACCAATCTCCAGACATATGGCCATTTTTGTGCCTGGCGTGGCGCCAAGTGGGAAAGGGTGGTTTTGAGGCTGAAGGCAGCAGGAAAGCCTGCAGCCCGCAGGTGTGTGGGGCTACGCAAGCGGTTCCCAAAGAGCTTTAGAAGAAGGCATAGTTTTCCCTGCTGGCTCTTTGGGCGGGGGACCAGTCTCCAGACATATGGCCATTTTTGTGCCTGGCGCGGCACCAAGTGGGAAAGGGTGGTTTTGAGGCTGAAAGTGCCAGAAAAGCCTGCAGCCCCCAGGTGTGTGGGGCTACGCAAGCGGTTCCCAAAGAGCTTTAGAACAAGGCATAGTTTTCCCTGCTGGCTCTTTGGGCGTGGGACCAGTCTCCAGCCATATGGCCATTTTTGTGCCTGGCGCGACGCCAAGTGGGAAAGGGTGGTTTTGAGGCTGAAGGCAGCAGGAAAGCCTGCAGCCCGCAGGTGTGTGGGGCTACTCAAGCGGTTCCCAAAGAGCTTTAGAACAAGGCATAGTTTTCCCTGCTGGCTCTTTGGGCGTGGGACCAGTCTCCAGACATATGGCCATTTTTGTGCCTGACGCTGCGCCAAGTGGGAAAGGGTGGTTTTGAGGCTGAAGGCAGCAGGAAGGCTTGCAGCCCCCAGGTGTGTGGGGCTACGCAAGCGGTTCCCAAAGAGCTTTAGAACAAGGCATAGTTTTCCCTGCTGGCTCTTTGGGCGTGGGACCAATCTCCAGACATATGGCCATTTTTGTGCCTGGTGCGGCGCCAAGTGGGAAAGGGTGGTTTTGAGGCTGAAGGCAGCAGGAAGGCCTGCAGCCCCCAGGTGTGTGGGGATACGCAAGCGGTTCCCAAAGAGCTTTAGAACAAGGCATAGTTTTCCCTGCTGGCTCTTTGGGCGTGGGACCAATCTCCAGACATATGGCCATTTTTGTGCCTGGCGTGGGGCCAAGTGGGAAAGGGTGGTTTTGAGGCTGAAGGCAGCAGGAAAGCCTGCAGCCCGCAGGTGTGTGGGGCTACGCAAGCGGTTCCCAAAGAGCTTTAGAACAAGGCATAGTTTTCCCTGCTGGCTCTTTGGGCGTGGGACCAATCTCCAGACATATGGCCATTTTTGTGCCTGGCGTGGCGCCAATTGGGAAAGGGTGGTTTTGAGGCTGAAGGCAGCGGGAAAGCCTGCAGCCCCCAGGTGTGTGGGGCTACGCAAGCGGTTCCCAAAGAGCTTTAGAACAAGGCATAGTTTTCCCTGCTGGCTCTTTGGGCGTGGGACCAGTCTCCAGACATATGGCCATTTTTGTGCCTGGCACGGCGCCAAGTGGGAAAGGGTTGTTTTGAGGCTGAAGGCAGCAGGAATGCCTGCAACCACCAGGTCTGTGGGGCTACGCAAGCGGTTCCCAAAGAGCTTTAGAACAAGGCATAGTTTTCCCTGCTGGCTCTTTGGGCGGGGGACCAATCTCCAGACATATGGCCATTTTTGTGCCTGGCGCGGCGCCATGTGGGAAAGGGTGGTTTTGAGGCTGAAGGCAGCAGGAAAGCCTGCAGCCCCCAGGTGTGTGGGGCTACGCAAGCGGTTCCCAAAGAGCTTTAGAACAAGGCATAGTTTTCCCTGCTGGCTCTTTGGGCGTGGGACCAATCTCCAGACATATGGCCATTTTTGTGCCTGGCGTGGCGCCAAGTGGGAAAGGGTGGTTTTGAGGCTGAAGGCAGCAGGAAAGCCTGCAGCCCCCAGGTCTGTGGGGCTACGCAAGCGGTTCCCAAAGAGCTTTAGAACAAGGCATAGTTTTTCCTGCTGGCTCTTTGGGCGGGGGACGAATCTCCAGACATATGGCCATTTTTGTGCCTGGCGCGGTGCCAAGTGGGAAAGGGTGGTTTTGAGGCTGAAGGCAGCGGGAAAGCCTGCAGCCCCCAGATGTGTGGGGCTACGCAAGTGGTTCCCAAAGAGCTTTAGAAGAAGGCATAGTTTTCCCTGCTGGCTCTTTGGGCGTGGGACCCATCACCAGACATATGGCCATTTTTGTGCCTGGCGCGGCGCCAAGTGGGAAAGGGTGGTTTTGAGGCTGAAGGCAGCAGGAAAGCCTGCAGCCCCCAGGTCTGTGGGGCTATGCAAGCGGTTCCCAAAGAGCTTTACAACAAGGCATAGTTTTCCCTGGTTGCTCTTTGGGCGTGGGACCAGTCTCCAGACATATGGCCATTTTTGTGCCTGGCACGGCGCCAAGTGGGAAAGGGCGATTTTGAGGCTGAAGGCAGCAGGAAAGCCTGCAGCCCGCAGGTGTGTGGGGCCACGCAAGCGGATCCCAAAGAGCTTTAGAACAAGGCATAGTTTTCCCTGCTGGCTCTTTGGGCGTGGGACCAGTCTCCAGACATATGGCCATTTTTGTGCCTGGTGCGGCGCCAAGTGGGAAAGGGTGGTTTTGAGGCTGAAGGCAGCGGGAAAGCCTGCAGCCCGCAGGTCTGTGGGGCTACGCAAGCGGTTCCCAAAGAGCTTTAGAACAAGGCATAGTTTCCCCTGCTGGCTCTTTGGGCGTGGGACCAATCTCCAGACATATGGCCATTTTTGTGCCTGGCGCGGCGCCAGGTGGGAAAGGGTAGTACTGAGGCTGAAGGCAGCAGGAAAGCCTGCAGCCCCCAGGTGTGTGGGGCTACGCAAGTGGTTCCAAAGAGCTTTAGAAGAAGGCATAGTTTTCCCTGCTGGCTCCTTGGGTGTGGGACACATCTCCAGCCATAAGGCCATTTTTGTGCCTGGAGCGACACCTAGTGGGAAAGGGTAGTATTGAGGCTGAAGGCAGCAGGAAAGCCTGCAGCCCGCAGGTCTGTGGGGCTACGCAAGAGGTTCCCAAAGAGCTTTAGAACAAGGCATAGTTTTCCCTGCTGGCTCTTTGGGCGTGGGACCTATCTCCAGACATATGGCCATTTTTGTGCCTGGAGCGATGCCAAGTGGGACAGGGCCGTTTTGAGGCTGAAGGCAGCAGGAAAGCCTGCAGCCCGCAGGTGTGTGGGGCTACGCAAGCGGTTCCCAAAGAGCTTTAGAAGAAGGCATAGTTTTCCCTGCTGGCTCTTTGGGCGTGGGACCAATCTCCAGACATATGGCCATTTTTGTGCCTGGCGCGGGGCCAAGTGGGAAAGGGTGGTTTTGAGGCTGAAGGCAGCAGGAATGCCTGCAGCCCCCAGGTCTGTGGGGCTACGCAAGCGGTTCCCAAAGAGCTTTAGAACAAGGCATAGTTTTCCCTGCTGGCTCTTTGGGCGGGGGACCAATCTCCAGACATATGGCCATTTTTGTGCCTGGAGCGACGCCAAGTGGGACAGGGCGATTTTGAGGCTGAAGGCAGCAGGAAAGCCTGCAGCCCGCAGGTGTGTGGGGCCACGCAAGCGGTTCCCAAAGAGCTTTAGAACAAGGCATAGTTTTCCCTGGTGGCTCTTTGGGCGTGGGACCAGATTCCAGACATATGGCCATTTTTGTGCCTGGCGCGGTGCCAAGTGGGAAAGGGTGGTTTTGAGGCTGAAGGCAGCAGGAAAGCCTGCAGCCCCCAGGTCTGTGGGGCTACGCAAGCGGTTCCCAAAGAGCTTTAGAACAAGGCATAGTTTTCCCTGCTGGCTGTTTGGGCGTGGGACCAATCTCCAGACATATGGCCATTTTTGTGCCTGGCGCGGCGCCAAGTGGGAAAGGGTGGTTTTGAGGCTGAAGGCAGCAGGAAAGCCTGCAGCCCCCAGGTCTGTGGGGCTACGCAAGCGGTTCCCAAAGAGCTTTAGAAGAAGGCATAGTTTTCCCTGCTGGCTCTTTGGGCGTGGGACCAATCTCCAGACATATGGCCATTTTTGTGCCTGGCGCGGCGCCAAGTGGGAAAGGGTGGTTTTGAGGCTGAAGGCAGCAGGAATGCCTGCAGCCCCCAGGTGTGTGGGGCTACGCAAGCGGTTCCCAAAGAGCTTTAGAACAAGGCATAGTTTTCCCTGCTGGCTCTTTGGGCGGGGGACCAATCTCCAGACATATGGCCATTTTTGTGCCTGGCGCGGCGCCAAGTGGGAAAGGGTGGTTTTGAGGCTGAAGGCAGCGGGAAAGCCTGCAGCCCCCAGGTGTGTGGGGCTACGCAAGCGGTTCCCAAAGAGCTTTAGAAGAAGGCATAGTTTTCCCTGCTGGCTCTTTGGGCGTGGGACCAGTCTCCAGACATATGGCCATTTTTGTGCCTGGCGCTGCGCCAAGTGGGAAAGGGTGGTTTTGAGGCTGAAGGCAGCAGGAAGGCCTGCAGCCCCCAGGTGTGTGGGGCTACGCAAGCGGTTCCCAAAGAGCTTTAGAACAAGGCATAGTTTTCCCTGCTGGCTCTTTGGGCGTGGGACCAGTCTCCAGACATATGGCCACTTTTGTGCCTGGCGCGGTGCCAAGTGGGAAAGGGTGGTTTTGAGGCTGAAGGCAGCAGGAAAGCCTGCAGCCCGCAGGTGTGTGGGGCTACGCAAGCGGTTCCCAAAGAGCTTTAGAACAAGGCATAGTTTTCCCTGCTGGCTCTTTGGGCGTGGGACCAATCTCCAGACATATGGCCATTTTTGTGCCTGGCACGGCGCCAAGTGGGAAAGGGCGGTTTTGAGGCTGAAGGCAGCAGGAAGGCCTGCAGCCCCCAGGTGTGTGGGGCTATGCAAGCGGTTCCCAAAGAGCTTTAGAACAAGGCATAGTTTTCCCTGCTGGCTCTTTGGGCGTGGGACCAGTCTCCAGACATATGGCCATTTTTGTGCCTGGCGCGGCGCCAAGTGGGAAAGGGTGGTTTTGAGGCTGAAGGCAGCAGGAAAGCCTGCAGCCCCCAGGTGTGTGGGGCTACGCAAGCGGTTCCCAAAGAGCTTTAGTAGAAGGCATAGTTTTCCCTGCTGGCTCTTTGGGCGTGGGACCCATCTTCAGACATATGGCCATTTTTGTGCCTGGAACGACGCCAAGTGGGAAAGGGTGGTTTTGAGGCTGAAGGCAGCAGGAAAGCCTGCAGCCCCCAGGTCTGTGGGGCTACGCAAGCGGTTCCCAAAGAGCTTTAGAACAAGGCATAGTTTTCCCTGCTGGCTCTTTGGGCGTGGGACCAATCTCCAGACATATGGCCATTTTTGTGCCTGACGCGGCGCCAAGTGGGAAAGGGTGGTTTTGAGGCTGAAGGCAGCAGGAAGGCCTGCAGCCCCCAGGTGTGTGGGGCTACGCAAGCGGTTCCCAAAGAGCTTTAGAACAAGGCATAGTTTTCCCTGCTGGCTCTTTGGGCGTGGGACCAGTCTCCAGACATATGGCCATTTTTGTGCCTGGCGCGGCGCCAAGTGGGAAAGGGTGGTTTTGAGGCTGAAGGCAGCAGGAAAGCCTGCAGCCCCCAGGTCTGTGGGGCTACGCAAGCGGTTCCCAAAGAGCTTTAGTAGAAGGCATAGTTTTCCCTGCTGGCTCTTTGGGCGTGGGACCAGTCTCCAGACATATGGCCATTTTTGTGCCTGGCGCGGCGCCAAGTGGGAAAGGGTGGTTTTGAGGTTGAAGGCAGCGGGAAAGCCTGCAGCCCCCAGGTCTGTGGGGCTACGCAAGCGGTTCCCAAAGAGCTTTAGAACAAGGCATAGTTTTCCCTGCTGGCTCTTTGGGCGTGGGACCCATCTCCAGACATATGGCCATTTTTGTGCCTGGAGCGACACCAAGTGGGACAGGGCGGTTTTGAGGCTGAAGGCAGCAGGAAAGCCTGCAGCCCCCAGGTGTGTGGGGCTATGCAAGCGGTTCCCAAAGAGCTTTAGAACAAGGCATAGTTTTCCCTGCTGGCTCTTTGGGCGTGGGACCCATCACCAGACATATGGCCATTTTTGTGCCTGGCGCGGCGCCAAGTGGGAAAGGGTGGTTTTGAGGCTGAAGGCAGCAGGAAGGCCTGCAGCCCCCAGGTGTGTGGGGCTACGCAAGCGGTTCCCAAAGAGCTTTAGAACAAGGCATAGTTTTCCCTGCTGGCTCTTTGGGCGTGGGACCAATCTCCAGACATATGGCCATTTTTGTGCCTGGCGCGGCGCCAAGTGGGAAAGGGTGGTTTTGAGGCTGAAGGCAGCAGGAAGGCCTGCAGCCCCCAGGTGTGTGGGGCTACGCAAGCGGTTCCCAAAGAGCTTTAGAACAAGGCATAGTTTTCCCTGCTGGCTCTTTGGGCGTGGGACCAGTCTCCAGACATATGGCCATTTTTGTGCCTGGCGCGGCGCCAAGTGGGAAAGGGTGGTTTTGAGGCTGAAGGCAGCAGGAAAGCCTGCAGCCCCCAGGTCTGTGGGGCTACGCAAGCGGTTCCCAAAGAGCTTTAGAACAAGGCATAGTTTTCCCTACTGGCTCTTTGGGCGTTTGACCCATCTCCAGACATATGGCCATTTTTGTGCCTGGTGCGGCGCCAAGTGGGAAAGGGTGGTTTTGAGGCTGAAGGCAGCAGGAAAGCCTGCAGCCCCCAGGTCTGTGGGGCTACGCAAGCGGTTCCCAAAGAGCTTTAGAACAAGGCATAGTTTTCCCTGCTGGCTCTTTGGGCGTGGGACCAATCTCCAGACATATGGCCATTTTTGTGCCTGGCGCGGCGCCAAGTGAAAAAAGGTGGGTTTGAGGCTGAAGGCAGCAGGAAGGCCTGCATCCCGTAGGTCTGTGGGGCTACGCAAGCGGTTCCCAAAGAGCTTTAGAACAAGGCATAGTTTTTCCTGCTGGCTCTTTGGGCGTGGGACCAATCTCCAGACATATGGCCATTTTTGTGCCTGGAGCGACGCCAAGTGGGACAGGGCGGTTTTGAGGCTGAAGGCAGCAGGAAAGCCTGCAGCCCCCAGGTGTGTGGGGCTACGCAAGCGGTTCCCAAAGAGCTTTAGAACAAGGCATAGTTTTCCCTACTGGCTCTTTGGGCGTTTGACCCATCTCCAGACATATGGCCATTTTTGTGCCTGGTGCGGCGCCAAGTGGGAAAGGGTGGTTTTGAGGCTGAAGGCAGCAGGAAAGCCTGCAGCCCCCAGGTCTGTGGGGCTACGCAAGCGGTTCCCAAAGAGCTTTAGAACAAGGCATAGTTTTCCCTGCTGGCTCTTTGGGCGTGGGACCAATCTCCAGACATATGGCCATTTTTGTGCCTGGCGCGGCGCCAAGTGGGAAAGGGTGGGTTTGAGGCTGAAGGCAGCGGGAAAGCCTGCAGCCCCCAGGTGTGTGGGGCTACGCAAGCGGTTCCCAAAGAGCTTTAGAACAAGGCATAGTTTTCCCTGCTGGCTCTTTGGGCGTGGGACCAGTCTCCAGACATATGGCCATTTTTGTGCCTGGCGCGGCGCCAAGTGGGAAAGGGTGGTTTTGAGGCTGAAGGCAGCAGGAAGGCCTGCAGCCCCCAGGTGTGTGGGGCTACGCAAGCGGTTCCCAAAGAGCTTTAGAACAAGGCATAGTTTTCCCTGCTGGCTCTTTGGGCGTGGGACCAGTCTCCAGACATATGGCCATTTTTGTGCCTGGCGTGGCACCAAGTGGGAAAGGGTGGTTTTGAGGCTGAAGGCAGCAGGAAAGCCTGCAGCCCCCAGGTCTGTGGGGCTACGCAAGCGGTTCCCAAAGAGCTTTAGAACAAGGCATAGTTTTTCCTGCTGGCTCTTTGGGCGTGGGACCAATCTCCAGACATATGGCCATTTTTGTGCCTGGAGCGACGCCAAGTGGGACAGGGCGGTTTTGAGGCTGAAGGCAGCAGGAAAGCCTGCAGCCCCCAGGTCTGTGGGGCTATGCAACCGGTTCCCAAAGAGCTTTAGAACAAGGCATAGTTTTCCCTGCTGGCTCTTTGGGCGTGGGACCAGTCTCCAGACATATGGCCATTTTTGTGCCTGGCGCGGCGCCAAGTGAAAAAGGGTGGTTTTGAGGGTGAAGGCAGCAGGAAAGCCTGCAGCCCCCAGGTGTGTGGGGCTACGCAAGCGGTTCCCAAAGAGCTTTAGAACAAGGCATAGTTTTCCCTACTGGCTCTTTGGGCGTTTGACCCATCTCCAGACATATGGCCATTTTTGTGCCTGGTGCGGCGCCAAGTGGGAAAGGGTGGTTTTGAGGCTGAAGGCAGCAGGAAAGCCTGCAGCCCCCAGGTCTGTGGGGCTACGCAAGCGGTTCCCAAAGAGCTTTAGAACAAGGCATAGTTTTCCCTGCTGGCTCTTTGGGCGTGGGACCAATCTCCAGACATATTGCCATTTTTGGGCCTGGAGCGACGCCAAGTGGGACAGGGCGGTTTTGAGGCTGAAGGCAGCAGGAAAGCCTGCACCCCCAGGTCTGTGGGGCTATGCAAGCGGTTCCCAAAGAGCTTTAGAACAAGGCATAGTTTTCCCTGCTGGCTCTTTGGGCGTGGGACAAGTCTCCAGACATATGGCCATTTTTGTGCCTGGCGCGGCGCCAAGTGGGAAAGGGTGGTTTTGAGGCTGAAGGCAGCAGGTAAGCCTGCAGCCCCCAGGTGTGTGGGGCTACGCAAGCGGTTCCCAAAGAGCTTTAGAAGAAGGCATAGTTTTCCCTGCTGGCTCTTTGGGCGTGGGACCCATCTCCAGACATATGGCCATTTTTGGGCCTGGAGCGACGCCAAGTGGGACAGGGCGGTTTTGAGGCTGAAGGCAGCAGGAAAGCCTGCAGCCCCCAGGTCTGTGGGGCTACGCAAGCGGTTCCCAAAGAGCTTTAGAACAAGGCATAGTTTTCCCTGCTGGCTCTTTGGGCATGGGACCAGTCTCCAGACATATGGCCATTTTTGTGCCTGGCGCGGCGCCAAGTGGGAAAGGGTGGTTTTGAGGCTGAAGGCAGCAGGTAAGCCTGCAGCCCCCAGGTGTGTGGGGCTACGCAAGCGGTTCCCAAAGAGCTTTAGAAGAAGGCATAGTTTTCCCTGCTGGCTCTTTGGGCGTGGGACCCATCTCCAGACATATGGCCATTTTTGGGCCTGGAGCGACGCCAAGTGGGACAGGGCGGTTTTGAGGCTGAAGGCAGCAGGAAAGCCTGCAGCCCCCAGGTCTGTGGGGCTACGCAAGCGGTTCCCAAAGAGCTTTAGAACAAGGCATAGTTTTCCCTGCTGGCTCTTTGGGCGTGGGACCAGTCTCCAGACATATGGCCATTTTTGTGCCTGGCGCGGCGCCAAGTGGGAAAGGGTGGTTTTGAGACTGAAGGCAGCAGGAAAGCCTGCAGCCCCCAGGTGTGTGGGGCTACGCAAGCGGTTCCCAAAGAGCTTTAGAACAAGGCATAGTTTTCCCTGCTGGCTCTTTGGGCGTGGGACCAATCTCCAGACATATGGCCATTTTTGTGCCTGGCGCGGCGCCAAGTGAAAAAGGGTGGGTTTGAGGCTGAAGGCAGCAGGAAAGCCTGCATCCCGTAGGTCTGTGGGGCTACGCAAGCGGTTCCCAAAGAGCTTTAGAACAAGGCATAGTTTTCCCTGCTGGCTCTTTGGGCGTGGGACCAGTCTCCAGACATATGGCCATTTTTGTGCCTGGCGCGGCGCCAAGTGGGAAAGGGTGGTTTTGAGGCTGAAGGCAGCAGGAAAGCCTGCAACCCGCAGGTGTGTGGGGCTATGCAAGCGGTTCCCAAAGAGCTTTAGAACAAGGCATAGTTTTCCCTGCTGGCTCTTTGGGCGTGGGACCAATCTCCAGACATATGGCCATTTTTGTGCCTGGAGCGACACCAAGTGGGACAGGGCGGTTTTGAGGCTGAAGGCAGCAGGAAAGCCTGCAGCCCGCAGGTCTGTGGGGCTACACAAGCGGTTCCCAAAGAGCTTTAGAACAAGGCATAGTTTTCCCTGCTGGCTCTTTGGGCGTGGGACCAGTCTCCAGACATATGGCCATTTTTGTGCCTGGCTGTCGTGGTTTAGCCTCAGATGGCAACAAAGAACCACGTGCCGCTCGCACGTGCCTTCCTAACACAGGAAGGATCGTAAGAAAAGGCAAGACTCTTGGGTTGGGACAAAGGCAGTTTAACAGGACAGTAAAGGGAACAGGCAAACAACAACAACAACACGGACAGGGGAATATACAAACGCGATTACGGAACCGCCGCTCCCCGCCGCTCGCCGACCGGCCGGACCCGGGACGCCCCAGCCCGCTTTTAAGCAGCAACTTCCTGCCCCCTCCCCCGGCAGCTCAGGGTGGGCATGGCTCACATGGCATGGAATACCAGGAAAAGTTAACCCTATCCACACCGGAACCAGGACACTGGCGCGGCGCCAAGTGGGAAAGGGTGGTTTTGAGGCTGAAGGCAGCAGGAAAGCCTGCAGCCCCCAGGTGTGTGGGGCTACGCAAGCGGTTCCCAAAGAGCTTTAGAAGAAGGCATAGTTTTCCCTGCTGGCTCTTTGGGCGTGGGACCCATCTCCAGACATATGGCCATTTTTGGGCCTGGCGCGGCGCCAAGTGGGAAAGGGTGGTTTTGAGGCTGAAGGCAGCAGGAAAGCCTGCAGCCCCCAGGTGTGTGGGGGTACGCAAGCGGTTCCCAAAGAGCTTTAGAACAAGGCATAGTTTTCCCTGCTGGCTCTTTGGGCGTGGGACCAATCTCCAGACATATGGCCATTTTTGTGCCTGGCGCTGCGCCAAGTGGGAAAGGGTGGTTTTGAGCCTGAAGGCAGCGGGAAAGCCTGCAGCCCCCAGGTCTGTGGGGCTACGCAAGCGGTTCCCAAAGAGCTTTATAACAAGGCATAGTTTTCCCTGCTGGCTCTTTGGGCGTGGGACCAATCTCCAGACATATGGCCATTTTTGTGCCTGACGCGGCGCAAAGTGAAAAAGGGTGGGTTTGAGGCTGAAGGCAGCAGGAAGGCCTGCAGCCCGTAGGTCTGTGGGGCTACGCAAGCGGTTCCCAAAGAGCTTTAGAACAAGGCATATTTTTCCCTGCTGGCTCTTTGGGCGTGGGACCAGTCTCCAGACATATGGCCATTTTTGTGCCTGGCGCGGCGCCAAGTGGGAAAGGGTGGTTTTGAGGCTGAAGGCAGCGGGAAAGCCTGCAGCCCCCAGGTCTGTGGGGCTACGCAAGCGGTTCCCAAAGAGCTTTACAACAAGGCATAGTTTTCCCTGCTGGCTCTTTGGGCGTGGGACCCATCTCCAGACATATGGCCATTTTCGTGCCTGGAGCGACACCAAGTGGGACAGGGCGGTTTTGAGGCTGAAGGCAGCAGGAAAGCCTGCAGCCCCCAGGTGTGTGGGGCTACGCAAGCGGTTCCCAAACAGCTTTAGAAGAAGGCATAGTTTTCACTGCTGGCTCTTTGGGCGTGGGACCAGTCTCCAGACATATGGCCATTTTTGTGCCTGGCACGGCGCCAAGTGGGAAAGGGTGGTTTTGTGGCTGAAGGCAGCAGGAAAGCCTGCAGCCCCCAGGTGTGTGGGGCTACGCAAGCGGTTCCCAAAGAGCTTTAGAACAAGGCATAGTTTTCCCTGCTGGCTCTTTGGGCGTGGGACCAATCTCCAGCCATATGGCCATTTTTGTGCCTGGAGCGACACCAAGTGGGACAGGGCGGTTTTGAGGATGAAGGCAGCAGGAAAGCCTGCAGCCCCCAGGTGTGTGGGGCTACGCAAGCGGTTCCCAAAGAGCTTTAGAAGAAGGCATAGTTTTCACTGCTGGCTCTTTGGGCGTGGGACCAGTCTCCAGACATATGGCCATTTTTGTGCCTGGCACGGCGCCAAGTGGGAAAGGGTGGTTTTGAGGCTGAAGGCAGCAGGAAAGCCTGCAGCCCCCAGGTGTGTGGGGCTACGCAAGCGGTTCCCAAAGAGCTTTAGAACAAGGCATAGTTTTCCCTGCTGGCTCTTTGGGCGTGGGACCAATCTCCAGACATATGGCCATTTTTGTGCCTGGAGCGACGCCAAGTGGGACAGGGCGATTTTGAGGCTGAAGGCAGCAGGAAAGCCTGCAGCCCCCAGGTGTGTGGGGCTACGCAAGCGGTTCCCAAAGAGCTTTAGAACAAGGCATAGTTTTCCCTGCTGGCTCTTTGGGCGTGGGACCAATCTCCAGACATATGGCCATTTCTGTGCCTGGAGCGACGCCAAGTGGGACAGGGCGGTTTTGAGGCTGAAGGCAGCAGGAAAGCCTGCAGCCCCCAGGTCTGTGGGGCTATGCAACCGGTTCCCAAAGAGCTTTAGAACAAGGCATAGTTTTCCCTGCTGGCTCTTTGGGCATGGGACCAATCTCCAGACATATGGCCATTTTTGTGCCTGGCGCGGCGCCAAGTGAAAAAGGGTGGTTTTGAGGCTGAAGGCAGCAGGAAGGCCTGCATCCCGTAGGTCTGTGGGGCTACGCAAGCGGTTCCCAAAGAGCTTTAGAACAAGGCATAGTTTTCCCTGCTGGCTCTTTGGGCGTGGGACCAGTCTCCAGACATATGGCCATTTTTGTGCCTGGCGCGGCGCCAAGTGGGAAAGGGTGGTTTTGAGGGTGAAGGCAGCAGGAAAGCCTGCAGCCCCCAGGTGTGTGGGGCTACGCAAGCGGTTCCCAAAGAGCTTTAGAACAAGGCATAGTTTTCCCTACTGGCTCTTTGGGCGTTTGACCCATCTCCAGACATATGGCCATTTTTGTGCCTGGTGCGGCGCCAAGTGGGAAAGGGTGGTTTTGAGGCTGAAGGCAGCAGGAAAGCGTGCAGCCCCCAGGTCTGTGGGGCTACGCAAGCGGTTCCCAAAGAGCTTTAGAAGAAGGCATAGTTTTCCCTGCTGGCTCTTTGGGCGTGGGACCAATCTCCAGACATATGGCCATTTTTGGGCCTGGAGCGACGCCAAGTGGGACAGGGCGGTTTTGAGGCTGAAGGCAGCAGGAAAGCCTGCACCCCCAGGTCTGTGGGGCTATGCAAGCGGTTCCCAAAGAGCTTTAGAACAAGGCATAGTTTTCCCTGCTGGCTCTTTGGGCGTGGGACAAGTCTCCAGACATATGGCCATTTTTGTGCCTGGCGCGGCGCCAAGTGGGAAAGGGTGGTTTTGAGGCTGAAGGCAGCAGGTAAGCCTGCAGCCCCCAGGTGTGTGGGGCTACGCAAGCGGTTCCCAAAGAGCTTTCGAAGAAGGCATAGTTTTCCCTGCTGGCTCTTTGGGCGTGGGACCCATCTCCAGACATATGGCCATTTTTGGGCCTGGAGCGACGCCAAGTGGGACAGGGCGGTTTTGAGGCTGAAGGCAGCAGGAAAGCCTGCAGCCCCCAGGTCTGTGGGGCTACGCAAGCGGTTCCCAAAGAGCTTTAGAACAAGGCATAGTTTTCCCTGCTGGCTCTTTGGGCGTGGGACCAGTCTCCAGACATATGGCCATTTTTGTGCCTGGCGCGGCGCCAAGTGGGAAAGGGTGGTTTTGAGGCTGAAGGCAGCAGGTAAGCCTGCAGCCCCCAGGTGTGTGGGGCTACGCAAGCGGTTCCCAAAGAGCTTTAGAAGAAGGCATAGTTTTCCCTGCTGGCTCTTTGGGCGTGGGACCCATCTCCAGACATATGGCCTTTTTTGGGCCTGGAGCGACGCCAAGTGGGACAGGGCGGTTTTGAGGCTGAAGGCAGCAGGAAAGCCTGCAGCCCCCAGGTCTGTGGGGCTACGCAAGCGGTTCCCAAAGAGCTTTAGAACAAGGCATAGTTTTCCCTGCTGGCTCTTTGGCTGTGGGACCAGTCTCCAGACATATGGCCATTTTTGTGCCTGGCGCGGCGCCAAGTGGGAAAGGGTGGTTTTGAGGCTGAAGGCAGCAGGAAAGCCTGCAGCCCGCAGGTGTGTGGGGCTACGCAAGCGGTTCCCAAAGAGCTTTAGAACAAGGCATAGTTTTCCCTGCTGGCTCTTTGGGCGTGGGACCAGTCTCCAGACATATGGCCGTTTTTGTGCCTGGCGCGGCGCCAAGTGGGAAAGGGTGGTTTTGAGGCTGAAGGCAGCAGGAAAGCCTGCAGCCCGCAGGTGTGTGGGGCTACGCAAGCGGTTCCCAAAGAGCTTTAGAACAAGGCATAGTTTTCCCTGCTGGCTCTTTGGGCGTGGGACCAATCTCCAGACATATGGCCATTTCTGTGCCTGGAGCGACGCCAAGTGGGACAGGGCGGTTTTGAGGCTGAAGGCAGCAGGAAAGCCTGCAGCCCCCAGGTGTGTGGGGCTACGCAAGCGGTTCCCAAAGAGCTTTAGAACAAGGCATAGTTTTCCCTGCTGGCTCTTTGGGCGTGGGACCAATCTCCAGACATATGGCCATTTTTGTGCCTGGCGCGGCGCCAAGTGAAAAAGGGTGGGTTTGAGGCTGAAGGCAGCAGGAAAGCCTGCATCCCGTAGGTCTGTGGGGCTACGCAAGCGGTTCCCAAAGAGCTTTAGAACAAGGCATAGTTTTCCCTGCTGGCTCTTTGGGCGTGGGACCAGTCTCCAGACATATGGCCATTTTTGTGCCTGGCGCGGCGCCAAGTGGGAAAGGGTGGTTTTGAGGCTGAAGGCAGCAGGAAAGCCTGCAGCCCGCAGGTGTGTGGGGCTACGCAAGCGCTTCCCAAAGAGCTTTAGAACAAGGCATAGTTTTCCCTGGTGGCTCTTTGGGCGTGGGACCCATCTCCAGACATATGGCCATTTTTGGGCCTGGCGCGGCGCCAAGTGGGAAAGGGTGGTTTTGAGGCTGAAGGCAGCAGGAAAGCCTGCAGCCCCCAGGTCTGTGGGGGTACGCAAGCGGTTCCCAAAGAGCTTTAGAACAAGGCATAGTTTTCCCTGCTGGCTCTTTGGGCGTGGGACCAATCTCCAGACATATGGCCATTTTTGTGCCTGGCGCTGCGCCAAGTGGGAAAGTGTGGTTTTGAGCCTGAAGGCAGCGGGAAAGCCTGCAGCCCCCAGGTCTGTGGGGCTACGCAAGCGGTTCCCAAAGAGCTTTAGAACAAGGCATAGTTTTCCCTGATGGCTCTTTGGGCGTGGGACCAATCTCCAGCCATATGGCCATTTTTGTGCCTGACGCGGCGCCAAGTGAAAAAGGGTGGGTTTGAGGCTGAAGGCAGCAGGAAGGCCTGCAGCCCGTAGGTCTGTGGGGCTACGCAAGCGGTTCCCAAAGAGCTTTACAACAAGGCATAGTTTTCCCTGCTGGCTCTTTGGGCGTGGGACCCATCTCCAGACATATGGCCATTTTCGTGCCTGGAGCGACACCAAGTGGGACAGGGCGGTTTTGAGGCTGAAGGCAGCAGGAAAGCCTGCAGCCCCCAGGTGTGTGGGGCTACGCAAGCGGTTCCCAAAGAGCTTTAGAAGAAGGCATAGTTTTCACTGCTGGCTCTTTGGGCGTGGGACCAGTCTCCAGACATATGGCCATTTTTGTGCCTGGCACGGCGCCAAGTGGGAAAGGGTGGTTTTGTGGCTGAAGGCAGCAGGAAAGCCTGCAGCCCCCAGGTGTGTGGGGCTACGCAAGCGGTTCCCAAAGAGCTTTAGAACAAGGCATAGTTTTCCCTGCTGGCTCTTTGGGCGTGGGACCAATCTCCAGACATATGGCCATTTTTGTGCCTGGCGCGGCGCCAAGTGGGAAAGGGTGGGTTTGAGGCTGAAGGCAGCAGGAAGGCCTGCATCCCGTAGGTCTGTGGGGCTACGCAAGCGGTTCCCAAAGAGCTTTAGAAGAAGGCATAGTTTTCCCTGCTGGCTCTTTGGGCGTGGGACCAGTCTCCAGACATATGGCCATTTTTGTGCCTGGCGCGGCACCAAGTGGGAAAGGGTGTTTTTGAGGCTGAAGGCAGCAGGAAAGCCTGCAGCCCCCAGGTGTGTGGGGCTACGCAAGCGGTTCCCAAAGAGCTTTAGAACAAGGCATAGTTTTTCCTGCTGGCTCTTTGGGCGTGGGACCAATCTCCAGACATATGGCCATTTCTGTGCCTGGAGCGACGCCAAGTGGGACAGGGCGGTTTTGAGGCTGAAGGCAGCAGGAAAGCCTGCAGCCCCCAGGTCTGTGGGGCTATGCAACCGGTTCCCAAAGAGCTTTAGAACAAGGCATAGTTTTCCCTGCTGGCTCTTTGGGCATGGGACCAATCTCCAGACATATGGCCATTTTTGTGCCTGGCGCGGCGCCAAGTGAAAAAGGGTGGTTTTGAGGCTGAAGGCAGCAGGAAAGCCTGCAGCCCCCAGGTCTGTGGGGCTACGCAAGCGGTTCCCAAAGAGCTTTAGAACAAGGCATAGTTTTCCCTGCTGGCTCTTTGGGCGTGGGACCAGTCTCCAGACATATGGCCATTTTTGTGCCTGGCGCGGCGCCAAGTGGGAAAGGGTGGTTTTGAGGCTGAAGGCAGCAGGAAAGCCTGCAGCCCGCAGGTGTGTGGGGCTACGCAAGCGGTTCCCAAAGAGCTTTAGAACAAGGCATAGTTTTCCCTGCTGGCTCTTTGGGCGTGGGACCAGTCTCCAGACATATGGCCGTTTTTGTGCCTGGCGCGGCGCCAAGTGGGAAAGGGTGGTTTTGAGGCTGAAGGCAGCAGGAAAGCCTGCAGCCCGCAGGTGTGTGGGGCTACGCAAGCGGTTCCCAAAGAGCTTTAGAACAAGGCATAGTTTTCCCTGCTGGCTCTTTGGGCGTGGGACCAATCTCCAGACATATGGCCATTTTTGTGCCTGGAGCGACGCCAAGTGGGACAGGGCGGTTTTGAGGCTGAAGGCAGCAGGAAAGCCTGCAGCCCCCAGGTGTGTGGGGCTACGCAAGCGGTTCCCAAAGAGCTTTAGAACAAGGCATAGTTTTCCCTGCTGGCTCTTTGGGCGTGGGACCAATCTCCAGACATATGGCCATTTTTGTGCCTGGCGCGGCGCCAAGTGAAAAAGGGTGGGTTTGAGGCTGAAGGCAGCAGGAAAGCCTGCATCCCGTAGGTCTGTGGGGCTACGCAAGCGGTTCCCAAAGAGCTTTAGAACAAGGCATAGTTTTCCCTGCTGGCTCTTTGGGCGTGGGACCAGTCTCCAGACATATGGCCATTTTTGTGCCTGGCGCGGCGCCAAGTGGGAAAGGGTGGGTTTGAGGCTGAAGGCAGCAGGAAAGCCTGCAGCCCGCAGGTGTGTGGGGCTACGCAAGCGCTTCCCAAAGAGCTTTAGAACAAGGCATAGTTTTCCCTGGTGGCTCTTTGGGCGTGGGACCCATCTCCAGACATATGGCCATTTTTGGGCCTGGCGCGGCGCCAAGTGGGAAAGGGTGGTTTTGAGGCTGAAGGCAGCAGGAAAGCCTGCAGCCCCCAGGTGTGTGGGGGTACGCAAGCGGTTCCCAAAGAGCTTTAGAACAAGGCATAGTTTTCCCTGCTGGCTCTTTGGGCGTGGGACCAATCTCCAGACATATGGCCATTTTTGTGCCTGGCGCTGCGCCAAGTGGGAAAGTGTGGTTTTGAGCCTGAAGGCAGCGGGAAAGCCTGCAGCCCCCAGGTCTGTGGGGCTACGCAAGCGGTTCCCAAAGAGCTTTAGAACAAGGCATAGTTTTCCCTGCTGGCTCTTTGGGCGTGGGACCAATCTCCAGCCATATGGCCATTTTTGTGCCTGACGCGGCGCCAAGTGAAAAAGGGTGGGTTTGAGGCTGAAGGCAGCAGGAAGGCCTGCAGCCCGTAGGTCTGTGGGGCTACGCAAGCGGTTCCCAAAGAGCTTTACAACAAGGCATAGTTTTCCCTGCTGGCTCTTTGGGCGTGGGACCCATCTCCAGACATATGGCCATTTTCGTGCCTGGAGCGACACCAAGTGGGACAGGGCGGTTTTGAGGCTGAAGGCAGCAGGAAAGCCTGCAGCCCCCAGGTGTGTGGGGCTACGCAAGCGGTTCCCAAAGAGCTTTAGAAGAAGGCATAGTTTTCACTGCTGGCTCTTTGGGCGTGGGACCAGTCTCCAGACATATGGCCATTTTTGTGCCTGGCACGGCGCCAAGTGGGAAAGGGTGGTTTTGTGGCTGAAGGCAGCAGGAAAGCCTGCAGCCCCCAGGTGTGTGGGGCTACGCAAGCGGTTCCCAAAGAGCTTTAGAACAAGGCATAGTTTTCCCTGCTGGCTCTTTGGGCGTGGGACCAATCTCCAGACATATGGCCATTTTTGTGCCTGGCGCGGCGCCAAGTGGGAAAGGGTGGGTTTGAGGCTGAAGGCAGCAGGAAGGCCTGCATCCCGTAGGTCTGTGGGGCTACGCAAGCGGTTCCCAAAGAGCTTTAGAAGAAGGCATAGTTTTCCCTGCTGGCTCTTTGGGCGTGGGACCAATCTCCAGACATATGGCCATTTTTGTGCCTGGCGCGGCACCAAGTGGGAAAGGGTGTTTTTGAGGCTGAAGGCAGCAGGAAAGCCTGCAGCCCCCAGGTGTGTGGGGCTACGCAAGCGGTTCCCAAAGAGCTTTAGAACAAGGCATAGTTTTTCCTGCTGGCTCTTTGGGCGTGGGACCAATCTCCAGACATATGGCCATTTCTGTGCCTGGAGCGACGCCAAGTGGGACAGGGCGGTTTTGAGGCTGAAGGCAGCAGGAAAGCCTGCAGCCCCCAGGTCTGTGGGGCTATGCAACCGGTTCCCAAAGAGCTTTAGAACAAGGCATAGTTTTCCCTGCTGGCTCTTTGGGCATGGGACCAATCTCCAGACATATGGCCATTTTTGTGCCTGGCGCGGCGCCAAGTGAAAAAGGGTGGTTTTGAGGCTGAAGGCAGCAGGAAGGCCTGCATCCCGTAGGTCTGTGGGGCTACGCAAGCGGTTCCCAAAGAGCTTTAGAACAAGGCATAGTTTTCCCTGCTGGCTCTTTGGGCGTGGGACCAGTCTCCAGACATATGGCCATTTTTGTGCCTGGCGCGGCGCCAAGTGGGAAAGGGTGGTTTTGAGGCTGAAGGCAGCAGGAAAGCCTGCAGCCCCCAGGTGTGTGGGGCTACGCAAGCAGTTCCCAAAGAGCTTTAGAACAAGGCATAGTTTTCCCTACTGGCTCTTTGGGCGTTTGACCCATCTCCAGACATATGGCCATTTTTGTGCCTGGCGTGGCGCCAAGTGGGAAAGGGTGGTTTTGAGGCTGAAGGCAGCAGGAAAGCCTGCAGCCCCCAGGTCTGTGGGGCTATGCAAGCGGTTCCCAAAGAGCTTTAGAAGAAGGCATAGTTTTCCCTGCTGGCTCTTTGGGCGTGGGACCAATCTCCAGACATATGGCCATTTTTGGGCCTGGAGCGACGCCAAGTGGGACAGGGCGGTTTTGAGGCTGAAGGCAGCAGGAAAGCCTGCACCCCCAGGTCTGTGGGGCTATGCAAGCGGTTCCCAAAGAGCTTTCGAACAAGGCATAGTTTTCCCTGCTGGCTCTTTGGGCGTGGGACAAGTCTCCAGACATATGGCCATTTTTGTGCCTGGCGCGGCGCCAAGTGGGAAAGGGTGGTTTTGAGGCTGAAGGCAGCAGGAAGGCCTGCAGCCCCCAGGTGTGTGGGGCTACGCAAGCGGTTCCCAAAGAGCTTTAGAACAAGGCATAGTTTTCCCTGCTGGCTCTTTGGGCGTGGGACCCATCTCCAGACATATGGCCATTTTTGGGCCTGGAGCGACGCCAAGTGGGACAGGGCGGTTTTGAGGCTGAAGGCAGCAGGAAAGCCTGCAGCCCCCAGGTCTGTGGGGCTACGCAAGCGGTTCCCAAAGAGCTTTAGAACAAGGCATAGTTTTCCCTGCTGGCTCTTTGGGCATGGGACCAGTCTCCAGACATATGGCCATTTTTGTGCCTGGCGCGGCGCCAAGTGGGAAAGGGTGGTTTTGAGGCTGAAGGCAGCAGGTAAGCCTGCAGCCCCCAGGTGTGTGGGGCTATGCAAGCGGTTCCCAAAGAGCTTTAGAAGAAGGCATAGTTTTCCCTGCTGGCTCTTTGGGCGTGGGACCCATCTCCAGACATATGGCCATTTTTGGGCCTGGAGCGACGCCAAGTGGGACAGGGCGGTTTTGAGGCTGAAGGCAGCAGGAAAGCCTGCAGCCCCCAGGTGTGTGGGGCTACGCAAGCGGTTCCCAAAGAGCTTTAGAAGAAGGCATAGTTTTCACTGATGGCTCTTTGGGCGTGGGACCAGTCTCCAGACATATGGCCATTTTTGTGCCTGGCACGGCGCCAAGTGGGAAAGGGTGGTTTTGAGGCTGAAGGCAGCAGGAAAGCCTGCAGCCCCCAGGTGTGTGGGGCTACGCAAGCGGTTCCCAAAGAGCTTTAGAACAAGGCATAGTTTTCCCTGCTGGCTCTTTGGGCGTGGGACCAATCTCCAGACATATGGCCATTTTTGTGCCTGGAGCGACGCCAAGTGGGACAGGGCGGTTTTGAGGCTGAAGGCAGCAGGAAAGCCTGCAGCCCCCAGGTGTGTGGGGCTACGCAAGCGGTTCCCAAAGAGCTTTAGAACAAGGCATAGTTTTCCCTGCTGGCTCTTTGGGCGTGGGACCAGTCTCCAGACATATGGCCATTTTTGTGCCTGGTGCGGCGCCAAGTGGGAAAGGGTGGTTTTGAGGCTGAAGGCAGCAGGAAGGCCTGCAGCCCCCAGGTGTGTGGGGCTACGCAAGCGGTTCCCAAAGAGCTTTAGAACAAGGCATAGTTTTCCCTGCTGGCTCTTTGGGCGTGGGACCAATCTCCAGACATATGGCCATTTTTGTGCCTGGCGCGGCGCCAAGTGGGAAAGGGTGGTTTTGAGGCTGAAGGCAGCAGGAAAGCCTGCAGCCCCCAGGTGTGTGGGGCTACGCAAGCGGTTCCCAAAGAGCTTTAGAACAAGGCATAGTTTTCCCTGCTGGCTCTTTGGGCGTGGGACCAATCTCCAGACATATGGCCATTTTTGTGCCTGGCGCGGCGCCAAGTGGGAAAGGGTGGTTTTGAGGCTGAAGGCAGCGGGAAAGCCTGCAGTCCCCAGGTGTGTGGGGCTACGCAAGCGGTTCCCAAAGAGCTTTAGAAGAAGGCATAGTTTTCCCTGCTGGCTCTTTGGGCGTGGGACCAGTCTCCAGACATATGGCCATTTTTGTGCCTGGCGCGGCGCCAAGTGGGAAAGGGTGGTTGTGAGGCTGAAGGCAGCAGGAATGCCTGCAACCCCCAGCTCTGTGGGGCTACGCAAGCGGTTCCCAAAGAGCTTTAGAACAAGGCATAGTTTTCCCTGCTGGCTCTTTGGGCGTGGGACCAATCTCCAGACATATGGCCATTTTTGTGCCTGGCGCGGCGCCAAGTGGGAAAGGGTGGTTTTGAGGCTGAAGGCAGCAGGAAGGCCTGCAGCCCCCAGGTGTGTGGGGCTACGCAAGCGGTTCCCAAAGAGCTTTAGAACAAGGCATAGTTTTCCCTGCTGGCTCTTTGGGCGTGGGACCCATCTCCAGACATATGGCCATTTTTGGGCCTGGTGAGGCGCCAAGTGGGACAGGGCGGTTTTGAGCCTGAAGGCAGCAGGAAAGCCTGCAGCCCCCAGGTCTGTGGGGCTACGCAAGCGGTTCCCAAAGAGCTTTAGAACAAGGCATAGTTTTCCCTGCTGGCTCTTTGGGCATGGGACCAGTCTCCAGACATATGGCCATTTTTGTGCCTGGAGCGACGCCAAGTGGGAAAGGGTGGTTTTGAGGCTGAAGGCAGCAGGTAAGCCTGCAGCCCCCAGGTGTGTGGGGCTATGCAAGCGGTTCCCAAAGAGCTTTAGAAGAAGGCATAGTTTTCCCTGCTGGCTCTTTGGGCGTGGGACCCATCTCCAGACATATGGCCATTTTTGGGCCTGGAGCGACGCCAAGTGGGACAGGGCGGTTTTGAGGCTGAAGGCAGCAGGAAAGCCTGCAGCCCCCAGGTGTGTGGGGCTACGCAAGCGGTTCCCAAAGAGCTTTAGAAGAAGGCATAGTTTTCACTGCTGGCTCTTTGGGCGTGGGACCAGTCTCCAGACATATGGCCATTTTTGTGCCTGGCACGGCGCCAAGTGGGAAAGGGTGGTTTTGAGGCTGAAGGCAGCAGGAAAGCCTGCAGCCCCCAGGTGTGTGGGGCTACGCAAGCGGTTCCCAAAGAGCTTTAGAACAAGGCATAGTTTTCCCTGCTGGCTCTTTGGGCGTGGGACCAATCTCCAGACATATGGCCATTTTTGTGCCTGGAGCGACGCCAAGTGGGACAGGGCGGTTTTGAGGCTGAATGCAGCAGGAAAGCCTGCAGCCCCCAGGTGTGTGGGGCTACGCAAGCGGTTCCCAAAGAGCTTTAGAACAAGGCATAGTTTTCCCTGCTGGCTCTTTGGGCGTGGGACCAGTCTCCAGACATATGGCCATTTTTGTGCCTGGTGCGGCGCCAAGTGGGAAAGGGTGGTTTTGAGGCTGAAGGCAGCAGGAAGGCCTGCAGCCCCCAGGTGTGTGGGGCTACGCAAGCGGTTCCCAAAGAGCTTTAGAACAAGGCATAGTTTTCCCTGCTGGCTCTTTGGGCGTGGGACCAATCTCCAGACATATGGCCATTTTTGTGCCTGGCGCGGCGCCAAGTGGGAAAGGGTGGTTTTGAGGCTGAAGGCAGCAGGAAAGCCTGCAGCCCCCAGGTGTGTGGGGCTACGCAAGCGGTTCCCAAAGAGCTTTAGAACAAGGCATAGTTTTCCCTGCTGGCTCTTTGGGCGTGGGACCAATCTCCAGACATATGGCCATTTTTGTGCCTGGCGCGGCGCCAAGTGGGAAAGGGTGGTTTTGAGGCTGAAGGCAGCAGGAAAGCCTGCAGCCCCCAGGTGTGTGGGGCTACGCAAGCGGTTCCCAAAGAGCTTTAGAACAAGGCATAGTTTTCCCTGCTGGCTCTTTGGGCGTGGGACCAATCTCCAGACATATGGCCATTTTTGTGCCTGGCGCGGCGCCAAGTGGGAAAGGGTGGTTTTGAGGCTGAAGGCAGCGGGAAAGCCTGCAGTCCCCAGGTCTGTGGGGCTACGCAAGCGGTTCCCAAAGAGCTTTAGAAGAAGGCATAGTTTTCCCTGCTGGCTCTTTGGGCGTGGGACCAGTCTCCAGACATATGGCCATTTTTGTGCCTGGCGCGGCGCCAAGTGGGAAAGGGTGGTTGTGAGGCTGAAGGCAGCAGGAATGCCTGCAACCCCCAGCTCTGTGGGGCTACGCAAGCGGTTCCCAAAGAGCTTTAGAACAAGGCATAGTTTTCCCTGCTGGCTCTTTGGGCGTGGGACCAATCTCCAGACATATGGCCATTTTTGTGCCTGGCGCGGCGCCAAGTGGGAAAGGGTGGTTTTGAGGCTGAAGGCAGCAGGAAAGCCTGCAGCCCCCAGGTCTGTGGGGCTACGCAAGCGGTTCCCAAAGAGCTTTAGAAGAAGGCATAGTTTTCCCTGCTGGCTCTTTGGGCGTGGGACCCATCTCCAGCCATATGGCCATTTTTGTGCCTGGAGCGACGCCAAGTGGGAAAGGGTGGTTTTGAGGCTGAAGGCAGCAGGAAAGCCTGCAGCCCCCAGGTCTGTGGGGCTACGCAAGCGGTTCCCAAAGAGCTTTAGAAGAAGGCATAGTTTTCCCTGCTGGCTCTTTGGGCGTGGGACCCATCTCCAGCCATATGGCCATTTTTGTGCCTGGACCGACGCCAAGTGGGAAAGGGTGGTTTTGAGGCTGAAGGCAGCAGGAAAGCCTGCAGCCCCCAGGTGTGTGGGGCTACGCAAGCGGTTCCCAAAGAGCTTTAGAACAAGGCATAGTTTTCCCTGCTGGCTCTTTGGGCGTGGGACCAATCTCCAGACATATGGCCATTTTTGTGCCTGGCGCGGCGCCAAGTGGGAAAGGGTGGTTTTGAGGCTGAAGGCAGCAGGAAAGCCTGCAGCCCCCAGGTCTGTGGGGCTACGCAAGCGGTTCACATAGAGCTTTAGAACAAGGCATAGTTTTCCCTGCTGGCTCTTTGGGCGTGGGACCAGTCTCCAGACATATGGCCATTTTTGTGCCTGGTGCGGCGCCAAGTGGGAAAGGGTGGTTTTGAGGCTGAAGGCAGCAGGAAGGCCTGCAGCCCCCAGGTGTGTGGGGCTACGCAAGCGGTTCCCAAAGAGCTTTAGAACAAGGCATAGTTTTCCCTGCTGGCTCTTTGGGCGTGGGACCAATCTCCAGACATATGGCCATTTTTGTGCCTGGCGCTGCACCAAGTGGGAAAGGGTGGTTTTGAGGCTGAAGGCCCCAGGAAAGCCTGCAGCCCCCAGGTCTGTGGGGCTACGCAAGCGGTTCCCAAAGAGCTTTAGAACAAGGCATAGTTTTCCCTGCTGGCTCTTTGGGCCTGGGACCAATCTCCAGACATATGGCCATTTTTGTGCCTGGCGCGGGGCCAAGTGGGAAAGGGTGGTTTTGAGGCTGAAGGCAGCAGGAATGCCTGCAGCCCCCAGGTGTGTGGGGCTACGCAAGCGGTTCCCAAAGAGCTTTAGAACAAGGCATAGTTTTCCCTGCTGACTCTTTGGGCGTGGGACCAATCTCCAGACATATGGCCATTTTTGTGCCTGGCGCGGCGCCAAGTGGGAAAGGGTGGTTTTGAGGCTGAAGGCAGCGGGAAAGCCTGCAGCCCCCAGGTGTGTGGGGCTACGCAAGCGGTTCCCAAAGAGCTTTAGAACAAGGCATAGTTTTCCCTGCTGGCTCTTTGGGCGTGGGACCAGTCTCCAGATATATGGCCATTTTTGTGCCTGGCGCGGCGCCAAGTGGGAAAGGGTGGTTTTGAGGCTGAAGGCAGCAGGAAAGCCTGCAGCCCCCAGGTCTGTGGGGCTACGCAAGCGGATCACAAAGAGCTTTAGAACAAGGCATAGTTTTCCCTGCTGGCTCTTTGGGCGTGGGACCTATCTCCAGACATATGGCCATTTTTGTGCCTGGAGCGACGCCAAGTGGGACAGGGCGATTTTGAGGCTGAAGGCAGCAGGAAAGCCTGCAGCCCGCAGGTGTGTGGGGCCACGCAAGCGGATCACAAAGAGCTTTAGAACAAGGCATAGTTTTCCCTGGTGGCTCTTTGGGCGTGGGACCAGATTCCAGACATATGGCCATTTTTGTGCCTGGCGCGGCGCCAAGTGGGAAAGGGTGGTTTTGAGGCTGAAGGCAGCAGGAAAGCCTGCAGCCCCCAGGTCTGTGGGGCTACGCAAGCGGTTCCCAAAGAGCTTTAGAACAAGGCATAGTTTTCCCTGCTGGCTCTTTGGGCGTGGGACCAGTCTCCAGACATATGGCCATTTTTGTGCCTGGTGCGGCGCCAAGTGGGAAAGGGTGGTTTTGAGGCTGAAGGCAGCAGGAAGGCCTGCAGCCCCCAGGTGTGTGGGGCTACGCAAGCGGTTCCCAAAGAGCTTTAGAACAAGGCATAGTTTTCCCTCCTGGCTCTTTGGGCGTGGGACCAATCTCCAGACATATGGCCATTTTTGTGCCTGGTGCGGCGCCAAGTGGGAAAGGGTGGTTTTGAGGCTGAAGGCCCCAGGAAAGCCTGCAGCCCCCAGGTGTGTGGGGCTACGCAAGCGGTTCCCAAAGAGCTTTAGAAGAAGGCATAGTTTTCCCTGCTGGCTCTTTGGGCGTGGGACCAATCTCCAGACATATGGCCATTTTTGTGCCTGGCGCGGGGCCAAGTGGGAAAGGGTGGTTTTGAGGCTGAAGGCAGCAGGAAGGCCTGCAGCCCCCAGGTGTGTGGGGCTACGCAAGCGGTTCCCAAAGAGCTTTAGAACAAGGCATAGTTTTCCCTGCTGGCTCTTTGGGCGGGGGACGAATCTCCAGACATATGGCCATTTTTGTGCCTGGCGCGGCGCCAAGTGGGAAAGGGTGGTTTTGAGGCTGAAGGCAGCGGGAAAGCCTGCAGCCCCCAGGTGTGTGGGGCTACGCAAGCGGTTCCCAAAGAGCTTTAGAACAAGGCATAGTTTTCCCTGCTGGCTCTTTGGGCGTGGGACCCATCACCAGATATATGGCCATTTTTGTGCCTGGCGTGGCGCCAAGTGGGAAAGGGTGGTTTTGAGGCTGAAGGCAGCAGGAAAGCCTGCAGCCCCCAGGTCTGTGGGGCTACGCAAGCGGTTCCCAAAGAGCTTTAGAACAAGGCATAGTTTTCCCTGCTGGCTCTTTGGGCGTGGGACCAGTCTCCAGACATATGGCCATTTTTGTGCCTGGTGCGGCGCCAAGTGGGAAAGGGTGGTTTTGAGGCTGAAGGCAGCAGGAAGGCCTGCAGCCCCCAGGTGTGTGGGGCTACGCAAGCGGTTCCCAAAGAGCTTTAGAACAAGGCATAGTTTTCCCTCCTGGCTCTTTGGGCGTGGGACCAATCTCCAGACATATGGCCATTTTTGTGCCTGGTGCGGCGCCAAGTGGGAAAGGGTGGTTTTGAGGCTGAAGGCCCCAGGAAAGCCTGCAGCCCCCAGGTGTGTGGGGCTACGCAAGCGGTTCCCAAAGAGCTTTAGAAGAAGGCATAGTTTTCCCTGCTGGCTCTTTGGGCGTGGGACCAATCTCCAGACATATGGCCATTTTTGTGCCTGGCGCGGGGCCAAGTGGGAAAGGGTGGTTTTGAGGCTGAAGGCAGCAGGAAGGCCTGCAGCCCCCAGGTGTGTGGGGCTACGCAAGCGGTTCCCAAAGAGCTTTAGAACAAGGCATATTTTTCCCTGCTGGCTCTTTGGGCGGGGGACGAATCTCCAGACATATGGCCATTTTTGTGCCTGGCGCGGCGCCAAGTGGGAAAGGGTGGTTTTGAGGCTGAAGGCAGCGGGAAAGCCTGCAGCCCCCAGGTGTGTGGGGCTACGCAAGCGGTTCCCAAAGAGCTTTAGAACAAGGCATAGTTTTCCCTGCTGGCTCTTTGGGCGTGGGACCCATCACCAGATATATGGCCATTTTTGTGCCTGGCGTGGCGCCAAGTGGGAAAGGGTGGTTTTGAGGCTGAAGGCAGCAGGAAAGCCTGCAGCCCCCAGGTCTGTGGGGCTATGCAAGCGGTTCCCAAAGAGCTTTAGAACAAGGCATATTTTTCCCTGCTGGCTCTTTGGGCGTGGGACCTATCTCCAGACATATGGCCATTTTTGTGCCTGGAGCGACGCCAAGTGGGACAGGGCGATTTTGAGGCTGAAGGCAGCAGGAAAGCCTGCAGCCCGCAGCTGTGTGGGGCCACACAAGCGGATCACAAAGAGCTTTAGAACAAGGCATAGTTTTCCCTGCTGGCTCTTTGGGCGTGGGACCCGTCTCCAGACATATGGCCATTTTTGTGCCTGGCGCGGCGCCAAGTGGGAAAGGGTGGTTTTGAGGCTGAAGGCAGCAGGAAAGCCTGCAGCCCCCAGGTCTGTGGGGCTACGCAAGCGGTTCCCAAAGAGCTTCACAACAAGGCATAGTTTTCCCTGCTGGCTCTTTGGGCGTGGGACCTATCTCCAGACATATGGCCATTTTTGTGCCTGGAGCGACGCCAAGTGGGACAGGGCGGTTTTGAGGCTGAAGGCAGCAGGAAAGCCTGCAGCCCCCAGGTGTGTGGGGCTACGCAAGCGGTTCCCAAAGAGCTTTACAACAAGGCATAGGTTTCCCCGCTGGCTCTTTGGGCGTGGGACCAATCTCCAGACATATGGCCATTTTTGTGCCTGGCGCGGCGCCAAGTGGGAAAGGGTGGTTGTGAGGCTGAAGGCAGCAGGAAAGCCTGCAGCCCCCAGGTCTGTGGGGCTACGCAAGCGGTTCCCAAAGAGCTTTAGAACAAGGCATAGTTTTCCCTGCTGGCTCTTTGGGCGTGGGACCAGTCTCCAGACATATGGCCATTTTTGTGCCTGGCGCGGCGCCAAGTGGGAAAGGGTGGTTTTGAGGCTGAAGGCAGCAGGAAAGCCTGCAGCCCCCAGGTGTGTGGGGCTACGCAAGCGGTTCCCAAAGAGCTTTAGAACAAGGCATAGTTTTCCCTGCTGGCTCTTTGGGCGTGGGACCAATCTCCAGACATATGGCCATTTTTGTGCCTGGCGCGGCGCCAAGTGGGAAAGGGTGGTTTTGAGGCTGAAGGCAGCAGGAAAGCCTGCAGCCCCCAGGTGTGTGGGGCTACGCAAGCGGTTCCCAAAGAGCTTTAGAACAAGGCATAGTTTTCCCTGCTGGCTCTTTGGGCGTGGGACCAATCTCCAGACATATGGCCATTTTTGTGCCTGGCGCGGCGCCAAGTGGGAAAGGGTGGTTTTGAGGCTGAAGGCAGCGGGAAAGCCTGCAGTCCCCAGGTCTGTGGGGCTACGCAAGCGGTTCCCAAAGAGCTTTAGAAGAAGGCATAGTTTTCCCTGCTGGCTCTTTGGGCGTGGGACCAGTCTCCAGACATATGGCCATTTTTGTGCCTGGCGCGGCGCCAAGTGGGAAAGGGTGGTTGTGAGGCTGAAGGCAGCAGGAATGCCTGCAACCCCCAGCTCTGTGGGGCTACGCAAGCGGTTCCCAAAGAGCTTTAGAACAAGGCATAGTTTTCCCTGCTGGCTCTTTGGGCGTGGGACCAATCTCCAGACATATGGCCATTTTTGTGCCTGGCGCGGCGCCAAGTGGGAAAGGGTGGTTTTGAGGCTGAAGGCAGCAGGAAAGCCTGCAGCCCCCAGGTCTGTGGGGCTACGCAAGCGGTTCCCAAAGAGCTTTAGAAGAAGGCATAGTTTTCCCTGCTGGCTCTTTGGGCGTGGGACCCATCTCCAGCCATATGGCCATTTTTGTGCCTGGAGCGACGCCAAGTGGGAAAGGGTGGTTTTGAGGCTGAAGGCAGCAGGAAAGCCTGCAGCCCCCAGGTCTGTGGGGCTACGCAAGCGGTTCCCAAAGAGCTTTAGAAGAAGGCATAGTTTTCCCTGCTGGCTCTTTGGGCGTGGGACCCATCTCCAGCCATATGGCCATTTTTGTGCCTGGACCGACGCCAAGTGGGAAAGGGTGGTTTTGAGGCTGAAGGCAGCAGGAAAGCCTGCAGCCCCCAGGTGTGTGGGGCTACGCAAGCGGTTCCCAAAGAGCTTTAGAACAAGGCATAGTTTTCCCTGCTGGCTCTTTGGGCGTGGGACCAATCTCCAGACATATGGCCATTTTTGTGCCTGGCGCGGCGCCAAGTGGGAAAGGGTGGTTTTGAGGCTGAAGGCAGCAGGAAAGCCTGCAGCCCCCAGGTGTGTGGGGCTACGCAAGCGGTTCACATAGAGCTTTAGAACAAGGCATAGTTTTCCCTGCTGGCTCTTTGGGCGTGGGACCAGTCTCCAGACATATGGCCATTTTTGTGCCTGGTGCGGCGCCAAGTGGGAAAGGGTGGTTTTGAGGCTGAAGGCAGCAGGAAGGCCTGCAGCCCCCAGGTGTGTGGGGCTACGCAAGCGGTTCCCAAAGAGCTTTAGAACAAGGCATAGTTTTCCCTGCTGGCTCTTTGGGCGTGGGACCAATCTCCAGACATATGGCCATTTTTGTGCCTGGCGCTGCACCAAGTGGGAAAGGGTGGTTTTGAGGCTGAAGGCCCCAGGAAAGCCTGCAGCCCCCAGGTCTGTGGGGCTACGCAAGCGGTTCCCAAAGAGCTTTAGAACAAGGCATAGTTTTCCCTGCTGGCTCTTTGGGCCTGGGACCAATCTCCAGACATATGGCCATTTTTGTGCCTGGCGCGGGGCCAAGTGGGAAAGGGTGGTTTTGAGGCTGAAGGCAGCAGGAATGCCTGCAGCCCCCAGGTGTGTGGGGCTACGCAAGCGGTTCCCAAAGAGCTTTAGAACAAGGCATAGTTTTCCCTGCTGACTCTTTGGGCGTGGGACCAATCTCCAGACATATGGCCATTTTTGTGCCTGGCGCGGCGCCAAGTGGGAAAGGGTGGTTTTGAGGCTGAAGGCAGCGGGAAAGCCTGCAGCCCCCAGGTGTGTGGGGCTACGCAAGCGGTTCCCAAAGAGCTTTAGAACAAGGCATAGTTTTCCCTGCTGGCTCTTTGGGCGTGGGACCAGTCTCCAGATATATGGCCATTTTTGTGCCTGGCGCGGCGCCAAGTGGGAAAGGGTGGTTTTGAGGCTGAAGGCAGCAGGAAAGCCTGCAGCCCCCAGGTCTGTGGGGCTACGCAAGCGGATCACAAAGAGCTTTAGAACAAGGCATAGTTTTCCCTGCTGGCTCTTTGGGCGTGGGACCTATCTCCAGACATATGGCCATTTTTGTGCCTGGAGCGACGCCAAGTGGGACAGGGCGATTTTGAGGCTGAAGGCAGCAGGAAAGCCTGCAGCCCGCAGGTGTGTGGGGCCACGCAAGCGGATCACAAAGAGCTTTAGAACAAGGCATAGTTTTCCCTGGTGGCTCTTTGGGCGTGGGACCAGATTCCAGACATATGGCCATTTTTGTGCCTGGCGCGGCGCCAAGTGGGAAAGGGTGGTTTTGAGGCTGAAGGCAGCAGGAAAGCCTGCAGCCCCCAGGTCTGTGGGGCTACGCAAGCGGTTCCCAAAGAGCTTTAGAACAAGGCATAGTTTTCCCTGCTGGCTCTTTGGGCGTGGGACCAGTCTCCAGACATATGGCCATTTTTGTGCCTGGTGCGGCGCCAAGTGGGAAAGGGTGGTTTTGAGGCTGAAGGCAGCAGGAAGGCCTGCAGCCCCCAGGTGTGTGGGGCTACGCAAGCGGTTCCCAAAGAGCTTTAGAACAAGGCATAGTTTTCCCTCCTGGCTCTTTGGGCGTGGGACCAATCTCCAGACATATGGCCATTTTTGTGCCTGGTGCGGCGCCAAGTGGGAAAGGGTGGTTTTGAGGCTGAAGGCCCCAGGAAAGCCTGCAGCCCCCAGGTGTGTGGGGCTACGCAAGCGGTTCCCAAAGAGCTTTAGAAGAAGGCATAGTTTTCCCTGCTGGCTCTTTGGGCGTGGGACCAATCTCCAGACATATGGCCATTTTTGTGCCTGGCGCGGGGCCAAGTGGGAAAGGGTGGTTTTGAGGCTGAAGGCAGCAGGAAGGCCTGCAGCCCCCAGGTGTGTGGGGCTACGCAAGCGGTTCCCAAAGAGCTTTAGAACAAGGCATAGTTTTCCCTGCTGGCTCTTTGGGCGGGGGACGAATCTCCAGACATATGGCCATTTTTGTGCCTGGCGCGGCGCCAAGTGGGAAAGGGTGGTTTTGAGGCTGAAGGCAGCGGGAAAGCCTGCAGCCCCCAGGTGTGTGGGGCTACGCAAGCGGTTCCCAAAGAGCTTTAGAACAAGGCATAGTTTTCCCTGCTGGCTCTTTGGGCGTGGGACCCATCACCAGATATATGGCCATTTTTGTGCCTGGCGTGGCGCCAAGTGGGAAAGGGTGGTTTTGAGGCTGAAGGCAGCAGGAAAGCCTGCAGCCCCCAGGTCTGTGGGGCTACGCAAGCGGTTCCCAAAGAGCTTTAGAACAAGGCATAGTTTTCCCTGCTGGCTCTTTGGGCGTGGGACCAGTCTCCAGACATATGGCCATTTTTGTGCCTGGTGCGGCGCCAAGTGGGAAAGGGTGGTTTTGAGGCTGAAGGCAGCAGGAAGGCCTGCAGCCCCCAGGTGTGTGGGGCTACGCAAGCGGTTCCCAAAGAGCTTTAGAACAAGGCATAGTTTTCCCTCCTGGCTCTTTGGGCGTGGGACCAATCTCCAGACATATGGCCATTTTTGTGCCTGGTGCGGCGCCAAGTGGGAAAGGGTGGTTTTGAGGCTGAAGGCCCCAGGAAAGCCTGCAGCCCCCAGGTGTGTGGGGCTACGCAAGCGGTTCCCAAAGAGCTTTAGAAGAAGGCATAGTTTTCCCTGCTGGCTCTTTGGGCGTGGGACCAATCTCCAGACATATGGCCATTTTTGTGCCTGGCGCGGGGCCAAGTGGGAAAGGGTGGTTTTGAGGCTGAAGGCAGCAGGAAGGCCTGCAGCCCCCAGGTGTGTGGGGCTACGCAAGCGGTTCCCAAAGAGCTTTAGAACAAGGCATATTTTTCCCTGCTGGCTCTTTGGGCGGGGGACGAATCTCCAGACATATGGCCATTTTTGTGCCTGGCGCGGCGCCAAGTGGGAAAGGGTGGTTTTGAGGCTGAAGGCAGCGGGAAAGCCTGCAGCCCCCAGGTGTGTGGGGCTACGCAAGCGGTTCCCAAAGAGCTTTAGAACAAGGCATAGTTTTCCCTGCTGGCTCTTTGGGCGTGGGACCCATCACCAGATATATGGCCATTTTTGTGCCTGGCGTGGCGCCAAGTGGGAAAGGGTGGTTTTGAGGCTGAAGGCAGCAGGAAAGCCTGCAGCCCCCAGGTCTGTGGGGCTATGCAAGCGGTTCCCAAAGAGCTTTAGAACAAGGCATATTTTTCCCTGCTGGCTCTTTGGGCGTGGGACCTATCTCCAGACATATGGCCATTTTTGTGCCTGGAGCGACGCCAAGTGGGACAGGGCGATTTTGAGGCTGAAGGCAGCAGGAAAGCCTGCAGCCCGCAGCTGTGTGGGGCCACACAAGCGGATCACAAAGAGCTTTAGAACAAGGCATAGTTTTCCCTGCTGGCTCTTTGGGCGTGGGACCCGTCTCCAGACATATGGCCATTTTTGTGCCTGGCGCGGCGCCAAGTGGGAAAGGGTGGTTTTGAGGCTGAAGGCAGCAGGAAAGCCTGCAGCCCCCAGGTGTGTGGGGCTACGCAAGCGGTTCCCAAAGAGCTTCACAACAAGGCATAGTTTTCCCTGCTGGCTCTTTGGGCGTGGGACCTATCTCCAGACATATGGCCATTTTTGTGCCTGGAGCGACGCCAAGTGGGACAGGGCGGTTTTGAGGCTGAAGGCAGCAGGAAAGCCTGCAGCCCCCAGGTGTGTGGGGCTACGCAAGCGGTTCCCAAAGAGCTTTACAACAAGGCATAGGTTTCCCCGCTGGCTCTTTGGGCGTGGGACCAATCTCCAGACATATGGCCATTTTTGTGCCTGGCGCGGCGCCAAGTGGGAAAGGGTGGTTGTGAGGCTGAAGGCAGCAGGAAAGCCTGCAGCCCCCAGGTCTGTGGGGCTACGCAAGCGGTTCCCAAAGAGCTTTAGAACAAGGCATAGTTTTCCCTGCTGGCTCTTTGGGCGTGGGACCAGTCTCCAGACATATGGCCATTTTTGTGCCTGGTGCGGCGCCAAGTGGGAAAGGGTGGTTTTGAGGCTGAAGGCAGCAGGAAAGCCTGCAGCCCCCAGGTCTGTGGGGCTACGCAAGCGGTTCCCAAAGAGCTTTAGAACAAGGCATAGTTTTCCCTGCTGGCTCTTTGGGCGGGGGACGAATCTCCAGACATATGGCCATTTTTGTGCCTGGCGCGGCGCCAAGTGGGAAAGGGTGGTTTTGAGGCTGAAGGCAGCGGGAAAGCCTGCAGCCCCCAGGTGTGTGGGGCTACGCAAGCGGTTCCCAAAGAGCTTTAGAACAAGGCATAGTTTTCCCTGCTGGCTCTTTGGGCGTGGGACCTATCTCCAGACATATGGCCATTTTTGTGCCTGGAGCGACGCCAAGTGGGACAGGGCGATTTTGAGGCTGAAGGCAGCAGGAAAGCCTGCAGCCCGCAGGTGTGTGGGGCCACGCAAGCGGATCACAAAGAGCTTTAGAACAAGGCATAGTTTTCCCTGGTGGCTCTTTGGGCGTGGGACCAGATTCCAGACATATGGCCATTTTTGTGCCTGGCGCGGCGCCAAGTGGGAAAGGGTGGTTTTGAGGCTGAAGGCAGCAGGAAAGCCTGCAGCCCCCAGGTCTGTGGGGCTACGCAAGCGGTTCCCAAAGAGCTTTAGAACAAGGCATAGTTTTCCCTGCTGGCTCTTTGGGCGTGGGACCAGTCTCCAGACATATGGCCATTTTTGTGCCTGGTGCGGCGCCAAGTGGGAAAGGGTGGTTTTGAGGCTGAAGGCAGCAGGAAGGCCTGCAGCCCCCAGGTGTGTGGGGCTACGCAAGCGGTTCCCAAAGAGCTTTAGAACAAGGCATAGTTTTCCCTGCTGGCTCTTTGGGCGTGGGACCAATCTCCAGACATATGGCCATTTTTGTGCCTGGTGCGGCGCCAAGTGGGAAAGGGTGGTTTTGAGGCTGAAGGCCCCAGGAAAGCCTGCAGCCCGCAGGTGTGTGGGGCTACGCAAGCGGTTCCCAAAGAGCTTTAGAAGAAGGCATAGTTTTCCCTGCTGGCTCTTTGGGCGTGGGACCAATCTCCAGACATATGGCCATTTTTGTGCCTGGCGCGGGGCCAAGTGGGAAAGGGTGGTTTTGAGGCTGAAGGCAGCAGGAAGGCCTGCAGCCCCCAGGCCTGTGGGGCTACGCAAGCGGTTCCCAAAGAGCTTTAGAACAAGGCATAGTTTTCCCTGCTGGCTCTTTGGGCGTGGGACCTATCTCCAGACATATGGCCATTTTTGTGCCTGGAGCGACGCCAAGTGGGACAGGGCGATTTTGAGGCTGAAGGCAGCAGGAAAGCCTGCAGCCCGCAGGTGTGTGGGGCCACGCAAGCGGATCACAAAGAGCTTTAGAACAAGGCATAGTTTTCCCTGCTGGCTCTTTGGGCGTGGGACCAGATTCCAGACATATGGCCATTTTTGTGCCTGGCGCGGCGCCAAGTGGGAAAGGGTGGTTTTGAGGCTGAAGGCAGCAGGAAAGCCTGCAGCCCCCAGGTGTGTGGGGCTACGCAAGCGGTTCCCAAAGAGCTTTAGAACAAGGCATAGTTTTCCCTGCTGGCTCTTTGGGCGTGGGACCAGTCTCCAGACATATGGCCATTTTTGTGCCTGGTGCGGCGCCAAGTGGGAAAGGGTGGTTTTGAGGCTGAAGGCAGCAGGAAAGCCTGCAGCCCCCAGGTGTGTGGGGCTACGCAAGCGGTTCCCAAAGAGCTTTAGAACAAGGCATAGTTTTCCCTGCTGGCTCTTTGGGCGTGGGACCAATCTCCAGACATATGGCCATTTTTGTGCCTGGCGCGGCGCCAAGTGGGAAAGGGTGGTTTTGAGGCTGAAGGCAGCAGGAAAGCCTGCAGCCCCCAGGTGTGTGGGGCTACGCAAGCGGTTCCCAAAGAGCTTTAGAACAAGGCATAGTTTTCCCTGCTGGCTCTTTGGGCGTGGGACCAATCTCCAGACATATGGCCATTTTTGTGCCTGGCGCGGCGCCAAGTGGGAAAGGGTGGTTTTGAGGCTGAAGGCAGCAGGAAAGCCTGCAGCCCGCAGGTGTGTGGGGCTATGCAAGCGGTGCCCAAAGAGCTTTAGAACAAGGCATAGTTTTCCCTGCTGGCTCTTTGGGCGTGGGACCTATCTCCAGACATATGGCCATTTTTGTGCCTGGCGCGGCGCCAAGTGGGAAAGGGTGGTTTTGAGGCTGAAGGCAGCAGGAAAGCCTGCAGCCCGCAGGTGTGTGGGGCTATGCAAGCGGTGCCCAAAGAGCTTTAGAACAAGGCATAGTTTTCCCTGCTGGCTCTTTGGGCGTGGGACCTATCTCCAGACATATGGCCATTTTTGTGCCTGGCGCGGCGCCAAGTGGGAAAGGGTGGTTTTGAGGCTGAAGGCAGCAGGAAAGCCTGCAGCCCGCAGGTGTGTGGGGCTATGCAAGCGGTGCCCAAAGAGCTTTAGAACAAGGCATAGTTTTCCCTCCTGGCTCTTTGGGCGTGGGACCTATCTCCAGACATATGGCCATTTTTGTGCCTGGCGCGGCGCCAAGTGGGAAAGGGTGGTTTTGAGGCTGAAGGCAGCAGGAAAGCCTGCAGCCCCCAGGTTTGTGGGGCTATGCAAGCGGTGCCCAAAGAGCTTTAGAACAAGGCATAGTTTTCCCTGCTGGCTCTTTGGGCGTGGGACCAATCTCCAGACATATGGCCATTTTTGTGCCTGGTGCGGCGCCAAGTGGGAAAGGGTGGTTTTGAGGCTGAAGGCCCCAGGAAAGCCTGCAGCCCCCAGGTCTGTGGGGCTACGCAAGCGGTTCCCAAAGAGCTTTAGAAGAAGGCATAGTTTTCCCTGCTGGCTCTTTGGGCGTGGGACCAATCTCCAGACATATGGCCATTTTTGTGCCTGGCGCGGGGCCAAGTGGGAAAGGGTGGTTTTGAGGCTGAAGGCAGCAGGAAGGCCTGCAGCCCCCAGGTGTGTGGGGCTACGCAAGCGGTTCCCAAAGAGCTTTAGAACAAGGCATAGTTTTCCCTGCTGGCTCTTTGGGCGGGGGACGAATCTCCAGACATATGGCCATTTTTGTGCCTGGCGCGGCGCCAAGTGGGAAAGGGTGGTTTTGAGGCTGAAGGCAGCGGGAAAGCCTGCAGCCCCCAGGTGCGTGGGGCTACGCAAGCGGATCACAAAGAGCTTTAGAACAAGGCATAGTTTTCCCTGGTGGCTCTTTGGGCGTCGGACCAGATTCCAGATATATGGCCATTTTTGTGCCTGGCGGGGCGCCAAGTGGGAAAGGGTGGTTTTGAGGCTGAAGGCAGCAGGAAAGCCTGCAGCCCCCAGGTCTGTGGGGCTACGCAAGCGGTTCCCAAAGAGCTTTACAACAAGGCATAGTTTTCCCTGCTGGCTCTTTGGGCGTGGGACCAATCTCCAGCCATATGGCCATTTTTGTGCCTGGAGCGACGCCAAGTGGGACAGGGCGGTTTTGAGGCTGAAGGCAGCAGGAAAGCCTGCAGCCCCCAGGTGTGTGGGGCTACGCAAGCGGTTCCCAAAGAGCTTTAGAACAAGGCATAGTTTTCCCTGCTGGCTCTTTGGGCGTGGGACCAATCTCCAGACATATGGCCATTTTTGTGCCTGGCGCTGCACCAAGTGGGAAAGGGTGGTTTTGAGGCTGAAGGCAGCAGGAAAGCCTGCAGCCCCCAGGTCTGTGGGGCTACGCAAGCGGTTCCCAAAGAGCTTTAGAACAAGGCATAGTTTTCCCTGCTGGCTCTTTGGGCGTGGGACCAGTCTCCAGACATATGGCCATTTTTGTGCCTGGCGCGGCGCCAAGTGGGAAAGGGTGGTTTTGAGGCTGAAGGCAGCAGGAAAGCCTGCAGCCCCCAGGTCTGTGGGGCTACGCAAGCGGTTCCCAAAGAGCTTTAGAACAAGGCATAGTTTTCCCTGCTGGCTCTTTGGGCGGGGGACCAATCTCCAGACATATGGCCATTTTTGTGCCTGGCGCGGCGCCAAGTGGGAAAGGGTGGTTTTGAGGCTGAAGGCAGCAGGAAAGCCTGCAGCCCCCAGGTGTGTGGGGCTACGCAAGCGGTTCCCAAAGAGCTTTAGAACAAGGCATAGTTTTCCCTGCTGGCTCTTTGGGCGTGGGACCCATCACCAGACATATGGCCATTTTTGTGCCTGGCGCGGCGCCAAGTGGGAAAGGGTGGTTTTGAGGCTGTAGGCAGCGGGAAAGCCTGCAGCCCCCAGGTGTGTGGGGCTACGCAAGCGGTTCCCAAAGAGCTTTAGAACAAGGCATAGTTTTCCCTGCTGGCTCTTTGGGCGTGGGACCCATCTCCAGACATATGGCCATTTTTGTGCCTGGCGCTGCACCAAGTGGGAAAGGGTGGTTTTGAGGCTGAAGGCAGCAGGAAAGCCTGCAGCCCCCAGGTGTGTGGGGCTACGCAAGCGGTTCCCAAAGAGCTTTAGAACAAGGCATAGTTTTCCCTGCTGGCTCTTTGGGCGTGGGACCAGTCTCCAGACATATGGCCATTTTTGTGCCTGGCGCGGCGCCAAGTGGGAAAGGGTGGTTTTGAGGCTGAAGGCAGCAGGAAAGCCTGCAGCCCGCAGGTGTGTGGGGCTACGCAAGCGGTTCCCAAAGAGCTTTAGAACAAGGCATAGTTTTCCCTGCTGGCTCTTTGGGCGTGGGACCCATCTCCAGACATATGGCCATTTTTGTGCCTGGCGCGGCGCCAAGTGAAAAAGGGTGGTTTTGAGGCTGTAGGCAGCGGGAAAGCCTGCAGCCCCCAGGTCTGTGGGGCTACGCAAGCGGTTCCCAAAGAGCTTTAGAACAAGGCATAGTTTTCCCTGCTGGCTCTTTGGGCGTGGGACCCATCTCCAGACATATGGCCATTTTCGTGCCTGGAGCGACACCAAGTGGGACAGGGCGGTTTTGAGGCTGAAGGCAGCAGGAAAGCCTGCAGCCCCCAGGTCTGTGGGGCTACGCAAGCGGTTCCCAAAGAGCTTTAGAACAAGGCATAGTTTTCCCTGCTGGCTCTTTGGGCGGGGGACGAATCTCCAGACATATGGCCATTTTTGTGCCTGGCGTGGCGCCAAGTGGGAAAGGGTGGTTTTGAGGCTGAAGGCAGCGGGAAAGCCTGCAGCCCGCAGGTGTGTGGGGCTATGCAAGCGGTTCCCAAAGAGCTTTAGAACAAGGCATAGTTTTCCCTGCTGGCTCTTTGGGCGTGGGACCAATCTCCAGACATATGGCCATTTTTGTGCCTGGTGCGGCGCCAAGTGGGAAAGGGTGGGTTTGAGGCTGAAGGCAGCAGGAAAGCCTGCAGCCCCCAGGTGTGTGGGGCTACGCAAGCGGTTCCCAAAGAGCTTTAGAACAAGGCATAGTTTTCCCTGCTGGCTCTTTGGGCATGGGACCAGTCTCCAGACATATGGCCATTTTTGTGCCTGGCGCGGCGCCAAGTGGGAAAGGGTGGTTTTGAGGCTGAAGGCAGCAGGAAAGCCTGCAGCCCGCAGGTGTGTGGGGCTACGCAAGCGGTTCCCAAAGAGCTTTAGAACAAGGCATAGTTTTCCCTGCTGGCTCTTTGGGCGTGGGACCCATCACCAGACATATGGCCATTTTTGTGCCTGGCGCGGCGCCAAGTGAAAAAGGGTGGTTTTGAGGCTGTAGGCAGCGGGAAAGCCTGCAGCCCCCAGGTCTGTGGGGCTACGCAAGCGGTTCCCAAAGAGCTTTAGAACAAGGCATAGTTTTCCCTGCTGGCTCTTTGGGCGTGGGACCAATCTCCAGACATATGGCCATTTTCGTGCCTGGAGCGACACCAAGTGGGACAGGGCGGTTTTGAGGCTGAAGGCAGCAGGAAAGCCTGCAGCCCCCAGGTGTGTGGGGCTACGCAAGCGGTTCCCAAAGAGCTTTAGAACAAGGCATAGTTTTCCCTGCTGGCTCTTTGGGCGTGGGACCTATCTCCAGACATATGGCCATTTCTGTGCCTGGCGCGGTGCCAAGTGGGAAAGGGTGGTTTTGAGGCTGAAGGCAGCAGGAAAGCCTGCAGTCCGCAGGTGTGTGGGGCTACGCAAGCGGTTCCCAAAGAGCTTTAGAACAAGGCATAGTTTTCCCTGCTGGCTCTTTGGGCGTGGGACCAATCTCCAGACATATGGCCATTTTTGTGCCTGGCGCTGCACCAAGTCGGAAAGGGTGGTTTTGAGGCTGAAGGCAGCAGGAAAGCCTGCAGCCCCAAGGTCTGTGGGGCTACGCAAGCGGTTCCCAAAGAGCTTTAGAACAAGGCATAGTTTTCCCTACTGGCTCTTTGGGCGTTTGACCCATCTCCAGACATATGGCCATTTTTGTGCCTGGTGCGGCGCCAAGTGGGAAAGGGTGGTTTTGAGGCTGAAGGCAGCAGGAAAGCCTGCAGCCCCCAGGTCTGTGGGGCTACGCAAGCGGTTCCCAAAGAGCTTTAGAATAAGGCATAGTTTTCCCTGCTGGCTCTTTGGGCGTGGGACCAATCTCCAGACATATGGCCATTTTTGTGCCTGGCGCGGCGCCAAGTGGGAAAGGGTGGGTTTGAGGCTGAAGGCAGCAGGAAAGCCTGCATCCCGTAGGTCTGTGGGGCTACGCAAGCGGTTCCCAAAGAGCTTTAGAACAAGGCATAGTTTTCCCTGCTGGCTCTTTGGGCGTGGGACCAGTCTCCAGACATATGGCCATTTTTGTGCCTGGCGCGGCGCCAAGTGGGAAAGGGTGGTTTTGAGGCTGAAGGCAGCAGGAAAGCCTGCAGTCCGCAGGTCTGTGGGGCTACGCAAGCGGTTCCCAAAGAGCTTTAGAACAAGGCATAGTTTTCCCTGCTGGCTCTTTGGGTGTGGGACCAATCTCCAGACATATGGCCATTTTTGTGCCTGGAGCGACGCCAAGTGGGACAGGGCGGTTTTGAGGCTGAAGGCAGCAGGAAAGCCTGCAGCCCCCAGGTCTGTGGGGCTACGCAAGCGGTTCCCAAAGAGCTTTAGAACAAGGCATAGTTTTCCCTGCTGGCTCTTTGGGCGTGGGACCAGTCTCCAGACATATGGCCATTTTTGTGCCTGGCGTGGCGCCAAGTGGGAAAGGGTGGTTTTGAGGCTGAAGGCCGCGGGAAAGCCTGCAGCCCCCAGGTGTGTGGGGCTACGCAAGCGGTTCCCAAAGAGCTTTAGAACAAGGCATAGTTTTCCCTGCTGGCTCTTTGGGCGTGGGACCAATCTCCAGACATATGGCCATTTTTGTGCCTGGTGCGGCGCCAAGTGGGAAAGGGTGGGTTTGAGGCTGAAGGCAGCAGGAAAGCCTGCAGCCCCCAGGTGTGTGGGGCTACGCAAGCGGTTCCCAAAGAGCTTTAGAACAAGGCATAGTTTTCCCTGCTGGCTCTTTGGGCATGGGACCAGTCTCCAGACATATGGCCATTTTTGTGCCTGGCGCGGCGCCAAGTGGGAAAGGGTGGTTTTGAGGCTGAAGGCAGCAGGAAAGCCTGCAGCCCCCAGGTCCGTGGGGCTACGCAAGCGGTTCCCAAAGAGCTTTAGAACAAGGCATAGTTTTCCCTGCTGGCTCTTTGGGCGTGGGACCCATCACCAGACATATGGCCATTTTTGTGCCTGGCGCGGCGCCAAGTGGGAAAGGGTGGTTTTGAGGCTGTAGGCAGCGGGAAAGCCTGCAGCCCCCAGGTCTGTGGGGCTACGCAAGCGGTTCCCAAAGAGCTTTAGAACAAGGCATAGTTTTCCCTGCTGGCTCTTTGGGCGTGGGACCAATCTCCAGACATATGGCCATTTTCGTGCCTGGAGCGACACCAAGTGGGACAGGGCGGTTTTGAGGCTGAAGGCAGCAGGAAAGCCTGCAGCCCCCAGGTGTGTGGGGCTACGCAAGCGGTTCCCAAAGAGCTTTAGAACAAGGCATAGTTTTCCCTGCTGGCTCTTTGGGCGTGGGACCTATCTCCAGACATATGGCCATTTTTGTGCCTGGCGCGGCGCCAAGTGGGAAAGGGTGGTTTTGAGGCTGAAGGCAGCAGGAAAGCCTGCAGTCCGCAGGTGTGTGGGGCTACGCAAGCGGTTCCCAAAGAGCTTTAGAACAAGGCATAGTTTTCCCTGCTGGCTCTTTGGGCGTGGGACCAATCTCCAGACATATGGCCATTTTTGTGCCTGGCGCTGCACCAAGTCGGAAAGGGTGGTTTTGAGGCTGAAGGCAGCAGGAAAGCCTGCAGCCCCCAGGTCTGTGGGGCTACGCAAGCGGTTCCCAAAGAGCTTTAGAACAAGGCATAGTTTTCCCTGCTGGCTCTTTGGGCGTGGGACCAGTCTCCAGACATATGGCCATTTTTGTGCCTGGCGCGGCGCCAAGTGAAAAAGGGTGGGTTTGAGGCTGAAGGCAGCAGGAAAGCCTGCATCCCGTAGGTCTGTGGGGCTACGCAAGCGGTTCCCAAAGAGCTTTAGAACAAGGCATAGTTTTCCCTGCTGGCTCTTTGGGCGTGGGACCAGTCTCCAGACATATGGCCATTTTTGTGCCTGGCGCGACGCCAAGTGGGAAAGGGTGGTTTTGAGGCTGAAGGCAGCAGGAAAGCCTGCAACCCGCAGGTGTGTGGGGCTACGCAAGCGGTTCCCAAAGAGCTTTAGAACAAGGCATAGTTTTCCCTGCTGGCTCTTTGGGCGTGGGACCAATCTCCAGACATATGGCCATTTTTGTGCCTGGAGCGACGCCAAGTGGGACAGGGCGGTTTTGAGGCTGAAGGCAGCAGGAAAGCCTGCAGCCCCCAGGTCTGTGGGGCTACGCAAGCGGTTCCCAAAGAGCTTTAGAACAAGGCATAGTTTTCCCTGCTGGCTCTTTGGGCGTGGGACCAGTCTCCAGCCATATGGCCATTTTTGTGCCTGGCGCGGCGCCAAGTGGGAAAGGGCGGTTTTGAGGCTGAAGGCAGCAGGAAAGCCTGCAGCCCCCAGGTGTGTGGGGCTACGCAAGCGGTTCCCAAAGAGCTTTAGAACAAGGCATAGTTTTCCCTGCTGGCTCTTTGGGCGTGGGACCAATCTCCAGCCATATGGCCATTTTTGTGCCTGGCGCGGCGCCAAGTGGGAAAGGGTGGTTTTGAGGCTGAAGGCAGCAGGAAAGCCTGCAGCCCGCAGGTGTGTGGGGCTACGCAAGCGATTCCCAAAGAGCTTTAGAACAAGGCATAGTTTTCCCTGCTGGCTCTTTGGGCGGGGGACCAATCTCCAGCCGTATGGCCATTTTTGTGCCTGGCGCGGCGCCAAGTGGGAAAGGGTGGTTTTGAGCCTGAAGGCAGCGGGAAAGCCTGCAGCCCGCAGGTGTGTGGGGCTACGCAAGCGGTTCCCAAAGAGCTTTAGAACAAGGCATAGTTTTCCCTGCTGGCTCTTTGGGCGTGGGACAAGTCTCCAGACATATGGCCATTTTTGTGCCTGGCGCGGCGCCAAGTGGGAAAGGGTGGTTTTGAGGCTGAAGGCAGCAGGAAGGCCTGCAGCCCGTAGGTCTGTGGGGCTACGCAAGCGGTTCCCAAAGAGCTTTAGAAGAAGGCATAGTTTTCCCTGCTGGCTCTTTGGGCGTGGGACCAGTCTCCAGACATATGGCCATTTTTGTGCCTGGCGCGGCGCCAAGTGGGAAAGGGTGGTTTTGAGGCTGAAGGCAGCAGGAAAGCCTGCAGCCCCCAGGTGTGTGGGGCTACGCAAGCTGTTCCCAAAGAGCTTTAGAACAAGGCATAGTTTTCCCTGCTGGCTCTTTGGGCGTGGGACCAATCTCCAGACATATGGCCATTTCTGTGCCTGGAGCGACGCCAAGTGGGAAAGGGTGGTTTTGAGGCTGAAGGCAGCAGGAAAGCCTGCAGCCCCCAGGTCTGTGGGGCTACGCAAGCGGTTCCCAAAGAGCTTTAGAACAAGGCATAGTTTTCCCTGCTGGCTCTTTGGGCGTGGGACCAATCTCCAGACATATGGCCATTTTTGTGCCTGGCGCGGCGCCAAGTGAAAAAGGGTGGGTTTGAGGCTGAAGGCAGCAGGAAAGCCTGCATCCCGTAGGTCTGTGGGGCTACGCAAGCGGTTCCCAAAGAGCTTTAGAACAAGGCATAGTTTTCCCTGCTGGCTCTTTGGGCGTGGGACAAGTCTCCAGACATATGGCCATTTTTGTGCCTGGAGCGACGCCAAGTGGGAAAGGGTGGTTTTGAGGCTGAAGGCAGCAGGAAAGCCTGCAGCCCCCAGGTCTGTGGGGCTACGCAAGCGGTTCCCAAGAGCTTTAGAACAAGGCATAGTTTTCCCTGCTGGCTCTTTGGGCGTGGGACCAATCTCCAGACATATGGCCATTTTTGTGCCTGGCGCGGCGCCAAGTGAAAAAGGGTGGGTTTGAGGCTGAAGGCAGCAGGAAAGCCTGCATCCCGTAGGTCTGTGGGGCTACGCAAGCGGTTCCCAAAGAGCTTTAGAACAAGGCATAGTTTTCCCTGCTGGCTCTTTGGGCGTGGGACCAGTCTCCAGACATATGGCCATTTTTGTGCCTGGCGCGGCGCCAAGTGGGAAAGGGTGGTTTTGAGGCTGAAGGCAGCAGGAAAGCCTGCAGCCCCCAGGTCTGTGGGGCTACGCAAGCGGTTCCCAAAGAGCTTTAGAACAAGGCATAGTTTTCCCTGCTGGCTCTTTGGGCGTGGGACCAATCTCCAGACATATGGCCATTTTTGTGCCTGGAGCGACGCCAAGTGGGACAGGGCGATTTTGAGGCTGAAGGCAGCAGGAAAGCCTGCAGCCCCCAGGTCTGTGGGGCTATGCAACCGGTTCCCAAAGAGCTTTAGAACAAGGCATAGTTTTCCCTCCTGGCTCTTTGGGCGTGGGACCAATCTCCAGACAGATTGCCATTTTTGTGCCTGGCGCGGCGCCAAGTGGGAAAGGGTGGTTTTGAGGCTGAAGGCAGCAGGAAAGCCTGCAGCCCGCAGGTGTGTGGGGCTACGCAAGCGGTTCCCAAAGAGCTTTACAACAAGGCATAGTTTTCCCTGCTGGCTCTTTGGGCGTGGGACCAATCTCCACACATATGGCCATTATTGTGCCTGGAGCGACGCCAAGTGGGACAGGGCGGTTTTGAGGCTGAAGGCAGCAGGAAAGCCTGCAGCCCCCAGGTGTGTGGGGCTACGCAAGCGGTTTCCAAAGAGCTTTAGAATAAGGCATATTTTTCCCTGCTGGCTCTTTGGGCATGGGACCAATCTCCAGACATATGGCCATTTTTGTGCCTGGCGCGGCGCCTAGTGAAAAAGGGTGGTTTTGAGGCTGAAGGCAGCAGGAAGGCCTGCATCCCGTAGGTCTGTGGGGCTACGCAAGCGGTTCCCAAAGAGCTTTAGAACAAGGCATAGTTTTCCCTGCTGGCTCTTTGGGCGTGGGACCAGTCTCCAGACATATGGCCATTTTTGTGCCTGGCGCGGCGCCAAGTGGGAAAGGGTGGTTTTGAGGCTGAAGGCAGCAGGAAAGCCTGCAGCCCGCAGGTGTGTGGGGCTACGCAAGCGGTTCCCAAAGAGCTTTAGAACAAGGCATAGTTTTCCCTGCTGGCTCTTTGGGCGTTTGACCCATCTCCAGACATATGGCCATTTTTGTGCCTGGTGCGGCGCCAAGTGGGAAAGGGTGGTTTTGAGGCTGAAGGCAGCAGGAAAGCCTGCAGCCCCCAGGTCTGTGGGGCTACGCAAGCGGTTCCCAAAGAGCTTTAGAACAAGGCATAGTTTTCCCTGCTGGCTCTTTGGGCGTGGGACCAGTCTCCAGCCATATGGCCATTTTTGTGCCTGGCGCGGCGCCAAGTGGGAAAGGGTGGTTTTGAGGCTGAAGGCAGCAGGAAAGCCTGCAGCCCCCAGGTGTGTGGGGCTACGCAAGCGATTCCCAAAGAGCTTTAGAACAAGGCATAGTTTTCCCTGCTGGCTCTTTGGGCGTGGGACCAATCTCCAGCCGTATGGCCATTTTTGTGCCTGGCGCTGCGCCAAGTGGGAAAGGGTGGTTTTGAGGCTGAAGGCAGCGGGAAAGCCTGCAGCCCCCAGGTCTGTGGGGCTACGCAAGCGGTTCCCAAAGAGCTTTAGAACAAGGCATAGTTTTCCCTGCTGGCTCTTTGGGCGTGGGACCAATCTCCAGCCATATGGCCATTTTTGTGCCTGGCGCGGCGCCAAGTGAAAAAGGGTGGTTTTGAGGCTGAAGGCAGCAGGAAGGCCTGCAGCCCGTAGGTCTGTGGGGCTACGCAAGCGGTTCCCAAAGAGCTTTAGAAGAAGGCATAGTTTTCCCTGCTGGCTCTTTGGGCGTGGGACCAGTCTCCAGACATATGGCCATTTTTGTGCCTGGCGCGGCGCCAAGTGGGAAAGGGTGGTTTTGAGGCTGAAGGCAGCAGGAAAGCCTGCAGCCCGCAGGTGTGTGGGGCTACGCAAGCGGTTCCCAAAGAGCTTTAGAACAAGGCATAGTTTTCCCTGCTGGCTCTTTGGGCGTGGGACCAATCTCCAGACATATGGCCATTTCTGTGCCTGGAGCGACGCCAAGTGGGAAAGGGTGGTTTTGAGGCTGAAGGCAGCAGGAAAGCCTGCAGCCCCCAGGTGTGTGGGGCTACGCAAGCGGTTCCCAAAGAGCTTTAGAACAAGGCATAGTTTTCCCTGCTGGCTCTTTGGGCGTGGGACCAATCTCCAGACATATGGCCATTTTTGTGCCTGGCTCGGCGCCAAGTGAAAAAGGGTGGGTTTGAGGCTGAAGGCAGCAGGAAAGCCTGCATCCCGTAGGTCTGTGGGGCTACGCAAGCGGTTCCCAAAGAGCTTTAGAACAAGGCATAGTTTTCCCTGCTGGCTCTTTGGGCGTGGGACCAGTCTCCAGACATATGGCCATTTTTGTGCCTGGCGCGGCGCCAAGTGGGAAAGGGTGGTTTTGAGGCTGAAGGCAGCAGGAAAGCCTGCAGCCCCCAGGTCTGTGGGGCTACGCAAGCGGTTCCCAAAGAGCTTTAGAACAAGGCATAGTTTTCCCTGCTGGCTCTTTGGGCGTGGGACCAATCTCCAGCCATATGGCCATTTTTGTGCCTGGCGCGGCGCCAAGTGAAAAAGGGTGGTTTTGAGGCTGAAGGCAGCAGGAAGGCCTGCAGCCCGTAGGTCTGTGGGGCTACGCAAGCGGTTCCCAAAGAGCTTTAGAAGAAGGCATAGTTTTCCCTGCTGGCTCTTTGGGCGTGGGACCAGTCTCCAGACATATGGCCATTTTTGTGCCTGGCGCGGCGCCAAGTGGGAAAGGGTGGTTTTGAGGCTGAAGGCAGCAGGAAAGCCTGCAGCCCCCAGGTCTGTGGGGCTACGCAAGCGGTTCCCAAAGAGCTTTAGAACAAGGCATAGTTTTCCCTGCTGGCTCTTTGGGCGTGGGACCAATCTCCAGACATATGGCCATTTCTGTGCCTGGAGCGACGCCAAGTGGGAAAGGGTGGTTTTGAGGCTGAAGGCAGCAGGAAAGCCTGCAGCCCCCAGGTCTGTGGGGCTACGCAAGCGGTTCCCAAAGAGCTTTAGAACAAGGCATAGTTTTCCCTGCTGGCTCTTTGGGCGTGGGACCAATCTCCAGACATATGGCCATTTTTGTGCCTGGCGCGGCGCCAAGTGAAAAAGGGTGGTTTTGAGGCTGAAGGCAGCAGGAAAGCCTGCATCCCGTAGGTCTGTGGGGCTACGCAAGCGGTTCCCAAAGAGCTTTAGAACAAGGCATAGTTTTCCCTGCTGGCTCTTTGGGCGTGGGACCAGTCTCCAGACATATGGCCATTTTTGTGCCTGGCGCGGCGCCAAGTGGGAAAGGGTGGTTTTGAGGCTGAAGGCAGCAGGAAAGCCTGCAGCCCCCAGGTCTGTGGGGCTATGCAAGCGGTTCCCAAAGAGCTTTAGAACAAGGCATAGTTTTCCCTGCTGGCTCTTTGGGCGTGGGACCAATCTCCAGACATATGGCCATTTTTGTGCCTGGAGCGACGCCAAGTGGGACAGGGCGATTTTGAGGCTGAAGGCAGCAGGAAAGCCTGCAGCCCCCAGGTCTGTGGGGCTATGCAACCGGTTCCCAAAGAGCTTTAGAACAAGGCATAGTTTTCCCTCCTGGCTCTTTGGGCGTGGGACCAATCTCCAGACAGATTGCCATTTTTGTGCCTGGCGCGGCGCCAAGTGGGAAAGGGTGGTTTTGAGGCTGAAGGCAGCAGGAAAGCCTGCAGCCCGCAGGTGTGTGGGGCTACGCAAGCGGTTCCCAAAGAGCTTTAGAACAAGGCATAGTTTTCCCTGCTGGCTCTTTGGGCGTGGGACCAATCTCCACACATATGGCCATTATTGTGCCTGGAGCGACGCCAAGTGGGACAGGGCGGTTTTGAGGCTGAAGGCAGCAGGAAAGCCTGCAGCCCCCAGGTGTGTGGGGCTACGCAAGCGGTTTCCAAAGAGCTTTAGAAGAAGGCATATTTTTCCCTGCTGGCTCTTTGGGCATGGGACCAATCTCCAGACATATGGCCATTTTTGTGCCTGGCGCGGCGCCTAGTGAAAAAGGGTGGTTTTGAGGCTGAAGGCAGCAGGAAGGCCTGCATCCCGTAGGTCTGTGGGGCTACGCAAGCGGTTCCCAAAGAGCTTTAGAACAAGGCATAGTTTTCCCTGCTGGCTCTTTGGGCGTGGGACCAGTCTCCAGACATATGGCCATTTTTGTGCCTGGCGCGGCGCCAAGTGGGAAAGGGTGGTTTTGAGGCTGAAGGCAGCAGGAAAGCCTGCAGCCCCCAGGTCTGTGGGGCTACGCAAGCGGTTCCCAAAGAGCTTTAGAACAAGGCATAGTTTTCCCTGCTGGCTCTTTGGGCGTGGGACCAATCTCCAGACATATGGCCATTTTTGTGCCTGGAGCGACGCCAAGTGGGACAGGGCGGTTTTGAGGCTGAAGGCAGCAGGAAAGCCTGCAGCCCCCAGGTCTGTGGGGCTACGCAAGCGGTTCCCAAAGAGCTTTAGAACAAGGCATAGTTTTCCCTGCTGGCTCTTTGGGCGTGGGACCAGTCTCCAGCCATATGGCCATTTTTGTGCCTGGCGCGGCGCCAAGTGGGAAAGGGTGGTTTTGAGGCTGAAGGCAGCAGGAAAGCCTGCAGCCCGCAGGTGTGTGGGGCTACGCAAGCGATTCCCAAAGAGCTTTAGAACAAGGCATAGTTTTCCCTGCTGGCTCTTTGGGCGTGGGACCAATCTCCAGCCGTATGGCCATTTTTGTGCCTGGCGCTGCGCCAAGTGGGAAAGGGTGGTTTTGAGCCTGAAGGCAGCGGGAAAGCCTGCAGCCCCCAGGTCTGTGGGGCTACGCAAGCGGTTCCCAAAGAGCTTTAGAACAAGGCATAGTTTTCCCTGCTGGCTCTTTGGGCGTGGGACCAATCTCCAGCCATATGGCCATTTTTGTGCCTGGCGCGGCGCCAAGTGGGAAAGGGTGGTTTTGAGGCTGAAGGCAGCAGGAAAGCCTGCAGCCCGCAGGTGTGTGGGGCTACGCAAGCGGTTCCCAAAGAGCTTTAGAACAAGGCATAGTTTTCCCTGCTGGCTCTTTGGGCGGGGGACCAATCTCCAGACATATGGCCATTTTTGTGCCTGGCGCTGCGCCAAGTGGGAAAGGGTGGTTTTGAGCCTGAAGGCAGCGGGAAAGCCTGCAGCCCGCAGGTGTGTGGGGCTACGCAAGCGGTTCCCAAAGAGCTTTAGAACAAGGCATAGTTTTCCCTGCTGGCTCTTTGGGCGTGGGACCAATCTCCAGACATATGGCCATTTTTGTGCCTGGCGCGGCGCCAAGTGGGAAAGGGTGGTTTTGAGGCTGAAGGCAGCAGGAAGGCCTGCAGCCCGTAGGTCTGTGGGGCTACGCAAGCGGTTCCCAAAGAGCTTTAGAAGAAGGCATAGTTTTCCCTGCTGGCTCTTTGGGCGTGGGACCAGTCTCCAGACATATGGCCATTTTTGTGCCTGGCGCGGCGCCAAGTGGGAAAGGGTGGTTTTGAGGCTGAAGGCAGCAGGAAAGCCTGCAGCCCGCAGGTGTGTGGGGCTACGCAAGCGGATCACAAAGAGCTTTAGAACAAGGCATAGTTTTCCCTGCTGGCTCTTTGGGCGTGGGACCAATCTCCAGACATATGGCCATTTCTGTGCCTGGAGCGACGCCAAGTGGGAAAGGGTGGTTTTGAGGCTGAAGGCAGCAGGAAAGCCTGCAGCCCCCAGGTCTGTGGGGCTACGCAAGCGGTTCCCAAAGAGCTTTAGAACAAGGCATAGTTTTCCCTGCTGGCTCTTTGGGCGTGGGACCAATCTCCAGACATATGGCCATTTTTGTGCCTGGCGCGGCGCCAATTGAAAAAGGGTGGGTTTGAGGCTGAAGGCAGCAGGAAAGCCTGCATCCCGTAGGTCTGTGGGGCTACGCAAGCGGTTCCCAAAGAGCTTTAGAACAAGGCATAGTTTTCCCTGCTGGCTCTTTGGGTGTGGGACCAGTCTCCAGACATATGGCCATTTTTGTGCCTGGAGCGACGCCAAGTGGGAAAGGGTGGTTTTGAGGCTGAAGGCAGCAGGAAAGCCTGCAGCCCCCAGGTCTGTGGGTCTACGCAAGCGGTTCCCAAGAGCTTTAGAACAAGGCATAGTTTTCCCTGCTGGCTCTTTGGGCGTGGGACCAATCTCCAGACATATGGCCATTTTTGTGCCTGGCGCGGCGCCAAGTGAAAAAGGGTGGGTTTGAGGCTGAAGGCAGCAGGAAAGCCTGCATCCCGTAGGTCTGTGGGGCTACGCAAGCGGTTCCCAAAGAGCTTTAGAACAAGGCATAGTTTTCCCTGCTGGCTCTTTGGGCGTGGGACCAGTCTCCAGACATATGGCCATTTTTGTGCCTGGCGCGGCGCCAAGTGGGAAAGGGTGGTTTTGAGGCTGAAGGCAGCAGGAAAGCCTGCAGCCCCCAGGTCTGTGGGGCTACGCAAGCGGTTCCCAAAGAGCTTTAGAACAAGGCATAGTTTTCCCTGCTGGCTCTTTGGGCGTGGGACCAATCTCCAGACATATGGCCATTTTTGTGCCTGGAGCGACGCCAAGTGGGACAGGGCGATTTTGAGGCTGAAGGCAGCAGGAAAGCCTGCAGCCCCCAGGTCTGTGGGGCTACGCAACCGGTTCCCAAAGAGCTTTAGAACAAGGCATAGTTTTCCCTCCTGGCTCTTTGGGCGTGGGACCAATCTCCAGACAGATTGCCATTTTTGTGCCTGGCACGGCGCCAAGTGGGAAAGGGTGTTTTTGAGGCTGAAGGCAGCAGGAAAGCCTGCAGCCCGCAGGTGTGTGGGGCTACGCAAGCGGTTCCCAAAGAGCTTTAGAACAAGGCATAGTTTTCCCTGCTGGCTCTTTGGGCGTGGGACCAATCTCCACACATATGGCCATTATTGTGCCTGGAGCGACGCCAAGTGGGAAAGGGTGGTTTTGAGGCTGAAGGCAGCAGGAAAGCCTGCAGCCCCCAGGTGTGTGGGGCTACGCAAGCGGTTTCCAAAGAGCTTTAGAAGAAGGCATAGTTTTCCCTGCTGGCTCTTTGGGCATGGGACCAATCTCCAGACATATGGCCATTTTTGTGCCTGGCGCGGCGCCTAGTGAAAAAGGGTGGTTTTGAGGCTGAAGGCAGCAGGAAGGCCTGCATCCCGTAGGTCTGTGGGGCTACGCAAGCGGTTCCCAAAGAGCTTTAGAACAAGGCATAGTTTTCCCTGCTGGCTCTTTGGGCGTGGGACCAGTCTCCAGACATATGGCCATTTTTGTGCCTGGCGCGGCGCCAAGTGGGAAAGGGTGGTTTTGAGGCTGAAGGCAGCAGGAAAGCCTGCAGCCCCCAGGTGTGTGGGGCTACGCAAGCGGTTCCCAAAGAGCTTTAGAACAAGGCATAGTTTTCCCTGCTGGCTCTTTGGGCGTTTGACCCATCTCCAGACATATGGCCATTTTTGTGCCTGGTGCGGCGCCAAGTGGGAAAGGGTGGTTTTGAGGCTGAAGGCAGCAGGAAAGCCTGCAGCCCCCAGGTCTGTGGGGCTACGCAAGCGGTTCCCAAAGAGCTTTAGAACAAGGCATAGTTTTCCCTGCTGGCTCTTTGGGCGTGGGACCAGTCTCCAGACATATGGCCATTTTTGTGCCTGGCGCGGCGCCAAGTGGGAAAGGGTGGTTTTGAGGCTGAAGGCAGCAGGAAAGCCTGCAGCCCCCAGGTGTGTGGGGCTACGCAAGCGATTCCCAAAGAGCTTTAGAACAAGGCATAGTTTTCCCTGCTGGCTCTTTGGGCGTGGGACCAATCTCCAGCCGTATGGCCATTTTTGTGCCTGGCGCTGCGCCAAGTGGGAAAGGGTGGTTTTGAGCCTGAAGGCAGCGGGAAAGCCTGCAGCCCCCAGGTCTGTGGGGCTACGCAAGCGGTTCCCAAAGAGCTTTAGAACAAGGCATAGTTTTCCCTGCTGGCTCTTTGGGCGTGGGACCAATCTCCAGCCATATGGCCATTTTTGTGCCTGGCGCGGCGCCAAGTGAAAAAGGGTGGTTTTGAGGCTGAAGGCAGCAGGAAGGCCTGCAGCCCGTAGGTCTGTGGGGCTACGCAAGCGGTTCCCAAAGAGCTTTAGAAGAAGGCATAGTTTTCCCTGCTGGCTCTTTGGGCGTGGGACCAGTCTCCAGACATATGGCCATTTTTGTGCCTGGCGCGGCGCCAAGTGGGAAAGGGTGGTTTTGAGGCTGAAGGCAGCAGGAAAGCCTGCAGCCCCCAGGTCTGTGGGGCTACGCAAGCGGTTCCCAAAGAGCTTTAGAACAAGGCATAGTTTTCCCTGCTGGCTCTTTGGGCGTGGGACCAATCTCCAGACATATGGCCATTTCTGTGCCTGGAGCGACGCCAAGTGGGAAAGGGTGGTTTTGAGGCTGAAGGCAGCAGGAAAGCCTGCAGCCCCCAGGTCTGTGGGGCTACGCAAGCGGTTCCCAAAGAGCTTTAGAACAAGGCATAGTTTTCCCTGCTGGCTCTTTGGGCGTGGGACCAATCTCCAGACATATGGCCATTTTTGTGCCTGGCGCGGCGCCAAGTGAAAAAGGGTGGGTTTGAGGCTGAAGGCAGCAGGAAAGCCTGCATCCCGCAGGTCTGTGGGGCTACGCAAGCGGTTCCCAAAGAGCTTTAGAACAAGGCATAGTTTTCCCTGCTGGCTCTTTGGGCGTGGGACCAGTCTCCAGACATATGGCCATTTTTGTGCCTGGCGCGGCGCCAAGTGGGAAAGGGTGGTTTTGAGGCTGAAGGCAGCAGGAAAGCCTGCAGCCCCCAGGTCTGTGGGGCTACGCAAGCGGTTCCCAAAGAGCTTTAGAACAAGGCATAGTTTTCCCTGCTGGCTCTTTGGGCGTGGGACCAATCTCCAGCCATATGGCCATTTTTGTGCCTGGCGCGGCGCCAAGTGAAAAAGGGTGGTTTTGAGGCTGAAGGCAGCAGGAAGGCCTGCAGCCCGTAGGTCTGTGGGGCTACGCAAGCGGTTCCCAAAGAGCTTTAGAAGAAGGCATAGTTTTCCCTGCTGGCTCTTTGGGCGTGGGACCAGTCTCCAGACATATGGCCATTTTTGTGCCTGGCGCGGCGCCAAGTGGGAAAGGGTGGTTTTGAGGCTGAAGGCAGCAGGAAAGCCTGCAGCCCCCAGGTCTGTGGGGCTACGCAAGCGGTTCCCAAAGAGCTTTACAACAAGGCATAGTTTTCCCTGCTGGCTCTTTGGGCGTGGGACCAATCTCCAGACATATGGCCATTTTTGTGACTGGAGCGACGCCAAGTGGGAAAGGGTGGTTTTGAGGCTGAAGGCAGCAGGAAAGCCTGCAGCCCCCAGGTCTGTGGGGCTACGCAAGCGGTTCCCAAAGAGCTTTAGAACAAGGCATAGTTTTCCCTGCTGGCTCTTTGGGCGTGGGACCAATCTCCAGACATATGGCCATTTTTGTGCCTGGCGCGGCGCCAAGTGAAAAAGGGTGGTTTTGAGGCTGAAGGCAGCAGGAAAGCCTGCATCCCGTAGGTCTGTGGGGCTACGCAAGCGGTTCCCAAAGAGCTTTAGAACAAGGCATAGTTTTCCCTGCTGGCTCTTTGGGCGTGGGACCAGTCTCCAGACATATGGCCATTTTTGTGCCTGGCGCGGCGCCAAGTGGGAAAGGGTGGTTTTGAGGCTGAAGGCAGCAGGAAAGCCTGCAGCCCCCAGGTCTGTGGGGCTATGCAAGCGGTTCCCAAAGAGCTTTAGAACAAGGCATAGTTTTCCCTGCTGGCTCTTTGGGCGTGGGACCAATCTCCAGACATATGGCCATTTTTGTGCCTGGAGCGACGCCAAGTGGGACAGGGCGGTTTTGAGGCTGAAGGCAGCAGGAAAGCCTGCAGCCCCCAGGTCTGTGGGGCTATGCAACCGGTTCCCAAAGAGCTTTAGAACAAGGCATAGTTTTCCCTGCTGGCTCTTTGTGCGTGGGACCAATCTCCAGACAGATTGCCATTTTTGTGCCTGGCACGGCGCCAAGTGGGAAAGGGTGGTTTTGAGGCTGAAGGCAGCAGGAAAGCCTGCAGCCCCCAGGTGTGTGGGGCTACGCAAGCGGTTCCCAAAGAGCTTTTAGAACAAGGCATAGTTTTCCCTGCTGGCTCTTTGGGCCTGGGACCCATCTCCAGCCGTATGGCCATTTTTGTGCCTGGCGTGGCGCCAAGTGGGAAAGGGTGGTGTCGAGGCTGAAGGCAGCAGGAAAGCCTGAAGCCCCCAGGTCTGTGGGGCTACGCAAGCGGTTCCCAAAGAGCTTTAGAACAAGGCACAGTTTTCCCTGTTGGCTCTTTGGGCGTGGGACCCATCACCAGACATATGGCCATTTTTGTGCCTGGCGCGGCACCATGTGGGAAAGGGTGGTGTCGAGGCTGAAGGCAGCAGGAAAGCCTGCAGCCCCCAGGTCTGTGGGGCTATGCAAGCGGTCCCCAAAGAGCTTTTAGAACAAGGCATAGTTTTCCCTGCTGGCGCTTTGGGCTGCGGACCCATTTCCAGCCATATGGCCATTTTTGTGCCTGGAGCGACACCTAGTGGGAAAGGGTAGTATTGAGGCTGAAGGCAGCAGGAAAGCCTGCAGCCCCCAGGTCTGTGGGGCTACGCAAGCGGTTCCCAAAGAGCTTTAGAACAAGGCATAGTGGGGATTACGTTTAGACTTTCTCGGAACTGCTTCAAATCAACTAGATATCTTTGTGCTGTCAATCTCCCAACAGCCAAACGCAAAAGCAGCAAACATCTCGCTGTATGTCCCACATCGAAAGTGCCAAGAGAGATCTTGCTCTCCCTGTCTTTGAGTACTGTTTTCACTGTCCCGGTTACCTCTTTGCTAACATTCTCTTCAGAGCTGCAGTGAAACCAGGAACCACGTGGAGAAGGCACCCACACTGAAAATGACTGGAAGGAACATTGGGGCTTCTTCTCAGTGTCTCTGACATAGGGTTTCACTGTCCCGGGAAAGTCTCTGCTAACACCCTGCAGAGCGCTGTGCCCAATATACAGAAACGTCTTGCGGTATCTCCTACAGGGAAAGTGCCAGGAGGGAATTGTCGATCTTGGTCTCAGTGTCTCTGAGAATTGCTCTGATTATCCCTGTGACCTCTTTGCTAAGACTCTCCAGAGAGACGTCCTCAAAACCAACACACATCTTGACATATCTCCCACATTGATCTCAGTGTCTCCAGGAACGGCATTCAATGAGCCAGGAATTTTTCTGCCCACACTCTCCGGGGACAGTTCCTTAAAACCAATATACATCCTGCTATATCTCCCACATGGAAAATGCCAGGAGGGAAAAGTGGGGATTATGTTTAGACTTTCTCAGAACTTCTTCAAATCAACTAGATATCTTTGTGCTGTAAATCTCCCAACAGCCAAATGTAAAAGCAGCAAACATCTCGCTGTATGTCCCACATCCAAAGTGCCAAGAGAGAGCTTGCTCTCCCTGTCTTTGAGTACTGTTTTCACTGTCCCGGTTACCTCTTTGCTAACATTCTCTTCAGAGCTGCAGTGAAACCAGGAACCATGTGGAGAAGGCACCCACACTGAAAATGCCTGGAAGGAACATTGGGGCTTCTTCTCAGTGTCTCTGACATAGGGTTTCACTGTCCCGGGAAAGTCTCTGCTAACACCCTGCAGAGCGCTGTGCCCAATATACAGAAACGTCTTGCGGTATCTCCTACATGGAAAGTGCCAGGAGGGAGAAGCGGGGATTATGTTTAGACTTTCTCGGAACTGCTTCAAATCAACTAGATAGCTTTGTGCTGTAAATCTCCCAACAGCCAAATGTAAAAGCAGCAAACATCTCGCTGTATGTCCCACATCGAAAGTGCCAAGAGAGTAATGTAGAGCTTGCTCTCCCTGTCTTTGAGTACTGTTTTCACTGTCCCCATCACCTCTTTGCTAACATTCTCTTCAGAGCTGCAGTGAAACCAGGAACCACGTGGAGAAGGCACCCACACTGAAAATGACTGGAGGGAATGTTGGGGATACTTCTCACTGTCTCTGACATAGGGTTTCACTGTCCCGGGAAAGTCTCTGCTAACACCCTGCAGAGCGCTGTGCCCAATATACAGAAACGTCTTGCGGTATCTCCTACAGGGAAAGTGCCAGGAGGGAATTGTCGATCTTGGTCTCAGTGTCTCTGAGAATTGCTCTGATTATCCCTGTGACCTCTTTGCTAAGACTCTCCAGAGAGCCGTCCTCAAAACCAACACACATCTTGACATATCTCCCTCATTGATCTCAGTGTCTCCAGGAACGGCATTCAAGGAGCCAGGAACTTTTCTGCCCACACTCTCCGGGGACAGTTCCTTAAAACCAATATACATCCTGCTATATCTCCCACATGGAAAGTGCCAGGAGGGAAAAGTGAGGATTATGTTTAGACTTTCTCGGAACTGCTTCAAATCAACTAGATAGCTTTGTGCTGTAAATCTCCCAACAGCCAAACGCAAAAGCAGCAAACATCTCGCTGTATGTCCCACATCGAAAGTGCAGGGAGAGTAATGTAGAGCTTGCTCTCCCTGTCTTTGAGTGCAGTTTTCACTGTCCCGGTTACCTCTTTGCTAACATTCTCTTCAGAGCTGCAGTGAAACCAGGAACCACGTGGAGAAGGCACCCACACTGAAAGTGCCTGGAGGTAACATTGGGGCTTCTTCTCAGTGTCTCTGACATAGGGTTTCACTGTCCCGGGAAAGTCTCTGCTAACACCCTGCAGAGCGCAGTGCCCAATATACAGAAACGTCTTGTGGTATCTCCTACAGGGAAAGTGCCAGGAGGGAATTGTCGAGCTTGTTCTCAGTGTCTCTGAGAATTGCTCTGATTATCCGTGTGACCTCTTTGCTAAGACTCTCCAGAGAGCCGTCCTCAAAACCAACACACATCTTGACATATCTCCCTCATTGATCTTAGTGTCTCCAGGAACGGCATTCAAGGAGCCAGGAACTTTTCTGCCCACACTCTCCGGGGACAGTTCCTTAAAACCAATATACATCCTGCTATATCTCCCACATGGAAAGTGCCAGGAGGGAGAAGTGGGGATTATGTTTAGACTTTCTCAGAACTGCTTCAAATCAACTAGATATCTTTGTGCTGTAAATCTCCCAACAGCCAAATGTAAAAGCAGCATACATCTCGCTGTATGTCCCACATCCAAAGTGCCAAGAGAGAGCTTGCTCTCCCTGTCTTTGAGTACTGTTTTCACTGTCCCGGTTACCTCTTTGCTAACATTCTCTTCAGAGCTGCAGTGAAACCAGGAACCATGTGGAGAAGGCACCCACACTGAAAATGACTGGAAGGAACGTTGGGGCTTCTTCTCAGTGTCTCTGACATAGGGTTTCACTGTCCCGGGAAAGTCTCTGCTAACACCCTGCAGAGCGCAGTGCCCAATATACAGAAACGTCTTGCGGTATCTCCTACAGGGAAAGTGCCAGGAGGAATTGTGGAGCTTGGTCTCAGTGTCTCTGAGAATTGCTCTGATTATCCCTGTGACCTCTTTGCTAAGACTCTCTCTCCAGAGAGCCGTCCTCAAAACCAACACACATCTTGACATATCTCCCTCATTGATCTCAGTGTCTCCAGGAACGGCATTCAATGAGCCAGGACCTTTTCTCCCTACACTGTCCATTGAGTTGTCCTCAAAACCAATATACATCCTGCTATATCTCCCACATGGAAAGTGCCAGGAGGGAGAAGTGGGGATTATGTTTAGACTTTCTCAGAACTGCTTCAAATCAACTAGATATCTTTGTGCTGTAAATCTCCCAACAGCCAAACATAAAAGCAGCAAACATCTCGCTGTATGTCCCACATCCAAAGTGCCAAGAGAGTAATGTAGAGCTTGCTCTCCCTGTCTTTGAGTACTGTTTTCACTGTCCCGGTTACCTCTTTGCTAACATTCTCTTCAGAGCTCCAGTGAAAGCAGGAACCATGTGGAGAAGGGACCCACACAGAAAATGCCTGGAAGGAACATTGGGGCTTCTTCTCAGTGTCTCTGACATAGGGTTTCACTGTCCCGGGAAAGTCTCTGCTAACACCCTGCAGAGCGCAGTGCCCAATATACAGAAACGTCTTGCGGTATCTCCTACAGGGAAAGTGCCAGGAGGAATTGTGGAGCTTGGTCTCAGTGTCTCTGAGAATTGCTCTGATTATCCGTGTGACCTCTTTGCTAAGACTCTCCAGAGAGCCGTCCTCAAAACCAACACACATCTTGACATATCTCCCACATTGATCTCAGTGTCTCCATGAACGGCATTCAATGAGCCAGGACCTTTTCTCCCTACACTGTCCATTGAGTTGTCCTCAAAACCAATATACATCCTGCTATATCTCCCACATGGAAAATGCCAGGAGGGAGAAGTGGGGATTATGTTTAGACTTTCTCGGAACTGCTTCAAATCAACTAGATAGCTTTGTGCTGTAAATCTCCCAACAGCCAAACGCAAAAGCAGCAAACATCTCGCTGTATGTCCCACATCCAAAGTGCCAAGAGAGAGCTTGCTCTCCCTGTCTTTGAGTACAGTTTTCACTGTCCCGATTACCTCTTTGCTAACATTCTCTTCAGAGCTGCAGTGAAACCAGGAACCATGTGGAGAAGGCACCCACACTGAAAATGACTGGAAGGAACATTGGGGCTTCTTCTCAGTGTCTCTGACATAGGGTTTCACTGTCCCGGGAAAGTCTCTGCTAACACCCTGCAGAGCGCAGTGCCCAATATACAGAAACGTCTTGCGGTATCTCCTACAGGGAAAGTGCCAGGAGGAATTGTGGAGCTTGGTCTCAGTGTCTCTGAGAATTGCTCTGATTATCCGTGTGACCTCTTTGCTAAGACTCTCCAGAGAGCCGTCCTCAAAACCAACACACATCTTGACATATCTCCCTCATTGATCTCAGTGTCTCCAGGAACGGCATTCAATGAGCCAGGACCTTTTCTCCCTACACTGTCCATTGAGTTGTCCTCAAAACCAATATACATCCTGCTATATCTCCCACATGGAAAGTGCCAGGAGGGAGAAGTGGGGATTATGTTTAGACTTTCTCAGAACTGCTTCAAATCAACTAGATATCTTTGTGCTGTAAATCTCCCAACAGCCAAATGTAAAAGCAGCAAACATCTCGCTGTATGTCCCACATCCAAAGTGCCAAGAGAGTAATGTAGAGCTTGCTCTCCCTGTCTTTGAGTACTGTTTTCACTGTCCCGGTTACCTCTTTGCTAACATTCTCTTCAGAGCTCCAGTGAAAGCAGGAACCATGTGGAGAAGGGACCCACACTGAAAATGCCTGGAAGGAACATTGGGGCTTCTTCTCAGTGTCTCTGACATAGGGTTTCACTGTCCCGGGAAAGTCTCTGCTAACACCCTGCAGAGCGCAGTGCCCAATATACAGAAACGTCTTGCGGTATCTCCTACAGGGAAAGTGCCAGGAGGAATTGTCGAGCTTGGTCTCAGTGTCTCTGAGAATTGCTCTGATTATCTCTGTGACCTCTTTGCTAAGACTCTCCAGAGAGACGTCCTCAAAACCAACACACATCTTGACGTATCTCCCTCATTGATCTCAGTGTCTCCAGGAACGGCATTCAAGGAGCCAGGAACTTTACTGCCCACACTCTCCGGGGACAGTTCCTTAAAACCAATATACATCCTGCTATATCTCCCACATGGAAAATGCCAGGAGGGAGAAGTGGGGATTATGTTTAGACTTTCTCGGAACTGCTTCAAATCAACTAGATATCTTTGTGCTGTAAATCTCCCAACAGCCAAATGTAAAAGCAGCAAACATCTCGCTGTATGTCCCACATCCAAAGTGCCAAGAGAGAGCTTGCTCTCCCTGTCTTTGAGTACAGTTTTCACTGTCCCGGTTACCTCTTTGCTAACATTCTCTTCAGAGCTGCAGTGAAACCAGGAACCATGTGGAGAAGGCACCCACACTGAAAATGACTGGAAGGAACATTGGGGCTTCTTCTCAGTGTCTCTGACATAGGGTTTCACTGTCCCGGGAAAGTCTCTGCTAACACCCTGCAGAGCGCAGTGCCCAATATACAGAAACGTCTTGCGGTATCTCCTACAGGGAAAGTGCCAGGAGGAATTGTGGAGCTTGGTCTCAGTGTCTCTGAGAATTGCTCTGATTATCCGTGTGACCTCTTTGCTAAGACTCTCCAGAGAGCCGTCCTCAAAACCAACACACATCTTGACATATCTCCCTCATTGATCGCAGTGTCTCCAGGAACGGCATTCAAGGAGCCAGGACCTTTTCTCCCTACACTGTCCATTGAGTTGTCCTCAAAACCAATATACATCCTGCTATATCTCCCACATGGAAAGTGCCAGGAGGGAGAAGTGGGGATTATGTTTAGACTTTCTCGGAACTGCTTCAAATCAACTAGATATCTCTGTGCTGTAAATCTCCCAACAGCCAAACGCAAAAGCAGCAAACATCTCGCTGTATGTCCCACATCCAAAGTGCCAAGAGAGTAATGTAGAGCTTGCTCTCCCTGTCTTTGAGTACTGTTTTCAGTGTCCCGGTTACCTCTTTGCTAACATTCTCTTCAGAGCTGCAGTGAAAGCAGGAACCATGTGGAGAAGGCACCCACACTGAAAATGCCTGGAAGGAACGTTGGGGCTTCTTCTCAGTGTCTCTGACATAGGGTTTCACTGTCCCGGGAAAGTCTCTGCTAACACCCTGCAGAGCGCTGTGCCCAATATACAGAAACGTCTTGCGGTATCTCCTACAGGGAAAGTGCCAGGAGGAATTGTCGAGCTTGGTCTCAGTGTCTCTGAGAATTGCTCTGATTATCTCTGTGACCTCTTTGCTAAGACTCTCCAGAGAGCCGTCCTCAAAACCAACACACATCTTGACATATCTCCCTCATTGATCTCAGTGTCTCCAGGAACGGCATTCAAGGAGCCAGGAACTTTTCTGCCCACACTCTCCGGGGACAGTTCCTTAAAACCAATATACATCCTGCTATATCTCCCACATGGAAAATGCCAGGAGGGAGAAGTGGGGATTATGTTTAGACTTTCTCGGAACTGCTTCAAATCAACTAGATATCTTTGTGCTGTAAATCTCCCAACAGCCAAATGTAAAAGCAGCAAACATCTCGCTGTATGTCCCACATCCAAAGTGCCAAGAGAGAGCTTGCTCTCCCTGTCTTTGACTACTGTTTTCAGTGTCCCGGTTACCTCTTTGCTAACATTCTCTTCAGAGCTGCAGTGAAACCAGGAACCATGTGGAGAAGGCACCCACACTGAAAATGACTGGAAGGAACATTGGGGCTTCTTCTCAGTGTCTCTGACATAGGGTTTCACTGTCCCGGGAAAGTCTCTGCTAACACCCTGCAGAGCGCAGTGCCCAATATACAGAAACGTCTTGCGGTATCTCCTACAGGGAAAGTGCCAGGAGGAATTGTGGAGCTTGGTCTCAGTGTCTCTGAGAATTGCTCTGATTATCCGTGTGACCTCTTTGCTAAGACTCTCCAGAGAGCCGTCCTCAAAACCAACACACATCTTGACATATCTCCCACATTGATCTCAGTGTCTCCATGAACGGCATTCAATGAGCCAGGACCTTTTCTCCCTACACTGTCCATTGAGTTGTCCTCAAAACCAATATACATCCTGCTATATCTCCCACATGGAAAGTGCCAGGAGGGAGAAGTGGGGATTATGTTTAGACTTTCTCGGAACTGCTTCAAATCAACTAGATATCTTTGTGCTGTAAATCTCCCAACAGCCAAACGCAAAAGCAGCAAACATCTCGCTGTATGTCCCACATCCAAAGTGCCAAGAGAGAGCTTGCTCTCCCTGTCTTTGAGTACTGTTTTCACTGTCCCGATTACCTCTTTGCTAACATTCTCTTCAGAGCTGCAGTGAAACCAGGAACCATGTGGAGAAGGCACCCACACTGAAAATGACTGGAAGGAACATTGGGGCTTCTTCTCAGTGTCTCTGACATAGGGTTTCACTGTCCCGGGAAAGTCTCTGCTAACACCCTGCAGAGCGCTGTGCCCAATATACAGAAACGTCTTGCGGTATCTCCTACAGGGAAAGTGCCAGGAGGAATTGTGGAGCTTGGTCTCAGTGTCTCTGAGAATTGCTCTGATTATCCGTGTGACCTCTTTGCTAAGACTCTCCAGAGAGCCGTCCTCAAAACCAACACACATCTTGACATATCTCCCACATTGATCGCAGTGTCTCCAGGAACGGCATTCAAGGAGCCAGGACCTTTTCTCCCTACACTGTCCATTGAGTTGTCCTCAAAACCAATATACATCCTGCTATATCTCCCACATGGAAAATGCCAGGAGGGAGAAGTGGGGATTATGTTTAGACTTTCTCGGAACTGCTTCAAATCAACTAGATATCTTTGTGCTGTAAATCTCCCAACAGCCAAACGCAAAAGCAGCAAACATCTCGCTGTATGTCCCACATCCAAAGTGCCAAGAGAGTAATGTAGAGCTTGCTATCCCTGTCTTTGAGTACTGTTTTCACTGTCCCGGTTACCTCTTTGCTAACATTCTCTTCAGAGCTGCAGTGAAACCAGGAACCGTGTGGAGAAGGCACCCACACTGAAAATGACTGGAAGGAACGTTGGGGCTTCTTCTCAGTGTCTCTGACATAGGGTTTCACTGTCCCGGGAAAGTCTCTGCTAACACCCTGCAGAGCGCTGTGCCCAATATACAGAAACGTCTTGCGGTATCTCCTACAGGGAAAGTGCCAGGAGGAATTGTCGAGCTTGGTCTCAGTGTCTCTGAGAATTGCTCTGATTATCTCTGTGACCTCTTTGCTAAGACTCTCCAGAGAGACGTCCTCAAAACCAACACACATCTTGACATATCTCCCTCATTGATCTCAGTGTCTCCAGGAACGGCATTCAAGGAGCCAGGAACTTTTCTGCCCACACTCTCCGGGGACAGTTCCTTAAAACCAATATACATCCTGCTATATCTCCCACATGGAAAATGCCAGGAGGGAGAAGTGGGGATTATGTTTAGACTTTCTCGGAACTGCTTCAAATCAACTAGATATCTTTGTGCTGTAAATCTCCCAACAGCCAAATGTAAAAGCAGCAAACATCTCGCTGTATGTCCCACATCCAAAGTGCCAAGAGAGAGCTTGCTCTCCCTGTCTTTGACTACTGTTTTCAGTGTCCCGGTTACCTCTTTGCTAACATTCTCTTCAGAGCTGCAGTGAAACCAGGAACCATGTGGAGAAGGCACCCACACTGAAAATGACTGGAAGGAACATTGGGGCTTCTTCTCAGTGTCTCTGACATAGGGTTTCACTGTCCCGGGAAAGTCTCTGCTAACACCCTGCAGAGCGCAGTGCCCAATATACAGAAACGTCTTGCGGTATCTCCTACAGGGAAAGTGCCAGGAGGAATTGTGGAGCTTGGTCTCAGTGTCTCTGAGAATTGCTCTGATTATCCGTGTGACCTCTTTGCTAAGACTCTCCAGAGAGCCGTCCTCAAAACCAACACACATCTTGACATATCTCCCACATTGATCTCAGTGTCTCCATGAACGGCATTCAATGAGCCAGGACCTTTTCTCCCTACACTGTCCATTGAGTTGTCCTCAAAACCAATATACATCCTGCTATATCTCCCACATGGAAAGTGCCAGGAGGGAGAAGTGGGGATTATGTTTAGACTTTCTCGGAACTGCTTCAAATCAACTAGATATCTTTGTGCTGTAAATCTCCCAACAGCCAAACGCAAAAGCAGTAAACATCTCGCTGTATGTCCCACATCCAAAGTGCCAAGAGAGAGCTTGCTCTCCCTGTCTTTGAGTACAGTTTTCACTGTCCCGATTACCTCTTTGCTAACATTCTCTTCAGAGCTGCAGTGAAACCAGGAACCATGTGGAGAAGGCACCCACACTGAAAATGACTGGAAGGAACATTGGGGCTTCTTCTCAGTGTCTCTGACATAGGGTTTCACTGTCCCGGGAAAGTCTCTGCTAACACCCTGCAGAGCGCAGTGCCCAATATACAGAAACGTCTTGCGGTATCTCCTACAGGGAAAGTGCCAGGAGGAATTGTGGAGCTTGGTCTCAGTGTCTCTGAGAATTGCTCTGATTATCCGTGTGACCTCTTTGCTAAGACTCTCCAGAGAGCCGTCCTCAAAACCAACACACATCTTGACGTATCTCCCTCATTGATCTCAGTGTCTCCAGGAACGGCATTCAAGGAGCCAGGAACTTTTCTGCCCACACTCTCCGGGGACAGTTCCTTAAAACCAATATACATCCTGCTATATCTCCCACATGGAAAATGCCAGGAGGGAGAAGTGGGGATTATGTTTAGACTTTCTCGGAACTGCTTCAAATCAACTAGATATCTTTGTGCTGTAAATCTCCCAACAGCCAAACGCAAAAGCAGCAAACATCTCGCTGTATGTCCCACATCCAAAGTGCCAAGAGAGAGCTTGCTCTCCCTGTCTTTGACTACTGTTTTCAGTGTCCCGGTTACCTCTTTGCTAACATTCTCTTCAGAGCTGCAGTGAAACCAGGAACCATGTGGAGAAGGCACCCACACTGAAAATGACTGGAAGGAACATTGGGGCTTCTTCTCAGTGTCTCTGACATAGGGTTTCACTGTCCCGGGAAAGTCTCTGCTAACACCCTGCAGAGCGCAGTGCCCAATATACAGAAACGTCTTGCGGTATCTCCTACAGGGAAAGTGCCAGGAGGAATTGTGGAGCTTGGTCTCAGTGTCTCTGAGAATTGCTCTGATTATCCGTGTGACCTCTTTGCTAAGACTCTCCAGAGAGCCGTCCTCAAAACCAACACACATCTTGACATATCTCCCACATTGATCACAGTGTCTCCAGGAACGGCATTCAATGAGCCAGGACCTTTTCTCCCTACACTGTCCATTGAGTTGTCCTCAAAACCAATATACATCCTGCTATATCTCCCACATGGAAAGTGCCAGGAGGGAGAAGTGGGGATTATGTTTAGACTTTCTCGGAACTGCTTCAAATCAACTAGATATCTTTGTGCTGTAAATCTCCCAACAGCCAAACGCAAAAGCAGCAAACATCTCGCTGTATGTCCCACATCCAAAGTGCCAAGAGAGTAATGTAGAGCTTGCTCTCCCTGTCTTTGACTACTGTTTTCACTGTCCCGGTTACCTCTTTGCTAACATTCTCTTCAGAGCTGCAGTGAAAGCAGGAACCATGTGGAGAAGGCACCCACACTGAAAATGACTGGAAGGAACGTTGGGGCTTCTTCTCAGTGTCTCTGACATAGGGTTTCACTGTCCCGGGAAAGTCTCTGCTAACACCCTGCAGAGCGCAGTGCCCAATATACAGAAACGTCTTGCGGTATCTCCTACAGGGAAAGTGCCTGGAGGAATTGTCGAGCTTGGTCTCAGTGTCTCTGAGAATTGCTCTGATTATCCATGTGACCTCTTTGCTAAGACTCTCCAGAGAGCCGTCCTCAAAACCAACACACATCTTGACATATCTCCCTCATTGATCGCAGTGTCTCCAGGAACGGCATTCAAGGAGCCAGGAACTTTTCTGCCCACACTCTCCGGGGACAGTTCCTTAAAACCAATATACATCCTGCTATATCTCCCACATGGAAAATGCCAGGAGGGAGAAGTGGGGATTATGTTTAGACTTTCTCGGAACTGCTTCAAATCAACTAGATATCTTTGTGCTGTAAATCTCCCAACAGCCAAACGCAAAAGCAGCAAACATCTCGCTGTATGTCCCACATCGAAAGTGCCAAGAGAGTAATGTAGAGCTTGCTCTCCCTGTCTTTGAGTACTGTTTTCAGTGTCCCGGTTACCTCTTTGCTAACATTCTCTTCAGAGCTGCAGTAAAAGCAGGAACCATGTGGAGAAGGCACCCACACTGAAAATGACTGGAAGGAACATTGGGGCTTCTTCTCAGTGTCTCTGACATAGGGTTTCACTGTCCCGGGAAAGTCTCTGCTAACACCCTGCAGAGCGCAGTGCCCAATATACAGAAACGTCTTGCTGTATCTCCTACAGGGAAAGTGCCAGGAGGGAATTGTCGATCTTGTTCTCAGTGTCTCCGAGAATTGCTCTGATTATCCCTGTGACCTCTTTGCTAAGACTCTCTCTCCAGAGAGCCGTCCTCAAAACCAACACACATCTTGACATATCTCCCACATTGATCGCAGTGTCTCCAGAAACGGCATTCAATGAGCCAGGACCTTTTCTCCCTACACTGTCCATTGAGTTGTTCTCAAAACCAATATACATCCTGCTATATCTCCCACATGGAAAGTGCCAGGAGGGAGAAGTGGGGATTATGTTTAGACTTTCTCAGAACTGCTTCAAATCAACTAGATATCTTTGTGCTGTAAATCTCCCAACAGCCAAATGTAAAAGCAGCAAACATCTCGCTGTATGTCCCACATCCAAAGTGCCAAGAGAGAGCTTGCTCTCCCTGTCTTTGAGTACAGTTTTCACTGTCCCGATTACCTCTTTGCTAACATTCTCTTCAGAGCTGCAGTGAAACCAGGAACCATGTGGAGAAGGCACCCACACTGAAAATGACTGGAAGGAACATTGGGGCTTCTTCTCAGTGTCTCTGACATAGGGTTTCACTGTCCCGGGAAAGTCTCTGCTAACACCCTGCAGAGCGCAGTGCCCAATATACAGAAACGTCTTGCGGTATCTCCTACAGGGAAAGTGCCAGGAGGAATTGTCGAGCTTGGTCTCAGTGTCTCTGAGAATTGCTCTGATTATCCCTGTGACCTCTTTGCTAAGACTCTCCAGAGAGCCGTCCTCAAAACCAACACACATCTTGACATATCTCCCTCATTGATCTCAGTGTCTCCAGGAACGGCATTCAATGAGCCAGGACCTTTTCTCCCTACACTGTCCATTGAGTTGTCCTCAAAACCAATATACATCCTGCTATATCTCCCACATGGAAAGTGCCAGGAGGGAGAAGTGGGGATTATGTTTAGACTTTCTCGGAACTGCTTTAAATCAACTAGATATCTTTGTGCTGTAAATCTCCCAACAGCCAAATGTAAAAGCAGCAAACATCTCGCTGTATGTCCCACATCCAAAGTGCCAAGAGAGAGCTTGCTCTCCCTGTCTTTGAGTACAGTTTTCACTGTCCCGGTTACCTCTTTGCTAACATTCTCTTCAGAGCTGCAGTGAAACCAGGAACCATGTGGAGAAGGCACCCACACTGAAAATGACTGGAAGGAACATTGGGGCTTCTTCTCAGTGTCTCTGACATAGGGTTTCACTGTCCCGGGAAAGTCTCTGCTAACACCCTGCAGAGCGCAGTGCCCAATATACAGAAACGTCTTGCGGTATCTCCTACAGGGAAAGTGCCAGGAGGAATTGTGGAGCTTGGTCTCAGTGTCTCTGAGAATTGCTCTGATTATCCCTGTGACCTCTTTGCTAAGACTCTCCAGAGAGCCGTCCTCAAAACCAACACACATCTTGACATATCTCCCTCATTGATCTCAGTGTCTCCAGGAACGGCATTCAATGAGCCAGGACCTTTTCTCCCTACACTGTCCATTGAGTTGTCCTCAAAACCAATATACATCCTGCTATATCTCCCACATGGAAAGTGCCAGGAGGGAGAAGTGGGGATTATGTTTAGACTTTCTCGGAACTGCTTCAAATCAACTAGATATCTTTGTGCTGTAAATCTCCCAACAGCCAAACGCAAAAGCAGCAAACCTCTCGCTGTATGTCCCACATCCAAAGTGCCAAGAGAGTAATGTAGAGCTTGCTCTCCCTGTCTTTGAGTACTGTTTTCAGTGTCCCGGTTACCTCTTTGCTAACATTCTCTTCAGAGCTGCAGTGAAAGCAGGAACCATGTGGAGAAGGCACCCACACTGAAAATGCCTGGAAGGAACGTTGGGGCTTCTTCTCAGTGTCTCTGACATAGGGTTTCACTGTCCCGGGAAAGTCTCTGCTAACACCCTGCAGAGCGCTGTACCCAATATACAGAAACGTCTTGCGGTATCTCCTACAGGGAAAGTGCCAGGAGGAATTGTGGAGCTTGGTCTCAGTGTCTCTGAGAATTGCTCTGATTATCCCTGTGACCTCTTTGCTAAGACTCTCCAGAGAGCCGTCCTCAAAACCAACACACATCTTGACATATCTCCCTCATTGATCTCAGTGTCTCCAGGAACGGCATTCAAGGAGCCAGGAACTTTTCTGCCCACACTCTCCGGGGACAGTTCCTTAAAACCAATATACATCCTGCTATATCTCCCACATGGAAAATGCCAGGAGGGAGAAGTGGGGATTATGTTTAGACTTTCTCGGAACTGCTTCAAATCAACTAGATATCTTTGTGCTGTAAATCTCCCAACAGCCAAATGTAAAAGCAGCAAACATCTCGCTGTATGTCCCACATCCAAAGTGCCAAGAGAGAGCTTGCTCTCCCTGTCTTTGACTACTGTTTTCAGTGTCCCGGTTACCTCTTTGCTAACATTCTCTTCAGAGCTGCAGTGAAACCAGGAACCATGTGGAGAAGGCACCCACACTGAAAATGACTGGAAGGAACATTGGGGCTTCTTCTCAGTGTCTCTGACATAGGGTTTCACTGTCCCGGGAAAGTCTCTGCTAACACCCTGCAGAGCGCAGTGCCCAATATACAGAAACGTCTTGCGGTATCTCCTACAGGGAAAGTGCCAGGAGGAATTGTGGAGCTTGGTCTCAGTGTCTCTGAGAATTGCTCTGATTATCCGTGTGACCTCTTTGCTAAGACTCTCCAGAGAGCCGTCCTCAAAACTAACACACATCTTGACATATCTCCCACATTGATCTCAGTGTCTCCAGGAACGGCATTCAATGAGCCAGGACCTTTTCTCCCTACACTGTCCATTGAGTTGTCCTCAAAACCAATATACATCCTGCTATATCTCCCACATGGAAAGTGCCAGGAGGGAGAAGTGGGGATTATGTTTAGACTTTCTCGGAACTGCTTCAAATCAACTAGATATCTTTGTGCTGTAAATCTCCCAACAGCCAAATGTAAAAGCAGCAAACCTCTCGCTGTATGTCCCACATCCAAAGTGCCAAGAGAGAGCTTGCTCTCCCTGTCTTTGAGTACTGTTTTCACTGTCCCGGTTACCTCTTTGCTAACATTCTCTTCAGAGCTGCAGTGAAACCAGGAACCATGTGGAGAAGGCACCCACACTGAAAATGACTGGAAGGAACATAGGGGCTTCTTCTCAATGTCTCTGACATAGGGTTTCACTGTCCCGGGAAAGTCTCTGCTAACACCCTGCAGAGCGCTGTGCCCAATATACAGAAACGTCTTGCGGTATCTCCTACAGGGAAAGTGCCAGGAGGAATTGTGGAGCTTGGTCTCAGTGTCTCTGAGAATTGCTCTGATTATCCGTGTGACCTCTTTGCTAAGACTCTCCAGAGAGCCGTCCTCAAAACCAACACACATGTTGACATATCTCCCTCATTGATCGCAGTGTCTCCAGGAACGGCATTCAAGGAGCCAGGAACTTTTCTGCCCACACTCTCCGGGGACAGTTCCTTAAAACCAATATACATCCTGCTATATCTCCCACATGGAAAGTGCCAGGAGGGAGAAGTGGGGATTATGTTTAGACTTTCTCGGAACTGCTTCAAATCAACTAGATATCTTTGTGCTGTAAATCTCCCAACAGCCAAACGCAAAAGCAGCAAACCTCTCGCTGTATGTCCCACATCCAAAGTGCCAAGAGAGAGCTTGCTCTCCCTGTCTTTGAGTACTGTTTTCAGTGTCCCGGTTACCTCTTTGCTAACATTCTCTTCAGAGCTGCAGTGAAAGCAGGAACCATGTGGAGAAGGCACCCACACTGAAAATGACTGGAAGGAACATTGGGGCTTCTTCTCAGTGTCTCTGACATAGGGTTTCACTGTCCCGGGAAAGTCTCTGCTAACACCCTGCAGAGCGCTGTGCCCAATATACAGAAACGTCTTGCGGTATCTCCTACAGGGAAAGTGCCAGGAGGAATTGTGGAGCTTGGTCTCAGTGTCTCTGAGAATTGCTCTGATTATCCGTGTGACCTCTTTGCTAAGACTCTCCAGAGAGCCGTCCTCAAAACCAACACACATGTTGACATATCTCCCTCATTGATCGCAGTGTCTCCAGGAACGGCATTCAAGGAGCCAGGAACTTTTCTGCCCACACTCTCCGGGGACAGTTCCTTAAAACCAATATACATCCTGCTATATCTCCCACATGGAAAGTGCCAGGAGGGAGAAGTGGGGATTATGTTTAGACTTTCTCGGAACTGCTTCAAATCAACTAGATATCTTTGTGCTGTAAATCTCCCAACAGCCAAACGCAAAAGCAGCAAACCTCTCGCTGTATGTCCCACATCCAAAGTGCCAAGAGAGAGCTTGCTCTCCCTGTCTTTGACTACTGTTTTCACTGTCCCGGTTACCTCTTTGCTAACATTCTCTTCAGAGCTGCAGTGAAACCAGGAACCGTGTGGAGAAGGCACCCACACTGAAAATGACTGGAAGGAACATTGGGGCTTCTTCTCAGTGTCTCTGACATAGGGTTTCACTGTCCCGGGAAAGTCTCTGCTAACACCCTGCAGAGCGCAGTGCCCAATATACAGGAACGTCTTCCGGTATCTCCTACAGGGAAAGTGCCAGGAGGAATTGTCGAGCTTGGTCTCAGTGTCTCTGAGAATTGCTCTGATTATCCGTGTGACCTCTTTGCTAAGACTCTCCAGAGAGCCGTCCTCAAAACCAACACACATCTTGACATATCTCCCTCATTGATCTCAGTGTCTCCAGGAACGGCATTCAATGAGCCAGGACCTTTTCTCCCTACACTGTCCATTGAGTTGTCCTCAAAACCAATATACATCCTGCTATATCTCCCACATGGAAAGTGCCAGGAGGGAGAAGTGGGGATTATGTTTAGACTTTCTCGGAACTGCTTCAAATCAACTAGATATCTTTGTGCTGTAAATCTCCCAACAGCCAAACCCAAAAGCAGCAAACATCTCGCTGTATGTCCCACATCCAAAGTGCCAAGAGAGTAATGTAGAGCTTGCTCTCCCTGTCTTTGAGTACAGTTTTCACTGTCCCAGTGACCTCTTTGCTAACATTCTCTTCAGAGCTGCAGTGAAAGCAGGAACCACGTGGAGAAGGCACCCACACTGAAAATGACTGGAAGGAACGTTGGGGCTTCTTCTCAGTGTCTCTGACATAGGGTTTCACTGTCCCGGGAAAGTCTCTGCTAACACCCTGCAGAGCGCAGTGCCCAATATACAGAAACGTCTTGCGGTATCTCCTACAGGGAAAGTGCCAGGAGGAATTGTGGAGCTTGGTCTCAGTGTCTCTGAGAATTGCTCTGATTATCCGTGTGACCTCTTTGCTAAGACTCTCCAGAGAGCCGTCCTCAAAACCAACACACATGTTGACATATCTCCCTCATTGATCGCAGTGTCTCCAGGAACGGCATTCAAGGAGCCAGGAACTTTTCTGCCCACACTCTCCGGGGACAGTTCCTTAAAACCAATATACATCCTGCTATATCTCCCACATGGAAAGTGCCAGGAGGGAGAAGTGGGGATTATGTTTAGACTTTCTCGGAACTGCTTCAAATCAACTAGATATCTTTGTGCTGTAAATCTCCCAACAGCCAAACGCAAAAGCAGCAAACATCTCGCTGTATGTCCCACATCCAAAGTGCCAAGAGAGAGCTTGCTCTCCCTGTCTTTGACTACTGTTTTCACTGTCCCGGTTACCTCTTTGCTAACATTCTCTTCAGAGCTGCAGTGAAACCAGGAACCGTGTGGAGAAGGCACCCACACTGAAAATGACTGGAAGGAACGTTGGGGCTTCTTCTCAGTGTCTCTGACATAGGGTTTCACTGTCCCGGGAAAGTCTCTGCTAACACCCTGCAGAGCGCTGTGCCCAATATACAGAAACGTCTTGCGGTATCTCCTACAGGGAAAGTGCCAGGAGGAATTGTGGAGCTTGGTCTCAGTGTCTCTGAGAATTGCTCTGATTATCCGTGTGACCTCTTTGCTAAGACTCTCCAGAGAGCCGTCCTCAAAACTAACACACATCTTGACATATCTCCCACATTGATCTCAGTGTCTCCAGGAACGGCATTCAATGAGCCAGGACCTTTTCTCCCTACACTGTCCATTGAGTTGTCCTCAAAACCAATATACATCCTGCTATATCTCCCACATGGAAAGTGCCAGGAGGGAGAAGTGGGGATTATGTTTAGACTTTCTCGGAACTGCTTCAAATCAACTAGATATCTTTGTGCTGTAAATCTCCCAACAGCCAAACGCAAAAGCAGCAAACCTCTCGCTGTATGTCCCACATCCAAAGTGCCAAGAGAGAGCTTGCTCTCCCTGTCTTTGAGTACTGTTTTCACTGTCCCGGTTACCTCTTTGCTAACATTCTCTTCAGAGCTGCAGTGAAACCAGGAACCATGTGGAGAAGGCACCCACACTGAAAATGACTGGAAGGAACATTGGGGCTTCTTCTCAGTGTCTCTGACATAGGGTTTCACTGTCCCGGGAAAGTCTCTGCTAACACCCTGCAGAGCGCTGTGCCCAATATACAGAAACGTCTTGCGGTATCTCCTACAGGGAAAGTGCCAGGAGGAATTGTGGAGCTTGGTCTCAGTGTCTCTGAGAATTGCTCTGATTATCCGTGTGACCTCTTTGCTAAGACTCTCCAGAGAGCCGTCCTCAAAACCAACACACATCTTGACATATCTCCCACATTGATCTCAGTGTCTCCAGGAACGGCATTCAATGAGCCAGGACCTTTTCTCCCTACACTGTCCATTGAGTTGTCCTCAAAACCAATATACATCCTGCTATATCTCCCACATGGAAAGTGCCAGGAGGGAGAAGTGGGGATTATGTTTAGACTTTCTCGGAACTGCTTCAAATCAACTAGATATCTTTGTGCTGTAAATCTCCCAACAGCCAAACCCAAAAGCAGCAAACATCTCGCTGTATGTCCCACATCCAAAGTGCCAAGAGAGTAATGTAGAGCTTGCTCTCCCTGTCTTTGAGTACTGTTTTCACTGTCCCAGTGACCTCTTTGCTAACATTCTCTTCAGAGCTGCAGTGAAAGCAGGAACCACGTGGAGAAGGCACCCACACTGAAAATGACTGGAAGGAACGTTGGGGCTTCTTCTCAGTGTCTCTGACATAGGGTTTCACTGTCCCGGGAAAGTCTCTGCTAACACCCTGCAGAGCGCTGTGCCCAATATACAGAAACGTCTTGCAGTATCTCCTACAGGGAAAGTGCCAGGAGGAATTGTGGAGCTTGGTCTCAGTGTCTCTGAGAATTGCTCTGATTATCTCTGTGACCTCTTTGCTAAGACTCTCCAGAGAGCCGTCCTCAAAACCAACACACATCTTGACATATCTCCCTCATTGATCTCAGTGTCTCCAGGAACGGCATTCATTGAGCCAGGAACTTTTCTGCCCACACTCTCCGGGGACAGTTCCTTAAAACCAATATACATCCTGCTATATCTTCCACATGGAAAATGCCAGGAGGGAGAAGTGGGGATTATGTTTAGACTTTCTCGGAACTGCTTCAAATCGACTAGATATCTTTGTGCTGTAAATCTCCCAACAGCCAAACGCAAAAGCAGCAAACATCTCGCTGTATGTCCCACATCCAAAGTGCCAAGAGAGAGCTTGCTCTCCCTGTCTTTGAGTACTGTTTTCACTGTCCCGGTTACCTCTTTGCTAACATTCTCTTCAGAGCTGCAGTGAAACCAGGAACCATGTGGAGAAGGCACCCACACTGAAAATGACTGGAAGGAACATTGGGGCTTCTTCTCAGTGTCTCTGACATAGGGTTTCACTGTCCCGGGAAAGTCTCTGCTAACACCCTGCAGAGCGCTGTGCCCAATATACAGAAACGTCTTGCGGTATCTCCTACAGGGAAAGTGCCAGGAGGAATTGTGGAGCTTGGTCTCAGTGTCTCTGAGAATTGCTCTGATTATCCGTGTGACCTCTTTGCTAAGACTCTCCAGAGAGCCGTCCTCAAAACCAACACACATGTTGACATATCTCCCTCATTGATCGCAGTGTCTCCAGGAACGGCATTCAAGGAGCCAGGAACTTTTCTGCCCACACTCTCCGGGGACAGTTCCTTAAAACCAATATACATCCTGCTATATCTCCCACATGGAAAGTGCCAGGAGGGAGAAGTGGGGATTATGTTTAGACTTTCTCGGAACTGCTTCAAATCAACTAGATATCTTTGTGCTGTAAATCTCCCAACAGCCAAACGCAAAAGCAGCAAACATCTCGCTGTATGTCCCACATCCAAAGTGCCAAGAGAGAGCTTGCTCTCCCTGTCTTTGACTACTGTTTTCACTGTCCCGGTTACCTCTTTGCTAACATTCTCTTCAGAGCTGCAGTGAAACCAGGAACCGTGTGGAGAAGGCACCCACACTGAAAATGACTGGAAGGAACGTTGGGGCTTCTTCTCAGTGTCTCTGACATAGGGTTTCACTGTCCCGGGAAAGTCTCTGCTAACACCCTGCAGAGCGCTGTGCCCAATATACAGAAACGTCTTGCTGTATCTCCTACAGGGAAAGTGCCAGGAGGAATTGTCGAGCTTGGTCTCAGTGTCTCTGAGAATTGCTCTGATTATCCGTGTGACCTCTTTGCTAAGACTCTCCAGAGAGCCGTCCTCAAAACCAACACACATGTTGACATATCTCCCTCATTGATCTTAGTGTCTCCAGGAACGGCATTCAAGGAGCCAGGAACTTTTCTGCCCACACTCTCCGGGGACAGTTCCTTAAAACCAATATACATCCTGCTATATCTCCCACATGGAAAGTGCCAGGAGGGAGAAGTGGGGATTATGTTTAGACTTTCTCGGAACTGCTTCAAATCAACTAGATATCTTTGTGCTGTAAATCTCCCAACAGCCAAATGTAAAAGCAGCAAACATCTCGCTGTATGTCCCACATCCAAAGTGCCAAGAGAGAGCTTGCTCTCCCTGTCTTTGAGTACTGTTTTCACTGTCCCGGTTACCTCTTTGCTAACATTCTCTTCAGAGCTGCAGTGAAACCAGGAACCATGTGGAGAAGGCACCCACACTGAAAATGACTGGAAGGAACATTGGGGCTTCTTCTCAGTGTCTCTGACATAGGGTTTCACTGTCCCGGGAAAGTCTCTGCTAACACCCTGCAGAGCGCAGTGCCCAATATACAGAAACGTCTTGCGGTATCTCCTACAGGGAAAGTGCCAGGAGGAATTGTCGAGCTTGGTCTCAGTGTCTCTGAGAATTGCTCTGATTATCCGTGTGACCTCTTTGCTAAGACTCTCCAGAGAGCCGTCCTCAAAACCAACACACATCTTGACATATCTCCCACATTGATCTCAGTGTCTCCAGGAACGGCATTCAATGAGCCAGGACCTTTTCTCCCTACACTGTCCATTGAGTTGTCCTCAAAACCAATATACATCCTGCTATATCTCCCACATGGAAAGTGCCAGGAGGGAGAAGTGGGGATTATGTTTAGACTTTCTCGGAACTGCTTCAAATCAACTAGATATCTTTGTGCTGTAAATCTCCCAACAGCCAAACCCAAAAGCAGCAAACATCTCGCTGTATGTCCCACATCCAAAGTGCCAAGAGAGTAATGTAGAGCTTGCTCTCCCTGTCTTTGAGTACTGTTTTCACTGTCCCAGTGACCTCTTTGCTAACATTCTCTTCAGAGCTGCAGTGAAACCAGGAACCATGTGGAGAAGGCACCCACACTGAAAATGACTGGAAGGAACGTTGGGGCTTCTTCTCAGTGTCTCTGACATAGGGTTTCACTGTCCCGGGAAAGTCTCTGCTAACACCCTGCAGAGCGCTGTGCCCAATATACAGAAACGTCTTGCGGTATCTCCTACAGGGAAAGTGCCAGGAGGAATTGTGGAGCTTGGTCTCAGTGTCTCTGAGAATTGCTCTGATTATCTCTGTGATCTCTTTGCTAAGACTCTCCAGAGAGCCGTCCTCAAAACCAACACACATCTTGACATATCTCCCTCATTGATCTCAGTGTCTCCAGGAACGGCATTCATTGAGCCAGGAACTTTTCTGCCCACACTCTCCGGGGACAGTTCCTTAAAACCAATATACATCCTGCTATATCTCCCACATGGAAAATGCCAGGAGGGAGAAGTGGGGATTATGTTTAGACTTTCTCGGAACTGCTTCAAATCAACTAGATATCTTTGTGCTGTAAATCTCCCAACAGCCAAACGCAAAAGCAGCAAACATCTCGCTGTATGTCCCACATCCAAAGTGCCAAGAGAGAGCTTGCTCTCCCTGTCTTTGAGTACTGTTTTCACTGTCCCGGTTACCTCTTTGCTAACATTCTCTTCAGAGCTGCAGTGAAACCAGGAACCATGTGGAGAAGGCACCCACACTGAAAATGACTGGAAGGAACATTGGGGCTTCTTCTCAGTGTCTCTGACATAGGGTTTCACTGTCCCGGGAAAGTCTCTGCTAACACCCTGCAGAGCGCTGTGCCCAATATACAGAAACGTCTTGCTGTATCTCCTACAGGGAAAGTGCCAGGAGGAATTGTCGAGCTTGGTCTCAGTGTCTCTGAGAATTGCTCTGATTATCCGTGTGACCTCTTTGCTAAGACTCTCCAGAGAGCCGTCCTCAAAACCAACACACATGTTGACATATCTCCCTCATTGATCTTAGTGTCTCCAGGAACGGCATTCAAGGAGCCAGGAACTTTTCTGCCCACACTCTCCGGGGACAGTTCCTTAAAACCAATATACATCCTGCTATATCTCCCACATGGAAAGTGCCAGGAGGGAGAAGTGGGGATTATGTTTAGACTTTCTCGGAACTGCTTCAAATCAACTAGATATCTTTGTGCTGTAAATCTCCCAACAGCCAAATGTAAAAGCAGCAAACATCTCGCTGTATGTCCCACATCCAAAGTGCCAAGAGAGTAATGTAGAGCTTGCTCTCCCTGTCTTTGAGTACTGTTTTCACTGTCCCGGTTACCTCTTTGCTAACATTCTCTTCAGAGCTCCAGTGAAAGCAGGAACCATGTGGAGAAGGCACCCACACTGAAAATGCCTGGAAGGAACATTGGGGCTTCTTCTCAGTGTCTCTGACATAGGGTTTCACTGTCCCGGGAAAGTCTCTGCTAACACCCTGCAGAGCGCTGTGCCTAATATACAGAAACGTCTTGCTGTATCTCCTACAGGGAAAGTGCCAGGAGGAATTGTGGAGCTTGGTCTCAGTGTCTCTGAGGATTGCTCTGATTATCCGTGTGACCTCTTTGCTAAGACTCTCCAGAGAGCCGTCCTCAAAACAAACACACATCTTGACATATCTCCCACATTGATCGCAGTGTCTCCAGGAACAGCATTCAAGGAGCCAGGACCTTTTCTCCCTACACTGTCCATTGAGTTGTCCTCAAAACCAATATACATCCTGCTATATCTCCCACATGGAAAATGCCAGGAGGGAGAAGTGGGGATTATGTTTAGACTTTCTCGGAACTGCTTCAAATCAACTAGATATCTTTGTGCTGTAAATCTCCCAACAGCCAAACGCAAAAGCAGCAAACATCTCGCTGTATGTCCCACATCCAAAGTGCCAAGAGAGTAATGTAGAGCTTGCTCTCCCTGTCTTTGAGTACTGTTTTCACTGTCCCGGTTACCTCTTTGCTAACATTCTCTTCAGAGCTGCAGTGAAACCAGGAACCATGTGGAGAAGGCACCCACACTGAAAATGACTGGAAGGAACGTTGGGGCTTCTTCTCAGTGTCTCTGACATAGGGTTTCACTGTCCCGGGAAAGTCTCTGCTAACACCCTGCAGAGCGCTGTGCCCAATATACAGAAACGTCTTGCGGTATCTCCTACAGGGAAAGTGCCAGGAGGAATTGTCGAGCTTGGTCTCAGTGTCTCTGAGAATTGCTCTGATTATCCGTGTGACCTCTTTGCTAAGACTCTCCAGAGAGCCGTCCTCAAAACCAACACACATGTTGACATATCTCCCTCATTGATCTCAGTGTCTCCAGGAACGGCATTCAAGGAGCCAGGAACTTTTCTGCCCACACTCTCCGGGGACAGTTCCTTAAAACCAATATACATCCTGCTATATCTCCCACATGGAAAGTGCCAGGAGGGAGAAGTGGGGATTATGTTTAGCCTTTCTCGGAACTGCTTCAAATCAACTAGATATCTTTGTGCTGTAAATCTCCCAACAGCCAAACGCAAAAGCAGCAAACATCTCGCTGTATGTCCCACATCCAAAGTGCCAAGAGAGAGCTTGCTCTCCCTGTCTTTGAGTACTGTTTTCACTGTCCCGGTTACCTCTTTGCTAACATTCTCTTCAGAGCTGCAGTGAAACCAGGAACCATGTGGAGAAGGCACCCACACTGAAAATGACTGGAAGGAACGTTGGGGCTTCTTCTCAGTGTCTCTGACATAGGGTTTCACTGTCCCGGGAAAGTCTCTGCTAACACCCTGCAGAGCGCTGTGCCCAATATACAGAAACGTCTTCCGGTATCTCCTACAGGGAAAGTGCCAGGAGGAATTGTCGAGCTTGGTCTCAGTGTCTCTGAGAATTGCTCTGATTATCCGTGTGACCTCTTTGCTAAGACTCTCCAGAGAGCCGTCCTCAAAACCAACACACATGTTGACATATCTCCCTCATTGATCTTAGTGTCTCCAGGAACGGCATTCAAGGAGCCAGGAACTTTTCTGCCCACACTCTCCGGGGACAGTTCCTTAAAACCAATATACATCCTGCTATATCTCCCACATGGAAAGTGCCAGGAGGGAGAAGTGGGGATTATGTTTAGACTTTCTCGGAACTGCTTCAAATCAACTAGATATCTTTGTGCTGTAAATCTCCCAACAGCCAAATGTAAAAGCAGCAAACCTCTCGCTGTATGTCCCACATCCAAAGTGCCAAGAGAGTAATGTAGAGCTTGCTCTCCCTGTCTTTGAGTACAGTTTTCACTGTCCCGGTTACCTCTTTGCTAACATTCTCTTCAGAGCTGCAGTGAAAGCAGGAACCATGTGGAGAAGGCACCCACACTGAAAATGCCTGGAAGGAACATTGGGGCTTCTTCTCAGTGTCTCTGACATAGGGTTTCACTGTCCCGGGAAAGTCTCTGCTAACACCCTGCAGAGCGCAGTGCCCAATATACAGAAACGTCTTGCTGTATCTCCTACAGGGAAAGTGCCAGGAGGAATTGTGGAGCTTGGTCTCAGTGTCTCTGAGGATTGCTCTGATTATCCGTGTGACCTCTTTGCTAAGACTCTCCAGAGAGCCGTCCTCAAAACAAACACACATCTTGACATATCTCCCACATTGATCGCAGTGTCTCCAGGAACAGCATTCAAGGAGCCAGGACCTTTTCTCCCTACACTGTCCATTGAGTTGTCCTCAAAACCAATATACATCCTGCTATATCTCCCACATGGAAAATGCCAGGAGGGAGAAGTGGGGATTATGTTTAGACTTTCTCGGAACTGCTTCAAATCAACTAGATATCTTTGTGCTGTAAATCTCCCAACAGCCAAACGCAAAAGCAGCAAACATCTCGCTGTATGTCCCACATCCAAAGTGCCAAGAGAGTAATGTAGAGCTTGCTCTCCCTGTCTTTGAGTACTGTTTTCACTGTCCCGGTTACCTCTTTGCTAACATTCTCTTCAGAGCTGCAGTGAAACCAGGAACCGTGTGGAGAAGGCACCCACACTGAAAATGACTGGAAGGAACGTTGGGGCTTCTTCTCAGTGTCTCTGACATAGGGTTTCACTGTCCCGGGAAAGTCTCTGCTAACACCCTGCAGAGCGCTGTGCCCAATATACAGAAACGTCTTGCTGTATCTCCTACAGGGAAAGTGCCAGGAGGAATTGTCGAGCTTGGTCTCAGTGTCTCTGAGAATTGCTCTGATTATCCGTGTGACCTCTTTGCTAAGACTCTCCAGAGAGCCGTCCTCAAAACCAACACACATGTTGACATATCTCCCTCATTGATCTTAGTGTCTCCAGGAACGGCATTCAAGGAGCCAGGAACTTTTCTGCCCACACTCTCCGGGGACAGTTCCTTAAAACCAATATACATCCTGCTATATCTCCCACATGGAAAGTGCCAGGAGGGAGAAGTGGGGATTATGTTTAGACTTTCTCGGAACTGCTTCAAATCAACTAGATATCTTTGTGCTGTAAATCTCCCAACAGCCAAATGTAAAAGCAGCAAACATCTCGCTGTATGTCCCACATCCAAAGTGCCAAGAGAGAGCTTGCTCTCCCTGTCTTTGAGTACTGTTTTCACTGTCCCGGTTACCTCTTTGCTAACATTCTCTTCAGAGCTGCAGTGAAACCAGGAACCATGTGGAGAAGGCACCCACACTGAAAATGACTGGAAGGAACGTTGGGGCTTCTTCTCAGTGTCTCTGACATAGGGTTTCACTGTCCCGGGAAAGTCTCTGCTAACACCCTGCAGAGCGCAGTGCCCAATATACAGAAACGTCTTGCTGTATCTCCTACAGGGAAAGTGCCAGGAGGAATTGTCGAGCTTGGTCTCAGTGTCTCTGAGAATTGCTCTGATTATCCGTGTGACCTCTTTGCTAAGACTCTCCAGAGAGCCGTCCTCAAAACCAACACACATGTTGACATATCTCCCTCATTGATCTTAGTGTCTCCAGGAACGGCATTCAAGGAGCCAGGAACTTTTCTGCCCACACTCTCCGGGGACAGTTCCTTAAAACCAATATACATCCTGCTATATCTCCCACATGGAAAGTGCCAGGAGGGAGAAGTGGGGATTATGTTTAGCCTTTCTCGGAACTGCTTCAAATCAACTAGATATCTTTGTGCTGTAAATCTCCCAACAGCCAAACGCAAAAGCAGCAAACATCTCGCTGTATGTCCCACATCCAAAGTGCCAAGAGAGTAATGTAGAGCTTGCTCTCCCTGTCTTTGAGTACTGTTTTCACTGTCCCGGTTACCTCTTTGCTAACATTCTCTTCAGAGCTGCAGTGAAACCAGGAACCGTGTGGAGAAGGCACCCACACTGAAAATGACTGGAAGGAACGTTGGGGCTTCTTCTCAGTGTCTCTGACATAGGGTTTCACTGTCCCGGGAAAGTCTCTGCTAACACCCTGCAGAGCGCTGTGCCCAATATACAGAAACGTCTTGCTGTATCTCCTACAGGGAAAGTGCCAGGAGGAATTGTCGAGCTTGGTCTCAGTGTCTCTGAGAATTGCTCTGATTATCCGTGTGACCTCTTTGCTAAGACTCTCCAGAGAGCCGTCCTCAAAACCAACACACATGTTGACATATCTCCCTCATTGATCTTAGTGTCTCCAGGAACGGCATTCAAGGAGCCAGGAACTTTTCTGCCCACACTCTCCGGGGACAGTTCCTTAAAACCAATATACATCCTGCTATATCTCCCACATGGAAAGTGCCAGGAGGGAGAAGTGGGGATTATGTTTAGACTTTCTCGGAACTGCTTCAAATCAACTAGATATCTTTGTGCTGTAAATCTCCCAACAGCCAAATGTAAAAGCAGCAAACATCTCGCTGTATGTCCCACATCCAAAGTGCCAAGAGAGAGCTTGCTCTCCCTGTCTTTGAGTACTGTTTTCACTGTCCCGGTTACCTCTTTGCTAACATTCTCTTCAGAGCTGCAGTGAAACCAGGAACCATGTGGAGAAGGCACCCACACTGAAAATGACTGGAAGGAACGTTGGGGCTTCTTCTCAGTGTCTCTGACATAGGGTTTCACTGTCCCGGGAAAGTCTCTGCTAACACCCTGCAGAGCGCTGTGCCCAATATACAGAAACGTCTTCCGGTATCTCCTACAGGGAAAGTGCCAGGAGGAATTGTCGAGCTTGGTCTCAGTGTCTCTGAGAATTGCTCTGATTATCCGTGTGACCTCTTTGCTAAGACTCTCCAGAGAGCCGTCCTCAAAACCAACACACATGTTGACATATCTCCCTCATTGATCTTAGTGTCTCCAGGAACGGCATTCAAGGAGCCAGGAACTTTTCTGCCCACACTCTCCGGGGACAGTTCCTTAAAACCAATATACATCCTGCTATATCTCCCACATGGAAAGTGCCAGGAGGGAGAAGTGGGGATTATGTTTAGACTTTCTCGGAACTGCTTCAAATCAACTAGATATCTTTGTGCTGTAAATCTCCCAACAGCCAAATGTAAAAGCAGCAAACCTCTCGCTGTATGTCCCACATCCAAAGTGCCAAGAGAGTAATGTAGAGCTTGCTCTCCCTGTCTTTGAGTACAGTTTTCACTGTCCCGGTTACCTCTTTGCTAACATTCTCTTCAGAGCTGCAGTGAAAGCAGGAACCATGTGGAGAAGGCACCCACACTGAAAATGCCTGGAAGGAACATTGGGGCTTCTTCTCAGTGTCTCTGACATAGGGTTTCACTGTCCCGGGAAAGTCTCTGCTAACACCCTGCAGAGCGCTGTGCCTAATATACAGAAACGTCTTGCTGTATCTCCTACAGGGAAAGTGCCAGGAGGAATTGTGGAGCTTGGTCTCAGTGTCTCTGAGGATTGCTCTGATTATCTCTGTGACCTCTTTGCTAAGACTCTCCAGAGAGCCGTCCTCAAAACAAACACACATCTTGACATATCTCCCACATTGATCGCAGTGTCTCCAGGAACAGCATTCAAGGAGCCAGGACCTTTTCTCCCTACACTGTCCATTGAGTTGTCCTCAAAACCAATATACATCCTGCTATATCTCCCACATGGAAAATGCCAGGAGGGAGAAGTGGGGATTATGTTTAGACTTTCTCGGAACTGCTTCAAATCAACTAGATAGCTTTGTGCTGTAAATCTCCCAACAGCCAAACGCAAAAGCAGCAAACATCTCGCTGTATGTCCCACATCCAAAGTGCCAAGAGAGTAATGTAGAGCTTGCTCTCCCTGTCTTTGAGTACTGTTTTCACTGTCCCGGTTACCTCTTTGCTAACATTCTCTTCAGAGCTGCAGTGAAAGCAGGAACCATGTGGAGAAGGCACCCACACTGAAAATGCCTGGAAGGAACGTTGGGGCTTCTTCTCAGTGTCTCTGACATAGGGTTTCACTGTCCCGGGAAAGTCTCTGCTAACACCCTGCAGAGCGCTGTGCCCAATATACAGAAACGTCTTGCGGTATCTCCTACAGGGAAAGTGCCAGGAGGAATTGTGGAGCTTGGTCTCAGTGTCTCTGAGAATTGCTCTGATTATCTCTGTGACCTCTTTGCTAAGACTCTCCAGAGAGCCGTCCTCAAAACCAACACACATCTTGACATATCTCCCTCATTGATCTCAGTGTCTCCAGGAACGGCATTCATTGAGCCAGGAACTTTTCTGCCCACACTCTCCGGGGACAGTTCCTTAAAACCAATATACATCCTGCTATATCTCCCACATGGAAAATGCCAGGAGGGAGAAGTGGGGATTATGTTTAGACTTTCTCGGAACTGCTTCAAATCAACTAGATATCTTTGTGCTGTAAATCTCCCAACAGCCAAACGCAAAAGCAGCAAACATCTCGCTGTATATCCCACATCCAAAGTGCCAAGAGAGAGCTTGCTCTCCCTGTCTTTGAGTACTGTTTTCACTGTCCCGGTTACCTCTTTGCTAACATTCTCTTCAGAGCTGCAGTGAAAGCAGGAACCATGTGGAGAAGGCACCCACACTGAAAATGACTGGAAGGAACATTGGGGCTTCTTCTCAGTGTCTCTGACATAGGGTTTCACTGTCCCGGGAAAGTCTCTGCTAACACCCTGCAGAGCGCAGTGCCCAATATACAGAAACGTCTTGCGGTATCTCCTACAGGGAAAGTGCCAGGAGGAATTGTGGAGCTTGGTCTCAGTGTCTCTGAGAATTGCTCTGATTATCCGTGTGACCTCTTTGCTAAGACTCTCCAGAGAGCCGTCCTCAAAACCAACACACATCTTGACATATCTCCCTCATTGATCTCAGTGTCTCCAGGAACGGCATTCAAGGAGCCAGGACCTTTTCTCCCTACACTGTCCATTGAGTTGTCCTCAAAACCAATATACATCCTGCTATATCTCCCACATGGAAAGTGCCAGGAGGGAGAAGTGGGGATTATGTTTAGACTTTCTCGGAACTGCTTCAAATCAACTAGATATCTTTGTGCTGTAAATCTCCCAACAGCCAAACCCAAAAGCAGCAAACATCTCGCTGTATGTCCCACATCGAAAGTGCCAAGAGAGAGCTTGCTCTCCCTGTCTTTGAGTACAGTTTTCACTGTCCCGATTACCTCTTTGCTAACATTCTCTTTAGAGCTGCAGTGAAACCAGGAACCATGTGGAGAAGGCACCCACACTGAATATGACTGGAAGGAACATTGGGGCTTCTTCTCAGTGTCTCTGACATAGGGTTTCACTGTCCCGGGAAAGTCTCTGCTAACACCCTGCAGAGCGCAGTGCCCAATATACAGAAACGTCTTGCGGTATCTCCTACAGGGAAAGTGCCAGGAGGAATTGTGGAGCTTGGTCTCAGTGTCTCTGAGAATTGCTCTGATTATCCGTGTGACCTCTTTGCTAAGACTCTCCAGAGAGCCGTCCTCAAAACCAACACACATCTTGACATATCTCCCACATTGATCGCAGTGTCTCCAGGTACGGCATTCAAGGAGCCAGGACCTTTTCTCCCTACACTGTCCATTGAGTTGTCCTCAAAACCAATATACATCCTGCTATATCTCCCACATGGAAAGTGCCAGGAGGGAGAAGTGGGGATTATGTTTAGACTTTCTCGGAACTGCTTCAAATCAACTAGATATCTTTGTGCTGTAAATCTCCCAACAGCCAAACGCAAAAGCAGCAAACATCTCGCTGTATGTCCCACATCCAAAGTGCAGGGAGAGTAATGTAGAGCTTGCTCTCCCTGTCTTTGAGTACTGTTTTCAGTGTCCCGGTTACCTCTTTGCTAACATTCTCTTCAGAGCTGAAGTGAAACCAGGAACCATGTGGAGAAGGCACCCACACTGAAAATGACTGGAAGGAACGTTGGGGCTTCTTCTCAGTGTCTCTGACATAGGGTTTCACTGTCCCAGGAAAGTCTCTGCTAACACCCTGCAGAGCGCTGTGCCCAATATACAGAAATGTCTTGCGGTATCTCCTACAGGGAAAGTGCCAGGAGGAATTGTGGAGCTTGGTCTCAGTGTCTCTGAGAATTGCTCTGATTATCCCTGTGACCTCTTTGCTAAGACTCTCCAGAGAGACGTCCTCAAAACCAACACACATCTTGACATATCTCCCACATTGATCGCAGTGTCTCCAGGAACAGCATTCATTGAGCCAGGAACTTTTCTGCCCACACTCTCCGGGGACAGTTCCTTAAAACCAATATACATCCTGCTATATCTCCCACATGGAAAATGCCAGGAGGGAGAAGTGGGGATTATGTTTAGACTTTCTCGGAACTGCTTCAAATCAACTAGATATCTTTGTGCTGTAAATCTCCCAACAGCCAAACCCAAAAGCAGCAAACATCTCGCTGTATGTCCCACATCCAAAGTGCCAAGAGAGAGCTTGCTCTCCCTGTCTTTGAGTACTGTTTTCACTGTCCCGGTTACCTCTTTGCTAACATTCTCTTCAGAGCTGCAGTGAAAGCAGGAACCATGTGGAGAAGGCACCCACACTGAAAATGACTGGAAGGAACATTGGGGCTTCTTCTCAGTGTCTCTGACATAGGGTTTCACTGTCCCGGGAAAGTCTCTGCTAACACCCAGCAGAGCGCAGTGCCCAATATACAGAAACGTCTTGCGGTATCTCCTACAGGGAAAGTGCCAGGAGGGAATTGTCGAGCTTGGTCTCAGTGTCTCTGAGAATTGCTCTGATTATCCGTGTGACCTCTTTGCTAAGACTCTCCAGAGAGCCGTCCTCAAAACCAACACACATCTTGACATATCTCCCTCATTGATCTTAGTGTCTCCAGGAACGGCATTCAAGGAGCCAGGAACTTTTCTGCCCACACTCTCCGGGGACAGTTCCTTAAAACCAATATACATCCTGCTATATCTCCCACATGGAAAATGCCAGGAGGGAGAAGTGGGGATTATGTTTAGACTTTCTCGGAACTGCTTCAAATCAACTAGATATCTTTGTGCTGTAAATCTCCCAACAGCCAAACGCATAGCAGCAAACATCTCGCTGTATATCCCACATCCAAAGTGCCAAGAGAGAGCTTGCTCTCCCTGTCTTTGAGTACTGTTTTCACTGTCCCGGTTACCTCTTTGCTAACATTCTCTTCAGAGCTGCAGTGAAACCAGGAACCATGTGGAGAAGGCACCCACACTGAAAATGACTGAAAGGAACGTTGGGGCTTCTTCTCAGTGTCTCTGACATAGGGTTTCACTGTCCCGGGAAAGTCTCTGCTAACACCCTGCAGAGCGCAGTGCCCAATATACAGAAACGTCTTGCGGTATCTCCTACAGGGAAAGTGCCAGGAGGAATTGTCGAGCTTGGTCTCAGTGTCTCTGAGAATTGCTCTGATTATCCGTGTGACCTCTTTGCTAAGACTCTCCAGAGAGCCGTCCTCAAAACCAACACACATCTTGACATATCTCCCACATTGATCTCAGTGTCTCCAGGAACGGCATTCAAGGAGCCAGGACCTTTTCTCCCTACACTGTCCATTGAGTTGTCCTCAAAACCAATATACATCCTGCTATATCTCCCACATGGAAAGTGCCAGGAGGGAGAAGTGGGGATTATGTTTAGACTTTCTCGGAACTGCTTCAAATCAACTAGATATCTTTGTGCTGTAAATCTCCCAACAGCCAAACGCAAAAGCAGCAAACATCTCGCTGTATGTCCCACATCGAAAGTGCCAAGAGAGAGCTTGCTCTCCCTGTCTTTGAGTACAGTTTTCACTGTCCCGATTACCTCTTTGCTAACATTCTCTTCAGAGCTGCAGTGAAACCAGGAACCATGTGGAGAAGGCACCCACACTGAATATGACTGGAAGGAACATTGGGGCTTCTTCTCAGTGTCTCTGACATAGGGTTTCACTGTCCCGGGAAAGTCTCTGCTAACACCCTGCAGAGCGCAGTGCCCAATATACAGAAACGTCTTGCGGTATCTCCTACAGGGAAAGTGCCAGGAGGAATTGTGGAGCTTGGTCTCAGTGTCTCTGAGAATTGCTCTGATTATCCGTGTGACCTCTTTGCTAAGACTCTCCAGAGAGCCGTCCTCAAAACCAACACACATCTTGACATATCTCCCACATTGATCGCAGTGTCTCCAGGTACGGCATTCAAGGAGCCAGGACCTTTTCTCCCTACACTGTCCATTGAGTTGTCCTCAAAACCAATATACATCCTGCTATATCTCCCACATGGAAAATGCCAGGAGGGAGAAGTGGGGATTATGTTTAGACTTTCTCGGAACTGCTTCAAATCAACTAGATATCTTTGTGCTGTAAATCTCCCAACAGCCAAACGCAAAAGCAGCAAACATCTCGCTGTATGTCCCACATCCAAAGTGCCAAGAGAGTAATGTAGAGCTTGCTCTCCCTGTCTTTGAGTACTGTTTTCAGTGTCCCAGTTACCTCTTTGCTAACATTCTCTTCAGAGCTGCAGTGAAAGCAGGAACCATGTGGAGAAGGCACCCACACTGAAAATGCCTGGAAGGAACGTTGGGGCTTCTTCTCAGTGTCTCTGACATAGGGTTTCACTGTCCCGGGAAAGTCTCTGCTAACACCCTGCAGAGCGCTGTGCCCAATATACAGAAACGTCTTGCGGTATCTCCTACAGGGAAAGTGCCAGGAGGAATTGTGGAGCTTGGTCTCAGTGTCTCTGAGAATTGCTCTGATTATCTCTGTGACCTCTTTGCTAAGACTCTCCAGAGAGCCGTCCTCAAAACCAACACACATCTTGACATATCTCCCTCATTGATCTCAGTGTCTCCAGGAACGGCATTCAAGGAGCCAGGAACTTTTCTGCCCACACTCTCCGGGGACAGTTCCTTAAAACCAATATACATCCTGCTATATCTCCCACATGGAAAATGCCAGGAGGGAGAAGTGGGGATTATGTTTAGACTTTCTCGGAACTGCTTCAAATCAACTAGATATCTTTGTGCTGTAAATCTCCCAACAGCCAAATGTAAAAGCAGCAAACATCTCGCTGTATGTCCCACATCCAAAGTGCCAAGAGAGAGCTTGCTCTCCCTGTCTTTGACTACTGTTTTCAGTGTCCCGGTTACCTCTTTGCTAACATTCTCTTCAGAGCTGCAGTGAAACCAGGAACCATGTGGAGAAGGCACCCACACTGAAAATGACTGGAAGGAACATTGGGGCTTCTTCTCAGTGTCTCTGACATAGGGTTTCACTGTCCCGGGAAAGTCTCTGCTAACACCCTGCAGAGCGCAGTGCCCAATATACAGAAACGTCTTGCGGTATCTCCTACAGGGAAAGTGCCAGGAGGAATTGTGGAGCTTGGTCTCAGTGTCTCTGAGAATTGCTCTGATTATCCGTGTGACCTCTTTGCTAAGACTCTCCAGAGAGCCGTCCTCAAAACCAACACACATCTTGACATATCTCCCTCATTGATCTCAGTGTCTCCAGGAACGGCATTCATTGAGCCAGGAACTTTTCTGCCCACACTCTCCGGGGACAGTTCCTTAAAACCAATATACATCCTGCTATATCTCCCACATGGAAAATGCCAGGAGGGAGAAGTGGGGATTATGTTTAGACTTTCTCGGAACTGCTTCAAATCAACTAGATATCTTTGTGCTGTAAATCTCCCAACAGCCAAACGCAAAAGCAGCAAACATCTCGCTGTATGTCCCACATCCAAAGTGCCAAGAGAGAGCTTGCTCTCCCTGTCTTTGACTACTGTTTTCACTGTCCCGGTTACCTCTTTGCTAACATTCTCTTCAGAGCTGCAGTGAAAGCAGGAACCATGTGGAGAAGGCACCCACACTGAAAATGACTGGAAGGAACATTGGGGCTTCTTCTCAGTGTCTCTGACATAGGGTTTCACTGTCCCGGGAAAGTCTCTGCTAACACCCTGCAGAGCGCAGTGCCCAATATACAGAAACGTCTTGCTGTATCTCCTACAGGGAAAGTGCCAGGAGGGAATTGTTGATCTTGTTCTCAGTGTCTCTGAGAATTGCTCTGATTATCCGTGTGACCTCTTTGCTAAGACTCTCCAGAGAGCCGTCCTCAAAACCAACACACATCTTGACATATCTCCCACATTGATCTCAGTGTCTCCAGGAACAGCATTCAATGAGCCAGGACCTTTTCTCCCTACACTGTCCATTGAGTTGTCCTCAAAACCAATATACATCCTGCTATATCTCACACATGGAAAGTGCCAGGAGGGAGAAGTGGGGATTATGTTTAGACTTTCTCGGAACTGCTTCAAATCAACTAGATATCTTTGTGCTGTAAATCTCCCAACAGCCAAACCCAAAAGCAGCAAACATCTCGCTGTATGTCCCACATCCAAAGTGCAGGGAGAGTAATGTAGAGCTTGCTCTCCCTGTCTTTGAGTACTGTTTTCAGTGTCCCGGTTACCTCTTTGCTAACATTCTCTTCAGAGCTGCAGTGAAACCAGGAACCATGTGGAGAAGGCACCCACACTGAAAATGACTGGAAGGAACGTTGGGGCTTCTTCTCAGTGTCTCTGACATAGGGTTTCACTGTCCCGGGAAAGTCTCTGCTAACACCCTGCAGAGCGCTGTGCCCAATATACAGAAACGTCTTGCGGTATCTCCTACAGGGAAAGTGCCAGGAGGAATTGTGGAGCTTGGTCTCAGTGTCTCTGAGAATTGCTCTGATTATCTCTGTGACCTCTTTGCTAAGACTCTCCAGAGAGACGTCCTCAAAACCAACACACATCTTGACATATCTCCCACATTGATCTCAGTGTCTCCAGGAACAGCATTCATTGAGCCAGGAACTTTTCTGCCCACACTCTCCGGGGACAGTTCCTTAAAACCAATATACATCCTGCTATATCTCCCACATGGAAAATGCCAGGAGGGAGAAGTGGGGATTATGTTTAGACTTTCTCGGAACTGCTTCAAATCAACTAGATATCTTTGTGCTGTAAATCTCCCAACAGCCAAACGCAAAAGCAGCAAACATCTCGCTGTATGTCCCACATCGAAAGTGCCAAGAGAGAGCTTGCTCTCCCTGTCTTTGAGTACAGTTTTCACTGTCCCGATTACCTCTTTGCTAACATTCTCTTCAGAGCTGCAGTGAAACCAGGAACCATGTGGAGAAGGCACCCACACTGAATATGACTGGAAGGAACATTGGGGCTTCTTCTCAGTGTCTCTGACATAGGGTTTCACTGTCCCGGGAAAGTCTCTGCTAACACCCTGCAGAGCGCAGTGCCCAATATACAGAAACGTCTTGCGGTATCTCCTACAGGGAAAGTGCCAGGAGGAATTGTGGAGCTTGGTCTCAGTGTCTCTGAGAATTGCTCTGATTATCCGTGTGACCTCTTTGCTAAGACTCTCCAGAGAGCCGTCCTCAAAACCAACACACATCTTGACATATCTCCCACATTGATCGCAGTGTCTCCAGGTACGGCATTCAAGGAGCCAGGACCTTTTCTCCCTACACTGTCCATTGAGTTGTCCTCAAAACCAATATACATCCTGCTATATCTCCCACATGGAAAGTGCCAGGAGGGAGAAGTGGGGATTATGTTTAGACTTTCTCGGAACTGCTTCAAATCAACTAGATATCTTTGTGCTGTAAATCTCCCAACAGCCAAACGCAAAAGCAGCAAACATCTCGCTGTATGTCCCACATCCAAAGTGCCAAGAGAGTAATGTAGAGCTTGCTCTCCCTGTCTTTGAGTACTGTTTTCAGTGTCCCAGTTACCTCTTTGCTAACATTCTCTTCAGAGCTGCAGTGAAAGCAGGAACCATGTGGAGAAGGCACCCACACTGAAAATGCCTGGAAGGAACGTTGGGGCTTCTTCTCAGTGTCTCTGACATAGGGTTTCACTGTCCCGGGAAAGTCTCTGCTAACACCCTGCAGAGCGCTGTGCCCAATATACAGAAACGTCTTGAGGTATCTCCTACAGGGAAAGTGCCAGGAGGAATTGTCGAGCTTGGTCTCAGTGTCTCTGAGAATTGCTCTGATTATCTCTGTGACCTCTTTGCTAAGACTCTCCAGAGAGCCGTCCTCAAAACCAACACACATCTTGACATATCTCCCTCATTGATCTCAGTGTCTCCAGGAACGGCATTCAAGGAGCCAGGAACTTTTCTGCCCACACTCTCCGGGGACAGTTCCTTAAAACCAATATACATCCTGCTATATCTCCCACATGGAAAATGCCAGGAGGGAGAAGTGGGGATTATGTTTAGAATTTCTCGGAACTGCTTCAAATCAACTAGATATCTTTGTGCTGTAAATCTCCCAACAGCCAAATGTAAAAGCAGCAAACATCTCGCTGTATGTCCCACATCCAAAGTGCCAAGAGAGAGCTTGCTCTCCCTGTCTTTGACTACTGTTTTCAGTGTCCCGGTTACCTCTTTGCTAACATTCTCTTCAGAGCTGCAGTGAAACCAGGAACCATGTGGAGAAGGCACCCACACTGAAAATGACTGGAAGGAACATTGGGGCTTCTTCTCAGTGTCTCTGACATAGGGTTTCACTGTCCCGGGAAAGTCTCTGCTAACACCCTGCAGAGCGCAGTGCCCAATATACAGAAACGTCTTGCGGTATCTCCTACAGGGAAAGTGCCAGGAGGAATTGTGGAGCTTGGTCTCAGTGTCTCTGAGAATTGCTCTGATTATCCGTGTGACCTCTTTGCTAAGACTCTCCAGAGAGCCGTCCTCAAAACCAACACACATCTTGACATATCTCCCACATTGATCTCAGTGTCTCCAGGAACAGCATTCAATGAGCCAGGACCTTTTCTCCCTACACTGTCCATTGAGTTGTCCTCAAAACCAATATACATCCTGCTATATCTCACACATGGAAAGTGCCAGGAGGGAGAAGTGGGGATTATGTTTAGACTTTCTCGGAACTGCTTCAAATCAACTAGATATCTTTGTGCTGTAAATCTCCCAACAGCCAAAGGCAAAAGCAGCAAACCTCTCGCTGTATGTCCCACATCCAAAGTGCCAAGAGAGTAATGTAGAGCTTGCTCTCCCTGTCTTTGAGTACTGTTTTCAGTGTCCCGGTTACCTCTTTGCTAACATTCTCTTCAGAGCTGCAGTGAAACCAGGAACCATGTGGAGAAGGCACCCACACTGAAAATGACTGGAAGGAACGTTGGGGCTTCTTCTCAGTGTCTCTGACATAGGGTTTCACTGTCCCGGGAAAGTCTCTGCTAACACCCTGCAGAGCGCTGTGCCCAATATACAGAAACGTCTTGCGGTATCTCCTACAGGGAAAGTGCCAGGAGGAATTGTGGAGCTTGGTCTCAGTGTCTCTGAGAATTGCTCTGATTATCCCTGTGACCTCTTTGCTAAGACTCTCCAGAGAGCCGTCCTCAAAACCAACACACATCTTGACATATCTCCCACATTGATCTCAGTGTCTCCAGGAACAGCATTCATTGAGCCAGGAACTTTTCTGCCCACACTCTCCGGGGACAGTTCCTTAAAACCAATATACATCCTGCTATATCTCCCACATGGAAAATGCCAGGAGGGAGAAGTGGGGATTATGTTTAGACTTTCTCGGAACTGCTTCAAATCAACTAGATATCTTTGTGCTGTAAATCTCCCAACAGCCAAACCCAAAAGCAGCAAACATCTCGCTGTATGTCCCACATCCAAAGTGCCAAGAGAGAGCTTGCTCTCCCTGTCTTTGAGTACAGTTTTCACTGTCCCGGTTACCTCTTTGCTAACATTCTCTTCAGAGCTGCAGTGAAAGCAGGAACCATGTGGAGAAGGCACCCACACTCAAAATGACTGGAAGGAACATTGGGGCTTCTTCTCAGTGTCTCTGACATAGGGTTTCACTGTCCCGGGAAAGTCTCTGCTAACACCCTGCAGAGCGCAGTGCCCAATATACAGAAACGTCTTGCTGTATCTCCTACAGGGAAAGTGCCAGGAGGGAATTGTTGATCTTGTTCTCAGTGTCTCTGAGAATTGCTCTGATTATCCGTGTGACCTCTTTGCTAAGACTCTCCAGAGAGCCGTCCTCAAAACCAACACACATCTTGACATATCTCCCACATTGATCTCAGTGTCTCCAGGAACAGCATTCAATGAGCCAGGACCTTTTCTCCCTACACTGTCCATTGAGTTGTCCTCAAAACCAATATACATCCTGCTATATCTCCCACATGGAAAGTGCCAGGAGGGAGAAGTGGGGATTATGTTTAGACTTTCTCGGAACTGCTTCAAATCAACTAGATATCTTTGTGCTGTAAATCTCCCAACAGCCAAAGGCAAAAGCAGCAAACATCTCGCTGTATGTCCCACATCCAAAGTGCCAAGAGAGTAATGTAGAGCTTGCTCTCCCTGTCTTTGAGTACTGTTTTCAGTGTCCCAGTTACCTCTTTGCTAACATTCTCTTCAGAGCTGCAGTGTAACCAGGAACCATGTGGAGAAGGCACCCACACTGAAAATGACTGGAAGGAACGTTGGGGCTTCTTCTCAGTGTCTCTGACATAGGGTTTCACTGTCCCGGGAAAGTCTCTGCTAACACCCTGCAGAGCGCTGTGCCCAATATACAGAAACGTCTTGCGGTATCTCCTACAGGGAAAGTGCCAGGAGGAATTGTGGAGCTTGGTCTCAGTGTCTCTGAGAATTGCTCTGATTATCCCTGTGACCTCTTTGCTAAGACTCTCCAGAGAGCCGTCCTCAAAACCAACACACATCTTGACATATCTCCCACATTGATCTCAGTGTCTCCAGGAACAGCATTCATTGAGCCAGGAACTTTTCTGCCCACACTCTCCGGGGACAGTTCCTTAAAACCAATATACATCCTGCTATATCTCCCACATGGAAAATGCCAGGAGGGAGAAGTGGGGATTATGTTTAGACTTTCTCGGAACTGCTTCAAATCAACTAGATATCTTTGTGCTGTAAATCTCCCAACAGCCAAACCCAAAAGCAGCAAACATCTCGCTGTATGTCCCACATCCAAAGTGCCAAGAGAGAGCTTGCTCTCCCTGTCTTTGAGTACTGTTTTCACTGTCCCGGTTACCTCTTTGCTAACATTCTCTTCAGAGCTGCAGTGAAAGCAGGAACCATGTGGAGAAGGCACCCACACTGAAAATGACTGGAAGGAACATTGGGGCTTCTTCTCAGTGTCTCTGACATAGGGTTTCACTGTCCCGGGAAAGTCTCTGCTAACACCCAGCAGAGCGCAGTGCCCAATATACAGAAACGTCTTGCGGTATCTCCTACAGGGAAAGTGCCAGGAGGGAATTGTCGAGCTTGGTCTCAGTGTCTCTGAGAATTGCTCTGATTATACGTGTGACCTCTTTGCTAAGACTCTCCAGAGAGCCGTCCTCAAAACAAACACACATGTTGACATATCTCCCTCATTGATCGCAGTGTCTCCAGGAACGGCATTCAAGGAGCCAGGAACTTTTCTGCCCACGCTCTCCGGGGACAGTTCCTTAAAACCAATATACATCCTGCTATATCTCCCACATGGAAAGTGCCAGGAGGGAGAAGTGGGGATTATGTTTAGACTTTCTCGGAACTGCTTCAAATCAACTAGATATCTTTGTGCTGTAAATCTCCCAACAGCCAAACGCAAAAGCAGCAAACATCTCGCTGTATGTCCCACATCCAAAGTGCCAAGAGAGTAATGTAGAGCTTGCTCTCCCTGTCTTTGAGTACTGTTTTCAGTGTCCCGGTTACCTCTTTGCTAACATTCTCTTCAGAGCTGCAGTGAAACCAGGAACCATGTGGAGAAGGCACCCACACTGAAAATGACTGGAAGGAACGTTGGGGCTTCTTCTCAGTGTCTCTGACATAGGGTTTCACTGTCCCGGGAAAGTCTCTGCTAACACCCTGCAGAGCGCTGTGCCCAATATACAGAAACGTCTTGCGGTATCTCCTACAGGGAAAGTGCCAGGAGGAATTGTGGAGCTTGGTCTCAGTGTCTCTGAGAATTGCTCTGATTATCCGTGTGACCTCTTTGCTAAGACTCTCCAGAGAGCCGTCCTCAAAACCAACACACATCTTGACATATCTCCCACATTGATCTCAGTGTCTCCAGGAACAGCATTCATTGAGACAGGAACTTTTCTGCCCACACTCTCCGGGGACAGTTCCTTAAAACCAATATACATCCTGCTATATCTCCCACATGGAAAATGCCAGGAGGGAGAAGTGGGGATTATGTTTAGACTTTCTCGGAACTGCTTCAAATCAACTAGATATCTTTGTGCTGTAAATCTCCCAACAGCCAAACCCAAAAGCAGCAAACATCTCGCTGTATGTCCCACATCCAAAGTGCCAAGAGAGAGCTTGCTCTCCCTGTCTTTGAGTACTGTTTTCACTGTCCCGGTTACCTCTTTGCTAACATTCTCTTCAGAGCTGCAGTGAAAGCAGGAACCATGTGGAGAAGGCACCCACACTGAAAATGCCTGGAAGGAACATTGGGGCTTCTTCTCAGTGTCTCTGACATAGGGTTTCACTGTCCCGGGAAAGTCTCTGCTAACACCCAGCAGAGCGCAGTGCCCAATATACAGAAACGTCTTGCGGTATCTCCTACAGGGAAAGTGCCAGGAGGGAATTGTCGAGCTTGGTCTCAGTGTCTCTGAGAATTGCTCTGATTATACGTGTGACCTCTTTGCTAAGACTCTCCAGAGAGCCGTCCTCAAAACAAACACACATGTTGACATATCTCCCTCATTGATCGCAGTGTCTCCAGGAACGGCATTCAAGGAGCCAGGAACTTTTCTGCCCACGCTCTCCGGGGACAGTTCCTTAAAACCAATATACATCCTGCTATATCTCCCACATGGAAAGTGCCAGGAGGGAGAAGTGGGGATTATGTTTAGACTTTCTCGGAACTGCTTCAAATCAACTAGATATCTTTGTGCTGTAAATCTCCCAACAGCCAAACGCAAAAGCAGCAAACATCTCGCTGTATGTCCCACATCCAAAGTGCCAAGAGAGTACTGTACAGCTTGCTCTCCCTGTCTTTGAGTACAGTTTTCACTGTCCCGGTTACCTCTTTGCTAACATTCTCTTCAGAGCTGCAGTGAAACCAGGAACCACGTGGAGAAGGCACCCACACTGAAAATGACTGGAAGGAACGTTGGGGCTTCTTCTCAGTGTCTCTGACATAGGGTTTCACTGTCCCGGGAAAGTCTCTGCTAACACCCTGCAGAGCGCAGTGCCCAATATACAGAAACGTCTTGCGGTATCTCCTACAGGGAAAGTGCCAGGAGGAATTCTGGAGCTTGGTCTCAGTGTCTCTGAGAATTGCTCTGATTATCCGTGTGACCTCTTTGCTAAGACTCTCCAGAGAGCCGTCCTCAAAACCAACACACATCTTGACATATCTCCCACATTGATCGCAGTGTCTCCAGGAACGGCATTCAAGGAGCCAGGACCTTTTCTCCCTACACTGTCCATTGAGTTGTCCTCAAAACCAATATACATCCTGCTATATCTCCCACATGGAAAGTGCCAGGAGGGAGAAGTGGGGATTATGTTTAGACTTTCTCGGAACTGCTTCAAATCAACTAGATATCTTTGTGCTGTAAATCTCCCAACAGCCAAATGTAAAAGCAGCAAACATCTCGCTGTATGTCCCACATCCAAAGTGCCAAGAGAGTAATGTAGAGCTTGCTCTCCCTGTCTTTGAGTACTGTTTTCAGTGTCCCGGTTACCTCTTTGCTAACATTCTCTTCAGAGCTGCAGTGAAAGCAGGAACCATGTGGAGAAGGCACCCACACTGAAAATGCCTGGAAGGAACATTGGGGCTTCTTCTCAGTGTCTCTGACATAGGGTTTCACTGTCCCGGGAAAGTCTCTGCTAACACCCTGCAGAGCGCTGTGCCCAATATACAGAAACGTCTTGCGGTATCTCCTACAGGGAAAGTGCCAGGAGGAATTGTGGAGCTTGGTCTCAGTGTCTCTGAGAATTGCTCTGATTATCCCTGTGACCTCTTTGCTAAGACTCTCCAGAGAGCCGTCCTCAAAACCAACACACATCTTGACATATCTCCCTCATTGATCGCTGTGTCTCCATGAACGGCATTCAATGAGCCAGGACCTTTTCTCCCTACACTGTCCATTGAGTTGTCCTCAAAACCAATATACATCCTGCTATATCTCCCACATGGAAAGTGCCAGGAGGGAGAAGTGGGGATTATGTTTAGACTTTCTCGGAACTGCTTCAAATCAACTAGATATCTTTGTGCTGTAAATCTCCCAACAGCCAAACGCAAAAGCAGCAAACATCTCGCTGTATGTCCCACATCCAAAGTGCCAAGAGAGTAATGTAGAGCTTGCTCTCCCTGTCTTTGAGTACAGTTTTCACTGTCCCGGTTACCTCTTTGCTAACATTCTCTTCAGAGCTGCAGTGAAACCAGGAACCATGTGGAGAAGGCACCCACACTGAAAATGACTGGAAGGAACGTTGGGGCTTCTTCTCAGTGTCTCTGACATAGGGTTTCACTGTCCCGGGAAAGTCTCTGCTAACACCCTGCAGAGCGCTGTGCCCAATATACAGAAACGTCTTGCGGTATCTCCTACAGGGAAAGTGCCAGGAGGAATTGTGGAGCTTGGTCTCAGTGTCTCTGAGAATTGCTCTGATTATCCGTGTGACCTCTTTGCTAAGACTCTCTCTCCAGAGAGCCGTCCTCAAAACCAACACACATCTTGACATATCTCCCACATTGATCGCAGTGTCTCCAGGAACGGCATTCAATGAGCCAGGACCTTTTCTCCCTACACTGTCCATTGAGTTGTTCTCAAAACCAATATACGTCCTGCTATATCTCCCACATGGAAAGTGCCAGGAGGGAGAAGTGGGGATTATGCTTAGACTTTCTCGGAACTGCTTCAAATCAACTAGATATCTTTGTGCTGTAAATCTCCCAACAGCCAAATGTAAAAGCAGCAAACATCTCGCTGTATGTCCCACATCCAAAGTGCCAAGAGAGAGCTTGCTCTCCCTGTCATTGAGTACTGTTTTCACTGTCCCGGTTACCTCTTTGCTAACATTCTCTTCAGAGCTGCAGTGAAAGCAGGAACCATGTGGAGAAGGCACCCACACTGAAAATGACTGGAAGGAACATTGGGGCTTCTTCTCAGTGTCTCTGACATAGGGTTTCACTGTCCCGGGAAAGTCTCTGCTAACACCCTGCAGAGCGCAGTGCCCAATATACAGAAACGTCTTGCGGTATCTCCTACAGGGAAAGTGCCAGGAGGAATTGTGGAGCTTGGTCTCAGTGTCTCTGAGAATTGCTCTGATTATCTCTGTGACCTCTTTGCTAAGACTCTCCAGAGAGACGTCCTCAAAACCAACACACATCTTGACATATCTCCCTCATTGATCGCTGTGTCTCCAGGAACGGCATTCAAGGAGCCAGGAACTTTTCTGCCCACACTCTCCGGGGACAGTTCCTTAAAACCAATATACATCCTGCTATATCTCCCACATGGAAAATGCCAGGAGGGAGAAGTGGGGATTATGTTTAGACTTTCTCGGAACTGCTTCAAATCAACTAGATATCTTTGTGCTGTAAATCTCCCAACAGCCAAACGCATAGCAGCAAACATCTCGCTGTATGTCCCACATCCAAAGTGCCAAGAGAGAGCTTGCGCTCTCTGTCTTTGAGTACTGTTTTCACTGTCCCGGTTACCTCTTTGCTAACATTCTCTTCAGAGCTGCAGTGAAACCAGGAACCATGTGGAGAAGGCACCCACACTGAAAATGACTGGAAGGAACGTTGGGGCTTCTTCTCAGTGTCTCTGACATAGGGTTTCACTGTCCCGGGAAAGTCTCTGCTAACACCCTGCAGAGCGCAGTGCCCAATATACAGAAACGTCTTGCTGTATCTCCTACAGGGAAAGTGCCAGGAAGGAATTGTCGATCTTGTTCTCAGTGTCTCTGAGAATTGCTCTGATTATCCGTGTGACCTCTTTGCTAAGACTCTCCAGAGAGCCGTCCTCAAAACCAACACACATCTTGACATATCTCCCACATTGATCTCAGTGTCTCCAGGAACGGCATTCAAGGAGCCAGGACCTTTTCTCCCTACACTGTCCATTGAGTTGTCCTCAAAACCAATATACATCCTGCTATATCTCCCACATGGAAAGTGCCAGGAGGGAGAAGTGGGGATTATGTTTAGACTTTCTCGGAACTGCTTCAAATCAACTAGATATCTTTGTGCTGTAAATCTCCCAACAGCCAAACGCAAAAGCAGCAAACATCTCGCTGTATGTCCCACATCCAAAGTGCAGGGAGAGTAATGTAGAGCTTGCTCTCCCTGTCTTTGAGTACTGTTTTCACTGTCCCGGTTACCTCTTTGCTAACATTCTCTTCAGAGCTGCAGTGAAACCAGGAACCATGTGGAGAAGGCACCCACACTGAAAATGACTGGAAGGAACATTGGGGCTTCTTCTCAGTGTCTCTGACATAGGGTTTCACTGTCCCGGGAAAGTCTCTGCTAACACCCTGCAGAGCGCAGTGCCCAATATACAGAAACGTCTTGCGGTATCTCCTACAGGGAAAGTGCCAGGAGGAATTGTGGAGCTTGGTCTCAGTGTCTCTGAGAATTGCTCTGATTATCCGTGTGACCTCTTTGCTAAGACTCTCCAGAGAGACGTCCTCAAAACCAACACACATGTTGACATATCTCCCACATTGATCGCAGTGTCTCCAGGAACGGCATTCAAGGAGCCAGGAACTTTTCTGCCCACACTCTCCGGGGACAGTTCCTTAAAACCAATATACATCCTGCTATATCTCCCACATGGAAAATGCCAGGAGGGAGAAGTGGGGATTATGTTTAGACTTTCTCGGAACTGCTTCAAATCAACTAGATATCTTTGTGCTGTAAATCTCCCAACAGCCAAACGCAAAAGCAGCAAACCTCTCGCTGTATGTCCCACATCCAAAGTGCCAAGAGAGTAATGTAGAGCTTGCTCTCCCTGTCTTTGAGTACTGTTTTCAGTGTCCCGGTTACCTCTTTGCTAACATTCTCTTCAGAGCTGCAGTGAAAGCAGGAACCATGTGGAGAAGGCACCCACACTGAAAATGACTGGAAGGAACGTTGGGGCTTCTTCTCAGTGTCTCTGACATAGGGTTTCACTGTCCCGGGAAAGTCTCTGCTAACACCCTGCAGAGCGCTGTGCCCAATATACAGAAACGTCTTGCGGTATCTCCTACAGGGAAAGTGCCAGGAGGGAATTGTCGAGCTTGGTCTCAGTGTCTCTGAGAATTGCTCTGATTATCTCTGTGACCTCTTTGCTAAGACTCTCCAGAGAGCCGTCCTCAAAACCAACACACATCTTGACATATCTCCCTCATTGATCGCAGTGTCTCCAGGAACGGCATTCAAGGAGCCAGGAACTTTTCTGCCCACACTCTCCGGGGACAGTTCCTTAAAACCAATATACATCCTGCTATATCTCCCACATGGAAAATGCCAGGAGGGAGAAGTGGGGATTATGTTTAGACTTTCTCAGAACTGCTTCAAATCAACTAGATATCTTTGTGCTGTAAATCTCCCAACAGCCAAACGCAAAAGCAGCAAACATCTCGCTGTATGTCCCACATCCAAAGTGCCAAGAGAGAGCTTGCTCTCCCTGTCTTTGAGTACTGTTTTCAGTGTCCCGGTTACCTCTTTGCTAACATTCTCTTCAGAGCTGCAGTGAAAGCAGGAACCACGTGGAGAAGGCACCCACACTGAAAATGACTGGAAGGAACATTGGGGCTTCTTCTCAGTGTGTCTGACATAGGGTTTCACTGTCCCGGGAAAGTCTCTGCTAACACCCTGCAGAGTGCTGTGCCCAATATACAGAAACGTCTTGCGGTATCTCCTACAGGGAAAGTGCCAGGAGGGAATTGTCGAGCTTGGTCTCAGTGTCTCTGAGAATTGCTCTGATTATCTCTGTGACCTCTTTGCTAAGACTCTCCAGAGAGCCGTCCTCAAAACCAACACACATGTTGACATATCTCCCACATTGATCGCAGTGTCTCCAGGAACGGCATTCAAGGAGCCAGGAACTTTTCTGCCCACACTCTCCGGGGACAGTTCCTTAAAACCAATATACATCCTGCTATATCTCCCACATGGAAAATGCCAGGAGGGAGAAGTGGGGATTATGTTTAGGCTTTCTCAGAACTGCTTCAAATCAACTAGATATCTTTGTGCTGTAAATCTCCCAACAGCCAAACGCAAAAGCAGCAAACATCTCGCTGTATGTCCCACATCCAAAGTGCCAAGAGAGTAATGTAGAGCTTGCTCTCCCTGTCTTTGAGTACTGTTTTCAGTGTCCCGGTTACCTCTTTGCTAACATTCTCTTCAGAGCTGCAGTGAAAGCAGGAACCATGTGGAGAAGGCACCCACACTGAAAATGACTGGAAGGAACATTGGGGCTTCTTCTCAGTGTCTCTGATGTCGGGTTTTACTGTCCCGGGAAAGTCTCTGCTAACACCCTGCAGAGCGCAGTGCCCAATATACAGAAACGTCTTGCGGTATCTCCTACAGGGAAAGTGCCAGGAGGAATTGTGGAGCTTGGTCTCAGTGTCTCTGAGAATTGCTCTGATTATCCGTGTGACCTCTTTGCTAAGACTCTCCAGAGAGACGTCCTCAAAGCCAATGTACATCCTGCTATATCTCCCACATGGAAAGTGCCAGGAAGGAAAAGTGGGGATTATGCTTAGACTTTCTCAGAACTGCTTCAAATCAACTAGATATCTTTGTGCTGTAAATCTCCCAACAGCCAAAAGCAAAAGCAGCAAACATCTCGCTGTATGTCCCACATCCAAAGTGCCGAGAGAGCTTGCTCTCCCTGTCTTTGAGTACAGTTTTCACTGTCCCAGTTACCTCTTTGCTAACATTCTCTTCAGAGCTGCTTTTACATTTGGCTGTTGGGAGATTTACAGCACAAAGATATCTAGTTGATTTGAAGCAGTTCCGAGAAAGTCTAAGCATAATCCTCACTTCTCCCTCCTGGCATTTTCCATGTGGGAGATATAGCAGGATGTATATTGGTTTTGAGAACAACTCAATGGACAGTGTAGGGAGAAAAGATCCTGGCTCATTGAATGCCGTTTCTGGAGACACTGCGATCAATGTGGGAGATATGTCAAGATGTGTGTTGGTTTTGAGGACGGCTCTCTGGAGAGAGAATCTTAGCAAAGAGGTCACAGGGATAATCAGAGCAATTCTCAGAGACACTGAGAACAAGATCGACAATTCCCTCCTGGCACTTTCCCTGTAGGAGATACCGCAAGACGTTTCTGTATATTGGGCACTGCGCTCTGCAGGGTGTTAGCAGAGACTTTCCCGGGACAGTGAAACCCTATGTCAGAGACACTGAGAAGAAGCCCCAACGTTCCTTCCAGTCATTTTCAGTGTGGGTGCCTTCTCCACATGGTTCCTGCTTTCACTGCAGCTCTGAAGAGAATGTTAGCAAAGAGGTAACCGGGACAGTGAAAACAGTACTCAAAGACAGGGAGAGCAAGCTCTACATTACTCTCTTGGCACTTTGGATGTGGGACATACAGCGAGATGTTTGCTGCTTTTGCGTTTGGCTTTTGGGAGATTTACAGCACAAAGATATCTAGTTGATTTGAAGCAGTTCCGAGAAAGTCTAACCATAATCCCCACTTTTCCCTCCTGGCACTTTCCATGTGGGAGATATAGCAGGATGTATATTGGTTTTGAGAACAACTCAATGGACAGTGTAGGGAGAAAAGTTCCTGGCTCCTTGAATGCCGTTTCTGGAGACACTGCGATCAATGTGGGAGATATGTCAAGATGTGTGTTGGTTTTGAGGACGGCTCTCTGGAGAGAGAATCTTAGCAAAGAGGTCACAGGGATAATCAGAGCAATTCTCAGAGACACTGAGAACAAGATCGACAATTCCCTCCTGGCACTTTCCCTGTAGGAGATACCGCAAGACGTTTCTGTATATTGGGCACTGCGCTCTGCAGGGTGTTAGCAGAGACTTTCCCGGGACAGTGAAACCCTATGTCAGAGACACTGAGAAGTAGCCCCAACGTTCCTTCCAGTCATTTTCAGTGTGGGTGCCTTCTCCACATGGTTCCTGCTTTCACTGCAGCTCTGAAGAGAATGTTAGCAAAGAGGTAACCGGGACAGTGAAAACAGTACTCAAAGACAGGGAGAGCAAGCTCTACATTACTCTCTTGGCACTTTGGATGTGGGACATACAGCGAGATGTTTGCTGCTTTTACGTTTGGCTGTTGGGAGATTTACAGCACAAAGATATCTAGTTGATTTGAAGCAGTTCTGAGAAAGTCTAAACATAATCCCCACTTTTCCCTCCTGGCATTTTCCCTGTGGGAGATATAGCAGGATGTATATTGGTTTTAAGGAACTGTCCCCGGAGAGTGTGGGCAGAAAAGTTCCTGGCTCCTTGAATGCCGTTCCTGGAGACACTAAGATCAATGAGGGAGATATGTCAAGATGTGTGTTGGTTTTGAGGACGGCTCTCTGGAGAGTCTTAGCAAAGAGGTCACACGGATAATCAGAGCAATTCTCAGAGACACTGAGACCAAGCTCGACAATTCCTCCTGGCACTTTCCCTGTAGGAGATACAGCAAGACGTTTCTGTATATTGGGCACAGCGCTCTGCAGGGTGTTAGCAGAGACTTTCCCGGGACAGTGAAACCCTATGTCAGAGACACTGAGAAGAAGCCCCAACGTTCCTTCCAGTCGTTTTCAGTGTGGGTGCCTTCTCCACGTGGTTCCTGGTTTCACTGCAGCTCTGAAGAGAATGTTAGCAAAGAGGTAATCGGGACAGTGAAAACAGTACTCAAAGACAGGGAGAGCAAGCTCTCTCTTGGCACTTTGGATGTGGGACATACAGCGAGATGTTTGCTGCTTTTGCGTTTGGCTGTTGGGAGATTTACAGCACAAAGATATCTAGTTGATTTGAAGCAGTTCCGAGAAAGTCTAAGCATAATCCCCACTTTTCCCTCCTGGCATTTTCCATGTGGGAGATATAGCAGGATGTATATTGGTTTTAGGGAACTGTCCCCGGAGAGTGTGGGCAGAAAAGTTCCTGGCTCCTTGAATGCCGTTCCTGGAGACACTGCGATCAATGTGGGAGATATGTCAAGATGTGTGTTGGTTTTGAGGACGGCTCTCTGGAGAGTCTTAGCAAAGAGGTCACACGGATAATCAGAGCAATTCTCAGAGACACTGAGAACAAGATCGACAATTCCCTCCTGGCACTTTCCCTGTAGGAGATACCGCAAGACCTTTCTGTATATTGGGCACTGCGCTCTGCAGGGTGTTAGCAGAGACTTTCCCGGGACAGTGAAACCCTATGTCAGAGACACTGAGAAGAAGCCCCAACGTTCCTTCCAGGCATTTTCAGTGTGGGTGCCTTCTCCACATGGTTCCTGCTTTCACTGCAGCTCTGAAGAGAATGTTAGCAAAGAGGTAACCGGGACAGTGAAAACAGTACTCAAAGACAGGGAGAGCAAGCTCTACATTACTCTCTTGGCACTTTGGATGTGGGACATACAGTGAGATGTTTGCTGCTTTTGCGTTTGGCTGTTGGGAGATTTACAGCACAAAGATATCTAGTTGATTTGAAGCAGTTCCGAGAAAGTCTAAACATAATCCCCACTTTTCCCTCCTGGCATTTTCCATGTGGGAGATATAGCAGGATGTATATTGGTTTTGAGAACAACTCAATGGACAGTGTAGGGAGAAAAGATCCTGGCTCATTGAATGCCGTTCCTGGAGACACTGCGATCAATGTGGGAGATATGTCAAGATGTGTGTTGGTTTTGAGGACGGCTCTCTGGAGAGTCTTAGCAAAGAGGTCACACGGATAATCAGAGCAATTCTCAGAGACACTGAGACCAAGCTCGACAATTCCTCCTGGCACTTTCCCTGTAGGAGATACCGCAAGACGTTTCTGTATATTGGGCACTGCGCTCTGCAGGGTGTTAGCAGAGACTTTCCCGGGACAGTGAAACCCTATGTCAGAGACACTGAGAAGAAGCCCCAACGTTCCTTCCAGTCATTTTCAGTGTGGGTGCCTTCTCCACGTGGTTCCTGCTTTCACTGCAGCTCTGAAGAGAATGTTAGCAAAGAGGTAACCGGGACAGTGAAAACAGTACTCAAAGACAGGGAGAGCAAGCTCTACATTACTCTCTTGGCACTTTGGATGTGGGACATACAGCGAGATGTTTGCTGCTTTTGCGTTTGGCTGTTGGGAGATTTACAGCACAAAGATATCTAGTTGATTTGAAGCAGTTCCGAGAAAGTCTAAACATAATCCCCACTTCTCCCTCCTGGCATTTTCCATGTGGGAGATATAGCAGGATGTATATTGGTTTTGAGAACAACTCAATGGACAGTGTAGGGAGAAAAGATCCTGGCTCATTGAATGCCGTTCCTGGAGACACTGCGATCAATGTGGGAGATATGTCAAGATGTGTGTTGGTTTTGAGGACGGCTCTCTGGAGAGTCTTAGCAAAGAGGTCACACGGATAATCAGAGCAATTCTCAGAGACACTGAGACCAAGCTCCACAATTCCTCCTGGCACTTTCCCTGTAGGAGATACCGCAAGACGTTTCTGTATATTGGGCACTGCGCTCTGCAGGGTGTTAGCAGAGACTTTCCCGGGACAGTGAAACCCTATGTCAGAGACACTGAGAAGAAGCCCCAACGTTCCTTCCAGTCGTTTTCAGTGTGGGTGCCTTCTCCACGTGGTTCCTGGTTTCACTGCAGCTCTGAAGAGAATGTTAGCAAAGAGGTAACCGGGACAGTGAAAACAGTACTCAAAGACAGGGAGAGCAAGCTCTACATTACTCTCTTGGCACTTTCGATGTGGGACATACAGCGAGATGTTTGCTGCTTTTGCGTTTGGCTGTTGGGAGATTTACAGCACAAAGATATCTAGTTGATTTGAAGCAGTTCTGAGAAAGTCTAAGCATAATCCTCACTTTTCCCTCCTGGCACTTTCCATGTGGGAGATATAGCAGGATGTATATTGGTTTTGAGGACAACTCAATGGACAGTGTAGGGAGAAAAGTTCCTGGCTCATTAAATGCCGTTTCTGGAGACACTGCGATCAATGTGGGAGATATGTCAAGATGTGTGTTCGTTTTGAGGACGGCTCTCTGGAGAGTCTTAGCAAAGAGGTCACACGGATAATCAGAGCAATTCTCAGAGACACTGAGACCAAGCTCGACAATTCCTCCTGGCACTTTCCCTGTAGGAGATACCGCAAGACGTTTCTGTATATTGGGCACTGCGCTCTGCAGGGTGTTAGCAGAGACTTTCCCGGGACAGTGAAACCCGACATCAGAGACACTGAGAAGAAGCCCCAACGTTCCTTCCAGTCATTTTCAATGTGGGTGCCTTCTCCACACGGTTCCTGGTTTCACTGCAGCTCTGAAGAGAATGTTAGCAAAGAGGTAACCGGGACACTGAAAACAGTACTCAAAGAAAGGGAGAGCAAGCTCTACATTACTCTCTTGGCACTTTCGATGTGGGACATACAGCGAGAGGTTTGCTGCTTTTGCGTTTGGCTGTTGGGAGATTTACAGCACAAAGATATCTAGTTGATTTGAAGCAGTTCCGAGAAAGTCTAAACATAATCCCCACTTCTCCCTCCTGGCATTTTCCATGTGGGAGATATAGCAGGATGTATATTGGTTTTAAGGAACTGTCCCCGGAGAGTGTGGGCAGAAAAGTTCCTGGCTCCTTGAATGCCGTTCCTGGAGACACTGCGATCAATGTGGGAGATATGTCAACATGTGTGTTGGTTTTGAGGACGGCTCTCTGGAGAGTCTTAGCAAAGAGGTCACAGGGATAATCAGAGCAATTCTCAGAGACACTGAGACCAAGCTCCACAATTCCTCCTGGCACTTTCCCTGTAGGAGATACCGCAAGACGTTTCTGTATATTGGGCACTGCGCTCTGCAGGGTGTTAGCAGAGACTTTCCCGGGACAGTGAAACCCTATGTCAGAGACACTGAGAAGAAGCCCCAACGTTCCTTCCAGTCATTTTCAGTGTGGGTGCCTTCTCCACGTGGTTCCTGGTTTCACTGCAGCTCTGAAGAGAATGTTAGCAAAGAGGTAACCGGGACAGTGAAAACAGTACTCAAAGACAGGGAGAGCAAGCTCTCTCTTGGCACTTTGGATGTGGGACATACAGCGAGATGTTTGCTGCTTTTGCGTTTGGCTGTTGGGAGATTTACAGCACAAAGATATCTAGTTGATTTGAAGCAGTTCTGAGAAAGTCTAAACATAATCCCCACTTTTCCCTCCTGGCATTTTCCCTGTGGGAGATATAGCAGGATGTATATTGGTTTTAAGGAACTGTCCCCGGAGAGTGTGGGCAGAAAAGTTCCTGGCTCCTTGAATGCCGTTCCTGGAGACACTAAGATCAATGAGGGAGATATGTCAAGATGTGTGTTGGTTTTGAGGACGGCTCTCTGGAGAGTCTTAGCAAAGAGGTCACACGGATAATCAGAGCAATTCTCAGAGACACTGAGACCAAGCTCGACAATTCCTCCTGGCACTTTCCCTGTAGGAGATACCGCAAGATGTTTCTGTATATTGGGCACTGCGCTCTGCAGGGTGTTAGCAGAGACTTTCCCGGGACAGTGAAACCCTATGTCAGAGACACTGAGAAGAAGCCCCAACGTTCCTTCCAGTCGTTTTCAGTGTGGGTGCCTTCTCCACGTGGTTCCTGGTTTCACTGCAGCTCTGAAGAGAATGTTAGCAAAGAGGTAATCGGGACAGTGAAAACAGTACTCAAAGACAGGGAGAGCAAGCTCTCTCTTGGCACTTTGGATGTGGGACATACAGCGAGATGTTTGCTGCTTTTGCGTTTGGCTGTTGGGAGATTTACAGCACAAAGATATCTAGTTGATTTGAAGCAGTTCCGAGAAAGTCTAAGCATAATCCCCACTTTTCCCTCCTGGCATTTTCCATGTGGGAGATATAGCAGGATGTATATTGGTTTTAGGGAACTGTCCCCGGAGAGTGTGGGCAGAAAAGTTCCTGGCTCCTTGAATGCCGTTCCTGGAGACACTAAGATCAATGTGGGAGATATGTCAAGATGTGTGTTGGTTTTGAGGACGGCTCTCTGGAGAGTCTTAGCAAAGAGGTCACACGGATAATCAGAGCAATTCTCAGAGACACTGAGAACAAGATCGACAATTCCCTCCTGGCACTTTCCCTGTAGGAGATACCGCAAGACCTTTCTGTATATTGGGCACTGCGCTCTGCAGGGTGTTAGCAGAGACTTTCCCGGGACAGTGAAACCCTATGTCAGAGACACTGAGAAGAAGCCCCAACGTTCCTTCCAGTCATTTTCAGTGTGGGTGCCTTCTCCACATGGTTCCTGCTTTCACTGCAGCTCTGAAGAGAATGTTAGCAAAGAGGTAACCGGGACAGTGAAAACAGTACTCAAAGACAGGGAGAGCAAGCTCTACATTACTCTCTTGGCACTTTGGATGTGGGACATACAGTGAGATGTTTGCTGCTTTTGCGTTTGGCTGTTGGGAGATTTACAGCACAAAGATATCTAGTTGATTTGAAGCAGTTCCGAGAAAGTCTAAACATAATCCCCACTTTTCCCTCCTGGCATTTTCCATGTGGGAGATATAGCAGGATGTATATTGGTTTTGAGAACAACTCAATGGACAGTGTAGGGAGAAAAGATCCTGGCTCATTGAATGCCGTTCCTGGAGACACTGCGATCAATGTGGGAGATATGTCAAGATGTGTGTTGGTTTTGAGGACGGCTCTCTGGAGAGTCTTAGCAAAGAGGTCACACGGATAATCAGAGCAATTCTCAGAGACACTGAGACCAAGCTCGACAATTCCTCCTGGCACTTTCCCTGTAGGAGATACCGCAAGACGTTTCTGTATATTGGGCACTGCGCTCTGCAGGGTGTTAGCAGAGACTTTCCCGGGACAGTGAAACCCTATGTCAGAGACACTGAGAAGAAGCCCCAACGTTCCTTCCAGTCATTTTCAGTGTGGGTGCCTTCTCCACGTGGTTCCTGCTTTCACTGCAGCTCTGAAGAGAATGTTAGCAAAGAGGTAACCGGGACAGTGAAAACAGTACTCAAAGACAGGGAGAGCAAGCTCTACATTACTCTCTTGGCACTTTGGATGTGGGACATACAGCGAGATGTTTGCTGCTTTTGCGTTTGGCTGTTGGGAGATTTACAGCACAAAGATATCTAGTTGATTTGAAGCAGTTCCGAGAAAGTCTAAACATAATCCCCACTTCTCCCTCCTGGCATTTTCCATGTGGGAGATATAGCAGGATGTATATTGGTTTTGAGAACAACTCAATGGACAGTGTAGGGAGAAAAGATCCTGGCTCATTGAATGCCGTTCCTGGAGACACTGCGATCAATGTGGGAGATATGTCAAGATGTGTGTTGGTTTTGAGGACGGCTCTCTGGAGAGTCTTAGCAAAGAGGTCACACGGATAATCAGAGCAATTCTCAGAGACACTGAGACCAAGCTCCACAATTCCTCCTGGCACTTTCCCTGTAGGAGATACCGCAAGACGTTTCTGTATATTGGGCACTGCGCTCTGCAGGGTGTTAGCAGAGACTTTCCCGGGACAGTGAAACCCTATGTCAGAGACACTGAGAAGAAGCCCCAACGTTCCTTCCAGTCGTTTTCAGTGTGGGTGCCTTCTCCACATGGTTCCTGGTTTCACTGCAGCTCTGAAGAGAATGTTAGCAAAGAGGTAACCGGGACAGTGAAAACAGTACTCAAAGACAGGGAGAGCAAGCTCTACATTACTCTCTTGGCACTTTCGATGTGGGACATACAGCGAGATGTTTGCTGCTTTTGCGTTTGGCTGTTGGGAGATTTACAGCACAAAGATATCTAGTTGATTTGAAGCAGTTCTGAGAAAGTCTAAGCATAATCCTCACTTTTCCCTCCTGGCACTTTCCATGTGGGAGATATAGCAGGATGTATATTGGTTTTAAGGAACTGTCCCCGGAGAGTGTGGGCAGAAAAGTTCCTGGCTCCTTGAATGCCGTTCCTGGAGACACTGCGATCAATGTGGGAGATATGTCAAGATGTGTGTTGGTTTTGAGGACGGCTCTCTGGAGAGTCTTAGCAAAGAGGTCACAGGGATAATCAGAGCAATTCTCAGAGACACTGAGACCAAGCTCCACAATTCCTCCTGGCACTTTCCCTGTAGGAGATACCGCAAGACGTTTCTGTATATTGGGCACTGCGCTCTGCAGGGTGTTAGCAGAGACTTTCCCGGGACAGTGAAACCCTATGTCAGAGACACTGAGAAGAAGCCCCAACGTTCCTTCCAGTCATTTTCAGTGTGGGTGCCTTCTCCACGTGGTTCCTGGTTTCACTGCAGCTCTGAAGAGAATGTTAGCAAAGAGGTAACCGGGACAGTGAAAACAGTACTCAAAGACAGGGAGAGCAAGCTCTCTCTTGGCACTTTGGATGTGGGACATACAGCGAGATGTTTGCTGCTTTTGCGTTTGGCTGTTGGGAGATTTACAGCACAAAGATATCTAGTTGATTTGAAGCAGTTCTGAGAAAGTCTAAGCATAATCCTCACTTTTCCCTCCTGGCACTTTCCATGTGGGAGATATAGCAGGATGTATATTGGTTTTGAGGACAACTCATTGGACAGTGTAGGGAGAAAAGTTCCTGGCTCATTAAATGCCGTTCCTGGAGACACTGCGATCAATGTGGGAGATATGTCAAGATGTGTGTTGGTTTTGAGGACGTCTCTCTGGAGAGTCTTAGCAAAGAGGTCACAGGGATAATCAGAGCAATTCTCAGAGACACTGAGAACAAGCTCCACAATTCCTCCTGGCACTTTCCCTGTAGGAGATACCGCAAGACGTTTCTGTATATTGGGCACTGCGCTCTGCAGGGTGTTAGCAGAGACTTTCCCGGGACAGTGAAACCCTATGTCAGAGACACTGAGAAGAAGCCCCAATGTTCCTTCCAGTCATTTTCAGTGTGGGTGCCTTCTCCACGTGGTTCCTGCTTTCACTGCAGCTCTGAAGAGAATGTTAGCAAAGAGGTAACCGGGACAGTGAAAACAGTACTCAAAGACAGGGAGAGCAAGCTCTCTCTTGGCACTTTGGATGTGGGACATACAGCGAGATGTTTGCTGCTTTTACATTTGGCTGTTGGGAGATTTACAGCACAAAGATATCTAGTTGATTTGAAGCAGTTCTGAGAAAGTCTAAGCATAATCCTCACTTTTCCCTCCTGGCACTTTCCATGTGGGAGATATAGCAGGATGTATATTGGTTTTAAGGAACTGTCCCCGGAGAGTGTGGGCAGAAAAGTTCCTGGCTCCTTGAATGCCGTTCCTGGAGACACTAAGATCAATGTGGGAGATATGTCAAGATGTGTGTTGGTTTTGAGGACGGCTCTCTGGAGAGTCTTAGCAAAGAGGTCACAGGGATAATCAGAGCAATTCTCAGAGACACTGAGACCAAGCTCCACAATTCCTTCCTGGCACTTTCCCTGTAGGAGATACAGCAAGACTTTTCTGTATATTGGGCACTGCGCTCTGCAGGGTGTTAGCAGAGACTTTCCCGGGACAGTGAAACCCTATGTCAGAGACACTGAGAAGAAGCCCCAATGTTCCTTCCAGGCATTTTCAGTGTGGGTGCCTTCTCCACGTGGTTCCTGCTTTCACTGCAGCTCTGAAGAGAATGTTAGCAAAGAGGTCACCGGGACAGTGAAAACAGTACTCAAAGACAGGGAGAGCAAGCTCTCTCTTGGCACTTTGGATGTGGGACATACAGCGAGAGGTTTGCTGCTTTTACATTTGGCTGTTGGGAGATTTACAGCACAAAGATATCTAGTTGATTTGAAGCAGTTCTGAGAAAGTCTAAGCATAATCCTCACTTTTCCCTCCTGGCACTTTCCATGTGGGAGATATAGCAGGATGTATATGGGTTTTGAGAACAACTCAATGGACAGTGTAGGGAGAAAAGGTCCTGGCTCATTGAATGCCATTTCTGGAGACACTGCGATCAATGTGGGAGATATGTCAAGATCTGTGTGTTGGTTTTGAGGACGGCTCTCTGGAGAGTCTTAGCAAAGAGGTCACACGGATAATCAGAGCAATTCTCAGAGACACTGAGAACAAGCTCCACAATTCCTCCTGGCACTTTCCCTGTAGGAGATACCGCAAGACGTTTCTGTATATTGGGCACTGCGCTCTGCAGGGTATTAGCAGAGACTTTCCCGGGACAGTAAAACCCGACATCAGAGACACTGAGAAGAAGCCCCAATGTTCCTTCCAGTCATTTTCAGTGTGGGTGCCTTCTCCACGTGGTTCCTGGTTTCACTGCAGCTCTGAAGAGAATGTTAGCAAAGAGGTAACCGGGACAGTGAAAACAGTACTCAAAGACAGGGAGAGCAAGCTCTCTCTTGGCACTTTGGATGTGGGACATACAGCGAGATGTTTGCTGCTTTTGGGTTTGGCTGTTGGGAGATTTACAGCACAAAGATATCTAGTTGATTTGAAGCAGTTCCGAGAAAGTCTAAGCATAATCCCCACTTCTCCCTCCTGGCATTTTCCATGTGGGAGATATAGCAGGATGTATATTGGTTTTAAGGAACTGTCCCCGGAGAGTGTGGGCAGAAAAGTTCCTGGCTCCTTGAATGCCGTTCCTGGAGACACTGCGATCAATGTGGGAGATATGTCAAGATGTGTGTTGGTTTTGAGGACGGCTCTCTGGAGAGTCTTAGCAAAGAGGTCACACGGATAATCAGAGCAATTCTCAGAGACACTGAGACCAAGCTCGACAATTCCTCCTGGCACTTTCCCTGTAGGAGATACCGCAAGACGTTTCTGTATATTGGGCACAGCGCTCTGCAGGGTGTTAGCAGAGACTTTCCCGGGACAGTGAAACCCTATGTCAGAGACACTGAGAAGAAGCCCCAATGTTCCTTCCAGTCATTTTCAGTGTGGGTGCCTTCTCCACATGGTTCCTGCTTTCACTGCAGCTCTGAAGAGAATGTTAGCAAAGAGGTAACCGGGACAGTGAAAACAGTACTCAAAGACAGGGAGAGCAAGCTCTACATTACTCTCCCTGCACTTTCGATGTGGGACATACAGCGAGAGGTTTGCTGCTTTTGCGTTTGGCTGTTGGGAGATTTACAGCACAAAGATATCTAGTTGATTTGAAGCAGTTCCGAGAAAGTCTAAACATAATCCCCACTTCTCCCTCCTGGCATTTTCCATGTGGGAGATATAGCAGGATGTATATTGGTTTTGAGGACAACTCAATGGACAGTGTAGGGAGAAAAGGTCCTGGCTCCTTGAATGCCGTTCCTGGAGACACTGCGATCAATGTGGGAGATATGTCAAGATGTGTGTTGGTTTTGAGGACGGCTCTCTGGAGAGTCTTAGCAAAGAGGTCACACGGATAATCAGAGCAATTCTCAGAGACACTGAGACCAAGCTCCACAATTCCTCCTGGCACTTTCCCTGTAGGAGATACCGCAAGACATTTCTGTATATTGGGCACAGCGCTCTGCAGGGTGTTAGCAGAGACTTTCCCGGGACAGTGAAACCCTATGTCAGAGACACTGAGAAGAAGCCCCAATGTTCCTTCCAGGCATTTTCAGTGTGGGTGCGTTCTCCACGTGGTTCCTGGTTTCACTGCAGCTCTGAAGAGAATGTTAGCAAAGAGGTAACCGGGACACTGAAAACAGCACTCAAAGACAGGGAGAGCAAGCTCTCTCTTGGCACTTTGGATGTGGGACATACAGCGAGAGGTTTGCTGCTTTTACGTTTGGCTGTTGGGAGATTTACAGCACAAAGATATCTAGTTGATTTGAAGCAGTTCCGAGAAAGTCTAAACATAATCCCCACTTTTCCCTCCTGGCATTTTCCATGTGGGAGATATAGCAGGATGTATATTGGTTTTAAGGAACTGTCCCCGGAGAGTGTGGGCAGAAAAGTTCCTGGCTCCTTGAATGCCGTTCCTGGAGACACTAAGATCAATGAGGGAGATATGTCAAGATGTGTGTTGGTTTTGAGGACGGCTCTCTGGAGAGTCTTAGCAAAGAGGTCACACGGATAATCAGAGCAATTCTCAGAGACACTGAGACCAAGCTCCACAATTCCTCCTGGCACTTTCCCTGTAGGAGATACCGCAAGACTTTTCTGTATATTGGGCACTGCGCTCTGCTGGGTGTTAGCAGAGACTTTCCCGGGACAGTGAAACCCTATGTCAGAGACACTGAGAAGAAGCCCCAATGTTCCTTCCAGTCATTTTCAGTGTGGGTGCCTTCTCCACATGGTTCCTGCTTTCACTGCAGCTCTGAAGAGAATGTTAGCAAAGAGGTAACCGGGACAGTGAAAACAGTACTCAAAGACAGGGAGAGCAAGCTCTCTCTTGGCACTTTGGATGTGGGACATACAGCGAGATGTTTGCTGCTTTTGCGTTTGGCTGTTGGGAGATTTACAGCACAAAGATATCTAGTTGATTTGAAGCAGTTCCGAGAAAGTCTAAGCATAATCCTCACTTTTCCCTCCTGGCACTTTCCATGTGGGAGATATAGCAGGATGTATATTGGTTTTGAGAACAACTCAATGGACAGTGTAGGGAGAAAAGTTCCTGTCTCCTTGAATGCCATTTCTGGAGACACTGCGATCAATGTTGGAGATATGTCAAGATGTGTGTTGGTTTTGAGGACGGCTCTCTGGAGAGAGAATCTTAGCAAAGAGGTCACATGGATAATCAGAGCAATTCTCAGAGACACTGAGACCAAGCTCCACAATTCCTCCTGGCACTTTCCCTGTAGGAGATATCGCAAGACGTTTCTGTATATTGGGCACTGCGCTCTGCAGGGTGTTAGCAGAGACTTTCCCGGGACAGTGAAACCCTATGTCAGAGACACTGAGAAGAAGCCCCAACATTCCTTCCAGTCATTTTCAGTGTGGGTGCCTTCTCCACACGGTTCCTGGTTTCACTGCAGCTCTGAAGAGAATGTTAGCAAAGAGGTCACTGGGACAGTGAAAACAGTACTCAAAGACAGGGAGAGCAAGCTCTACATTACTCTCTTGGCACTTTGGATGTGGGACATACAGCGAGATGTTTGCTGCTTTTATGTTTGGCTGTTGGGAGATTTACAGCACAAAGATATCTAGTTGATTTGAAGCAGTTCCGAGAAAGTCTAAACATAATCCTCACTTTTCCCTCCTGGCACTTTCCATGTGGGAGATATAGCAGGATGTATATTGGTTTTAAGGAACTGTCCCCGGAGAGTGTGGGCAGAAAAGTTCCTGGCTCATTGAATGCCGTTCCTGGAGACACTGAGATCAATGAGGGAGATATGTCAAGATGTGTGTTGGTTTTGAGGACGTCTCTCTGGAGAGTCTTAGCAAAGAGGTCACACGGATAATCAGAGCAATTCTCAGAGACACTGAGACCAAGATCGACAATTCCCTCCTGGCACTTTCCCTGTAGGAGATACCGCAAGACGTTTCTGTATATTGGGCACAGCGCTCTGCAGGGTGTTAGCAGAGACTTTCCCGGGACAGTGAAACCCTATGTCAGAGACACTGAGAAGAAGCCCCAATGTTCCTTCCAGTCATTTTCAGTGTGGCTGCCTTCTCCACATGGTTCCTGGTTTCACTGCAGCTCTGAAGAGAATGTTAGCAAAGAGGTCATCGGGACAGTGAAAACTGCACTCAAAGACAGGGAGAGCAAGCTCTACATTACTCTCTTGGCACTTTGGATGTGGGACATACAGCGAGATGTTTGCTGCTTTTACATTTGGCTGTTGGGAGATTTACAGCACAAAGATATCTAGTTGATTTGAAGCAGTTCTGAGAAAGTCTAAACATAATCCTCACTTCTCCCTCCTGGCACTTTCCATGTGGGAGATATAGCAGGATGTATATCGGTTTTGAGGACAACTCAATGGACAGTGTAGGGAGAAAAGGTACTGGCTCATTAAATGCCGTTTCTGGAGACACTGCGATCAATGTGGGAGATATGTCAAGATGTGTGTTGGTTTTGAGGACGGCTCTCTGGAGAGTCTTAGCAAAGAGGTCACACAGATAATCAGAGCAATTCTCAGAGACACTGAGAACAAGATCAACAATTCCTTCCTGGCACTTTCCCTGTAGGAGATACCGCAAGACGTTTCTGTATATTGGGCACTGCGCTCTGCAGGGTGTTAGCAGAGACTTTCCCGGGACAGTGAAACCCTATGTCAGAGACACTGAGAAGAAGCCCCAACGTTCCTTCCAGGCATTTTCAGTGTGGGTGCCTTCTCCACATGGTTCCTGGTTTCACTGCAGCTCTGAAGAGAATGTTAGCAAAGAGGTAACCGGGACAGTGAAAACTGCACTCAAAGACAGGGAGAGCAAGCTCTCTCTTGGCACTTTGGATGTGGGACATACAGCGAGATGTTTGCTGCTTTTGCGTTTGGCTGTTGGGAGATTTACAGCACAAAGATAGCTAGTTGATTTGAAGCAGTTCCGAGAAAGTCTAAGCATAATCCTCACTTTTCCCTCCTGGCACTTTCCATGTGGGAGATATAGCAGGATGTATATTGGTTTTGAGGACAACTCAATGGACAGTGTAGGGAGAAAAGGTCCTGGCTCATTGAATGCCGTTCCTGGAGACACAGCGATCAATGTGGGAGATATGTCAAGATGTGTGTTGGTTTTGAGGACGGCTGTCTGGAGAGTCTTAGCAAAGAGGTCACAGGGATAATCAGAGCAATTCTCAGAGACACTGAGAACAAGATCAACAATTCCTTCCTGGCACTTTCCCTGTAGGAGATACCGCAAGACGTTTCTGTATATTGGGCACTGCGCTCTGCAGGGTGTTAGCAGAGACTTTCCCGGGACAGTGAAACCCTATGTCAGAGACACTGAGAAGAAGCCCCAACGTTCCTTCCAGGCATTTTCAGTGTGGGTGCCTTCTCCACGTGGTTCCTGCTTTCACTGCAGCTCTGAAGAGAATGTTAGCAAAGAGGTCATCGGGACAGTGAAAACTGCACTCAAAGACAGGGAGAGCAAGCTCTACATTGCTCTCTTGGCACTTTGGATGTGGGACATACAGCGAGAGGTTTGCTGCTTTTACATTTGGCTGTTGGGAGATTTACAGCACAAAGATATCTAGTTGATTTGAAGCAGTTCCGAGAAAGTCTAAACATAATCCTCACTTTTCCCTCCTGGCACTTTCCATGTGGGAGATATAGCAGGATGTATATTGGTTTTAAGGAACTGTCCCCGGAGAGTGTGGGCAGAAAAGTTCCTGGCTCCTTGAATGCCGTTCCTGGAGACACTGCGATCAATGTGGGAGATATGTCAATATGTGTGTTGGTTTTGAGGACGGCTCTCTGGAGAGTCTTAGCAAAGAGGTCACAGGGATAATCAGAGCAATTCTCAGAGACACTGAGACCAAGCTCCACAATTCCTCCTGGCACTTTCCCTGTAGGAGATACCGGAAGACGTTCCTGTATATTGGGCACTGCGCTCTGCAGGGTGTTAGCAGAGACTTTCCCGGGACAGTGAAACCCTATGTCAGAGACACTGAGAAGAAGCCCCAACGTTCCTTCCAGTCATTTTCAGTGTGGGTGCCTTCTCCACGTGGTTCCTGGTTTCACTGCAGCTCTGAAGAGAATGTTAGCAAAGAGGTAACCGGGACAGTGAAAACAGTACTCAAAGACAGGGAGAGCAAGCTCTCTCTTGGCACTTTGGATGTGGGACATACAGCGAGAGGTTTGCTTCTTTTGCGTTTGGCTGTTGGGAGATTTACAGCACAAAGATATCTAGTTGATTTGAAGCAGTTCTGAGAAAGTCTAAGCATAATCACCACTTTTCCCTCCTGGCACTTTCCATGTGGGAGATATAGCAGGATGTATATTGGTTTTAAGGAACTGTCCCCGGAGAGTGTGGGCAGAAAAATTCCTGGCTCCTTGAATGTTGTTCCTGGAGACACTGCGATCAATGAGGGAGATATTTCAGGCTTTCCTGCTGCCTTCAGCCTCAAAAGCACCCTTTCCCACTTGGCGCCGCGCCAGGCACAAATATGGCCATATGTCTGGAGATTGGTCCCACGCCCAAAGAGCCAGCAGGGAAAACTATGCCTTGTTCTAAAGCTCTTTGGGAACCGCTTGCGTAGCCCCACAGACCTGGGGGCTGCAGGCTTTCCTGCTGCCTTCAGCCTCAAAACCACCCTTTCCCTCTTGGTGCCGCACCAGGCACAAAAATGGCCATATGTCTGGAGACTGGTCCCACGCCCAAAGAGCCAGCAGGGAAAACTATGCCTTGTTCTAAAGCTCTTTGGGAAGCGCTTGCGTAGCCCCAAAGACCTGGGGGCTGCAGGCTTTCCTGCTGCCTTCAGCCTCAAAACCACCCTTTCCCACTTGGCGCCGCGCCAGGCACAAAAATGGCCATATGGCTGGAGATTGGTCCCACGCCCAAAGAGCCAGCAGGGAAAACTATGCCTTGTTCTAAAGCTCTTTGGGAACCGCTTGCGTAGCCCCACACACCTGGGGGCTGCAGGCTTTCCTGCTGCCTTCAGCCTCAATACCACCCTTTCCCACTTGGCGCCACGCCAGGCACAGAAATGGCCATATGTCTTGAGATTGGTCCCACGCCCAAACAGCCAGGAGGGAAAACTATGCCTTCTTCTAAAGCTCTTTGGGAACCGCTTACGTAGCCCCACACACCTGGGGGCTGCAGGCTTTCCTGGGGCCTTCAGCCTCAAAACCACCCTTTCCCACTTGGCGCCGCGCCAGGCACAGAAATGGCCATATGTCTTCAGATTGGTCCCACGCCCAAACAGCCAGCAAGGAAAACTATGCCTTCTTCTAAAGCTCTTTGGGAACCGCTTACGTAGCCCCACACACCTGGGGGCTGCAGGCTTTCCTGGGGCCTTCAGCCTCAAAACCACCCTTTCCCACTTGGCGCCGCGCCAGGCACAAAAATGGCCATATGTCTGTAGATTGATCCCACGCCCAAAGAGCCAGCAGGGAAAACTATGCCTTGTTCTAAAGCTCTTTGGGAACCGCTTGCGTAGCCCCAGAGACCTGGGGGCTGCAGGCTTTCCTGGGGCCTTCAGCCTCAATACCACCCTTTCCCACTTGGCGCCGCGCCAGGCACAAAAATGGCCATATGTCTTGAGATTGGTCCCACGCCCAAACAGCCAGCAAGGAAAACTATGCCTTCTTCTAAAGCTCTTTGGGAACCGCTTGCATAGCCCCACACACCTGGGGGCTGCAGGCTTTCCTGGGGCCTTCAGCCTCAAAACCACCCTTTCCCACTTGGCGCCGCGCCAGGCACAGAAATGGCCATATGTCTTCAGATTGGTCCCACGCCCAAACAGCCAGCAAGCAAAACTATGCCTTGTTCTAAAGCTCTTTGGGAACCGCTTACGTAGCCCCACACACCTGGGGGCTGCAGGCTTTCCTGGGGCCTTCAGCCTCAAAACCACCCTTTCCCACTTGGCGCCGCGCCAGGCACAAAAATGGCCATATATCTGGAGACTGGTTCCACGCCCAAAGATGTCGTAGGTCTCTTGGCAATGCAAGCGTCTTAGCAGAGATGTAGCCAGGGTCATGAGAACAATTCTGAGAGACACTGGGAACAAGCCCTAGAATTCCCTCCTGGCACTTTCCATGTTGGAGACACAGCAAGATGATTTTTTGATTGTTTTGCACCTATCTCTTTGAAGAATGTAGCCAAGGAGATAACTAGGTGACTTGAAGCAGATCCTATTGAGTCTAAGAACAGTCCCCATTTTTCCCTGCTGGCACTTTCCATGTGGGAGATATGTCAAGATGTGTGTTGGTTTTGAGGGCAACTCCCTGGAGAGAATGTTAGCAAAGACTTAACCAGGAGAGTAGAAAGCAGTATTCAAAGATAGGCAGAGCAAGTCCTATATTTCCCTCCTGACACTTTCCATTTAGGACATATAGCGGGATGCTTATTGGTTTTGAGGAAATCTCCCTGGAGACTGTAGGCAGGAAAGTTTCTGGCACATTGAATGCCATTCTTGGAGCACTGCGATGAATTCCTGCAATTCTCTCCTGGCACTTTACACGTTGGAGATAGCGCAAGATTTTTGTGTATATAGGGCACAGCGCTCTGCAGGGTGAGAGACACTGAGAACAAGATCGACAATTCCCTCTTGGCACTTTCCTTGTAGGAGATACCGCAAGACGTTTCTGTATATTGGGCACTGCGCTCTGCAGGGTGTTAGCAGAGACTTTCCCGGGACAGTGAAACCCTATGTCAGAGACACTGAGAAGAAGCCCAAATATTCCCTCCAGGCACTTTCAGTGTGGGTGCCTTCTCCACGTGGTTCCTGGTTTCACTGCAGCTCTGAAGAGAATGTTAGCAAAGAGGTCATCGGGACAGTGAAAACTGTACTCAAAGACAGGGAGAGCAAGCTCTACATTACTCTCCCTGCACTTTGGATGTGGGACATACAGCGAGATGTTTGCTGCTTTTACTTTTGGCTGTTGGGAGATTTACAGCACAAAGATATCTAGTTGATTTGAAGCAGTTCCGAGAAAGTCTAAACATAATCCCCTTTTCCCTCCTGGCACTTTCCATGTGGGAGATATAGCAGGATGTATATTGGTTTTAAGGAACTGTCCCCGGAGAGTGTGGGCAGAAAAATTCCTGGCTCCTTGAATGCCGTTCCTGGAGACACTAAGATCAATGTGGGAGATATGTCAAGATGTGTGTTGGTTTTGAGGACGGCTCTCTGGAGAGTCTTAGCAAAGAGGTCACAGAGATAATCAGAGCAATTCTCAGAGACACTGAGACCAAGCTCCAGAATTCCTCCTGGCACTTTCCCTGTAGGAGATACCGCAAGACGTTTCTGTATATTGGGCACTGCGCTCTGCAGGGTGTTAGCAGAGACTTTCCCGGGACAGTGAAACCCTATGTTAGAGACCAGTCTCCAGATATATGGCCATTTTTGAGCCTGGCGCGGCACCAAGTGGGAAAGGGTGGTTTTGAGGCTGAAGGCAGCAGGAAAGCCTGCAGCCCCCAGGTCTGTGGGGCTGCACAAGCGGTTCCCAAAGAGCTTTAGAAGAAGGCATAGTTTTCCCTGCTGGCTCTTTGGGCATGGGATCAGTCTCCAGACATATGGCCATTTTTGTGCCTGGCGCGGCGCCAAGTGGGAAAGGGTGGTTTTGAGGCTGAAGGCAGCAGGAATGCCTGCAGCCCCCAGATGTGTGGGGCTACGCAAGCGGTTCCCAAAGAGCTTTAGAACAAGGCATAATTTTCCCTGCTGGGTCTTTGGGCGTGGGACCAGTCTCCAGACATATGGCCATTTTTGTGCCTGGCGCGGCGCCAAGTGGGAAAGGGTGGTTTTGAGGCTGAAGGCAGCAGGAATGCCTGCAGCCCACAGGTCTGTGGGGCTACGCAAGCGGTTCCCAAAGAGCTTTAGAACAAGGCATAGTTTTCCTTGCTGGCTCTTTGGGCGTGGGACCAATCTCCAGGGAAGGAAAGTTGGGGCTTCTTCTCAGTGTCTCTGACACAGGGTTTCACTGTCCCGGGAAAGTCTCTGCTAACACCCTGCAGAGCGCAGTGCCCAATATACAGAAACGTCTTGCGGTATCTCCTACAAGGAAAGTGCCAAGAGGGAATTGTCGATCTTGTTCTCAGTGTCTCTCACCCTGCAGAGCGCTATGCCCTATATACACAAAAATCTTGCGCTATCTCCAACATGTAAAGTGCCAGGAGAGAATTGCAGGAATTCATCGCAGTGCTCCAAGAATGGCATTCAATGTGCCAGAAACTTTCCTGCCTACAGTCTCCAGGGAGATTTCCTCAAAACCAATAAGCATCCCGCTATATGTCCTAAATGGAAAGTGTCAGGAGGGAAATATAGGACTTGCTCTGCCTATCTTTGAATACTGCTTTCTACTCTCCTGGTTAAGTCTTTGCTAACATTCTCTCCAGGGAGTTGCCCTCAAAACCAACACACATCTTGACATATCTCCCACATGGAAAGTGCCAGCAGGGAAAACTGGGGACTGTTCTTAGACTCAATAGGATCTGCTTCAAGTCACCTAGTTATCTCCTTGGCTACATTCTTCAAAGAGATAGGTGCAAAACAATCAAAAAAATCATCTTGCTGTGTCTCCAACATGGAAAGTGCCAGGAGGGAATTCTAGGGCTTGTTCCCAGTGTCTCTCAGAATTGTTCTCATGACCCTGGCTACATCTCTGCTAAGACGCTTGCATTGCCCAGAGACCTACGACATCTTTGGGCGTGGAACCAGTCTCCAGATATATGGCCATTTTTGTGCCTGGCGCAGCGCCAAGTGGGAAAGGGTGGTTTTGAGGCTGAAGGCAGCAGGAAAGCCTGCAGCCCCCAGGTCTCTGGGGCTACGCAAGCGGTTCCCAAAGAGCTTTAGAAGAAGGCATAGTTTTCCCTGCTGGCTGTTTGGGCGTGGGACCAATCTGAAGACATATGGCCATTTTTGTGCCTGGCGCGGCGCCAAGTGGGAAAGGGTGGTTTTGAGGCTGAAGGCCCCAGGAAAGCCTGCAGCCCCCAGGTGTGTGGGGCTACGTAAGCGGTTCCCAAAGAGCTTTAGAACAAGGCATAGTTTTCCTTGCTGGCTGTTTGGGCGTGGGACCAGTCTCCAGACATATGGCCATTTTTGTGCCTGGCGCGGCGCCAAGTGGGAAAGGGTGGTTTTGAGGCTGAAGGCCCCAGGAAAGCCTGCAGCCCCCAGGTGTGTGGGGCTACGTAAGCGGTTCCCAAAGAGCTTTAGAACAAGGCATAGTTTTCCTTGCTGGCTGTTTGGGCGTGGGACCAATCTCAAGACATATGGCCATTTCTGTGCCTGGCGCGGCGCCAAGTGGGAAAGGGTGGTATTGAGGCTGAAGGCAGCAGGAAAGCCTGCAGCCCCCAGGTGTGTGGGGCTACGCAAGTGGTTCCCAAAGAGCTTTAGAACAAGGCATAGTTTTCCCTGCTGGCTCTTTGGGCGTGGGACCAATCTCCAGATATATGGCCATTTTTGTGCCTGGCGCGGCGCCAAGTGGGAAAGGGTGGTTTTGAGGCTGAAGGCAGCAGGAAAGCCTGCAGCCCGCAGGTGTGTGGGGCTACGCAAGCGGTTCCCAAAGAGCTTTAGAACAAGGCAGTGTTTTCCCTGCTGGCTCTCTGGGCGTGGGACCAATCTCCAGACATATGGCCATTTTTGTGCCTGGCGTGGTGCCAAGTGGGAAAGGGTGGTTTTGAGGCTGAAGGCAGCAGGAAGGCCTGCAGCCCCCAGGTGTGTGGGGCTACGCAAGCGGTTCCCAAAGAGCTTTAGAACAAGGCATAGTTTTCCCTGCTGGCTCTTTGGACGTGGGACCAATCTCCAGACATATGGCCATTTTTGTGCCTGGCGCGGCGCCAAGTGGGAAAGGGTGGTTTTGAGGCTGAAGGCCCCAGTAAAGCCTGCAGCCCCCAGGTGTGTGGGGCCACGGAAGCGGTTCCCAAAGAGCTTTAGAACAAGGCATAGTTTTCCCTGCTGGCTCTTTGGGCGTGGGACCAGTCTCCAGACATATGGCCATTTTTGTGCCTGGTGCGGCGCCAAGTGGGAAAGGGTGGTTTTGAGGCTGAAGGCAGCAGGAAAGCCTGAAATATCTCCCTCATTGATCGCAGTGTCTCCAGGAACGGCATTCAAGGAGCCAGGAATTTTTCTGCCCACACTCTCCGGGGACAGTTCCTTAAAACCAGTATACATCCTGCTATATCTCCCACAGGGAAAATGCCAGGAGGGAGAAGTGGGGATTATGTTTAGACTTTCTCGGAACTGCTTCAAATCAACTAGATATCTTTGTGCTGTAAATCTCCCAACAGCCAAACATAAAAGCAGCAAACATCTCGCTGTATGTCCCACATCCAAAGTGCCAAGAGAGAGCTTGCTCTCCCTGTTTTGAGGACTGCTTTCACTGTCCTGGTTACCTCTTTGCTAACATTCTCTTCAGAGCTGCAGTGAAACCAGGAACCACGTGGAGAAGGCACCCACACTGAAAATGACTGAAAGGAATGTTGGGGCTTCTTCTCAGTGTCTCTGACATAGGGTTTCACTGTCCCGGGAAAGTCTCTGCTAACACCCTGCAGAGCGCAGTGCCCAATATACAGAAACGTCTTGCGGTATCTCCTACAGGGAAAGTGCCAGGAGGGAATTGTCGATCTTGGTCTCAGTGTCTCTGAGAATTGCTCTGATTATCCGTGTGACCTCTTTGCTAAGACTCTCCAGAGAGATGTCCTCAAAACCAACACACATCTTGACATATCTCCCACATTGATCGCAGTGTCTCCAGGAACGGCATTCAAGGAGCCAGGAACTTTTCTACCTACTCTGTCCATTGAGTTGTCCTCAAAACCAATATACATCCTGCTATATCTCCCACATGGAAAGTGCCAGGAGGGAGAAGTGGGGATTATGTTTAGACTTTCTCGGAACTGCTTCAAATCAACTAGATATCTTTGTGCTGTAAATCTCCCAACAGCCAAATGTAAAAGCAGCAAACATCTCGCTGTATGTCCCACATCCAAAGTGCCAAGAGAGAGCTTGCTCTCCCTGTCTTTGAGTACTGTTTTCACTGTCCCGGTTACCTCTTTGCTAACATTCTCTTCAGAGCTGCAGTGAAACCAGGAACCACGTGGAGAAGGCACCCACACTGAAAATGACTGGAAGGAACGTTGGGGCTTCTTCTCAGTGTCTCTGACATAGGGTTTTACTGTCCCGGGAAAGTCTCTGCTAACACCCTGCAGAGCGCAGTGCCCAATATACAGAAACGTCTTGCGGTATCTCCTACAGGGAAAGTGCCAGGAGGGAATTGTCGATCTTGGTCTCAGTGTCTCTGAGAATTGCTCTGATTATCCGTGTGACCTCTTTGCTAAGACTCTCCAGAGAGCCGTCCTCAAAACCAACACACATCTTGACATATCTCCCACATTGATCGCAGTGTCTCCAGGAACGGCATTCAAGGAGCCAGGAACTTTTCTGCCCACACTCTCCGGGGACAGTTCCTTAAAACCAATATACATCCTGCTATATCTCCCACATGGAAAGTGCCAGGAGGGAAAAGTGGGGATTATGCTTAGACTTTCTCAGAACTGCTTCAAATCAACTAGATATCTTTGTGCTGTAAATCTCCCAACAGCCAAATGTAAAAGCAGCAAACCTCTCGCTGTATGTCCCACATCCAAAGTGCCAAGAGAGAGCTTGCTCTCCCTGTCTTTGAGTACTGTTTTCACTGTCCCGGTTACCTCTTTGCTAACATTCTCTTCAGAGCTGCAGTGAAACCAGGAACCACGTGGAGAAGGCACCCACACTGAAAATGACTGGAAGGAACATTGGGGCTTCTTCTCAGTGTCTCTGACATAGGGTTTCACTGTCCCGGGAAAGTCTCTGCTAACACCCTGCAGAGCGCAGTGCCCAATATACAGAAAGGTCTTGCGGTATCTCCTACAGGGAAAGTGCCAGGAGGAATTGTGGAGCTTGGTCTCAGTGTCTCTGAGAATTGCTCTGATTATCCCTGTGACCTCTTTGCTAAGACTCTCCAGAGAGCCGTCCTCAAAACCAACACACATGTTGACATATCTCCCACATTGATCGCAGTGTCTCCAGAAACGGCATTCAATGAGCCAGGAACTTTTCTCCCTACACTGTCCATTGAGTTGTTCTCAAAACCAATATACATCCTGCTATATCTCCCACATGGAAAGTGCCAGGAGGGAGAAGTGGGGATTATGTTTAGACTTTCTCGGAACTGCTTCAAATCAACTAGATATCTTTGTGCTGTAAATCTCCCAACAGCCAAACATAAAAGCAGCAAACATCTTGCTGTATGTCCCACATCCAAAGTGCCAAGAGAGAGCTTGCTCTCCCTGTTTTGAGGACTGCTTTCACTGTCCCGGTTACCTCTTTGCTAACATTCTCTTCAGAGCTGCAGTGAAAGCAGGAACCACGTGGAGAAGGCACCCACACTGAAAATGACTGGAAGGAAGATTGGGGCTTCTTCTCAGTGTCTCTGACATAGGGTTTCACTGTCCCGGGAAAGTCTCTGCTAACACCCTGCAGAGCGCTGTGCCCAATATACAGAAACGTCTTGCGGTATCTCCTACAGGGAAAGTGCCAGGAGGAATTGTGGAGCTTGGTCTCAGTGTCTCTGAGAATTGCTCTGATTATCCGTGTGACCTCTTTGCTAAGACTCTCCAGAGAGCCGTCCTCAAAACCAACACACATCTTGACATATCTCCCTCATTGATCTTAGTGTCTCCAGGAACGGCATTCAAGGAGCCAGGAACTTTTCTGCCCACACTCTCCGGGGACAGTTCCTTAAAACCAATATACATCCTGCTATATCTCCCACATGGAAAATGCCAGGAGGGAAAAGTGAGGATTATGTTTAGACTTTCTCAGAACTGCTTCAAATCAACTAGATATCTTTGTGCTGTAAATCTCCCAACAGCCAAACGCAAAAGCAGCAAACATCTCGCTGTATGTCCCACATCCAAAGTGCCAAGAGAGAGCTTGCTCTCCCTGTCTTTGAGTACTGTTTTCACTGTCCCGGTTACCTCTTTGCTAACATTCTCTTCAGAGCTGCAGTGAAACCAGGAACCACGTGGAGAAGACACCCACACTGAAAATGACTGGAAGGAACATTGGGGCTCCAAGAATGGCATTCAATGTGCCAGAAACTTTCCTGCCTACGGTCTCCAGGGAGATTTCCTCAAAACCAATAAGCATCCCGCTATATGTCCTAAATGGAAAGTGTCAGGAGGGAAATATAGGACTTGCTCTGCCTATCTTTGAATACTGCTTTCTACTCTCCTGGTTAAGTCTTTGCTAACATTCTCTCCAGGGAGTTGCCCTCAAAACCAACACACATCTTGACATATCTCCCACATGGAAAGTGCCAGCAGGGAAAAATGGGGACTGTTCTTAGACTCAATAGGATCTGCTTCAAGTCACCTAGTTATCTCCTTGGCTACATTCTTCAAAGAGATAGGTGCAAAACAATCAAAAAATCATCTTGCTGTGTCTCCAACATGGAAAGTGCCAGGAGGGAATTCTAGGGCTTGTTCCCAGTGTCTCTCAGAATTATTCTCATGACCCTGGCTACATCTCTGCTAAGACGCTTGCATTGCCAAGAGACCTACGACATCTTTGGGCGTGGAACCAGTCTCCAGATATACGGCCATTTTTGTGCCTGGCGCGGCGCCAAGTGGGAAAGGGTGGTTTTGAGGCTGAAGGCAGCAGGAAAGCCTGCAGCCCCCAGGTCTCTGGGGCTACGCAAGCGGTTCCCAAAGAGCTTTACAACAAGGCATAGTTTTCCCTGCTGGCTCTTTGGGCGTGGGATCAATCTCCAGACATATGGCCATTTTTGTGCCTGGCGCGGCGCCAAGTGGGAAAGGGTGGTTTTGAGGCTGAAGGCCCCAGGAAAGCCTGCAGCCCCCAGGTGTGTGGGGCTACGCAAGCGGTTCCCAAAGAGCTTTAGAACAAGGCATAGTTTTCCTTGCTGGCTGTTTGGGCGTGGGACCAATCTCAAGACATATGGCCATTTCTATGCCTGGCGCGGCGCCAAGTGGGAAAGGGTGGTTTTGAGGCTGAAGGCAGCAGGAAAGCCTGCAGCCCACAGGTCTGTGGGGCTACGCAAGCGGTTCCCAAAGAGCTTTAGAACAAGGCATAGTTTTCCCTGCTGGCTCTTTGGGCGTGGGACCAATCTACAGACATATGGCCATTTCTGAGCCTGGCGCGGCGCCAAGTGGGAAAGGGTGGTTTTGAGGCTGAAGGCCCCAGGAAAGCCTGCAGCCCCCAGGTGTGTGGGGCTACGCAAGCGGTTCCCAAAGAGCTTTAGAAGAAGGCATAGTTTTCCCTGCTGGCTCTTTGGGCGTGGGACCAATCTCCAGACATATGGCCATTTTTGTGCCTGGCGTGGCGCCAAGTGGGAAAGGGTGGTTTTGAGGCTGAAGGCAGCAGGAAAGCCTGCAGCCCCCAGGTGTGTGGGGCTACGCAAGCGGTTCCCAAAGAGCTTTAGAAGAAGGCATAGTTTTCCCTGCTGGCTCTTCGGGCGTGGGACCAATCTCCAGGGAAGGAGACAGAGGAGGCAGTATTCAAAGATAGGCAGAGCAAGTCCTATATTTCCCTCCTGACACTTTCCATTTAGGACATATAGCGGGATGCTTATTGGTTTTGAGGAAATCTCCCTGGAGACTGTAGGCAGGAAAGTTTCTGGCACATTGAATGCCATTCTTGGAGCCCCAATGTTCCTTCCAGTCATTTTCAGTGTGGGTGCCTTCTCCACGTGGTTCCTGGTTTCACTGCAGCTCTGAAGAGAATGTTAGCAAAGAGGTAACCGGGACAGTGAAAGCAGTCCTCAAAACAGGGAGAGCAAGCTCTCTCTTGGCACTTTGGATGTGGGACATACAGCAAGATGTTTGCTGCTTTTACATTTGGCTGTTGGGAGATTTACAGCACAAAGATATCTAGTTGATTTGAAGCAGTTCCGAGAAAGTCTAAACATAATCCCCACTTCTCCCTCCTGGCACTTTCCATGTGGGAGATATAGCAGGATGTATATTGGTTTTGAGAACAACTCAATGGACAGTGTAGGGAGAAAAGTTCCTGGCTCCTTGAATGCCGTTTCTGGAGACACTGAGATCAATGAGGGAGATATGTCAAGATGTGTGTTGGTTTTGAGGACGTCTCTCTGGAGAGTCTTAGCAAAGAGGTCACAGGGATAATCAGAGCAATTCTCAGAGACACTGAGACCAAGCTCGACAATTCCTCCTGGCACTTTCCCTGTAGGAGATACCGCAAGACGTTTCTGTATATTGGGCACTGCGCTCTGCAGGGTGTTAGCAGAGACTTTCCCGGGACAGTGAAACCCTATGTCAGAGACACTGAGAAGAAGCCCCAATGTTCCTTCCAGTCATTTTCAGTGTGGGTGCCTTCTCCACGTGGTTCCTGGTTTCACTGCAGCTCTGAAGAGAATGTTAGCAAAGAGGTAACCGGGACAGTGAAAACAGTACTCAAAGACAGGGAGAGCAAGCTCTCTCTTGGCACTTTGGATGTGGGACATACAGCGAGAGGTTTGCTGCTTTTACATTTGGCTGTTGGGAGATTTACAGCACAAAGATATCTAGTTGATTTGAAGCAGTTCCGAGAAAGTCTAAGCATAATCCCCACTTTTCCCTCCTGGCATTTTCCATGTGGGAGATATAGCAGGATGTATATTGGTTTTGAGGACAACTCAATGGACAGAGTAGGGAGAAAAGGTCCTGGCTCCTTGAATGCCGTTCCTGGAGACACTGCGATCAATGTGGGAGATATGTCAAGATGTGTGTTTGTTTTGAGGACGGCTCTCTGGAGAGTCTTCGCAAAGAGATCACACGGATAATCAGAGCAATTCTCAGAGACACTGAGACCAAGATCGACAATTCCCTCCTGGCACTTTCCCTGTAGGAGATACCGCAAGACGTTTCTGTATATTGGGCACTGCGCTCTGCAGGGTGTTAGCAGAGACTTTCCCGGGACAGTGAAACCCTATGTCAGAGACACTGAGAAGAAGCCCCAACGTTCCTTCCAGTCATTTTCAGTGTGGGTGCCTTCTCCACGTGGTTCCTGGTTTCACTGCAGCTCTGAAGAGAATGTTAGCAAAGAGGTAACCAGGACAGTGAAAGCAGTCCTCAAAACAGGGAGAGCAAGCTCTCTCTTGGCACTTTGGATGTGGGACATACAGCGAGATGTTTGCTGCTTTTATGTTTGGCTGTTGGGAGATTTACAGCACAAAGATATCTAGTTGATTTGAAGCAGTTCCGAGAAAGTCTAAACATAATCCCCACTTCTCCCTCCTGGCACTTTCCATGTGGGAGATATAGCAGGATGTATATTGGTTTTGAGAACAACTCAATGGACAGTGTAGGGAGAAAAGTTCCTGGCTCCTTGAATGCCGTTTCTGGAGACACTGCGATCAATGAGGGAGATATGTCAAGATGTGTGTTGGTTTTGAGGACGTCTCTCTGGAGAGTCTTAGCAAAGAGGTCACACGGATAATCAGAGCAATTCTCAGAGACACTGAGACCAAGCTCGACAATTCCCTCCTGGCACTTTCCCTGTAGGAGATACCGCAAGACGTTTCTGTATATTGGGCACTGCGCTCTGCAGGGTGTTAGCAGAGACTTTCCCGGGACAGTGAAACCCTATGTCAGAGACACTGAGAAGAAGCCCCAATCTTCCTTCCAGTCATTTTCAGTGTGGGTGCCTTCTCCACATGGTTCCTGCTTTCACTGCAGCTCTGAAGAGAATGTTAGCAAAGAGGTAACCGGGACAGTGAAAACAGTACTCAAAGACAGGGAGAGCAAGCTCTCTCTTGGCACTTTGGATGTGGGACATACACCGAGAGGTTTGCTGCTTTTACATTTGGCTGTTGGGAGATTTACAGCACAAAGATATCTAGTTGATTTGAAGCAGTTCTGAGAAAGTCTAAGCATAATCCTCACTTTTCCCTCCTGGCATTTTCCCTGTGGGAGATATAGCAGGATGTATACTGGTTTTAAGGAACTGTCCCCGGAGAGTGTGGGCAGAAAAGTTCCTGGCTCCTTGAATGCCGTTCCTGGAGACACTGCGATCAATGAGGGAGATATTTCAGGCTTTCCTGCTGCCTTCAGCCTCAAAACCACCCTTTCCCACTTGGCGCCGCGCCAGGCACAAAAATGGCCATATGTCTGGAGATTGGTCCCACGTCCAAAGAGCCAGCAGGGAAAACTATGCCTTGTTCTAAAGCTCTTTGGGAACCGCTTGCGTGGCCCCACACACCTGGGGGCTGCAGGCTTTCCTGCTGCCTTCAGCCTCAATACCACCCTTTCCCTCCTGGTGCCGCACCAGGCACAAAAATGGCCATATGTCTGGAGATTGGTCCCACGCCCAAAGAGCCAGCAGGGAAAACTATGCCTTGTTCTAAAGCTCTTTGGGAACCGCTTGCGTAGCCCCACACACCTGGGGGCTGCAGGCCTTCCTGCTGCCTTCAGCCTCAAAACCACCCTTTCCCACTTGGCACCACGCCAGGCACAAAAATGGCCATATATCTGGAGATTGGTCCCACGCCCAAAGAGCCAGCAGGGAAAACTATGCCTTGTTCTAAAGCTCTTTGGGAACCACTTGCGTAGCCCCACACACCTGGGGGCTGCAGGCTTTCCTGCTGCCTTCAGCCTCAATACCACCCTTTCCCACTTGGCGCCGCGCCAGGCACAGAAATGGCCATATGTCTTGACATTGGTCCCACGCCCAAACAGCCAGCAAGGAAAACTATGCCTTCTTCTAAAGCTCTTTGGGAACCGCTTACGTAGCCCCACACACCTGGGGGCTGCAGGCTTTCCTGGGGCCTTCAGCCTCAAAACCACCCTTTCCCACTTGGCGCCGCGCCAGGCACAAAAATGGCCATATGTCTGGAGACTGGTCCCACGCCCAAACAGCCAGCAAGGAAAACTATGCCTTGTTCTAAAGCTCTTTGGGAACCGCTTACGTAGCCCCACACACCTGGGGGCTGCAGGCTTTCCTGGGGCCTTCAGCCTCAAAACCACCCTTTCCCACTTGGCGCCGTGCCAGGCACAAAAATGGCCATATGTCTGGACATTGGTCCCACGCCCAAAGAGCCAGCAGGGAAAACTATGCCTTGTTCTAAAGCTCTTTGGGAACCGCTTGCGTAGCCCCAGAGACCTGGGGGCTGCAGGCTTTCCTGCTGCCTTCAGCCTCAAAACCACCCTTTCCCACTTGGCGCTGCGCCAGGCACAAAAATGGCCGTATATCTGGAGACTGGTTCCACGCCCAAAGATGTCGTAGGTCTCTGGGCAATGCAAGCGTCTTAGCAGAGATGTAGCCAGGGTCATGAGAACAATTCTGAGAGACACTGGGAACAAGCCCTAGAATTCCCTCCTGGCACTTTCCATGTTGGAGACACAGCAAGATGATTTTTTGATTGTTTTGCACCTATCTCTTTGAAGAATGTAGCCAAGGAGATAACTAGGTGACTTGAAGCAGATCCTATTGAGTCTAAGAACAGTCCCCATTTTTCCCTGCTGGCACTTTCCATGTGGGAGATATGTCAAGATGTGTGTTGGTTTTGAGGGCAACTCCCTGGAGAGAATGTTAGCAAAGACTTAACCAGGAGAGTAGAAAGCAGTATTCAAAGATAGGCAGAGCAAGTCCTATATTTCCCTCCTGACACTTTCCATTTAGGACATATAGCGGGATGCTTATTGGTTTTGAGGAAATCTCCCTGGAGACTGTAGGCAGGAAAGTTTCTGGCACATTGAATGCCATTCTTGGAGCACTGCGATGAATTCCTGCAATTCTCTCCTGGCACTTTACACGTTGGAGATAGCGCAAGATTTTTGTGTATATAGGGCACAGCGCTCTGCAGGGTGAGAGACACTGAGAACAAGATCGACAATTCCCTCTTGGCACTTTCCTTGTAGGAGATACCGCAAGACGTTTCTGTATATTGGGCACTGCGCTCTGCAGGATGTTAGCAGAGACTTTCCCGGGACAGTGAAACCCTGTGTCAGAGACACTGAGAAGAAGCCCCAACGTTCCTTCCCTGGAGATTGGTCCCACGCCCAAAGAGCCAGCAAGGAAAACTATGCCTTGTTCTAAAGCTCTTTGGGAACCGCTTGCGTAGCCCCACAGACCTGGGGGCTGCAGGCTTTCCTGCTGCCTTCAGCCTCAAAACCACCCTTTCCCAATTGGCGCCGCGCCAGGCACAAAAATGGCCATATGTCTGGAGACTGGTCCCATGCCCAAAGACCCAGCAGGGAAAATTATGCCTTGTTCTAAAGCTCTTTGGGAACCGCTTGCGTAGCCCCACACATCTGGGGGCTGCAGGCATTCCTGCTGCCTTCAGCCTCAAAACCACCCTTTCCCACTTGGCGCCGCGCCAGGCACAAAAATGGCCATATGTCTGGAGACTGATCCCATGCCCAAAGAGCCAGCAGGGAAAACTATGACTTCTTCTAAAGCTCTTTGGGAACCGCTTGTGCAGCCCCACAGACCTGGGGGCTGCAGGCTTTCCTGCTGCCTTCAGCCTCAAAACCACCCTTTCCCACTTGGTGCCGCGCCAGGCTCAAAAATGGCCATATATCTGGAGACTGGTCTCTAACATAGGGTTTCACTGTCCCGGGAAAGTCTCTGCTAACACCCTGCAGAGCGCAGTGCCCAATATACAGAAACGTCTTGCGGTATCTCCTACAGGGAAAGTGCCAGGAGGGAATTGTCGAGCTTGGTCTCAGTGTCTCTGAGAATTGCTCTGATTATCCCTGTGACCTCTTTGCTAAGACTCTCCAGAGAGCCGTCCTCAAAACCAACACACATCTTGACATATCTCCCACATTGATCGCAGTGTCTCCAGGAACGGCATTCAAGGAGCCAGGAATTTTTCTGCCCACACTCTCCGGGGACAGTTCCTTAAAACCAATATACATCCTGCTATATCTCCCACATGGAAAGTGCCAGGAGGGAAAAGTGGTGATTATGCTTAGACTTTCTCGGAACTGCTTCAAATCAACTAGATATCTTTGTGCTGTAAATCTCCCAACAGCCAAACGCAAAAGAAGCAAACCTCTCGCTGTATGTCCCACATCCAAAGTGCCAAGAGAGAGCTTGCTCTCCCTGTCTTTGAGTACTGTTTTCACTGTCCCGGTTACCTCTTTGCTAACATTCTCTTCAGAGCTGCAGTGAAACCAGGAACCACGTGGAGAAGGCACCCATACTGAAAATGACTGGAAGGAACATTGGGGCTTCTTCTCAGTGTCTCTGACATAGGGTTTCACTGTCCCGGGAAAGTCTCTGCTAACACCCTGCAGAGCGCTGTGCCCAATATACAGAAACGTCTTGCGGTATCTCCTACAGGGAAAGTGCCAGGAGGGAATTGTCGATCTTGGTCTCAGTGTCTCTGAGAATTGCTCTGATTATCCGTGTGACCTCTTTGCTAAGACTCTCCAGAGAGACGTCCTCAAAACCAACACACATCTTGACATATCTCCCACATTGATTGCAGTGTCTCCAGGAACGGCATTCAAGGAGCCAGGAACTTTTCTCCCTACACTGTCCATTGAGTTGTCCTCAAAACCAATATACATCCTGCTATATCTCCCACATGGAAAGTGCCAGGAGGGAAAAGTGAGGATTATGCTTAGACTTTCTCGGAACTGCTTCAAATCAACTAGATATCTTTGTGCTGTAAATCTCCCAACAGCCAAATGCAAAAGCAGCAAACCTCTCGCTGTATGTCCCACATCGAAAGTGCCAAGAGAGTAATGTAGAGCTTGCTCTCCCTGTCTTTGAGTACTGTTTTCACTGTCCCAGTGACCTCTTTGCTAACATTCTCTTCAGAGCTGCAGTGAAACCAGGAACCACGTGGAGAAGGCACCCACACTGAAAATGACTGGAAGGAATGTTGGGGCTTCTTCTCAGTGTCTCTGACATAGGGTTTCACTGTCCCGGGAAAGTCTCTGCTAACACCCTGCAGAGCGCAGTGCCCAATATACAGAAACGTCTTGCGGTATCTCCTACAGGGAAAGTTCCAGGAGGAATTGTCGAGCTTGGTCTCAGTGTCTCTGAGAATTGCTCTGATTATCCCTGTGACCTCTTTGCTAAGACTCTCCAGAGAGCCGTCCTCAAAACCAACACACATCTTGACATATCTCCCTCATTGATCGCAGTGTCTCCAGAAACAGCATTTAAAGAGCCAGGAACTTTTCTACCTACTCTGTCCATTGAGTTGTCCTCAAAACTGATATACATCCTGCTATATCTCCCACATGGAAAGTGCCAGGAGGGAAAAGTGGGGATTATGCTTAGACTTTCTCAGAACTGCTTCAAATCAACTAGATATCTTTGTGCTGTAAATCTCCCAACAGCCAAATGCAAAAGCAGCAAACATCTCGCTGTATGTCCCACATCGAAAGTGCCAAGAGAGTAATGTAGAGCTTGCTCTCCCTGTCTTTGAGTACTGTTTTCAGTGTCCCGGTTACCTCTTTGCTAACATTCTCTTCAGAGCTGCAGTGAAACCAGGAACCACGTGGAGAAGGCACCCACACTGAAAATGCCTGGAAGGAACGTTGGGGCTTCTTCTCAGTATCTCTGACATAGGGTTTCACTGTCCCGGGAAAGTCTCTGCTAACACCCTGCAGAGCGCTGTGCCCAATATACAGAAACGTCTTGCTGTATCTCCTACAGGGAAAGTGCCAGGAGTAATTGTCGAGCTTGGTCTCAGTGTCTCTGAGAATTGCTCTGATTATCCATGTGACCTCTTTGCTGAGGCTCTCCAGAGAGCCGTCCTCAAAACCAACACACATCTTGACATATCTCCCACATTGATCGCAGTGTCTCCAGGAACGGCATTCAAGGAGCCAGGAACTTTTGTCCCTACACTGTCCATTGAGTTGTCCTCAAAACCAATATACATCCTGCTATATCTCCCACATGGAAAATGCCAGGAGGGAAAAGTGAGGATTATGCTTAGACTTTCTCAGAACTGCTTCAAATCAACTAGATATCTTTGTGCTGTAAATCTCCCAAGAGCCAAACACAAAAGCAGCAAACATCTCGCTGTATGTCCCACATCCAAAGTGCCAAGAGAGAGCTTGCTCTCCCTGTTTTGAGTACTGTTTTCACTGTCCCGGTTACCTCTTTGCTAACATTCTCTTCAGAGCTGCAGTGAAACCAGGAACCACGTGGAGAAGGCACCCACACTGAAAATGCCTGGAAGGAACATTGGGGCTTCTTCTCAGTGTCTCTGACATAGGGTTTCACTGTCCCGGGAAAGTCTCTGCTAACACCCTGCAGAGCGCAGTGCCCAATATACAGAAACGTCTTGCGGTATCTCCTACAGGGAAAGTGCCAGGAGGAATTGTGGAGCTTGGTCTCAGTGTCTCTGAGAATTGCTCTGATTATCCGTGTGACCTCTTTGCTAAGACTCTCCAGAGAGCCGTCCTCAAAACCAACACACATCTTGACATATCTCCCACATTGATCGCAGTGTCTCCAGAAACGGCATTCAAGGAGCCAGGAACTTTTCTGCCCACACTCTCCGGGGACAGTTCCTTAAAACCAATATACATCCTGCTATATCTCCCACAGGGAAAATGCCAGGAGGGAAAAGTGGGGATTATGTTTAGACTTTCTCGGAACTGCTTCAAATCAACTAGATATCTTTGTGCTGTAAATCTCCCAACAGCCAAATGTAAAAGCAGCAAACATCTCGCTGTATGTCCCACATCCAAAGTGCCAAGAGAGAGCTTGCTCTCCCTGTCTTTGAGTACTGTTTTCACTGTCCCGGTTACCTCTTTGCTAACATTCTCTTCAGAGCTGCAGTGAAACCAGGAACCATGTGGAGAAGACACCCACACTGAAAATGACTGGAAGGAACATTGGGGCTCCAAGAATGGCATTCAATGTGCCAGAAACTTTCCTGCCTACGGTCTCCAGGGAGATTTCCTCAAAACCAATAAGCATCCCGCTATATGTCCTAAATGGAAAGTGTCAGGAGGGAAATATAGGACTTGCTCTGCCTATCTTTGAATACTGCTTTCTACTCTCCTGGTTAAGTCTTTGCTAACATTCTCTCCAGGGAGTTGCCCTCAAAACCAACACACATCTTGACATATCTCCCACATGGAAAGTGCCAGCAGGGAAAAATGGGGACTGTTCTTAGACTCAATAGGATCTGCTTCAAGTCACCTAGTTATCTCCTTGGCTACATTCTTCAAAGAGATAGGTGCAAAACAATCAAAAAATCATCTTGCTGTGTCTCCAACATGGAAAGTGCCAGGAGGGAATTCTAGGGCTTGTTCCCAGTGTCTCTCAGAATTATTCTCATGACCCTGGCTACATCTCTGCTAAGACGCTTGCATTGCCAAGAGACCTACGACATCTTTGGGCGTGGAACCAGTCTCCAGATATACGGCCATTTTTGTGCCTGGCGCGGTGCCAAGTGGGAAAGGGTGGTTTTGAGGCTGAAGGCAGCAGGAAAGCCTGCAGCCCCCAGGTCTCTGGGGCTACGCAAGCGGTTCCCAAAGAGCTTTACAACAAGGCATAGTTTTCCCTGCTGGCTCTTTGGGCGTGGGATCAATCTCCAGACATATGGCCATTTTTGTGCCTGGCGCGGCGCCAAGTGGGAAAGGGTGGTTTTGAGGCTGAAGGCCCCAGGAAAGCCTGCAGCCCCCAGGTGTGTGGGGCTACGCAAGCGGTTCCCAAAGAGCTTTAGAACAAGGCATAGTTTTCCTTGCTGGGTCTTTGGGCGTGGGACCAATCTACAGACATATGGCCATTTCTATGCCTGGCGCGGCGCCAAGTGGGAAAGGGTGGTTTTGAGGCTGAAGGCAGCAGGAAAGCCTGCAGCCCACAGGTCTCTGGGGCTACGCAAGCGGTTCCCAAAGAGCTTTAGAACAAGGCATAGTTTTCCCTGCTGGCTCTTTGGGCGTGGGACCAATCTACAGACATATGGCCATTTCTGTGCCTGGCGCGGCGCCAAGTGGGAAAGGGTGGTTTTGAGGCTGAAGGCCCCAGGAAAGCCTGCAGCCCCCAGGTGTGTGGGGCTACGCAAGCGGTTCCCAAAGAGCTTTAGAAGAAGGCATAGTTTTCCCTGCTGGCTCTTTGGGCGTGGGACCAATCTCCAGACATATGGCCATTTTTGTGCCTGGCGTGGCGCCAAGTGGGAAAGGGTGGTTTTGAGGCTGAAGGCAGCAGGAAAGCCTGCAGCCCCCAGGTGTGTGGGGCTACGCAAGCGGTTCCCAAAGAGCTTTAGAAGAAGGCATAGTTTTCCCTGCTGGCTCTTCGGGCGTGGGACCAATCTCCAGGGAAGGAGACAGAGGAGGCAGTATTCAAAGATAGGCAGAGCAAGTCCTATATTTCCCTCCTGACACTTTCCATTTAGGACATATAGCGGGATGCTTATTGGTTTTGAGGAAATCTCCCTGGAGACTGTAGGCAGGAAAGTTTCTGGCACATTGAATGCCATTCTTGGAGCCCCAATGTTCCTTCCAGTCATTTTCAGTGTGGGTGCCTTCTCCACGTGGTTCCTGGTTTCACTGCAGCTCTGAAGAGAATGTTAGCAAAGAGGTAACCGGGACAGTGAAAGCAGTCCTCAAAACAGGGAGAGCAAGCTCTCTCTTGGCACTTTGGATGTGGGACATACAGCAAGATGTTTGCTGCTTTTACATTTGGCTGTTGGGAGATTTACAGCACAAAGATATCTAGTTGATTTGAAGCAGTTCCGAGAAAGTCTAAACATAATCCCCACTTCTCCCTCCTGGCACTTTCCATGTGGGAGATATAGCAGGATGTATATTGGTTTTGAGAACAACTCAATGGACAGTGTAGGGAGAAAAGTTCCTGGCTCCTTGAATGCCGTTTCTGGAGACACTGCGATCAATGTGGGAGATATGTCAACATGTGTGTTGGTTTTGAGGACGTCTCTCTGGAGAGTCTTAGCAAAGAGGTCACACGGATAATCAGAGCAATTCTCAGAGACACTGAGACCAAGCTCCACAATTCCTCCTGGCACTTTCCCTGTAGGAGATACCGCAAGACGTTTCTGTATATTAGGCACAGCGCTCTGCAGGGTGTTAGCAGAGACTTTCCCGGGACAGTGAAACCCTATGTCAGAGACACTGAGAAGAAGCCCCAACGTTCCTTCCAGGCATTTTCAGTGTGGGTGCCTTCTCCACATGGTTCCTGGTTTCACTGCAGCTCTGAAGAGAATGTTAGCAAAGAGGTAACCGGGACAGTGAAAACTGTACTCAAAGACAGGGAGAGCAAGCTCTACATTACTCTCTTGGCACTTTGGATGTGGGACATACAGCGAGATGTTTGCTGCTTTTGCGTTTGGCTGTTGGGAGATTTACAGCACAAAGATATCTAGTTGATTTGAAGCAGTTCCGAGAAAGTCTAAACATAATCCCCACTTCTCCCTCCTGGCATTTTCCATGTGGGAGATATAGCAGGATGTATATTGGTTTTAAGGAACTGTCCCCGGAGAGTGTGGGCAGAAAAGTTCCTGGCTCCTTGAATGCCGTTCCTGGAGACACTGAGATCAATGAGGGAGATATGTCAAGATGTGTGTTGGTTTTGAGGACGTCTCTCTGGAGAGTCTTAGCAAAGAGGTCACAGAGATAATCAGAGCAATTCTCAGAGACACTGAGACCAAGCTCCACAATTCCTCCTGGCACTTTCCCTGTAGGAGATACCGCAAGACGTTTCTGTATATTGGGCACAGCGCTCTGCAGGGTGTTAGCAGAGACTTTCCCGGGACAGTGAAACCCTATGTCAGAGACACTGAGAAGAAGCCCCAATGTTCCTTCCAGTCATTTTCAGTGTGGGTGCCTTCTCCACGTGGTTCCTGGTTTCACTGCAGCTCTGAAGAGAATGTTAGCAAAGAGGTAACCGGGACAGTGAAAACAGTACTCAAAGACAGGGAGAGCAAGCTCTCTCTTGGCACTTTGGATGTGGGACATACAGCGAGATGTTTGCTGCTTTTGCGTTTGGCTGTTGGGAGATTTACAGCACAAAGATATCTAGTTGATTTGAAGCAGTTCCGAGAAAGTCTAAACATAATCCCCACTTCTCCCTCCTGGCACTTTCCATGTGGGAGATATAGCAGGATGTATATTGGTTTTGAGGACAACTCAATGGACAGTGTTGGGGAGAAAAGGTCCTGGCTCCTTGAATGCCCTTCCTGGAGACACTGAGATCAATGTGGGAGATATGTCAAGATGTGTGTTGGTTTTGAGGACGGCTCTCTGGAGAGTCTTAGCAAAGAGGTCACACGGATAATCAGAGCAATTCTCAGAGACACTGAGACCAAGCTCCACAATTCCTCCTGGCACTTTCCCTGTAGGAGATACCGCAAGACGTTTCTGTATATTGGGCACAGCGCTCTGCAGGGTGTTAGCAGAGACTTTCCCGGGACAGTGAAACCCTATGTCAGAGACACTGAGAAGAAGCCCCAACGTTCCTTCCAGGCATTTTCAGTGTGGGTGCCTTCTCCACGTGGTTCCTGGTTTCACTGCAGCTCTGAAGAGAATGTTAGCAAAGAGGTAACCGGGACACTGAAAACAGTACTCAAAGACAGGGAGAGCAAGCTCTACATTACTCTCTTGGCACTTTGGATGTGGGACATACAGCGAGATGTATGCTGCTTTTACATTTGGCTGTTGGGAGATTTACAGCACAAAGATATCTAGTTGATTTGAAGCAGTTCCGAGAAAGTCTAAACATAATCCCCACTTCTCCCTCCTGGCATTTTCCATGTGGGAGATATAGCAGGATGTATATTGGTTTTAAGGAACTGTCCCCGGAGAGTGTGGGCAGAAAAGTTCCTGGCTCCTTGAATGCCGTTCCTGGAGACACTGCGATCAATGAGGGAGATATGTCAACATGTGTGTTGGTTTTGAGGACGGCTCTCTGGAGAGTCTTAGCAAAGAGGTCACACGGATAATCAGAGCAATTCTCAGAGACACTGAGACCAAGCTCCACAATTCCTCCTGGCACTTTCCCTGTAGGAGATACCGCAAGACGTTTCTGTATATTGGGCACAGCGCTCTGCAGGGTGTTAGCAGAGACTTTCCCGGGACAGTGAAACCCTATGTCAGAGACACTGAGAAGAAGCCCCAACGTTCCTTCCAGGCATTTTCAGTGTGGGTGCCTTCTCCACATGGTTCCTGGTTTCACTGCAGCTCTGAAGAGAATGTTAGCAAAGAGGTAACCGGGACAGTGAAAACTGTACTCAAAGACAGGGAGAGCAAGCTCTACATTACTCTCTTGGCACTTTGGATGTGGGACATACAGCGAGATGTTTGCTGCTTTTGCGTTTGGCTGTTGGGAGATTTACAGCACAAAGATATCTAGTTGATTTGAAGCAGTTCCGAGAAAGTCTAAACATAATCCTCACTTCTCCCTCCTGGCATTTTCCATGTGGGAGATATAGCAGGATGTATATTGGTTTTAAGGAACTGTCCCCGGAGAGTGTGGGCAGAAAAGTTCCTGGCTCCTTGAATGCCGTTCCTGGAGACACTGCGATCAATGAGGGAGATATGTCAAGATGTGTGTTGGTTTTGAGGACGTCTCTCTGGAGAGTCTTAGCAAAGAGGTCACAGAGATAATCACAGCAATTCTCAGAGACACTGAGACCAAGCTCCACAATTCCTCCTGGCACTTTCCCTGTAGGAGATACCGCAAGACGTTTCTGTATATTGGGCACAGCGCTCTGCAGGGTGTTAGCAGAGACTTTCCCGGGACAGTGAAACCCTATGTCAGAGACACTGAGAAGAAGCCCCAATGTTCCTTCCAGTCATTTTCAGTGTGGGTGCCTTCTCCACATGGTTCCTGCTTTCACTGCAGCTCTGAAGAGAATGTTAGCAAAGAGGTAACCGGGACAGTGAAAACAGTACTCAAAGACAGGGAGAGCAAGCTCTCTCTTGGCACTTTGGATGTGGGACATACAGCGAGATGTTTGCTGCTTTTGCGTTTGGCTGTTGGGAGATTTACAGCACAAAGATATCTAGTTGATTTGAAGCAGTTCCGAGAAAGTCTAAACATAATCCCCACTTCTCCCTCCTGGCACTTTCCATGTGTGAGATATAGCAGGATGTATATTGGTTTTAAGGAACTGTCCCCGGAGAGTGTGGGCAGAAAAGTTCCTGGCTCATTAAATGCCGTTTCTGGAGACACTGCGATCAATGTGGGAGATATGTCAAGATGTGTGTTGGTTTTGAGGACGGCTCTCTGGAGAGTCTTAGCAAAGAGGTCACACGGATAATCAGAGCAATTCTCAGAGACACTGAGACCAAGCTCCACAATTCCTCCTGGCACTTTCCCTGTAGGAGATACCGCAAGACGTTTCTGTATATTGGGCACAGCGCTCTGCAGGGTGTTAGCAGAGACTTTCCCGGGACAGTGAAACCCTATGTCAGAGACACTGAGAAGAAGCCCCAACGTTCCTTCCAGGCATTTTCAGTGTGGGTGCCTTCTCCACGTGGTTCCTGGTTTCACTGCAGCTCTGAAGAGAATGTTAGCAAAGAGGTAACCGGGACACTGAAAACAGTACTCAAAGACAGGGAGAGCAAGCTCTACATTACTCTCTTGGCACTTTGGATGTGGGACATACAGCGAGATGTTTGCTGCTTTTGAGTTTGGCTGTTGGGAGATTTACAGCACAAAGATATCTAGTTGATTTGAAGCAGTTCCGAGAAAGTCTAAACATAATCCCCACTTCTCCCTCCTGGCACTTTCCATGTGGGAGATATAGCAGGATGTATATTGGTTTTGAGGACAACTCAATGGACAGAGCAGGGAGAAAAATTCCTGGCTCCTTGAATGCCGTTCCTGGAGACACTGCGATCAATGTGGGATATATGTCAAGATGTGTGTTGGTTTTGAGGACGGCTCTCTGGAGAGTCTTAGCAAAGAGGTCACACGGATAATCAGAGCAATTCTCAGAGACACTGAGACCAAGCTCCACAATTCCTCCTGGCACTTTCCCTGTAGGAGATACCGCAAGACGTTTCTGTATATTGGGCACAGCGCTCTGCAGGGTGTTAGCAGAGACTTTCCCGGGACAGTGAAACCCTATGTCAGAGACACTGAGAAGAAGCCCCAATGTTCCTTCCAGTCATTTTCAGTGTGGGTGCCTTCTCCACATGGTTCCTGGTTTCACTGCAGCTCTGAAGAGAATGTTAGCAAAGAGGTAATCGGGACAGTGAAAACAGTACTCAAAGACAGGGAGAGCAAGCTCTCTCTTGGCACTTTAGATGTGGGACATACAGCGAGATGTATGCTGCTTTTACATTTGGCTGTTGGGAGATTTACAGCACAAAGATATCTAGTTGATTTGAAGCAGTTCCGAGAAAGTCTAAACATAATCCCCACTTCTCCCTCCTGGCATTTTCCATGTGGGAGATATAGCAGGATGTATATTGGTTTTAAGGAACTGTCCCCGGAGAGTGTGGGCAGAAAAGTTCCTGGCTCCTTGAATGCCGTTCCTGGAGACACTGCGATCAATGAGGGAGATATGTCAACATGTGTGTTGGTTTTGAGGACGGCTCTCTGGAGAGTCTTAGCAAAGAGGTCACAGAGATAATCAGAGCAATTCTCAGAGACACTGAGACCAAGCTCGACAATTCCCTCCTGGCACTTTCCCTGTAGGAGATACCGCAAGACGTTTCTGTATATTGGGCACTGCGCTCTGCAGGGTGTTAGCAGAGACTTTCCCGGGACAGTGAAACCCTATGTCAGAGACACTGAGAAGAAGCCCCAACGTTCCTTCCAGTCATTTTCAGTGTGGGTGCCTTCTCCACGTGGTTCCTGCTTTCACTGCAGCTCTGAAGAGAATGTTAGCAAAGAGGTAACCGGGACAGTGAAAACAGTACTCAAAGACAGGGAGAGCAAGCTCTACATTACTCTCTTGGCACTTTGGATGTGGGACATACAGCGAGATGTTTGCTGCTTTTGCGTTTGGCTGTTGGGAGATTTACAGCACAAAGATATCTAGTTGATTTGAAGCAGTTCCGAGAAAGTCTAAGCATAATCCCCACTTCTCCCTCCTGGCACTTTCCATGTGGGAGATATAGCAGGATGTATATTGGTTTTGAGGACAACTCAATGGACAGTGTAGGGAGAAAAGGTCCTGGCTCATTGAATGCCGTTCCTGGAGACACTGCGATCAATGTGGGAGATATGTCAAGATGTGTGTTGGTTTTGAGGACGGCTCTCTGGAGAGAGAGTCTTAGCAAAGAGGTCACACGGATAATCAGAGCAATTCTCAGAGACACTGAGAACAAGATTGACAATTCCCTCCTGGCACTTTCCCTCTAGGAGATACCGCAAGACGTTTCTGTATATTGGGCACAGCGCTCTGCAGGGTGTTAGCAGAGACTTTCCCGGGACAGTGAAACCCTATGTCAGAGACACTGAGAAGAAGCCCCAACGTTCCTTCCAGTCATTTTCAGTGTGGGTGCCTTCTCCACATGGTTCCTGGTTTCACTGCAGCTCTGAAGAGAATGTTAGCAAAGAGGTAACCGGGACAGTGAAAACTGTACTCAAAGACAGGGAGAGCAAGCTCTACATTACTCTCTTGGCACTTTGGATGTGGGACATACAGCGAGATGTTTGCTGCTTTTGCGTTTGGCTGTTGGGAGATTTACAGCACAAAGATATCTAGTTGATTTGAAGCAGTTCCGAGAAAGTCTAAACATAATCCCCACTTCTCCCTCCTGGCATTTTCCATGTGGGAGATATAGCAGGATGTATATTGGTTTTAAGGAACTGTCCCCGGAGAGTGTGGGCAGAAAAGTTCCTGGCTCCTTGAATGCCGTTCCTGGAGACACTGAGATCAATGAGGGAGATATGTCAAGATGTGTGTTGGTTTTGAGGACGGCTCTCTGGAGAGTCTTAGCAAAGAGGTCACACGGATAATCAGAGCAATTCTCAGAGACACTGAGACCAAGCTCCACAATTCCTCCTGGCACTTTCCCTGTAGGAGATACAGCAAGACGTTTCTGTATATTGGGCACAGCGCTCTGCAGGGTGTTAGCAGAGACTTTCCCGGGACAGTGAAACCCTATGTCAGAGACACTGAGAAGAAGCCCCAACGTTCCTTCCAGGCATTTTCAGTGTGGGTGCCTTCTCCACATGGTTCCTGGTTTCACTGCAGCTCTGAAGAGAATGTTAGCAAAGAGGTAACCGGGACAGTGAAAACTGTACTCAAAGACAGGGAGAGCAAGCTCTACATTACTCTCTTGGCACTTTGGATGTGGGACATACAGCGAGATGTTTGCTGCTTTTGCATTTGGCTGTTGGGAGATTTACAGCACAAAGATATCTAGTTGATTTGAAGCAGTTCCGAGAAAGTCTAAACATAATCCTCACTTCTCCCTCCTGGCATTTTCCATGTGGGAGATATAGCAGGATGTATACTGGTTTTAAGGAACTGTCCCCGGAGAGTGTGGGCAGAAAAGTTCCTGGCTCCTTGAATGCCGTTCCTGGAGACACTGCGATCAATGAGGGAGATATGTCAAGATGTGTGTTGGTTTTGAGGACGTCTCTCTGGAGAGTCTTAGCAAAGAGGTCACAGAGATAATCACAGCAATTCTCAGAGACACTGAGACCAAGCTCCACAATTCCTCCTGGCACTTTCCCTGTAGGAGATACCGCAAGACGTTTCTGTATATTGGGCACAGCGCTCTGCAGGGTGTTAGCAGAGACTTTCCCGGGACAGTGAAACCCTATGTCAGAGACACTGAGAAGAAGCCCCAATGTTCCTTCCAGTCATTTTCAGTGTGGGTGCCTTCTCCACATGGTTCCTGGTTTCACTGCAGCTCTGAAGAGAATGTTAGCAAAGAGGTAACCGGGACACTGAAAACAGTACTCAAAGACAGGGAGAGCAAGCTCTCTCTTGGCACTTTGGATGTGGGACATACAGCGAGATGTTTGCTGCTTTTATGTTTGGCTGTTGGGAGATTTACAGCACAAAGATATCTAGTTGATTTGAAGCAGTTCTGAGAAAGTCTAAGCATAATCCTCACTTTTCCCTCCTGGCACTTTCCATGTGGGAGATATAGCAGGATGTATATTGGTTTTGAGAACAACTCAATGGACAGTGTAGGGAGAAAAGTTCCTGGCTCATTAAATGCCGTTCCTGGAGACACTGCGATCAATGTGGGAGATATGTCAAGATGTGTGTTGGTTTTGAGGACGGCTCTCTGGAGAGTCTTAGCAAAGAGGTCACAGGGATAATCAGAGCAATTCTCAGAGACACTGAGAACAAGCTCCACAATTCCTCCTGGCACTTTCCCTGTAGGAGATACCGCAAGACGTTTCTGTATATTGGGCACTGCGCTCTGCAGGGTGTTAGCAGAGACTTTCCCGGGACAGTGAAACCCTATGTCAGAGACACTGAGAAGAAGCCCCAATCTTCCTTCCAGTCATTTTCAGTGTGGGTGCCTTCTCCACATGGTTCCTGGTTTCACTGCAGCTCTGAAGAGAATGTTAGCAAAGAGGTAACCGGGACACTGAAAACAGTACTCAAAGACAGGGAGAGCAAGCTCTCTCTTGGCACTTTGGATGTGGGACATACAGCGAGATGTTTGCTGCTTTTATGTTTGGCTGTTGGGAGATTTACAGCACAAAGATATCTAGTTGATTTGAAGCAGTTCTGAGAAAGTCTAAGCATAATCCTCACTTTTCCCTCCTGGCACTTTCCATGTGGGAGATATAGCAGGATGTATATTGGTTTTAAGGAACTGTCCCCGGAGAGTGTGGGCAGAAAAGTTCCTGGCTCCTTGAATGCCGTTCCTGGAGACACTGCGATCAATGAGGGAGATATGTCAAGATGTGTGTTGGTTTTGAGGACGGCTCTCTGGAGAGTCTTAGCAAAGAGGTCACACGGATAATCAGAGCAATTCTCAGAGACACTGAGACCAAGCTCGACAATTCCTTCCTGGCACTTTCCCTGTAGGAGATACCGCAAGACGTTTCTGTATATTGGGCACTGCGCTCTGCAGGGTGTTAGCAGAGACTTTCCCGGGACAGTGAAACCCTATGTCAGAGACACTGAGAAGAAGCCCCAACGTTCCTTCCAGTCATTTTCAGTGTGGGTGCCTTCTCCACATGGTTCCTGGTTTCACTGCAGCTCTGAAGAGAATGTTAGCAAAGAGGTCATTGGGACAGTGAAAACAGTACTCAAAGACAGGGAGAGCAAGCTCTACATTACTCTCTTGGCACTTTCGATGTGGGACATACAGCGAGATGTTTGCTGCTTTTGCGTTTGGCTGTTGGGAGATTTACAGCACAAAGATATCAAGTTGATTTGAAGCAGTTCCGAGAAAGTCTAAGCATAATCCTCACTTTTCCCTCCTGGCACTTTCCATGTGGGAGATATAGCAGGATGTATATTGGTTTTGAGAACAACTCAATGGACAGTGTAGGGAGAAAAGGTCCTGGCTCATTGAAAGCCATTTCTGGAGACACTGCGATCAATGTGGGAGATATGTCAAGATCTGTGTGTTGGTTTTGAGGACGGCTGTCTGGAGAGTCTTAGCAAAGAGGTCACAGGGATAATCAGAGCAATTCTCAGAGACACTGAGAACAAGCTCCACAATTCCTCCTGGCACTTTCCCTGTAGGAGATACCGCAAGACGTTTCTGTATATTGGGCACTGCGCTCTGCAGGGTATTAGCAGAGACTTTCCCGGGACAGTGAAACCCTATGTCAGAGACACTGAGAAGAAGCCCCAATGTTCCTTCCAGGCATTTTCAGTGTGGGTGCCTTCTCCACGTGGTTCCTGGTTTCACTGCAGCTCTGAAGAGAATGTTAGCAAAGAGGTAACCGGGACACTGAAAACAGTACTCAAAGACAGGGAGAGCAAGCTCTCTCTTGGCACTTTCGATGTGGGACATACAGCGAGATGTTTGCTGCTTTTGCGTTTGGCTGTTGGGAGATTTACAGCACAAAGATATCTAGTTGATTTGAAGCAGTTCCAAGAAAGTCTAAACATAATCCCCACTTCTCCCTCCTGGCATTTTCCATGTGGGAGATATAGCAGGATGTATATTGGTTTTAAGGAACTGTCCCCGGAGAGTGTGGGCAGAAAAGTTCCTGGCTCCTTGAATGCCGTTCCTGGAGACACTGCGATCAATGAGGGAGATATGTCAAGATGTGTGTTGGTTTTGAGGACGGCTCTCTGGAGAGTCTTAGCAAAGAGGTCACACGGATAATCAGAGCAATTCTCAGAGACACTGAGACCAAGCTCCACAATTCCTCCTGGCACTTTCCCTGTAGGAGATACAGCAAGACGTTTCTGTATATTGGGCACAGCGCTCTGCAGGGTGTTAGCAGAGACTTTCCCGGGACAGTGAAACCCTATGTCAGAGACACTGAGAAGAAGCCCCAATGTTCCTTCCAGGCATTTTCAGTGTGGGTGCCTTCTCCACGTGGTTCCTGATTTCACTGCAGCTCTGAAGAGAATGTTAGCAAAGAGGTAACCGGGACACTGAAAACAGTACTCAAAGACAGGGAGAGCAAGATCTACATTACTCTCTTGGCACTTTGGATGTGGGACATACAGCGAGATGTTTGCTGCTTTTATGTTTGGCTGTTGGGAGATTTACAGCACAAAGATATCTAGTTGATTTGAAGCAGTTCTGAGAAAGTCTAAACATAATCCCCACTTCTCCCTCCTGGCATTTTCCATGTGGGAGATATAGCAGGATGTATATTGGTTTTGAGGACAACTCAATGGACAGTGTAGGGAGAAAAGTTCCTGGCTCCTTGAATGGCATTTCTGGAGACACTAAGATCAATGAGGGAGATATGTCAAGATGTGTGTTGGTTTTGAGGACGGCTCTCTGGAGAGCCTTAGCAAAGAGGTCACACGGATAATCAGAGAAATTCTCAGAGACACTGAGACCAAGCTTGACAATTCCTCCTGGCACTTTCCCTGTAGGAGATACCGCAAGACTTTTCTGTATATTGGGCACTGCGCTCTGCAGGGTGTTAGCAGAGACTTTCCCGGGACAGTGAAACCCTATGTCAGAGACACTGAGAAGAAGCCCCAACGTTCCTTCCAGGCATTTTCAGTGTGGGTGCCTTCTCCACACGGTTCCTGGTTTCACTGCAGCTCTGAAGAGAATGTTAGCAAAGAGGTAACCAGGACAGTGAAAGCAGTCCTCAAAGACAGGGAGAGCAAGCTCTCTCTTGGCACTTTGGATGTGGGACATACAGCGAGATGTTTGCTGCTTTTGCATTTGGCTGTTGGGAGATTTACAGCACAAAGATATCTAGTTGATTTGAAGCAGTTCCGAGAAAGTCTAACATAATCCCCACTTCTCCCTCCTGGCACTTTCCATGTGGGAGATATAGCAGGATGTATATTGGTTTTGAGGACAACTCAATGGACAGTGTAGGGAGAAAAGGTCCTGGCTCCTTGAATGCCGTTCATGGAGACACAGCGATCAATGAGGGAGATATGTCAAGATGTGTGTTGGTTTTGAGGACGGCTCTCTGGAGAGTCTTAGCAAAGAGGTCACAGGGATAATCAGAGCAATTCTCAGAGACACTGAGACCAAGCTCCACAATTCCTCCTGGCACTTTCCCTGTAGGAGATACCGCAAGACGTTTCTGTATATTGGGCACAGCGCTCTGCAGGGTGTTAGCAGAGACTTTCCCGGGACAGTGAAACCCTATGTCAGAGACACTGAGAAGAAGCCCCAATGTTCCTTCCAGTCATTTTCAGTGTGGGTGCCTTCTCCACATGGTTCCTGGTTTCACTGCAGCTCTGAAGAGAATGTTAGCAAAGAGGTAATCGGGACAGTGAAAACTGTACTCAAAGACAGGGAGAGCAAGCTCTCTCTTGGCACTTTGGATGTGGGACATACAGCGAGATGTATGCTGCTTTTACATTTGGCTGTTGGGAGATTTACAGCACAAAGATATCTAGTTGATTTGAAGCAGTTCCGAGAAAGTCTAACATAATCCCCACTTCTCCCTCCTGGCACTTTCCATGTGGGAGATATAGCAGGATGTATATTGGTTTTGAGGACAACTCAATGGACAGTGTAGGGAGAAAAGGTCCTGGCTCATTGAATGCCGTTCATGGAGACACAGCGATCAATGAGGGAGATATGTCAAGATGTGTGTTGGTTTTGAGGACGGCTCTCTGGAGAGTCTTAGCAAAGAGGTCACAGGGATAATCAGAGCAATTCTCAGAGACACTGAGACCAAGCTCCACAATTCCTCCTGGCACTTTCCCTGTAGGAGATACCGCAAGACGTTTCTGTATATTGGGCACAGCGCTCTGCAGGGTGTTAGCAGAGACTTTCCCGGGACAGTGAAACCCTATGTCAGAGACACTGAGAAGAAGCCCCAATGTTCCTTCCAGTCATTTTCAGTGTGGGTGCCTTCTCCACATGGTTCCTGGTTTCACTGCAGCTCTGAAGAGAATGTTAGCAAAGAGGTAATCGGGACAGTGAAAACTGTACTCAAAGACAGGGAGAGCAAGCTCTCTCTTGGCACTTTAGATGTGGGACATACAGCGAGATGTATGCTGCTTTTACATTTGGCTGTTGGGAGATTTACAGCACAAAGATATCTAGTTGATTTGAAGCAGTTCCGAGAAAGTCTAAACATAATCCCCACTTCTCCCTCCTGGCATTTTCCATGTGGGAGATATAGCAGGATGTATATTGGTTTTAAGGAACTGTCCCCGGAGAGTGTGGGCAGAAAAGTTCCTGGCTCCTTGAATGCCGTTCCTGGAGACACTGCGATCAATGTGGGAGATATGTCAAGATGTGTGTTGGTTTTGAGGACGGCTCTCTGGAGAGTCTTAGCAAAGAGGTCACACAGATAATCAGAGCAATTCTCAGAGACACTGAGACCAAGCTCGACAATTCCCTCCTGGCACTTTCCCTGTAGGAGATACCGCAAGACGTTTCTGTATATTGGGCACAGCGCTCTGCAGGGTGTTAGCAGAGACTTTCCCGGGACAGTGAAACCCTATGTCAGAGACACTGAGAAGAAGCCCCAACGTTCCTTCCAGTCATTTTCAGTGTGGGTGCCTTCTCCACATGGTTCCTGGTTTCACTGCAGCTCTGAAGAGAATGTTAGCAAAGAGGTAACCGGGACACTGAAAACAGTACTCAAAGACAGGGAGAGCAAGCTCTACATTACTCTCTTGGCACTTTGGATGTGGGACATACAGCGAGATGTTTGCTGCTTTTGCGTTTGGCTGTTGGGAGATTTACAGCACAAAGATATCTAGTTGATTTGAAGCAGTTCCGAGAAAGTCTAAACATAATCCCCACTTCTCCCTCCTGGCATTTTCCATGTGGGAGATATAGCAGGATGTATATTGGTTTTAAGGAACTGTCCCCGAAGAGTGTGGGCAGAAAAGTTCCTGGCTCCTTGAATGCCGTTCCTGGAGACACTGAGATCAATGAGGGAGATATGTCAAGATGTGTGTTGGTTTTGAGGACGGCTCTCTGGAGAGAGAGTCTTAGCAAAGAGGTCACAGGGATAATCAGAGCAATTCTCAGAGACACTGAGAACAAGATCGACAATTCCCTCCTGGCACTTTCCCTGTAGGAGATACCGCAAGACGTTTCTGTATATTGGGCACAGCGCTCTGCAGGGTGTTAGCAGAGACTTTCCCGGGACAGTGAAACCCTATGTCAGAGACACTGAGAAGAAGCCCCAACGTTCCTTCCAGGCATTTTCAGTGTGGGTGCCTTCTCCACGTGGTTCCTGCTTTCACTGCAGCTCTGAAGAGAATGTTAGCAAAGAGGTAACCGGGACACTGAAAACAGTACTCAAAGACAGGGAGAGCAAGCTCTACATTACTCTCCCTGCACTTTCGATGTGGGACATACAGCGAGATGTTTGCTGCTTTTGCGTTTGGCTGTTGGGAGATTTACAGCACAAAGATATCTAGTTGATTTGAAGCAGTTCCGAGAAAGTCTAAGCATAATCCCCACTTCTCCCTCCTGGCACTTTCCATGTGGGAGATATAGCAGGACGTATATTGGTTTTGAGAACAACTCAATGGACAGTGTAGGGAGAAAAGGTCCTGGCTCATTGAATGCCGTTCCTGGAGACACTGCGATCAATGTGGGAGATATGTCAAGATGTGTGTTGGTTTTGAGGACGGCTCTCTGGAGAGAGAGTCTTAGCAAAGAGGTCACACGGATAATCAGAGCAATTCTCAGAGACACTGAGAACAAGATTGACAATTCCCTCCTGGCACTTTCCCTCTAGGAGATACCGCAAGACGTTTCTGTATATTGGGCACAGCGCTCTGCAGGGTGTTAGCAGAGACTTTCCCGGGACAGTGAAACCCTATGTCAGAGACACTGAGAAGAAGCCCCAACGTTCCTTCCAGTCATTTTCAGTGTGGGTGCCTTCTCCACATGGTTCCTGGTTTCACTGCAGCTCTGAAGAGAATGTTAGCAAAGAGGTAACCGGGACAGTGAAAACTGTACTCAAAGACAGGGAGAGCAAGCTCTACATTACTCTCTTGGCACTTTGGATGTGGGACATACAGCGAGATGTTTGCTGCTTTTGCGTTTGGCTGTTGGGAGATTTACAGCACAAAGATATCTAGTTGATTTGAAGCAGTTCCGAGAAAGTCTAAACATAATCCCCACTTCTCCCTCCTGGCATTTTCCATGTGGGAGATATAGCAGGATGTATATTGGTTTTAAGGAACTGTCCCCGGAGAGTGTGGGCAGAAAAGTTCCTGGCTCCTTGAATGCCGTTCCTGGAGACACTAAGATCAATGAGGGAGATATGTCAAGATGTGTGTTGGTTTTGAGGACGGCTCTCTGGAGAGTCTTAGCAAAGAGGTCACACGGATAATCAGAGCAATTCTCAGAGACACTGAGACCAAGCTCCACAATTCCTCCTGGCACTTTCCCTGTAGGAGATACAGCAAGACGTTTCTGTATATTGGGCACAGCGCTCTGCAGGGTGTTAGCAGAGACTTTCCCGGGACAGTGAAACCCTATGTCAGAGACACTGAGAAGAAGCCCCAACGTTCCTTCCAGGCATTTTCAGTGTGGGTGCCTTCTCCACGTGGTTCCTGGTTTCACTGCAGCTCTGAAGAGAATGTTAGCAAAGAGGTAACCGGGACAGTGAAAACTGTACTCAAAGACAGGGAGAGCAAGCTCTACATTACTCTCTTGGCACTTTGGATGTGGGACATACAGCGAGATGTTTGCTGCTTTTGCGTTTGGCTGTTGGGAGATTTACAGCACAAAGATATCTAGTTGATTTGAAGCAGTTCCGAGAAAGTCTAAACATAATCCTCACTTCTCCCTCCTGGCATTTTCCATGTGGGAGATATAGCAGGATGTATATTGGTTTTAAGGAACTGTCCCCGGAGAGTGTGGGCAGAAAAGTTCCTGGCTCCTTGAATGCCGTTCCTGGAGACACTGCGATCAATGAGGGAGATATGTCAAGATGTGTGTTGGTTTTGAGGACGGCTCTCTGGAGAGTCTTAGCAAAGAGGTCACACGGATAATCAGAGCAATTCTCAGAGACACTGAGACCAAGCTCCACAATTCCTCCTGGCACTTTCCCTGTAGGAGATACCGCAAGACGTTTCTGTATATTGGGCACAGCGCTCTGCAGGGTGTTAGCAGAGACTTTCCCGGGACAGTGAAACCCTATGTCAGAGACACTGAGAAGAAGCCCCAACGTTCCTTCCAGGCATTTTCAGTGTGGGTGCCTTCTCCACGTGGTTCCTGGTTTCACTGCAGCTCTGAAGAGAATGTTAGCAAAGAGGTAACCGGGACACTGAAAACAGTACTCAAAGACAGGGAGAGCAAGCTCTACATTACTCTCTTGGCACTTTGGATGTGGGACATACAGCGAGATGTTTGCTGCTTTTGAGTTTGGCTGTTGGGAGATTTACAGCACAAAGATATCTAGTTGATTTGAAGCAGTTCCGAGAAAGTCTAAACATAATCCCCACTTCTCCCTCCTGGCACTTTCCATGTGGGAGATATAGCAGGATGTATATTGGTTTTGAGGACAACTCAATGGACAGAGTAGGGAGAAAAGTTCCTGGCTCCTTGAATGCCGTTCCTGGAGACACTGCGATCAATGTGGGAGATATGTCAAGATGTGTGTTGGTTTTGAGGACGGCTCTCTGGAGAGTCTTAGCAAAGAGGTCACACGGATAATCAGAGCAATTCTCAGAGACACTGAGACCAAGCTCCACAATTCCTCCTGGCACTTTCCCTGTAGGAGATACCGCAAGACGTTTCTGTATATTGGGCACTGCGCTCTGCAGGGTGTTAGCAGAGACTTTCCCGGGACAGTGAAACCCTATGTCAGAGACACTGAGAAGAAGCCCCAATGTTCCTTCCAGTCATTTTCAGTGTGGGTGCCTTCTCCACATGGTTCCTGGTTTCACTGCAGCTCTGAAGAGAATGTTAGCAAAGAGGTAATCGGGACAGTGAAAACTGTACTCAAAGACAGGGAGAGCAAGCTCTCTCTTGGCACTTTAGATGTGGGACATACAGCGAGATGTATGCTGCTTTTACATTTGGCTGTTGGGAGATTTACAGCACAAAGATATCTAGTTGATTTGAAGCAGTTCCGAGAAAGTCTAAACATAATCCCCACTTCTCCCTCCTGGCATTTTCCATGTGGGAGATATAGCAGGATGTATATTGGTTTTAAGGAACTGTCCCCGGAGAGTGTGGGCAGAAAAGTTCCTGGCTCCTTGAATGCCGTTCCTGGAGACACTGCGATCAATGAGGGAGATATGTCAACATGTGTGTTGGTTTTGAGGACGGCTCTCTGGAGAGTCTTAGCAAAGAGGTCACAGAGATAATCAGAGCAATTCTCAGAGACACTGAGACCAAGCTCGACAATTCCCTCCTGGCACTTTCCCTGTAGGAGATACCGCAAGACGTTTCTGTATATTGGGCACTGCGCTCTGCAGGGTGTTAGCAGAGACTTTCCCGGGACAGTGAAACCCTATGTCAGAGACACTGAGAAGAAGCCCCAACGTTCCTTCCAGTCATTTTCAGTGTGGGTGCCTTCTCCACGTGGTTCCTGCTTTCACTGCAGCTCTGAAGAGAATGTTAGCAAAGAGGTAACCGGGACAGTGAAAACAGTACTCAAAGACAGGGAGAGCAAGCTCTATATTACTCTCTTGGCACTTTGGATGTGGGACATACAGCGAGATGTTTGCTGCTTTTGCGTTTGGCTGTTGGGAGATTTACAGCACAAAGATATCTAGTTGATTTGAAGCAGTTCCGAGAAAGTCTAAACATAATCCCCACTTCTCCCTCCTGGCATTTTCCATGTGGGAGATATAGCAGGATGTATATTGGTTTTAAGGAACTGTCCCCGGAGAGTGTGGGCAGAAAAGTTCCTGGCTCCTTGAATGCCGTTCCTGGAGACACTAAGATCAATGAGGGAGATATGTCAAGATGTGTGTTGGTTTTGAGGACGGCTCTCTGGAGAGTCTTAGCAAAGAGGTCACACGGATAATCAGAGCAATTCTCAGAGACACTGAGACCAAGCTCCACAATTCCTCCTGGCACTTTCCCTGTAGGAGATACAGCAAGACGTTTCTGTATATTGGGCACAGCGCTCTGCAGGGTGTTAGCAGAGACTTTCCCGGGACAGTGAAACCCTATGTCAGAGACACTGAGAAGAAGCCCCAACGTTCCTTCCAGGCATTTTCAGTGTGGGTGCCTTCTCCACATGGTTCCTGGTTTCACTGCAGCTCTGAAGAGAATGTTAGCAAAGAGGTAACCGGGACAGTGAAAACTGTACTCAAAGACAGGGAGAGCAAGCTCTACATTACTCTCTTGGCACTTTGGATGTGGGACATACAGCGAGATGTTTGCTGCTTTTGCGTTTGGCTGTTGGGAGATTTACAGCACAAAGATATCTAGTTGATTTGAAGCAGTTCCGAGAAAGTCTAAACATAATCCTCACTTCTCCCTCCTGGCATTTTCCATGTGGGAGATATAGCAGGATGTATATTGGTTTTAAGGAACTGTACCCGGAGAGTGTGGGCAGAAAAGTTCCTGGCTCCTTGAATGCCGTTCCTGGAGACACTGCGATCAATGAGGGAGATATGTCAAGATGTGTGTTGGTTTTGAGGACGTCTCTCTGGAGAGTCTTAGCAAAGAGGTCACAGAGATAATCACAGCAATTCTCAGAGACACTGAGACCAAGCTCCACAATTCCTCCTGGCACTTTCCCTGTAGGAGATACCGCAAGACGTTTCTGTATATTGGGCACAGCGCTCTGCAGGGTGTTAGCAGAGACTTTCCCGGGACAGTGAAACCCTATGTCAGAGACACTGAGAAGAAGCCCCAATGTTCCTTCCAGTCATTTTCAGTGTGGGTGCCTTCTCCACGTGGTTCCTGGTTTCACTGCAGCTCTGAAGAGAATGTTAGCAAAGAGGTAACCGGGACACTGAAAACAGTACTCAAAGACAGGGAGAGCAAGCTCTCTCTTGGCACTTTGGATGTGGGACATACAGCGAGATGTTTGCTGCTTTTGCGTTTGGCTGTTGGGAGATTTACAGCACAAAGATATCTAGTTGATTTGAAGCAGTTCCGAGAAAGTCTAAACATAATCCCCACTTCTCCCTCCTGGCACTTTCCATGTGTGAGATATAGCAGGATGTATATTGGTTTTGAGGACAACTCAATGGACAGTGTAGGGAGAAAAGGTCCTGGCTCCTTGAATGCCCTTCCTGGAGACACTGAGATCAATGTGGGAGATATGTCAAGATGTGTGTTGGTTTTGAGGACGGCTCTCTGGAGAGTCTTAGCAAAGAGGTCACACGGATAATCAGAGCAATTCTCAGAGACACTGAGACCAAGCTCCACAATTCCTCCTGGCACTTTCCCTGTAGGAGATACCGCAAGACGTTTCTGTATATTGGGCACAGCGCTCTGCAGGGTGTTAGCAGAGACTTTCCCGGGACAGTGAAACCCTATGTCAGAGACACTGAGAAGAAGCCCCAACGTTCCTTCCAGTCATTTTCAGTGTGGGTGCCTTCTCCACGTGGTTCCTGCTTTCACTGCAGCTCTGAAGAGAATGTTAGCAAAGAGGTAACCGGGACACTGAAAACAGTACTCAAAGACAGGGAGAGCAAGCTCTACATTACTCTCTTGGCACTTTGGATGTGGGACATACAGCGAGATGTTTGCTGCTTTTGCGTTTGGCTGTTGGGAGATTTACAGCACAAAGATATCTAGTTGATTTGAAGCAGTTCCGAGAAAGTCTAAACATAATCCCCACTTCTCCCTCCTGGCACTTTCCATGTGGGAGATATAGCAGGATGTATATTGGTTTTGAGAACAACTCAATGGACAGTGTAGGGAGAAAAGGTCCTGGCTCATTGAATGCCGTTCATGGAGACACAGCGATCAATGAGGGAGATATGTCAAGATGTGTGTTGGTTTTGAGGACGGCTCTCTGGAGAGTCTTAGCAAAGAGGTCACAGGGATAATCAGAGCAATTCTCAGAGACACTGAGACCAAGCTCCACAATTCCTCCTGGCACTTTCCCTGTAGGAGATACCGCAAGACGTTTCTGTATATTGGGCACTGCGCTCTGCAGGGTGTTAGCAGAGACTTTCCCGGGACAGTGAAACCCTATGTCAGAGACACTGAGAAGAAGCCCCAATGTTCCTTCCAGTCATTTTCAGTGTGGGTGCCTTCTCCACATGGTTCCTGGTTTCACTGCAGCTCTGAAGAGAATGTTAGCAAAGAGGTAATCGGGACAGTGAAAACTGTACTCAAAGACAGGGAGAGCAAGCTCTCTCTTGGCACTTTAGATGTGGGACATACAGCGAGATGTATGCTGCTTTTACGTTTGGCTGTTGGGAGATTTACAGCACAAAGATATCTAGTTGATTTGAAGCAGTTCCGAGAAAGTCTAAACATAATCCTCACTTCTCCCTCCTGGCATTTTCCATGTGGGAGATATAGCAGGATGTATATTGGTTTTAAGGAACTGTCCCCGGAGAGTGTGGGCAGAAAAGTTCCTGGCTCCTTGAATGCCGTTCCTGGAGACACTGCGATCAATGTGGGAGATATGTCAAGATGTGTGTTGGTTTTGAGGACGGCTCTCTGGAGAGTCTTAGCAAAGAGGTCACACGGATAATCAGAGCAATTCTCAGAGACACTGAGACCAAGCTCCACAATTCCTCCTGGCACTTTCCCTGTAGGAGATACCGCAAGACGTTTCTGTATATTGGGCACAGCGCTCTGCAGGGTGTTAGCAGAGACTTTCCCGGGACAGTGAAACCCTATGTCAGAGACACTGAGAAGAAGCCCCAATGTTCCTTCCAGTCATTTTGAGTGTGGGTGCCTTCTCCACATGGTTCCTGCTTTCACTGCAGCTCTGAAGAGAATGTTCGCAAAGAGGTAACCGGGACACTGAAAACAGTACTCAAAGACAGGGAGAGCAAGCTCTACATTACTCTCCCTGCACTTTCGATGTGGGACATACAGCGAGATGTTTGCTGCTTTTACATTTGGCTGTTGGGAGATTTACAGCACAAAGATATCTAGTTGATTTGAAGCAGTTCCGAGAAAGTCTAAGCATAATCCCCACTTCTCCCTCCTGGCACTTTCCATGTGGGAGATATAGCAGGATGTATATTGGTTTTGAGAACAACTCAATGGACAGTGTAGGGAGAAAAGGTCCTGGCTCATTGAATGCCGTTCCTGGAGACACTGAGATCAATGTGGGAGATATGTCAAGATGTGTGTTGGTTTTGAGGACGGCTCTCTGGAGAGAGAGTCTTAGCAAAGAGGTCACAGGGATAATCAGAGCAATTCTCAGAGACACTGAGAACAAGATCGACAATTCCCTCCTGGCACTTTCCCTGTAGGAGATACCGCAAGACGTTTCTGTATATTGGGCACAGCGCTCTGCAGGGTGTTAGCAGAGACTTTCCCGGGACAGTGAAACCCTATGTCAGAGACACTGAGAAGAAGCCCCAACGTTCCTTCCAGTCATTTTCAGTGTGGGTGCCTTCTCCACATGGTTCCTGCTTTCACTGCAGCTCTGAAGAGAATGTTAGCAAAGAGGTAACCGGGACACTGAAAACAGTACTCAAAGACAGGGAGAGCAAGCTCTACAGTACTCTCTTGGCACTTTGGATGTGGGACATACAGCGAGATGTTTGCTGCTTTTGCGTTTGGCTGTTGGGAGATTTACAGCACAAAGATATCTAGTTGATTTGAAGCAGTTCCGAGAAAGTCTAAGCATAATCCCCACTTCTCCCTCCTGGCATTTTCCATGTGGGAGATATAGCAGGATGTATATTGGTTTTAAGGAACTGTCCCCAGAGAGTGTGGGCAGAAAAGTTCCTGGCTCCTTGAATGCCGTTTCTGGAGACACTGCGATCAATGAGGGAGATATGTCAAGATGTGTGTTGGTTTTGAGGACGGCTCTCTGGAGAGTCTTAGCAAAGAGGTCACACGGATAATCAGAGCAATTCTCAGAGACACTGAGACCAAGCTCCACAATTCCTCCTGGCACTTTCCCTGTAGGAGATACCGCAAGACGTTTCTGTATATTGGGCACAGCGCTCTGCAGGGTGTTAGCAGAGACTTTCCCGGGACAGTGAAACCCTATGTCAGAGACACTGAGAAGAAGCCCCAATGTTCCTTCCAGTCATTTTGAGTGTGGGTGCCTTCTCCACATGGTTCCTGCTTTCACTGCAGCTCTGAAGAGAATGTTCGCAAAGAGGTAACCGGGACAGTGAAAACTGCACTCAAAGACAGGGAGAGCAAGCTCTCTCTTGGCACTTTCGATGTGGGACATACAGCGAGATGTTTGCTGCTTTTGCGTTTGGCTGTTGGGAGATTTACAGCACAAAGATATCTAGTTGATTTGAAGCAGTTCCGAGAAAGTCTAAACATAATCCCCACTTCTCCCTCCTGGCATTTTCCATGTGGGAGATATAGCAGGATGTATATTGGTTTTAAGGAACTGTCCCCAGAGAGTGTGGGCAGAAAAGTTCCTTGCTCCTTGAATGCCGTTCCTGGAGACACTGCGATCAATGAGGGAGATATGTCAAGATGTGTGTTGGTTTTGAGGACGTCTCTCTGGAGAGTCTTAGCAAAGAGGTCACAGAGATAATCAGAGCAATTCTCAGAGACACTGAGACCAAGCTCCACAATTCCTCCTGGCACTTTCCCTGTAGGAGATACCGCAAGACGTTTCTGTATATTGGGCACAGCGCTCTGCAGGGTGTTAGCAGAGACTTTCCCGGGACAGTGAAACCCTATGTCAGAGACACTGAGAAGAAGCCCCAACGTTCCTTCCAGTCATTTTCAGTGTGGGTGCCTTCTCCACATGGTTCCTGGTTTCACTGCAGCTCTGAAGAGAATGTTAGCAAAGAGGTAACCGGGACACTGAAAACAGTACTCAAAGACAGGGAGAGCAAGCTCTACATTACTCTCTTGGCACTTTGGATGTGGGACATACAGCGAGATGTTTGCTGCTTTTGCGTTTGGCTGTTGGGAGATTTACAGCACAAAGATATCTAGTTGATTTGAAGCAGTTCTGAGAAAGTCTAAACATAATCCCCACTTCTCCCTCCTGGCACTTTCCATGTGGGAGATATAGCAGGATGTATATTGGTTTTAAGGAACTGTCCCCGAAGAGTGTGGGCAGAAAAGTTCCTGGCTCCTTGAATGCCGTTCCTGGAGACACTGCGATCAATGAGGGAGATATGTCAAGATGTGTGTTGGTTTTGAGGACGGCTCTCTGGAGAGAGAGTCTTAGCAAAGAGGTCACAGGGATAATCAGAGCAATTCTCAGAGACACTGAGAACAAGATCGACAATTCCCTCCTGGCACTTTCCCTGTAGGAGATACCGCAAGACGTTTCTGTATATTGGGCACAGCGCTCTGCAGGGTGTTAGCAGAGACTTTCCCGGGACAGTGAAACCCTATGTCAGAGACACTGAGAAGAAGCCCCAACGTTCCTTCCAGGCATTTTCAGTGTGGGTGCCTTCTCCACATGGTTCCTGCTTTCACTGCAGCTCTGAAGAGAATGTTAGCAAAGAGGTAACCGGGACACTGAAAACAGTAGTCAAAGACAGGGAGAGCAAGCTCTACATTACTCTCTTGGCACTTTGGATGTGGGACATACAGCGAGATGTTTGCTGCTTTTGCGTTTGGCTGTTGGGAGATTTACAGCACAAAGATATCTAGTTGATTTGAAGCAGTTCCGAGAAAGTCTAAACATAATCCCCACTTCTCCCTCCTGGCATTTTCCATGTGGGAGATATAGCAGGATGTATATTGGTTTTAAGGAACTGTCCCCAGAGAGTGTGGGCAGAAAAGTTCCTGGCTCCTTGAATGCCGTTTCAGGAGACACTGCGATCAATGAGGGAGATATGTCAAGATGTGTGTTGGTTTTGAGGACGGCTCTCTGGAGAGTCTTAGCAAAGAGGTCACACGGATAATCAGAGCAATTCTCAGAGACACTGAGACCAAGCTCGACAATTCCTCCTGGCACTTTCCCTGTAGGAGATACAGCAAGACGTTTCTGTATATTGGGCACTGCGCTCTGCAGGGTGTTAGCAGAGACTTTCCCGGGACAGTGAAACCCTATGTCAGAGACACTGAGAAGAAGCCCCAACGTTCCTTCCAGTCATTTTGAGTGTGGGTGCCTTCTCCACACGGTTCCTGGTTTCACTGCAGCTCTGAAGAGAATGTTAGCAAAGAGGTAACCGGGACAGTGAAAACAGTACTCAAAGACAGGGAGAGCAAGCTCTCTCTTGGCACTTTGGATGTGGGACATACAGCGAGATGTTTGCTGCTTTTGCGTTTGGCTGTTGGGAGATTTACAGCACAAAGATATCTAGTTGATTTGAAGCAGTTCTGAGAAAGTCTAAACATAATCCCCACTTCTCCCTCCTGGCACTTTCCATGTGGGAGATATAGCAGGATGTATATTGGTTTTAAGGAACTGTCCCCGGAGAGTGTGGGCAGAAAAGTTCCTGGCTCCTTGAATGCCGTTCCTGGAGACACTAAGATCAATGAGGGAGATATGTCAAGATGTGTGTTGGTTTTGAGGACGGCTCTCTGGAGAGTCTTAGCAAAGAGGTCACACGGATAATCAGAGCAATTCTCAGAGACACTGAGACCAAGCTCGACAATTCCTCCTGGCACTTTCCCTGTAGGAGATACCGCAAGACGTTTCTGTATATTGGGCACTGCGCTCTGCAGGGTGTTAGCAGAGACTTTCCCGGGACAGTGAAACCCTATGTCAGAGACACTGAGAAGAAGCCCCAATGTTCCTTCCAGTCATTTTCAGTGTGGGTGCCTTCTCCACGTGGTTCCTGGTTTCACTGCAGCTCTGAAGAGAATGTTAGCAAAGAGGTAACCAGGACAGTGAAAACAGTACTCAAAGACAGGGAGAGCAAGCTCTACATTACTCTCTTGGCACTTTGGATGTGGGACATACAGCGAGATGTTTGCTGCTTTTGCGTTTGGCTGTTGGGAGATTTACAGCACAAAGATATCTAGTTGATTTGAAGCAGTTCCGAGAAAGTCTAAACATAATCCCCACTTCTCCCTCCTGGCACTTCCCATGTGTGAGATATAGCAGGATGTATATTGGTTTTGAGGACAACTCAATGGACAGTGTAGGGAGAAAAGGTCCTGGCTCCTTGAATGCCGTTCCTGGAGACACTGAGATCAATGTGGGAGATATGTCAAGATGTGTGTTGGTTTTGAGGACGGCTCTCTGGAGAGTCTTAGCAAAGAGGTCACAGAGATAATCAGAGCAATTTTCAGAGACACTGAGAACAAGATCGACAATTCCCTCCTGGCACTTTCCCTGTAGGAGATACCGCAAGACGTTTCTGTATATTGGGCACTGCGCTCTGCAGGGTGTTAGCAGAGACTTTCCCGGGACAGTGAAACCCTATGTCAGAGACACTGAGAAGAAGCCCCAATGTTCCTTCCAGTCATTTTGAGTGTGGGTGCCTTCTCCACATGGTTCCTGGTTTCACTGCAGCTCTGAAGAGAATGTTAGCAAAGAGGTAACCGGGACACTGAAAACAGTACTCAAAGACAGGGAGAGCAAGCTCTCTCTTGGCACTTTGGATGTGGGACATACAGCGAGATGTTTGCTGCTTTTGCGTTTGGCTGTTGGGAGATTTACAGCACAAAGATATCTAGTTGATTTGAAGCAGTTCCGAGAAAGTCTAAACATAATCCCCACTTCTCCCTCCTGGCATTTTCCATGTGGGAGATATAGCAGGATGCATATTGGTTTTAAGGAACTGTCCCCGGAGAGTGTGGGCAGAAAAGTTCCTGGCTCAATGAATGCCGTTCCTGGAGACACTGAGATCAATGAGGGAGATATGTCAAGATGTGTGTTGGTTTTGAGGACGGCTCTCTGGAGAGTCTTAGCAAAGAGGTCACACGGATAATCAGAGCAATTCTCAGAGACACTGAGACCAAGCTCCACAATTCCTCCTGGCACTTTCCCTGTAGGAGATACCGCAAGACGTTTCTGTATATTGGGCACTGCGCTCTGCAGGGTGTTAGCAGAGACTTTCCCGGGACAGTGAAACCCTATGTCAGAGACACTGAGAAGAAGCCCCAATGTTCCTTCCAGTCATTTTCAGTGTGGGTGCCTTCTCCACATGGTTCCTGGTTTCACTGCAGCTCTGAAGAGAATGTTAGCAAAGAGGTAACCGGGACAGTGAAAACAGTACTCAAAGACAGGGAGAGCAAGCTCTCTCTTGGCACTTTGGATGTGGGACATACAGCGAGATGTTTGCTGCTTTTACATTTGGCTGTTGGGAGATTTACAGCACAAAGATATCTAGTTGATTTGAAGCAGTTCCGAGAAAGTCTAAACATAATCCCCACTTCTCCCTCCTGGCATTTTCCATGTGGGAGATATAGCAGGATGTATATTGGTTTTAAGGAACTGTCCCCAGAGAGTGTGGGCAGAAAAGTTCCTGGCTCCTTGAATGCCGTTTCAGGAGACACTGCGATCAATGAGGGAGATATGTCAACATGTGTGTTGGTTTTGAGGACGGCTCTCTGGAGAGTCTTAGCAAAGAGGTCACATGGATAATCAGAGCAATTCTCAGAGACACTGAGACCAAGCTCGACAATTCCTCCTGGCACTTTCCCTGTAGGAGATACAGCAAGACGTTTCTGTATATTGGGCACTGCGCTCTGCAGGGTGTTAGCAGAGACTTTCCCGGGACAGTGAAACCCTATGTCAGAGACACTGAGAAGAAGCCCCAACATTCCTTCCAGTCATTTTCAGTGTGGGTGCCTTCTCCACACGGTTCCTGGTTTCACTGCAGCTCTGAAGAGAATGTTAGCAAAGAGGTAACCGGGACAGTGAAAACAGTAGTCAAAGACAGGGAGAGCAAGCTCTCTCTTGGCACTTTGGATGTGGGACATACAGCGAGATGTTTGCTGCTTTTGCGTTTGGCTGTTGGGAGATTTACAGCACAAAGATATCTAGTTGATTTGAAGCAGTTCTGAGAAAGTCTAAACATAATCCCCACTTCTCCCTCCTGGCACTTTCCATGTGGGAGATATAGCAGGATGTATATTGGTTTTAAGGAACTGTCCCCGGAGAGTGTGGGCAGAAAAGTTCCTGGCTCCTTGAATGCCGTTTCTGGAGACACTAAGATCAATGAGGGAGATATGTCAAGATGTGTGTTGGTTTTGAGGACGGCTCTCTGGAGAGTCTTAGCAAAGAGGTCACACGGATAATCAGAGCAATTCTCAGAGACACTGAGACCAAGCTCCACAATTCCTCCTGGCACTTTCCCTGTAGGAGATACCGCAAGACGTTTCTGTATATTGGGCACTGCGCTCTGCAGGGTGTTAGCAGAGACTTTCCCGGGACAGTGAAACCCTATGTCAGAGACACTGAGAAGAAGCCCCAATGTTCCTTCCAGTCATTTTCAGTGTGGGTGCCTTCTCCACGTGGTTCCTGCTTTCACTGCAGCTCTGAAGAGAATGTTAGCAAAGAGGTAACCGGGACACTGAAAACAGTACTCAAAGACAGGGAGAGCAAGCTCTACATTACTCTCTTGGCACTTTGGATGTGGGACATACAGCGAGATGTTTGCTGCTTTTGCGTTTGGCTGTTGGGAGATTTACAGCACAAAGATATCTAGTTGATTTGAAGCAGTTCCGAGAAAGTCTAAACATAATCCCCACTTCTCCCTCCTGGCACTTTCCATGTGTGAGATATAGCAGGATGTATATTGGTTTTGAGGACAACTCAATGGACAGTGTAGGGAGAAAAGGTCCTGGCTCCTTGAATGCCGTTCCTGGAGACACTGAGATCAATGTGGGAGATATGTCAAGATGTGTGTTGGTTTTGAGGACGGCTCTCTGGAGAGTCTTAGCAAAGAGGTCACAGAGATAATCAGAGCAATTCTCAGAGACACTGAGAACAAGATCGACAATTCCCTCCTGGCACTTTCCCTGTAGGAGATACCGCAAGACGTTTCTGTATATTGGGCACTGCGCTCTGCAGGGTGTTAGCAGAGACTTTCCCGGGACAGTGAAACCCTATGTCAGAGACACTGAGAAGAAGCCCCAATGTTCCTTCCAGTCATTTTGAGTGTGGGTGCCTTCTCCACATGGTTCCTGGTTTCACTGCAGCTCTGAAGAGAATGTTAGCAAAGAGGTAACCGGGACACTGAAAACAGTACTCAAAGACAGGGAGAGCAAGCTCTCTCTTGGCACTTTGGATGTGGGACATACAGCGAGATGTTTGCTGCTTTTGCGTTTGGCTGTTGGGAGATTTACAGCACAAAGATATCTAGTTGATTTGAAGCAGTTCCGAGAAAGTCTAAACATAATCCCCACTTCTCCCTCCTGGCATTTTCCATGTGGGAGATATAGCAGGATGTATATTGGTTTTAAGGAACTGTCCCCGGAGAGTGTGGGCAGAAAAGTTCCTGGCTCAATGAATGCCGTTCCTGGAGACACTGAGATCAATGAGGGAGATATGTCAAGATGTGTGTTGGTTTTGAGGACGGCTCTCTGGAGAGTCTTAGCAAAGAGGTCACACGGATAATCAGAGCAATTCTCAGAGACACTGAGACCAAGCTCCACAATTCCTCCTGGCACTTTCCCTGTAGGAGATACCGCAAGACGTTTCTGTATATTGGGCACTGCGCTCTGCAGGGTGTTAGCAGAGACTTTCCCGGGACAGTGAAACCCTATGTCAGAGACACTGAGAAGAAGCCCCAATGTTCCTTCCAGTCATTTTCAGTGTGGGTGCCTTCTCCACATGGTTCCTGGTTTCACTGCAGCTCTGAAGAGAATGTTAGCAAAGAGGTAACCGGGACACTGAAAACAGTAGTCAAAGACAGGGAGAGCAAGCTCTCTCTTGGCACTTTGGATGTGGGACATACAGCGAGATGTTTGCTGCTTTTACATTTGGCTGTTGGGAGATTTACAGCACAAAGATATCTAGTTGATTTGAAGCAGTTCCGAGAAAGTCTAAACATAATCCCCACTTCTCCCTCCTGGCATTTTCCATGTGGGAGATATAGCAGGATGTATATTGGTTTTAAGGAACTGTCCCCGGAGAGTGTGGGCAGAAAAGTTCCTGGCTCCTTGAATGCCGTTCCTGGAGACACTGAGATCAATGAGGGAGATATGTCAAGATGTGTGTTGGTTTTGAGGACGGCTCTCTGGAGAGTCTTAGCAAAGAGGTCACAGAGATAATCAGAGCAATTCTCAGAGACACTGAGACCAAGCTCCACAATTCCTCCTGGCACTTTCCCTGTAGGAGATACCGCAAGACATTTCTGTATATTGGGCACTGCGCTCTGCAGGGTGTTAGCAGAGACTTTCCCGGGACAGTGAAACCCTATGTCAGAGACACTGAGAAGAAGCCCCAACGTTCCTTCCAGGCATTTTCAGTGTGGGTGCCTTCTCCACATGGTTCCTGCTTTCACTGCAGCTCTGAAGAGAATGTTAGCAAAGAGGTAACCGGGACACTGAAAACAGTACTCAAAGACAGGGAGAGCAAGCTCTACATTACTCTCTTGGCACTTTGGATGTGGGACATACAGCGAGATGTTTGCTGCTTTTGCGTTTGGCTGTTGGGAGATTTACAGCACAAAGATATCTAGTTGATTTGAAGCAGTTCCGAGAAAGTCTAAACATAATCCCCACTTCTCCCTCCTGGCACTTTCCATGTGGGAGATATAGCAGGATGTATATTGGTTTTGAGGACAACTCAATGGACAGTGTAGGGAGAAAAGGTCCTGGCTCCTTGAATGCCGTTCCTGGAGACACTGCGATCAATGTGGGAGATATGTCAAGATGTGTGTTGGTTTTGAGGACGGCTCTCTGGAGAGTCTTAGCAAAGAGGTCACACGGATAATCAGAGCAATTCTCAGAGACACTGAGACCAAGCTCCACAATTCCTCCTTGCACTTTCCCTGTAGGAGATACCGCAAGACGTTTCTGTATATTGGGCACTGCGCTCTGCAGGGTGTTAGCAGAGACTTTCCCGGGACAGTGAAACCCTATGTCAGAGACACTGAGAAGAAGCCCCAATGTTCCTTCCAGGCATTTTCAGTGTGGGTGCCTTCTCCACATGGTTCCTGCTTTCACTGCAGCTCTGAAGAGAATGTTAGCAAAGAGGTAATCGGGACAGTGAAAACTGTACTCAATGACAGGGAGAGCAAGCTCTCTCTTGGCACTTTCGATGTGGGACATACAGCGAGATGTTTGCTGCTTTTGCGTTTGGCTGTTGGGAGATTTACAGCACAAAGATATCTAGTTGATTTGAAGCAGTTCCGAAAAAGTCTAAACATAATCCCCACTTCTCCCTCCTGGCACTTTCCATGTGGGAGATATAGCAGGATGTATATTGGTTTTGAGGACAACTCAATGGACAGTGTAGGGAGAAAAGGTCCTGGCTCATTGAATGCCGTTCCTGGAGACACTGAGATCAATGTGGGAGATATGTCAACATGTGTGTTGGTTTTGAGGACGGCTCTCTGGAGAGTCTTAGCAAAGAGGCCACACGGATAATCAGAGCAATTCTCAGAGACACTGAGACCAAGCTCCACAATTCCTCCTGGCACTTTCCATGTAGGAGATACCGGAAGACGTTCCTGTATATTGGGCACTGCGCTCTGCAGGGTGTTAGCAGAGACTTTCCCGGGACAGTGAAACCCTATGTCAGAGACACTGAGAAGAAGCCCCAATGTTCCTTCCAGTCATTTTCAGTGTGGGTGCCTTCTCCACATGGTTCCTGGTTTCACTGCAGCTCTGAAGAGAATGTTAGCAAAGAGGTAATCGGGACAGTGAAAACTGTACTCAAAGACAGGGAGAGCAAGCTCTCTCTTGGCACTTTGGATGTGGGACATACAGCGAGATGTTTGCTGCTTTTACATTTGGCTGTTGGGAGATTTACAGCACAAAGATATCTAGTTGATTTGAAGCAGTTCTGAGAAAGTCTAAACATAATCCCCACTTCTCCCTCCTGGCACTTTCCATGTGGGAGATATAGCAGGATGTATATTGGTTTTGAGAACAACTCAATGGACAGTGTAGGGAGAAAAGGTCCTGACTCATTGAATGCCGTTTCTGGAGACACTGCGATCAATGTGGGAGATATGTCAAGATGTGTGTTGGTTTTGAGGACGGCTCTCTGGAGAGAGAGTCTTAGCAAAGAGGTCACAGGGATAATCAGAGCAATTCTCAGAGACACTGAGACCAAGCTCGACAATTCCCTCCTGGCACTTTCCCTGTAGGAGATACCGCAAGACGTTTCTGTATATTGGGCACTGCGCTCTGCAGGGTGTTAGCAGAGACTTTCCCGGGACAGTGAAACCCTATGTCAGAGACACTGAGAAGAAGCCCCAACGTTCCTTCCAGTCATTTTCAGTGTGGGTGCCTTCTCCACATGGTTCCTGGTTTCACTGCAGCTCTGAAGAGAATGTTAGCAAAGAGGTAACCGGGACAGTGAAAACAGTACTCAAAGACAGGGAGAGCAAGCTCTACATTACTCTCTTGGCACTTTGGATGTGGGACATACAGCGAGATGTTTGCTGCTTTTACATTTGGCTGTTGGGAGATTTACAGCACAAAGATATCTAGTTGATTTGAAGCAGTTCCGAGAAAGTCTAAACATAATCCCCACTTCTCCCTCCTGGCACTTTCCATGTGTGAGATATAGCAGGATGTATATTGGTTTTGAGGACAACTCAATGGACAGTGTAGGGAGAAAAGGTCCTGGCTCCTTGAATGCCGTTCCTGGAGACACTGAGATCAATGTGGGAGATATGTCAAGATGTGTGTTGGTTTTGAGGACGGCTCTCTGGAGAGTCTTAGCAAAGAGGTCACACGGATAATCAGAGCAATTCTCAGAGACACTGAGACCAAGCTCCACAATTCCTCCTGGCACTTTCCCTGTAGGAGATACCGGAAGACGTTCCTGTATATTGGGCACTGCGCTCTGCAGGGTGTTAGCAGAGACTTTCCCGGGACAGTGAAACCCTATGTCAGAGACACTGAGAAGAAGCCCCAATGTTCCTTCCAGGCATTTTCAGTGTGGGTGCCTTCTCCACATGGTTCCTGCTTTCACTGCAGCTCTGAAGAGAATGTTAGCAAAGAGGTAATCGGGACAGTGAAAACTGTACTCAATGACAGGGAGAGCAAGCTCTCTCTTGGCACTTTCGATGTGGGACATACAGCGAGATGTTTGCTGCTTTTGCGTTTGGCTGTTGGGAGATTTACAGCACAAAGATATCTAGTTGATTTGAAGCAGTTCCGAAAAAGTCTAAACATAATCCCCACTTCTCCCTCCTGGCACTTTCCATGTGGGAGATATAGCAGGATGTATATTGGTTTTGAGGACAACTCAATGGACAGTGTAGGGAGAAAAGGTCCTGGCTCATTGAATGCCGTTCCTGGAGACACTGAGATCAATGTGGGAGATATGTCAACATGTGTGTTGGTTTTGAGGACGGCTCTCTGGAGAGTCTTAGCAAAGAGGCCACACGGATAATCAGAGCAATTCTCAGAGACACTGAGACCAAGCTCCACAATTCCTCCTGGCACTTTCCATGTAGGAGATACCGGAAGACGTTCCTGTATATTGGGCACTGCGCTCTGCAGGGTGTTAGCAGAGACTTTCCCGGGACAGTGAAACCCTATGTCAGAGACACTGAGAAGAAGCCCCAATGTTCCTTCCAGTCATTTTCAGTGTGGGTGCCTTCTCCACATGGTTCCTGGTTTCACTGCAGCTCTGAAGAGAATGTTAGCAAAGAGGTAATCGGGACAGTGAAAACTGTACTCAAAGACAGGGAGAGCAAGCTCTCTCTTGGCACTTTGGATGTGGGACATACAGCGAGATGTTTGCTGCTTTTACATTTGGCTGTTGGGAGATTTACAGCACAAAGATATCTAGTTGATTTGAAGCAGTTCTGAGAAAGTCTAAACATAATCCCCACTTCTCCCTCCTGGCACTTTCCATGTGGGAGATATAGCAGGATGTATATTGGTTTTGAGAACAACTCAATGGACAGTGTAGGGAGAAAAGGTCCTGACTCATTGAATGCCGTTTCTGGAGACACTGCGATCAATGTGGGAGATATGTCAAGATGTGTGTTGGTTTTGAGGACGGCTCTCTGGAGAGAGAGTCTTAGCAAAGAGGTCACAGGGATAATCAGAGCAATTCTCAGAGACACTGAGACCAAGCTCGACAATTCCCTCCTGGCACTTTCCCTGTAGGAGATACCGCAAGACGTTTCTGTATATTGGGCACTGCGCTCTGCAGGGTGTTAGCAGAGACTTTCCCGGGACAGTGAAACCCTATGTCAGAGACACTGAGAAGAAGCCCCAACGTTCCTTCCAGTCATTTTCAGTGTGGGTGCCTTCTCCACATGGTTCCTGGTTTCACTGCAGCTCTGAAGAGAATGTTAGCAAAGAGGTAACCGGGACAGTGAAAACAGTACTCAAAGACAGGGAGAGCAAGCTCTACATTACTCTCTTGGCACTTTGGATGTGGGACATACAGCGAGATGTTTGCTGCTTTTACATTTGGCTGTTGGGAGATTTACAGCACAAAGATATCTAGTTGATTTGAAGCAGTTCCGAGAAAGTCTAAACATAATCCCCACTTCTCCCTCCTGGCACTTTCCATGTGTGAGATATAGCAGGATGTATATTGGTTTTGAGGACAACTCAATGGACAGTGTAGGGAGAAAAGGTCCTGGCTCCTTGAATGCCGTTCCTGGAGACACTAAGATCAATGTGGGAGATATGTCAAGATGTGTGTTGGTTTTGAGGACGGCTCTCTGGAGAGTCTTAGCAAAGAGGTCACACGGATAATCAGAGCAATTCTCAGAGACACTGAGACCAAGCTCCACAATTCCTCCTGGCACTTTCCCTGTAGGAGATACCGGAAGACGTTCCTGTATATTGGGCACTGCGCTCTGCAGGGTGTTAGCAGAGACTTTCCCGGGACAGTGAAACCCTATGTCAGAGACACTGAGAAGAAGCCCCAATGTTCCTTCCAGTCATTTTCAGTGTGGGTGCCTTCTCCACATGGTTCCTGGTTTCACTGCAGCTCTGAAGAGAATGTTAGCAAAGAGGTAATCGGGACAGTGAAAACTGTACTCAAAGACAGGGAGAGCAAGCTCTCTCTTGGCACTTTGGATGTGGGACATACAGCGAGATGTTTGCTGCTTTTACATTTGGCTGTTGGGAGATTTACAGCACAAAGATATCTAGTTGATTTGAAGCAGTTCTGAGAAAGTCTAAACATAATCCCCACTTCTCCCTCCTGGCACTTTCCATGTGGGAGATATAGCAGGATGTATATTGGTTTTGAGAACAACTCAATGGACAGTGTAGGGAGAAAAGGTCCTGACTCATTGAATGCCGTTTCTGGAGACACTGCGATCAATGTGGGAGATATGTCAAGATGTGTGTTGGTTTTGAGGACGGCTCTCTGGAGAGTCTTAGCAAAGAGGTCACAGGGATAATCAGAGCAATTCTCAGAGACACTGAGACCAAGCTCGACAATTCCCTCCTGGCACTTTCCCTGTAGGAGATACCGCAAGACGTTTCTGTATATTGGGCACTGCGCTCTGCAGGGTGTTAGCAGAGACTTTCCCGGGACAGTGAAACCCTATGTCAGAGACACTGAGAAGAAGCCCCAACGTTCCTTCCAGTCATTTTCAGTGTGGGTGCCTTCTCCACATGGTTCCTGGTTTCACTGCAGCTCTGAAGAGAATGTTAGCAAAGAGGTAACCGGGACAGTGAAAACAGTACTCAAAGACAGGGAGAGCAAGCTCTACATTACTCTCTTGGCACTTCGGATGTGGGACATACAGCGAGATGTTTGCTGCTTCTACATTTGGCTGTTGGGAGATTTACAGCACAAAGATATCTAGTTGATTTGAAGCAGTTCCGAGAAAGTCTAAACATAATCCCCACTTCTCCCTCCTGGCACTTTCCATGTGGGAGATATAGCAGGATGTATATTGGTTTTGAGGACAACTCAATGGACAGTGTAGGCAGAAAAGGTCCTGGCTCCTTGAATGCCGTTCCTGGAGACACTGAGATCAATGTGGGAGATATGTCAAGATGTGTGTTGGTTTTGAGGACGGCTCTCTGGAGAGTCTTAGCAAAGAGGTCACACGGATAATCAGAGCAATTCTCAGAGACACTGAGACCAAGCTCCACAATTCCTCCTGGCACTTTCCCTGTAGGAGATACCGCAAGACGTTTCTGTATATTGGGCACTGCGCTCTGCAGGGTGTTAGCAGAGACTTTCCCGGGACAGTGAAACCCTATGTCAGAGACACTGAGAAGAAGCCCCAACGTTCCTTCCAGTCATTTTCAGTGTGGGTGCCTTCTCCACATGGTTCCTGGTTTCACTGCAGCTCTGAAGAGAATGTTAGCAAAGAGGTAACCGGGACAGTGAAAACAGTACTCAAAGACAGGGAGAGCAAGCTCTCTCTTGGCACTTTGGATGTGGGATATACAGCGAGATGTTTGCTGCTTTTGGGTTTGGCTGTTGGGAGATTTACAGCACAAAGATATCTAGTTGATTTGAAGCAGTTCCGAGAAAGTCTAAACATAATCCCCACTTCTCCCTCCTGGCACTTTCCATGTGGGAGATATAGCAGGATGTATATTGGTTTTAAGGAACTGTCCCCGGAGAGTGTGGGCAGAAAAGTTCCTGGCTCAATGAATGCCGTTCCTGGAGACACTGAGATCAATGAGGGAGATATGTCAAGATGTGTGTTGGTTTTGAGGACGTCTCTCTGGAGAGTCTTAGCAAAGAGGTCACAGAGATAATCAGAGCAATTCTCAGAGACACTGAGACCAAGCTCCACAATTCCTCCTGGCACTTTCCCTGTAGGAGATACCGCAAGACGTTTCTGTATATTGGGCACAGCGCTCTGCAGGGTGTTAGCAGAGACTTTCCCGGGACAGTGAAACCCTATGTCAGAGACACTGAGAAGAAGCCCCAACGTTCCTTCCAGGCATTTTCAGTGTGGGTGCCTTCTCCACATGGTTCCTGCTTTCACTGCAGCTCTGAAGAGAATGTTAGCAAAGAGGTAACCGGGACACTGAAAACAGTACTCAAAGACAGGGAGAGCAAGCTCTACATTACTCTCTTGGCACTTTGGATGTGGGACATACAGCGAGATGTTTGCTGCTTTTGCGTTTGGCTGTTGGGAGATTTACAGCACAAAGATATCTAGTTGATTTGAAGCAGTTCCGAGAAAGTCTAAACATAATCCCCACTTCTCCCTCCTGGCACTTTCCATGTGGGAGATATAGCAGGATGTATATTGGTTTTGAGGACAACTCAATGGACAGTGTAGGGAGAAAAGGTCCTGGCTCCTTGAATGCCGTTCCTGGAGACACTGCGATCAATGTGGGAGATATGTCAAGATGTGTGTTGGTTTTGAGGACGGCTCTCTGGAGAGTCTTAGCAAAGAGGTCACACGGATAATCAGAGCAATTCTCAGAGACACTGAGACCAAGCTCCACAATTCCTCCTGGCACTTTCCCTGTAGGAGATACCGCAAGACGTTTCTGTATATTGGGCACTGCGCTCTGCAGGGTGTTAGCAGAGACTTTCCCGGGACAGTGAAACCCTATGTCAGAGACACTGAGAAGAAGCCCCAACGTTCCTTCCAGGCATTTTCAGTGTGGGTGCCTTCTCCACATGGTTCCTGGTTTCACTGCAGCTCTGAAGAGAATGTTAGCAAAGAGGTAATCGGGACAGTGAAAACAGTACTCAAAGACAGGGAGAGCAAGCTCTCTCTTGGCACTTTGGATGTGGGACATACAGCGAGATGTTTGCTGCTTTTGCGTTTGGCTGTTGGGAGATTTACAGCACAAAGATATCTAGTTGATTTGAAGCAGTTCCGAGAAAGTCTAAACATAATCCCCACTTCTCCCTCCTGGCACTTTCCATGTGGGAGATATAGCAGGATGTATATTGGTTTTGAGGACAACTCAATGGACAGTGTAGGGAGAAAAGGTCCTGGCTCCTTGAATGCCGTTCCTGGAGACACTGCGATCAATGTGGGAGATATGTCAAGATGTGTGTTGGTTTTGAGGACGGCTCTCTGGAGAGAGAGTCTTAGCAAAGAGGTCACAGGGATAATCAGAGCAATTCTCAGAGACACTGAGAACAAGATCGACAATTCCCTCCTGGCACTTTCCCTGTAGGAGATACCACAAGACGTTTCTGTATATTGGGCACTGCGCTCTGCAGGGTGTTAGCAGAGACTTTCCCGGGACAGTGAAACCCTATGTCAGAGACACTGAGAAGAAGCCCCAATGTTCCTTCCAGTCATTTTCAGTGTGGGTGCCTTCTCCACATGGTTCCTGCTTTCACTGCAGCTCTGAAGAGAATGTTAGCAAAGAGGTAACCGGGACAGTGAAAACAGTACTCAAAGACAGGGAGAGCAAGCTCTACATTACTCTCCCTGCACTTTCGATGTGGGACATACAGCGAGATGTTTGCTGCTTTTACATTTGGCTGTTGGGAGATTTACAGCACAAAGATATCTAGTTGATTTGAAGCAGTTCCGAGAAAGTCTAAACATAATCCCCACTTCTCCCTCCTGGCATTTTCCATGTGGGAGATATAGCAGGATGTATATTGGTTTTAAGGAACTGTCCCCGGAGAGTGTGGGCAGAAAAGTTCCTGGCTCAATGAATGCCGTTCCTGGAGACACTGAGATCAATGAGGGAGATATGTCAACATGTGTGTTGGTTTTGAGGACGGCTCTCTGGAGAGTCTTAGCAAAGAGGTCACACAGATAATCAGAGCAATTCTCAGAGACACTGAGACCAAGCTCGACAATTCCTCCTGGCACTTTCCCTGTAGGAGATACCGCAACACGTTTCTGTATATTGGGCACAGCGCTCTGCAGGGTGTTAGCAGAGACTTTCCCGGGACAGTGAAACCCTATGTCAGAGACACTGAGAAGAAGCCCCAACGTTCCTTCCAGTCATTTTCAGTGTGGGTGCCTTCTCCACATGGTTCCTGGTTTCACTGCAGCTCTGAAGAGAATGTTAGCAAAGAGGTAACCGGGACACTGAAAACAGTACTCAAAGACAGGGAGAGCAAGCTCTACATTACTCTCTTGGCACTTTGGATGTGGGACATACAGCGAGATGTTTGCTGCTTTTGAGTTTGGCTGTTGGGAGATTTACAGCACAAAGATATCTAGTTGATTTGAAGCAGTTCCGAGAAAGTCTAAACATAATCCCCACTTCTCCCTCCTGGCATTTTCCATGTGGGAGATATAGCAGGATCTATATTGGTTTTGAGGACAACTCAATGGACAGTGTAGGGAGAAAAGGTCCTGGCTCCTTGAATGCCGTTCCTGGAGACACTGCGATCAATGTGGGAGATATGTCAAGATGTGTGTTGGTTTTGAGGACGGCTCTCTGGAGAGTCTTAGCAAAGAGGTCACACGGATAATCAGAGCAATTCTCAGAGACACTGCGACCAAGCTCCACAATTCCTCCTGGCACTTTCCCTGTAGGAGATACAGCAAGACGTTTCTGTATATTGGGCACAGCGCTCTGCAGGGTGTTAGCAGAGACTTTCCCGGGACAGTGAAACCCTATGTCAGAGACACTGAGAAGAAGCCCCAACGTTCCTTCCAGTCATTTTCAGTGTGGGTGCCTTCTCCACACGGTTCCTGGTTTCACTGCAGCTCTGAAGAGAATGTTAGCAAAGAGGTAACCGGGACAGTGAAAACAGTACTCAAAGACAGGGAGAGCAAGCTCTCTCGGCACTTTGGATGTGGGACATACAGCGAGATGTTTGCTGCTTTTGCGTTTGGCTGTTGGGAGATTTACAGCACAAAGATATCTAGTTGATTTGAAGCAGTTCCGAGAAAGTCTAAACATAATCCCCACTTCTCCCTCCTGGCATTTTCCATGTGGGAGATATAGCAGGATGTATATTGGTTTTAAGGAACTGTCCCCGGAGAGTGTGGGCAGAAAAGTTCCTGGCTCCTTGAATGCCGTTCCTGGAGACACTGAGATCAATGAGGGAGATATGTCAAGATGTGTGTTGGTTTTGAGGACGGCTCTCTGGAGAGTCTTAGCAAAGAGGTCACAGAGATAATCAGAGCTATTCTCAGAGACACTGAGACCAAGCTCCACAATTCCTCCTGGCACTTTCCCTGTAGGAGATACCGCAAGACGTTTCTGTATATTGGGCACAGCGCTCTGCAGGGTGTTAGCAGAGACTTTCCCGGGACAGTGAAACCCTATGTCAGAGACACTGAGAAGAAGCCCCAATGTTCCTTCCAGTCATTTTCAGTGTGGGTGCCTTCTCCACATGGTTCCTGCTTTCACTGCAGCTCTGAAGAGAATGTTAGCAAAGAGGTAACCGGGACAGTGAAAACAGTACTCAAAGACAGGGAGAGCAAGCTCTACATTACTCTCTTGGCACTTTGGATGTGGGACATACAGCGAGATGTTTGCTGCTTTTGCGTTTGGCTGTTGGGAGATTTACAGCACAAAGATATCTAGTTGATTTGAAGCAGTTCCGAGAAAGTCTAAACATAATCCTCACTTTTCCCTCCTGGCACTTTCCATGTGGGAGATATAGCAGGATGTATATTGGTTTTGAGGACAACTCAATGGACAGTGTAGGCAGAAAAGGTCCTGGCTCCTTGAATGCCGTTCCTGGAGACACTGAGATCAATGTGGGAGATATGTCAAGATGTGTGTTGGTTTTGAGGACGGCTCTCTGGAGAGTCTTAGCAAAGAGGTCACACGGATAATCAGAGCAATTCTCAGAGACACTGAGACCAAGCTCCACAATTCCTCCTGGCACTTTCCCTGTAGGAGATACCGCAAGACGTTTCTGTATATTGGGCACTGCGCTCTGCAGGGTGTTAGCAGAGACTTTCCCGGGACAGTGAAACCCTATGTCAGAGACACTGAGAAGAAGCCCCAACGTTCCTTCCAGGCATTTTCAGTGTGGGTGCCTTCTCCACATGGTTCCTGGTTTCACTGCAGCTCTGAAGAGAATGTTAGCAAAGAGGTAACCGGGACAGTGAAAACAGTACTCAAAGACAGGGAGAGCAAGCTCTCTCTTGGCACTTTGGATGTGGGACATACAGCGAGATGTTTGCTGCTTTTACATTTGGCTGTTGGGAGATTTACAGCACAAAGATATCTAGTTGATTTGAAGCAGTTCCGAGAAAGTCTAAACATAATCCCCACTTCTCCCTCCTGGCATTTTCCATGTGGGAGATATAGCAGGATGTATATTGGTTTTAAGGAACTGTCCCCGGAGAGTGTGGGCAGAAAAGTTCCTGGCTCAATGAATGCCGTTCCTGGAGACACTGAGATCAATGAGGGAGATATGTCAAGATGTGTGTTGGTTTTGAGGACGGCTCTCTGGAGAGTCTTAGCAAAGAGGTCACAGAGATAATCAGAGCAATTCTCAGAGACACTGAGACCAAGCTCGACAATTCCTCCTGGCACTTTCCCTGTAGGAGATACCGCAACACGTTTCTGTATATTGGGCACAGCGCTCTGCAGGGTGTTAGCAGAGACTTTCCCGGGACAGTGAAACCCTATGTCAGAGACACTGAGAAGAAGCCCCAACGTTCCTTCCAGGCATTTTCAGTGTGGGTGCCTTCTCCACATGGTTCCTGCTTTCACTGCAGCTCTGAAGAGAATGTTAGCAAAGAGGTAACCGGGACACTGAAAACAGTACTCAAAGACAGGGAGAGCAAGCTCTACATTACTCTCTTGGCACTTTGGATGTGGGACATACAGCGAGATGTTTGCTGCTTTTGCGTTTGGCTGTTGGGAGATTTACAGCACAAAGATATCTAGTTGATTTGAAGCAGTTCCGAGAAAGTCTAAACATAATCCCCACTTCTCCCTCCTGGCATTTTCCATGTGGGAGATATAGCAGGATGTATATTGGTTTTGAGGACAACTCAATGGACAGTGTAGGGAGAAAAGGTCCTGGCTCCTTGAATGCTGTTCCTGGAGACACTGCGATCAATGTGGGAGATATGTCAAGATGTGTGTTTGTTTTGAGGACGGCTCTCTGGAGAGTCTTAGCAAAGAGGTCACACGGATAATCAGAGCAATCCTCAGAGACACTGAGACCAAGCTCCACAATTCCTCCTGGCACTTTCCCTGTAGGAGATACAGCAAGACGTTTCTGTATATTAGGCACAGCGCTCTGCAGGGTGTTAGCAGAGACTTTCCCGGGACAGTGAAACCCTATGTCAGAGACACTGAGAAGAAGCCCCAATGTTCCTTCCAGGCATTTTCAGTGTGGGTGCCTTCTCCACATGGTTCCTGCTTTCACTGGAGCTCTGAAGAGAATGTTAGCAAAGAGGTAACCGGGACAGTGAAAACAGTACTCAAAGACAGGGAGAGCAAGCTCTACATTACTCTCTTGGCACTTTGGATGTGGGACATACAGCGAGATGTTTGCTGCTTTTACATTTGGCTGTTGGGAGATTTACAGCACAAAGATATCTAGTTGATTTGAAGCAGTTCCGAGAAAGTCTAAACATAATCCCCACTTCTCCCTCCTGGCACTTTCCATGTGGGAGATATAGCAGGATGTATATTGGTTTTAAGGAACTGTCCCCGGAGAGTGTGGGCAGAAAAGTTCCTGGCTCCTTGAATGCCGTTCCTGGAGACACTAAGATCAATGAGGGAGATATGTCAAGATGTGTGTTGGTTTTGAGGACGGCTCTCTGGAGAGTCTTAGCAAAGAGGTCACACGGATAATCAGAGCAATTCTCAGAGACACTGAGACCAAGCTCGACAATTCCTCCTGGCACTTTCCCTGTAGGAGATACAGCAAGACGTTTCTGTATATTGGGCACAGCGCTCTGCAGGGTGTTAGCAGAGACTTTCCCGGGACAGTGAAACCCTATGTCAGAGACACTGAGAAGAAGCCCCAACGTTCCTTCCAGTCATTTTCAGTGTGGGTGCCTTCTCCACACGGTTCCTGCTTTCACTGCAGCTCTGAAGAGAATGTTAGCAAAGAGGTAACCGGGACAGTGAAAACAGTAGTCAAAGACAGGGAGAGCAAGCTCTCTCTTGGCACTTTGGATGTGGGACATACAGCGAGAGGTTTGCTGCTTTTGCGTTTGGCTGTTGGGAGATTTACAGCACAAAGATATCTAGTTGATTTGAAGCAGTTCTGAGAAAGTCTAAACATAATCCCCACTTCTCCCTCCTGGCACTTTCCATGTGGGAGATATAGCAGGATGTATATTGGTTTTAAGGAACTGTCCCCGGAGAGTGTGGGCAGAAAAGTTCCTGGCTCCTTGAATGCCGTTCCTGGAGACACTGCGATCAATGAGGGAGATATGTCAACATGTGTGTTGGTTTTGAGGACGGCTCTCTGGAGAGTCTTAGCAAAGAGGTCACACGGATAATCAGAGCAATTCTCAGAGACACTGAGACCAAGCTCCACAATTCCTCCTGGCACTTTCCCTGTAGGAGATACCGCAAGACGTTTCTGTATATTGGGCACAGCGCTCTGCAGGGTGTTAGCAGAGACTTTCCCGGGACAGTGAAACCCTATGTCAGAGACACTGAGAAGAAGCCCCAATGTTCCTTCCAGGCATTTTCAGTGTGGGTGCCTTCTCCACATGGTTCCTGGTTTCACTGCAGCTCTGAAGAGAATGTTAGCAAAGAGGTAACCGGGACAGTGAAAACAGTACTCAAAGACAGGGAGAGCAAGCTCTCTCTTGGCACTTTGGATGTGGGACATACAGCGAGATGTTTGCTGCTTTTGCGTTTGGCTGTTGGGAGATTTACAGCACAAAGATATCTAGTTGATTTGAAGCAGTTCCGAGAAAGTCTAAACATAATCCCCACTTCTCCCTCCTGGCATTTTCCATGTGGGAGATATAGCAGGATGTATATTGGTTTTAAGGAACTGTCCCCGGAGAGTGTGGGCAGAAAAGTTCCTGGCTCAATGAATGCCGTTCCTGGAGACACTGAGATCAATGGGGAGATATGTCAAGATCTGTGTGTTGGTTTTGAGGACGGCTCTCTGGAGAGTCTTAGCAAAGAGGTCACAGAGATAATCAGAGCAATTCTCAGAGACACTGAGACCAAGCTCCACAATTCCTCCTGGCACTTTCCCTGTAGGAGATACCGCAAGACGTTTCTGTATATTGGGCACAGCGCTCTGCAGGGTGTTAGCAGAGACTTTCCCGGGACAGTGAAACCCTATGTCAGAGACACTGAGAAGAAGCCCCAATGTTCCTTCCAGTCATTTTCAGTGTGGGTGCCTTCTCCACATGGTTCCTGGTTTCACTGCAGCTCTGAAGAGAATGTTAGCAAAGAGGTCACTGGGACAGTGAAAACAGTACTCAAAGACAGGGAGAGCAAGCTCTACATTACTCTCTTGGCACTTTGGATGTGGGACATACAGCGAGATGTTTGCTGCTTTTGGGTTTGGCTGTTGGGAGATTTACAGCACAAAGATATCTAGTTGATTTGAAGCAGTTCTGAGAAAGTCTAAACATAATCCCCACTTTTCCCTCCTGGCACTTTCCATGTGGGAGATATAGCAGGATGTATATTGGTTTTAAGGAACTGTCCCCGGAGAGTGTGGGCAGAAAAGTTCCTGGCTCCTTGAATGCCGTTCCTGGAGACACTAAGATCAATGAGGGAGATATGTCAACATGTGTGTTGGTTTTGAGGACGGCTCTCTGGAGAGTCTTAGCAAAGAGGTCACACGGATAATCAGAGCAATTCTCAGAGACACTGAGACCAAGCTCGACAATTCCTCCTGGCACTTTCCCTGTAGGAGATACCGCAAGACGTTTCTGTATATTGGGCACAGCGCTCTGCAGGGTGTTAGCAGAGACTTTCCCGGGACAGTGAAACCCTATGTCAGAGACACTGAGAAGAAGCCCCAACGTTCCTTCCAGTCATTTTCAGTGTGGGTGCCTTCTCCACACGGTTCCTGGTTTCACTGCAGCTCTGAAGAGAATGTTAGCAAAGAGGTAACCGGGACAGTGAAAACAGTAGTCAAAGACAGGGAGAGCAAGCTCTCTCTTGGCACTTTGGATGTGGGACATACAGCGAGATGTTTGCTGCTTTTGCGTTTGGCTGTTGGGAGATTTACAGCACAAAGATATCTAGTTGATTTGAAGCAGTTCCGAGAAAGTCTAAACATAATCCCCACTTCTCCCTCCTGGCATTTTCCATGTGGGAGATATAGCAGGATGTATATTGGTTTTAAGGAACTGTCCCCGGAGAGTGTGGGCAGAAAAGTTCCTGGCTCCTTGAATGCCGTTCCTGGAGACACTGAGATCAATGAGGGAGATATGTCAAGATGTGTGTTGGTTTTGAGGACGGCTCTCTGGAGAGTCTTAGCAAAGAGGTCACACGGATAATCAGAGCAATTCTCAGAGACACTGAGACCAAGCTCCACAATTCCTCCTGGCACTTTCCCTGTAGGAGATACCGCAAGACGTTTCTGTATATTGGGCACAGCGCTCTGCAGGGTGTTAGCAGAGACTTTCCCGGGACAGTGAAACCCTATGTCAGAGACACTGAGAAGAAGCCCCAACGTTCCTTCCAGTCATTTTCAGTGTGGGTGCCTTCTCCACATGGTTCCTGGTTTCACTGCAGCTCTGAAGAGAATGTTAGCAAAGAGGTAACTGGGACACTGAAAACAGTACTCAAAGACAGGGAGAGCAAGCTCTACATTACTCTCTTGGCACTTTGGATGTGGGACATACAGCGAGATGTTTGCTGCTTTTGGGTTTGGCTGTTGGGAGATTTACAGCACAAAGATATCTAGTTGATTTGAAGCAGTTCCGAGAAAGTCTAAACATAATCCCCACTTCTCCCTCCTGGCACTTTCCATGTGGGAGATATAGCAGGATGTATATTGGTTTTGAGGACAACTCAATGGACAGTGTAGGGAGAAAAGGTCCTGGCTCATTGAATGCCGTTCATGGAGACACTGAGATCAATGTGGGAGATATGTCAAGATGTGTGTTGGTTTTGAGGACGGCTCTCTGGAGAGTCTTAGCAAAGAGGTCACACGGATAATCAGAGCAATTCTCAGAGACACTGAGACCAAGCTCCACAATTCCTCCTGGCACTTTCCCTGTAGGAGATACCGCAAGACGTTTCTGTATATTGGGCACTGCGCTCTGCAGGGTGTTAGCAGAGACTTTCCCGGGACAGTGAAACCCTATGTCAGAGACACTGAGAAGAAGCCCCAATGTTCCTTCCAGTCATTTTCAGTGTGGGTGCCTTCTCCACATGGTTCCTGGTTTCACTGCAGCTCTGAAGAGAATGTTAGCAAAGAGGTAACCGGGACAGTGAAAACAGTACTCAAAGACAGGGAGAGCAAGCTCTCTCTTGGCACTTTGGATGTGGGACATACAGCGAGATGTATGCTGCTTTTACATTTGGCTGTTGGGAGATTTACAGCACAAAGATATCTAGTTGATTTGAAGCAGTTCCGAGAAAGTCTAAACATAATCCCCACTTCTCCCTCCTGGCATTTTCCATGTGGGAGATATAGCAGGATGTATATTGGTTTTAAGGAACTGTCCCCGGAGAGTGTGGGCAGAAAAGTTCCTGGCTCAATGAATGCCGTTCCTGGAGACACTGAGATCAATGAGGGAGATATGTCAAGATGTGTGTTGGTTTTGAGGACGTCTCTCTGGAGAGTCTTAGCAAAGAGGTCACAGAGATAATCAGAGCAATTCTCAGAGACACTGAGACCAAGCTCGACAATTCCTCCTGGCACTTTCCCTGTAGGAGATACCGCAACACGTTTCTGTATATTGGGCACAGCGCTCTGCAGGGTGTTAGCAGAGACTTTCCCGGGACAGTGAAACCCTATGTCAGAGACACTGAGAAGAAGCCCCAACGTTCCTTCCAGGCATTTTCAGTGTGGGTGCCTTCTCCACATGGTTCCTGCTTTCACTGCAGCTCTGAAGAGAATGTTAGCAAAGAGGTAACCGGGACACTGAAAACAGTACTCAAAGACAGGGAGAGCAAGCTCTACATTACTCTCTTGGCACTTTGGATGTGGGACATACAGCGAGATGTTTGCTGCTTTTGCGTTTGGCTGTTGGGAGATTTACAGCACAAAGATATCTAGTTGATTTGAAGCAGTTCCGAGAAAGTCTAAACATAATCCCCACTTCTCCCTCCTGGCATTTTCCATGTGGGAGATATAGCAGGATGTATATTGGTTTTAAGGAACTGTCCCCGGAGAGTGTGGGCAGAAAAGTTCCTGGCTCAATGAATGCCGTTCCTGGAGACACTGAGATCAATGAGGGAGATATGTCAAGATGTGTGTTGGTTTTGAGGACGGCTCTCTGGAGAGTCTTAGCAAAGAGGTCACAGAGATAATCAGAGCAATTCTCAGAGACACTGAGACCAAGCTCGACAATTCCTCCTGGCACTTTCCCTGTAGGAGATACCGCAAGACGTTTCTGTATATTGGGCACAGCGCTCTGCAGGGTGTTAGCAGAGACTTTCCCGGGACAGTGAAACCCTATGTCAGAGACACTGAGAAGAAGCCCCAATGTTCCTTCCAGTCATTTTCAGTGTGGGTGCCTTCTCCACATGGTTCCTGCTTTCACTGCAGCTCTGAAGAGAATGTTAGCAAAGAGGTAACCGGGACAGTGAAAACAGTACTCAAAGACAGGGAGAGCAAGCTCTACATTACTCTCTTGGCACTTTGGATGTGGGACATACAGCGAGATGTTTGCTGCTTTTGCGTTTGGCTGTTGGGAGATTTACAGCACAAAGATATCTAGTTGATTTGAAGCAGTTCCGAGAAAGTCTAAACATAATCCCCACTTCTCCCTCCTGGCATTTTCCATGTGGGAGATATAGCAGGATGTATATTGGTTTTAAGGAACTGTCCCCGGAGAGTGTGGGCAGAAAAGTTCCTGGCTCAATGAATGCCGTTCCTGGAGACACTGAGATCAATGAGGGAGATATGTCAAGATGTGTGTTGGTTTTGAGGACGGCTCTCTGGAGAGTCTTAGCAAAGAGGTCACAGAGATAATCAGAGCAATTCTCAGAGACACTGAGACCAAGCTCGACAATTCCTCCTGGCACTTTCCCTGTAGGAGATACCGCAAGACGTTTCTGTATATTGGGCACAGCGCTCTGCAGGGTGTTAGCAGAGACTTTCCCGGGACAGTGAAACCCTATGTCAGAGACACTGAGAAGAAGCCCCAATGTTCCTTCCAGTCATTTTCAGTGTGGGTGCCTTCTCCACATGGTTCCTGCTTTCACTGCAGCTCTGAAGAGAATGTTAGCAAAGAGGTAACCGGGACAGTGAAAACAGTACTCAAAGACAGGGAGAGCAAGCTCTACATTACTCTCTTGGCACTTTGGATGTGGGACATACAGCGAGATGTTTGCTGCTTTTGCGTTTGGCTGTTGGGAGATTTACAGCACAAAGATATCTAGTTGATTTGAAGCAGTTCCGAGAAAGTCTAAACATAATCCCCACTTCTCCCTCCTGGCACTTTCCATGTGGGAGATATAGCAGGATGTATATTGGTTTTAAGGAACTGTCCCCGGAGAGTGTGGGCAGAAAAGTTCCTGGCTCCTTGAATGCCGTTCCTGGAGACACTAAGATCAATGAGGGAGATATGTCAAGATGTGTGTTGGTTTTGAGGACGGCTCTCTGGAGAGTCTTAGCAAAGAGGTCACACGGATAATCAGAGCAATTCTCAGAGACACTGAGACCAAGCTCGACAATTCCTCCTGGCACTTTCCCTGTAGGAGATACAGCAAGACGTTTCTGTATATTGGGCACAGCGCTCTGCAGGGTGTTAGCAGAGACTTTCCCGGGACAGTGAAACCCTATGTCAGAGACACTGAGAAGAAGCCCCAACGTTCCTTCCAGTCATTTTCAGTGTGGGTGCCTTCTCCACACGGTTCCTGGTTTCACTGCAGCTCTGAAGAGAATGTTAGCAAAGAGGTAACCGGGACAGTGAAAACAGTAGTCAAAGACAGGGAGAGCAAGCTCTCTCTTGGCACTTTGGATGTGGGACATACAGCGAGATGTTTGCTGCTTTTGCGTTTGGCTGTTGGGAGATTTACAGCACAAAGATATCTAGTTGATTTGAAGCAGTTCCGAGAAAGTCTAAACATAATCCCCACTTCTCCCTCCTGGCACTTTCCATGTGGGAGATATAGCAGGATGTATATTGGTTTTAAGGAACTGTCCCCGGAGCGTGTGGGCAGAAAAGTTCCTGGCTCCTTGAATGCCGTTCCTGGAGACACTGCGATCAATGAGGGAGATATGTCAACATGTGTGTTGGTTTTGAGGACGGCTCTCTGGAGAGTCTTAGCAAAGAGGTCACAGAGATAATCAGAGCAATTCTCAGAGACACTGAGACCAAGCTCCACAATTCCTCCTGGCACTTTCCCTGTAGGAGATACCGCAAGACGTTTCTGTATATTGGGCACAGCGCTCTGCAGGGTGTTAGCAGAGACTTTCCCGGGACAGTGAAACCCTATGTCAGAGACACTGAGAAGAAGCCCCAATGTTCCTTCCAGTCATTTTCAGTGTGGGTGCCTTCTCCACATGGTTCCTGGTTTCACTGCAGCTCTGAAGAGAATGTTAGCAAAGAGGTAACCGGGACAGTGAAAACAGTACTCAAAGACAGGGAGAGCAAGCTCTCTCTTGGCACTTTGGATGTGGGACATACAGCGAGATGTTTGCTGCTTTTGCGTTTGGCTGTTGGGAGATTTACAGCACAAAGATATCTAGTTGATTTGAAGCAGTTCCGAGAAAGTCTAAACATAATCCCCACTTCTCCCTCCTGGCATTTTCCATGTGGGAGATATAGCAGGATGTATATTGGTTTTAAGGAACTGTCCCCGGAGAGTGTGGGCAGAAAAGTTCCTGGCTCAATGAATGCCGTTCCTGGAGACACTGAGATCAATGTGGGAGATATGTCAAGATGTGTGTTGGTTTTGAGGACGGCTCTCTGGAGAGTCTTAGCAAAGAGGTCACACGGATAATCAGAGCAATTCTCAGAGACACTGAGACCAAGCTCCACAATTCCTCCTGGCACTTTCCCTGTAGGAGATACCGCAAGACGTTTCTGTATATTGGGCACTGCGCTCTGCAGGGTGTTAGCAGAGACTTTCCCGGGACAGTGAAACCCTATGTCAGAGACACTGAGAAGAAGCCCCAATGTTCCTTCCAGTCATTTTCAGTGTGGGTGCCTTCTCCACATGGTTCCTGGTTTCACTGCAGCTCTGAAGAGAATGTTAGCAAAGAGGTAATCGGGACAGTGAAAACAGTAGTCAAAGACAGGGAGAGCAAGCTCTCTCTTGGCACTTTGGATGTGGGACATACAGCGAGATGTTTGCTGCTTTTACATTTGGCTGTTGGGAGATTTACAGCACAAAGATATCTAGTTGATTTGAAGCAGTTCCGAGAAAGTCTAAACATAATCCCCACTTCTCCCTCCTGGCATTTTCCATGTGGGAGATATAGCAGGATGTATATTGGTTTTAAGGAACTGTCCCCGGAGAGTGTGGGCAGAAAAGTTCCTGGCTCCTTGAATGCCGTTCCTGGAGACACTGAGATCAATGAGGGAGATATGTCAAGATGTGTGTTGGTTTTGAGGACGGCTCTCTGGAGAGTCTTAGCAAAGAGGTCACAGGGATAATCAGAGCAATTCTCAGAGACACTGAGTACTGTTTTCACTGTCCCGGTTACCTCTTTGCTAACATTCTCTTCAGAGCTGCAGTGAAACCAGGAACCGTGTGGAGAAGGCACCCACACTGAAAATGCCTGGAAGGAACGTTGGGGCTTCTTCTCAGTGTCTCTGACATAGGGTTTCACTGTCCCGGGAAAGTCTCTGCTAACACCCTGCAGAGCGCAGTGCCCAATATACAGAAACGTCTTGCGGTATCTCCTACAAGGAAAGTGCCAAGAGGGAATTGTCGATCTTGTTCTCAGTGTCTCTCACCCTGCAGAGCACTGTGCCCTATATACACAAAAATCTTGCGCTATCTCCAACATGTAAAGTGCCAGGAGAGAATTGCAGGAATTCATCGCAGTGCTCCAAGAATGGCATTCAATGTGCCAGAAACTTTCCTGCCTACAGTCTCCAGGGAGATTTCCTCAAAACCAATAAGCATCCCGCTATATGTCCTAAATGGAAAGTGTCAGGAGGGAAATATAGGACTTGCTCTGCCTATCTTTGAATACTGCTTTCTACTCTCCTGGTTAAGTCTTTGCTAACATTCTCTCCAGGGAGTTGCCCTCAAAACCAACACACATCTTGACATATCTCCCACATGGAAAGTGCCAGCAGGGAAAAATGGGGACTGTTCTTAGACTCAATAGGATCTGCTTCAAGTCACCTAGTTATCTCCTTGGCTACATTCTTCAAAGAGATAGGGGCAAAACAATCAAAAAAATCATCTTGCTGTGTCTCCAACATGGAAAGTGCCAGGAGGGAATTCTAGGGCTTGTTCCCAGTGTCTCTCAGAATTGTTCTCATGACCCTGGCTACATCTCTGCTAAGACGCTTGCATTGCCCAGAGACCTACGACATCTTTGGGCGTGGAACCAGTCTCCAGATATATGGCCATTTTTGTGCCTGGCGCGGCGCCAAGTGGGAAAGGGTGGTTTTGAGGCTGAAGGCCCCAGGAAAGCCTGCAGCCCCCAGGTGTGTGGGGCTACGTAAGCGGTTCCCAAAGAGCTTTAGAACAAGGCATAGTTTTCCTTGCTGGCTGTTTGGGCGTGGGACCAATCTCAAGACATATGGCCATTTCTGTGCCTGGCGCGGCGCCAAGTGGGAAAGGGTGGTTTTGAGGCTGAAGGCCCCAGGAAAGCCTGCAGCCCCCAGGTGTGTGGGGCTACGTAAGCGGTTCCCAAAGAGCTTTAGAAGAAGGCATAGTTTTCCCTGCTGGCTCTTTGGGCGTGGGACCAATCTCCAGACATATGGCCATTTTTGTGCCTGGCGCGGCGCCAAGTGGGAAAGGGTGGTTTTGAGGCTGAAGGCCCCAGGAAAGCCTGCAGCCCCCAGGTCTGTGGGGCTACGTAAGCGGTTCCCAAAGAGCTTTAGAACAAGGCATAGTTTTCCCTGCTGGCTCTCTGGGCGTGGGACCAATCTACAGACATATGGCCATTTCTGTGCCTGGCGTGGTGCCAAGAGGGAAAGGGTGGTTTTGAGGCTGAAGGCAGCAGGAAAGCCTGCAGCCCCCAGGTGTGTGGGGCTACGCAAGCGGTTCCCAAAGAGCTTTAGAACAAGGCATAGTTTTCCCTGCTGGCTCTTTGGGCATGGGACCAATCTCCAGACATATGGCCATTTTTGTGCCTGGCGCGGCGCCAAGTGGGAAAGGGTGGTTTTGAGGCTGAAGGCAGCAGGAAAGCCTGCAGCCCCCAGGTGTGTGGGGCTACGCAAGCGGTTCCCAAAGAGCTTTAGAACAAGGCATAGTTTTCCCTGCTGGCTCTTTGGGCATGGGACCAAACTCCAGACATGTGGCCATTTTGGGGCCTGGTGCGGCCCCAAGTGGGAAAGGGTGGTTTTGAGGCTGAAGGCAGCAGGAAAGCCTGCAGCCCCCAGGTCTGTGGGGCTACGCAAGCGGTTCCCAAAGAGCTTTAGAACAAGGCATAGTTTTCCCTGCTGGCTCTTTGGGCGTGGGACCAATCTCCAGACATATGGCCATTTTTGTGCCTGGTGCGGCACCAAGAGGGAAAGGGTGTTATTGAGGCTGAAGGCAGCAGGAAAGCCTGCAGCCCCCAGGTCTGTGGGGCCACACAAGCGGTTCCCAAAGAGCTTTAGAACAAGGCATAGTTTTCCCTGCTGGCTCTTTGGGCGTGGGACCAGTCTCCAGACATATGGCCATTTTTGTGCCTGGCGCGGCGCCAAGTGGGAAAGGGTGGTTTTGAGGCTGAAGGCAGCAGGAAAGCCTGAAATATCTCCCTCATAGATCGCAGTGTCTCCAGGAACAGCATTCAAGGAGCCAGGAATTTTTCTGTACACACTCTCCAGGGACAGTTCCTTAAAACCAATATACATCCTCCTATATCTCCCACATGGAAAGTGCCAGGAGGGAAAAGTGAGGATTATGTTTAGACTTTCTCGGAACTGCTTCAAATCAACTAGATATCTTTGTGCTGTAAATCTCCCAACAGCCAAACGCAAAAGCAGCAAACATCTCGCTGTATGTCCCACATCCAAAGTGCCAAGAGAGTAATGTAGAGCTTGCTCTCCCTGTCTTTGACTACTGTTTTCAGTGTCCCGGTTACCTCTTTGCTAACATTCTCTTCAGAGCTGCAGTGAAAGCAGGAACCATGTGGAGAAGGCACCCACACTGAAAATGACTGGAAGGAACGTTGGGGCTTCTTCTCAGTGTCTCTGACATAGGGTTTCACTGTCCCAGGAAAGTCTCTGCTAACACCCTGCAGAGCGCAGTGCCCAATATACAGAAATGTCTTGCGGTATCTCCTACAGGGAAAGTGCCAGGAGGGAATTGTCAATCTTGTTCTCAGTGCCTCTGAGAATTGCTCTGATTATCCCTGTGACCTCTTTGCTAAGACTCTCCAGAGAGCCGTCCTCAAAACCAACACACATCTTGACATATCTCCCACATTGATCGCAGTGTCTCCAGGAACGGCATTCAAGGAGCCAGGAACTTTTCTGCCCACACTCTCCGGGGACAGTTCCTTAAAACCAGTATACATCCTGCTATATCTCCCACATGGAAAGTGCCAGGAGGGAAAAGTGGGGATTATGTTTAGACTTTCTCGGAACTGCTTCAAATCAACTAGATATCTTTGTGCTGTAAATCTCCCAACAGCCAAACGCAAAAGCAGCAAACCTCTCGCTGTATGTCCCACATCCAAAGTGCCAAGAGAGAGCTTGCTCTCCCTGTTTTGAGTACTGTTTTCACTGTCCCGGTTACCTCTTTGCTAACATTCTCTTCAGAGCTGCAGTGAAACCAGGAACCACGTGGAGAAGGCACCCACACTGAAAATGACTGGAAGGAACATTGGGGCTTCTTCTCAGTGTCTCTGACATAGGGTTTTACTGTCCCGGGAAAGTCTCTGCTAACACCCTGCAGAGCGCTGTGCCCAATATACAGAAACGTCTTGCGGTATCTCCTACAGGGAAAGTGCCAGGAGGAATTGTGGAGCTTGGTCTCAGTGTCTCTGAGAATTGCTCTGATTATCCGTGTGACCTCTTTGCTAAGACTCTCCAGAGAGCCGTCCTCAAAACCAACACACATCCTGACATATCTCCCACATTGATCGCAGTGTCTCCAGAAACGGCATTTAATGAGCCAGGAACTTTTCTCCCTACACTGTCCATTGAGTTGTCCTCAAAACCAATATACATCCTGCTATATCTCCCACATGGAAAGTGCCAGGAGGGAAAAGTGAGGATTATGTTTAGACTTTCTCGGAACTGCTTCAAATCAACTAGATATCTTTGTGCTGTAAATCTCCCAACAGCCAAATGTAAAAGCAGCAAACATCTCGCTGTATGTCCCACATCCAAAGTGCCAAGAGAGAGCTTGCTCTCCCTGTCTTTGAGTACTGTTTTCACTGTCCCAGTGACCTCTTTGCTAACATTCTCTTCAGAGCTGCAGTGAAACCAGGAACCACGTGGAGAAGGCACCCACACTGAAAATGCCTGGAAGGAACGTTGGGGCTTCTTCTCAGTGTCTCTGACATAGGGTTTCACTGTCCCGGGAAAGTCTCTGCTAACACCCTGCAGAGCGCAGTGCCCAATATACAGAAACGTCTTGCGGTATCTCCTACAGGGAAAGTGCCAGGAGGAATTGTCGAGCTTGGTCTCAGTGTCTCTGAGAATTGCTCTGATTATCCGTGTGACCTCTTTGCTAAGACTCTCCAGAGAGCCGTCCTCAAAACCAACACACATCTTGACATATCTCCCACATTGATCGCAGTGTCTCCAGGAACGGCATTCAAGGAGCCAGGAACTTTTCTGCCCACACTCTCCGGGGACAGTTCCTTAAAACCAATATACATCCTGCTATATCTCCCACATGGAAAGTGCCAGGAGGGAAAAGTGGGGATTATGTTTAGACTTTCTCGGAACTGCTTCAAATCAACTAGATATCTTTGTGCTGTAAATCTCCCAACAGCCAAACGCAAAAGCAGCAAACATCTCGCTGTATGTCCCACATCCAAAGTGCCAAGAGAGTAATGTAGAGCTTGCTCTCCCTGTCTTTGAGTACTGTTTTCACTGTCCCGGTTACCTCTTTGCTAACATTCTCTTCAGAGGTGCAGTGAAAGCAGGAACCACGTGGAGAAGGCACCCACACTGAAAATGCCTGGAAGGAACATTGGGGCTTCTTCTCAGTGTCTCTGACATAGGGTTTCACTGTCCCGGGAAAGTCTCTGCTAACACCCTGCAGAGCGCTGTGCCCAATATATAGAAACGTCTTGCGGTATCTCCTACAGGGAAAGTGACAGGAGGGAATTGTCGAGCTTGGTCTCAGTGTCTCTGAGAATTGCTCTGATTATCCCTGTGACCTCTTTGCTAAGACTCTCCAGAGAGCCATCCTCAAAACCAACACACATATTGACATATCTCCCACATTGATCGCAGTGTCTCCAGGAACGGCATTCAAGGAGCCAGGAACTTTTCTCCCTACACTGTCCATTGAGTTGTCCTCAAAACCAATATACATCCTGCTATATCTCCCACATGGAAAGTGCCAGGAGGGAGAAGTGGGGATTATGTTTAGACTTTCTCGGAACTGCTTCAAATCAACTAGATATCTTTGTGCTGTAAATCTCCCAACAGCCAAATGTAAAAGCAGCAAACATCTCGCTGTATGTCCCACATCAAAAGTGCCAAGAGAGAGCTTGCTCTCCCTGTCTTTGAGTACTGTTTTCACTGTCCCGGTTACCTCTTTGCTAACATTCTCTTCAGAGCTGCAGTGAAACCAGGAACCACGTGGAGAAGGCACCCACACTGAAAATGACTGGAAGGAACATTGGGGCTTCTTCTCAGTGTCTCTGACATAGGGTTTCACTGTCCCGGGAAAGTCTCTGCTAACACCCTGCAGAGCGCTGTGCCCAATATACAGAAACGTCTTGCGGTATCTCCTACAGGGAAAGTGCCAGGAGGAATTGTGGAGCTTGGTCTCAGTGTCTCTGAGAATTGCTCTGATTATCCGTGTGACCTCTTTGCTAAGACTCTCCAGAGAGCCGTCCTCAAAACCAACACACATCTTGACATATCTCCCACATTGATCTTAGTGTCTCCAGGAACGGCATTCAAGGAGCCAGGAACTTTTCTGCCCACACTCTCCGGGGACAGTTCCTTAAAGCCAATATACATCCTGCTATATCTCCCACATGGAAAATGCCAGGAGGGAAAAGTGGGGATTATGTTTAGACTTTCTCGGAACTGCTTCAAATCAACTAGATATCTTTGTGCTGTAAATCTCCCAACAGCCAAACGCAAAAGCAGCAAGCATCTCGCTGTATGTCCCACATCCAAAGTGCCAAGAGAGAGCTTGCTCTCCCTGTCTTTGAGTACTGTTTTCACTGTCCCGGTTACCTCTTTGCTAACATTCTCTTCAGAGCTGCAGTGAAACCAGGAACCACGTGGAGAAGGCACCCACACTGAAAATGACTGGAAGGAACATTGGGGCTCCAAGAATGGCATTCAATGTGCCAGAAACTTTCCTGCCTACAGTCTCCAGGGAGATTTCCTCAAAACCAATAAGCATCCCGCTATATGTCCTAAATGGAAAGTGTCAGGAGGGAAATATAGGACTTGCTCTGCCTATCTTTGAATACTGCTTTCTACTCTCCTGGTTAAGTCTTTGCTAACATTCTCTCCAGGGAGTTGCCCTCAAAACCAACACACATCTTGACATATCTCCCACATGGAAAGTGCCAGCAGGGAAAAATGTGGACTGTTCTTAGACTCAATAGGATCTGCTTCAAGTCACCTAGTTATCTCCTTGGCTACATTCTTCAAAGAGATAGGTGCAAAACAATCAAAAAATCATCTTGCTGTGTCTCCAACATGGAAAGTGCCAGGAGGGAATTCTAGGGCTTGTTCCCAGTGTCTCTCAGAATTGTTCTCATGACCCTGGCTACATCTCTGCTAAGACGCTTGCATTGCCCAGAGACCTACGACATCTTTGGGCGTGGAACCAGTCTCCAGATATATGGCCATTTTTGTGCCTGGCGCGGCGCCAAGAGGGAAAGGGTGGTTTTGAGGCTGAAGGCAGCAGGAAAGCCTGCAGCCCCCAGGTGTGTGGGGCTACGCAAGCGGTTCCCAAAGAGCTTTAGAACAAGGCATAGTTTTCCCTGCTGGCTCTTTGGGCGTGGGACCAATCTCCAGACATATGGCCATTTTTGTGCCTGGCGCGGCGCCAAGTGGGAAAGGGTGGTTTTGAGGCTGAAGGCCCCAGGAAAGCCTGCAGCCCCCAGGTGTGTGGGGCTACGCAAGCGGTTCCCAAAGAGCTTTAGAAGAAGGCATAGTTTTCCCTGCTGGCTCTTTGGGCGTGGGACCAATCTCCAGGGAAGGAACGTTGGGGCTTCTTCTCAGTGTCTCTGACATAGGGTTTCACTGTCCCGGGAAAGTCTCTGCTAACACCCTGCAGAGCGCAGTGCCCAATATACAGAAATGTCTTGCGGTATCTCCTACAAGGAAAGTGCCAAGAGGGAATTGTCGATCTTGTTCTCAGTGTCTCTCACCCTGCAGAGCGCTGTGCCCTATATACACAAAAATCTTGCGCTATCTCCAACATGTAAAGTGCCAGGAGAGAATTGCAGGAATTCATCGCAGTGCTCCAAGAATGGCATTCAATGTGCCAGAAACTTTCCTGCCTACAGTCTCCAGGGAGATTTCCTCAAAACCAATAAGCATCCCGCTATATGTCCTAAATGGAAAGTGTCAGGAGGGAAATATAGGACTTGCTCTGCCTATCTTTGAATACTGCTTTCTACTCTCCTGGTTAAGTCTTTGCTAACATTCTCTCCAGGGAGTTGCCCTCAAAACCAACACACATCTTGACATATCTCCCACATGGAAAGTGCCAGCAGGGAAAACTGGGGACTGTTCTTAGACTCAATAGGATCTGCTTCAAGTCACCTAGTTATCGCCTTGGCTACATTCTTCAAAGAGATAGGGGCAAAACAATCAAAAAAATCATCTTGCTGTGTCTCCAACATGGAAAGTGCCAGGAGGGAATTCTAGGGCTTGTTCCCAGTGTCTCTCAGAATTGTTCTCATGACCCTGGCTACATCTCTGCTAAGACGCTTGCATTGCCCAGAGACCTACGACATCTTTGGGCGTGGAACCAGTCTCCAGATATACAGCCATTTTTGTGCCTGGCGCGGCGCCAAGTGGGAAAGGGTGGTTTTGAGGCTGAAGGCAGCAGGAAAGCCTGCAGCCCCCAGGTCTGTGGGGCTACGCAAGCGGTTCCCAAAGAGCTTTAGAACAAGGCATAGTTTTCCCTGCTGGCTCTTTGGGCGTGGGACCAATCTATAGACATATGGCCATTTTTGTGCCTGGCGCGGCGCCAAGTGGGAAAGGGTGGTTTTGAGGCTGAAGGCCCCAGGAAAGCCTGCAGCCCCCAGGTGTGTGGGGCTACGCAAGCGGTTCCCAAAGAGCTTTAGAAGAAGGCATAGTTTTCCCTGCTGGCTCTTCGGGCGTGGGACCAATCTCCAGGGAAGGAACGTTGGGGCTTCTTCTCAGTGTCTCTGACATAGGGTTTCACTGTCCCGGGAAAGTCTCTGCTAACACCCTGCAGAGCGCAGTGCCCAATATACAGAAATGTCTTGCGGTATCTCCTACAAGGAAAGTGCCAAGAGGGAATTGTCGATCTTGTTCTCAGTGTCTCTCACCCTGCAGAGCGCTGTGCCCTATATACACAAAAATCTTGCGCTATCTCCAACATGTAAAGTGCCAGGAGAGAATTGCAGGAATTCATCGCAGTGCTCCAAGAATGGCATTCAATGTGCCAGAAACTTTCCTGCCTACAGTCTCCAGGGAGATTTCCTCAAAACCAATAAGCATCCCGCTATATGTCCTAAATGGAAAGTGTCAGGAGGGAAATATAGGACTTGCTCTGCCTATCTTTGAATACTGCTTTCTACTCTCCTGGTTAAGTCTTTGCTAACATTCTCTCCAGGGAGTTGCCCTCAAAACCAACACACATCTTGACATATCTCCCACATGGAAAGTGCCAGCAGGGAAAAATGGGGACTGTTCTTAGACTCAATAGGATCTGCTTCAAGTCACCTAGTTACCTCCTTGGCTACATTCTTCAAAGAGATAGGTGCAAAACAATCAAAAAATCATCTTGCTGTGTCTCCAACATGGAAAGTGCCAGGAGGGAATTCTAGGGCTTGTTCCCAGTGTCTCTCAGAATTGTTCTCATGACCCTGGCTACATCTCTGCTAAGACGCTTGCATTGCCCAGAGACCTACGACATCTTTGGGCGTGGAACCAGTCTCCAGATATATGGCCATTTTTGTGCCTGGCGCGGCGCCAAGTGGGAAAGGGTGGTTTTGAGGCTGAAGGCCCCAGGAAAGCCTGCAGCCCCCAGGTGTGTGGGGCTACGTAAGCGGTTCCCAAAGAGCTTTAGAACAAGGCATAGTTTTCCTTGCTGGCTGTTTGGGCGTGGGACCAATCTCAAGACATATGGCCATTTCTGTGCCTGGCGCGGCGCCAAGTGGGAAAGGGTGGTTTTGAGGCTGAAGGCCCCAGGAAAGCCTGCAGCCCCCAGGTGTGTGGGGCTACGTAAGCGGTTCCCAAAGAGCTTTAGAAGAAGGCATAGTTTTCCCTGCTGGCTCTTTGGGCGTGGGACCAATCTCCAGACATATGGCCATTTTTGTGCCTGGCGCGGCGCCAAGTGGGAAAGGGTGGTTTTGAGGCTGAAGGCCCCAGGAAAGCCTGCAGCCCCCAGGTCTGTGGGGCTACGTAAGCGGTTCCCAAAGAGCTTTAGAACAAGGCATAGTTTTCCCTGCTGGCTCTCTGGGCGTGGGACCAATCTACAGACATATGGCCATTTCTGTGCCTGGCGTGGTGCCAAGAGGGAAAGGGTGGTTTTGAGGCTGAAGGCAGCAGGAAAGCCTGCAGCCCCCAGGTGTGTGGGGCTACGCAAGCGGTTCCCAAAGAGCTTTAGAACAAGGCATAGTTTTCCCTGCTGGCTCTTTGGGCATGGGACCAATCTCCAGACATATGGCCATTTTTGTGCCTGGCGCGGCGCCAAGTGGGAAAGGGTGGTTTTGAGGCTGAAGGCAGCAGGAAAGCCTGCAGCCCCCAGGTGTGTGGGGCTACGCAAGCGGTTCCCAAAGAGCTTTAGAACAAGGCATAGTTTTCCCTGCTGGCTCTTTGGGCATGGGACCAAACTCCAGACATGTGGCCATTTTGGGGCCTGGTGCGGCCCCAAGTGGGAAAGGGTGGTTTTGAGGCTGAAGGCAGCAGGAAAGCCTGCAGCCCCCAGGTCTGTGGGGCTACGCAAGCGGTTCCCAAAGAGCTTTAGAACAAGGCATAGTTTTCCCTGCTGGCTCTTTGGGCGTGGGACCAATCTCCAGACATATGGCCATTTTTGTGCCTGGTGCGGCACCAAGAGGGAAAGGGTGTTATTGAGGCTGAAGGCAGCAGGAAAGCCTGCAGCCCCCAGGTCTGTGGGGCCACACAAGCGGTTCCCAAAGAGCTTTAGAACAAGGCATAGTTTTCCCTGCTGGCTCTTTGGGCGTGGGACCAGTCTCCAGACATATGGCCATTTTTGTGCCTGGCGCGGCGCCAAGTGGGAAAGGGTGGTTTTGAGGCTGAAGGCAGCAGGAAAGCCTGAAATATCTCCCTCATAGATCGCAGTGTCTCCAGGAACAGCATTCAAGGAGCCAGGAATTTTTCTGTACACACTCTCCAGGGACAGTTCCTTAAAACCAATATACATCCTCCTATATCTCCCACATGGAAAGTGCCAGGAGGGAAAAGTGAGGATTATGTTTAGACTTTCTCGGAACTGCTTCAAATCAACTAGATATCTTTGTGCTGTAAATCTCCCAACAGCCAAACGCAAAAGCAGCAAACATCTCGCTGTATGTCCCACATCCAAAGTGCCAAGAGAGTAATGTAGAGCTTGCTCTCCCTGTCTTTGACTACTGTTTTCAGTGTCCCGGTTACCTCTTTGCTAACATTCTCTTCAGAGCTGCAGTGAAAGCAGGAACCATGTGGAGAAGGCACCCACACTGAAAATGACTGGAAGGAACGTTGGGGCTTCTTCTCAGTGTCTCTGACATAGGGTTTCACTGTCCCAGGAAAGTCTCTGCTAACACCCTGCAGAGCGCAGTGCCCAATATACAGAAATGTCTTGCGGTATCTCCTACAGGGAAAGTGCCAGGAGGGAATTGTCAATCTTGTTCTCAGTGCCTCTGAGAATTGCTCTGATTATCCCTGTGACCTCTTTGCTAAGACTCTCCAGAGAGCCGTCCTCAAAACCAACACACATCTTGACATATCTCCCACATTGATCGCAGTGTCTCCAGGAACGGCATTCAAGGAGCCAGGAACTTTTCTGCCCACACTCTCCGGGGACAGTTCCTTAAAACCAGTATACATCCTGCTATATCTCCCACATGGAAAGTGCCAGGAGGGAAAAGTGGGGATTATGTTTAGACTTTCTCGGAACTGCTTCAAATCAACTAGATATCTTTGTGCTGTAAATCTCCCAACAGCCAAACGCAAAAGCAGCAAACCTCTCGCTGTATGTCCCACATCCAAAGTGCCAAGAGAGAGCTTGCTCTCCCTGTTTTGAGTACTGTTTTCACTGTCCCGGTTACCTCTTTGCTAACATTCTCTTCAGAGCTGCAGTGAAACCAGGAACCACGTGGAGAAGGCACCCACACTGAAAATGACTGGAAGGAACATTGGGGCTTCTTCTCAGTGTCTCTGACATAGGGTTTTACTGTCCCGGGAAAGTCTCTGCTAACACCCTGCAGAGCGCTGTGCCCAATATACAGAAACGTCTTGCGGTATCTCCTACAGGGAAAGTGCCAGGAGGAATTGTGGAGCTTGGTCTCAGTGTCTCTGAGAATTGCTCTGATTATCCGTGTGACCTCTTTGCTAAGACTCTCCAGAGAGCCGTCCTCAAAACCAACACACATCCTGACATATCTCCCACATTGATCGCAGTGTCTCCAGAAACGGCATTTAATGAGCCAGGAACTTTTCTCCCTACACTGTCCATTGAGTTGTCCTCAAAACCAATATACATCCTGCTATATCTCCCACATGGAAAGTGCCAGGAGGGAAAAGTGAGGATTATGTTTAGACTTTCTCGGAACTGCTTCAAATCAACTAGATATCTTTGTGCTGTAAATCTCCCAACAGCCAAATGTAAAAGCAGCAAACATCTCGCTGTATGTCCCACATCCAAAGTGCCAAGAGAGAGCTTGCTCTCCCTGTCTTTGAGTACTGTTTTCACTGTCCCAGTGACCTCTTTGCTAACATTCTCTTCAGAGCTGCAGTGAAACCAGGAACCACGTGGAGAAGGCACCCACACTGAAAATGCCTGGAAGGAACGTTGGGGCTTCTTCTCAGTGTCTCTGACATAGGGTTTCACTGTCCCGGGAAAGTCTCTGCTAACACCCTGCAGAGCGCAGTGCCCAATATACAGAAACGTCTTGCGGTATCTCCTACAGGGAAAGTGCCAGGAGGAATTGTCGAGCTTGGTCTCAGTGTCTCTGAGAATTGCTCTGATTATCCGTGTGACCTCTTTGCTAAGACTCTCCAGAGAGCCGTCCTCAAAACCAACACACATCTTGACATATCTCCCACATTGATCGCAGTGTCTCCAGGAACGGCATTCAAGGAGCCAGGAACTTTTCTGCCCACACTCTCCGGGGACAGTTCCTTAAAACCAATATACATCCTGCTATATCTCCCACATGGAAAGTGCCAGGAGGGAAAAGTGGGGATTATGTTTAGACTTTCTCGGAACTGCTTCAAATCAACTAGATATCTTTGTGCTGTAAATCTCCCAACAGCCAAACGCAAAAGCAGCAAACATCTCGCTGTATGTCCCACATCCAAAGTGCCAAGAGAGTAATGTAGAGCTTGCTCTCCCTGTCTTTGAGTACTGTTTTCACTGTCCCGGTTACCTCTTTGCTAACATTCTCTTCAGAGGTGCAGTGAAAGCAGGAACCACGTGGAGAAGGCACCCACACTGAAAATGCCTGGAAGGAACATTGGGGCTTCTTCTCAGTGTCTCTGACATAGGGTTTCACTGTCCCGGGAAAGTCTCTGCTAACACCCTGCAGAGCGCTGTGCCCAATATATAGAAACGTCTTGCGGTATCTCCTACAGGGAAAGTGACAGGAGGGAATTGTCGAGCTTGGTCTCAGTGTCTCTGAGAATTGCTCTGATTATCCCTGTGACCTCTTTGCTAAGACTCTCCAGAGAGCCATCCTCAAAACCAACACACATATTGACATATCTCCCACATTGATCGCAGTGTCTCCAGGAACGGCATTCAAGGAGCCAGGAACTTTTCTCCCTACACTGTCCATTGAGTTGTCCTCAAAACCAATATACATCCTGCTATATCTCCCACATGGAAAGTGCCAGGAGGGAGAAGTGGGGATTATGTTTAGACTTTCTCGGAACTGCTTCAAATCAACTAGATATCTTTGTGCTGTAAATCTCCCAACAGCCAAATGTAAAAGCAGCAAACATCTCGCTGTATGTCCCACATCAAAAGTGCCAAGAGAGAGCTTGCTCTCCCTGTCTTTGAGTACTGTTTTCACTGTCCCGGTTACCTCTTTGCTAACATTCTCTTCAGAGCTGCAGTGAAACCAGGAACCACGTGGAGAAGGCACCCACACTGAAAATGACTGGAAGGAACATTGGGGCTTCTTCTCAGTGTCTCTGACATAGGGTTTCACTGTCCCGGGAAAGTCTCTGCTAACACCCTGCAGAGCGCTGTGCCCAATATACAGAAACGTCTTGCGGTATCTCCTACAGGGAAAGTGCCAGGAGGAATTGTGGAGCTTGGTCTCAGTGTCTCTGAGAATTGCTCTGATTATCCGTGTGACCTCTTTGCTAAGACTCTCCAGAGAGCCGTCCTCAAAACCAACACACATCTTGACATATCTCCCACATTGATCTTAGTGTCTCCAGGAACGGCATTCAAGGAGCCAGGAACTTTTCTGCCCACACTCTCCGGGGACAGTTCCTTAAAGCCAATATACATCCTGCTATATCTCCCACATGGAAAATGCCAGGAGGGAAAAGTGGGGATTATGTTTAGACTTTCTCGGAACTGCTTCAAATCAACTAGATATCTTTGTGCTGTAAATCTCCCAACAGCCAAACGCAAAAGCAGCAAGCATCTCGCTGTATGTCCCACATCCAAAGTGCCAAGAGAGAGCTTGCTCTCCCTGTCTTTGAGTACTGTTTTCACTGTCCCGGTTACCTCTTTGCTAACATTCTCTTCAGAGCTGCAGTGAAACCAGGAACCACGTGGAGAAGGCACCCACACTGAAAATGACTGGAAGGAACATTGGGGCTCCAAGAATGGCATTCAATGTGCCAGAAACTTTCCTGCCTACAGTCTCCAGGGAGATTTCCTCAAAACCAATAAGCATCCCGCTATATGTCCTAAATGGAAAGTGTCAGGAGGGAAATATAGGACTTGCTCTGCCTATCTTTGAATACTGCTTTCTACTCTCCTGGTTAAGTCTTTGCTAACATTCTCTCCAGGGAGTTGCCCTCAAAACCAACACACATCTTGACATATCTCCCACATGGAAAGTGCCAGCAGGGAAAAATGTGGACTGTTCTTAGACTCAATAGGATCTGCTTCAAGTCACCTAGTTATCTCCTTGGCTACATTCTTCAAAGAGATAGGTGCAAAACAATCAAAAAATCATCTTGCTGTGTCTCCAACATGGAAAGTGCCAGGAGGGAATTCTAGGGCTTGTTCCCAGTGTCTCTCAGAATTGTTCTCATGACCCTGGCTACATCTCTGCTAAGACGCTTGCATTGCCCAGAGACCTACGACATCTTTGGGCGTGGAACCAGTCTCCAGATATATGGCCATTTTTGTGCCTGGCGCGGCGCCAAGAGGGAAAGGGTGGTTTTGAGGCTGAAGGCAGCAGGAAAGCCTGCAGCCCCCAGGTGTGTGGGGCTACGCAAGCGGTTCCCAAAGAGCTTTAGAACAAGGCATAGTTTTCCCTGCTGGCTCTTTGGGCGTGGGACCAATCTCCAGACATATGGCCATTTTTGTGCCTGGCGCGGCGCCAAGTGGGAAAGGGTGGTTTTGAGGCTGAAGGCCCCAGGAAAGCCTGCAGCCCCCAGGTGTGTGGGGCTACGCAAGCGGTTCCCAAAGAGCTTTAGAAGAAGGCATAGTTTTCCCTGCTGGCTCTTTGGGCGTGGGACCAATCTCCAGGGAAGGAACGTTGGGGCTTCTTCTCAGTGTCTCTGACATAGGGTTTCACTGTCCCGGGAAAGTCTCTGCTAACACCCTGCAGAGCGCAGTGCCCAATATACAGAAATGTCTTGCGGTATCTCCTACAAGGAAAGTGCCAAGAGGGAATTGTCGATCTTGTTCTCAGTGTCTCTCACCCTGCAGAGCGCTGTGCCCTATATACACAAAAATCTTGCGCTATCTCCAACATGTAAAGTGCCAGGAGAGAATTGCAGGAATTCATCGCAGTGCTCCAAGAATGGCATTCAATGTGCCAGAAACTTTCCTGCCTACAGTCTCCAGGGAGATTTCCTCAAAACCAATAAGCATCCCGCTATATGTCCTAAATGGAAAGTGTCAGGAGGGAAATATAGGACTTGCTCTGCCTATCTTTGAATACTGCTTTCTACTCTCCTGGTTAAGTCTTTGCTAACATTCTCTCCAGGGAGTTGCCCTCAAAACCAACACACATCTTGACATATCTCCCACATGGAAAGTGCCAGCAGGGAAAACTGGGGACTGTTCTTAGACTCAATAGGATCTGCTTCAAGTCACCTAGTTATCGCCTTGGCTACATTCTTCAAAGAGATAGGTGCAAAACAATCAAAAAATCATCTTGATGTGTCTCCAACATGGAAAGTGCCAGGAGGGAATTCTAGGGCTTGTTCCCAGTGTCTCTCAGAATTATTCTCATGACCCTGGCTACATCTCTGCTAAGACGCTTGCATTGCCCAGAGACCTACGACATCTTTGGGCGTGGGACCAATCTACAGCCATATGGCCATTTTTGGGCCTGGCGTGGTGCCAAGTGGGAAAGGGTGGTTTTGAGGCTGAAGGCAGCAGGAAGGCCTGCAGCCCCCAGGTGTGTGGGGCTACGCAAGCGGTTCCCAAAGAGCTTTAGAACAAGGCATAGTTTTCCCTGCTGGCTCTTTGGGCGTGGGACCAATCTCCAGACATATGGCCATTTTTGTGCCTGGCGCGGCGCCAAGTGGGAAAGGGTGGTTTTGAGGCTGAAGGCAGCAGGAAAGCCTGCAGCCCCCAGGTGTGTGGGGCTACGCAAGCGGTTCGCAAAGAGCTTTAGAACAAGGCATAGTTTTCCCTGCTGGCTCTTTGGGCATGGGACCAGTCTCCAGACATATGGCCATTTTGGGGCCTGGTGCGGCCCCAAGTGGGAAAGGGTGGTTTTGAGGCTGAAGGCAGCAGGAAAGCCTGCAGCCCCCAGGTGTGTGGGGCTACGCAAGCGGTTCCCAAAGAGCTTTAGAACAAGGCATAGTTTTCACTGCTGGCTCTTTGGGCGTGGGACCAGTCTAGAGACATATGGTCATTTTTGTGCCTGGCGCGGCGCCAAGTGTGAAAGGGTGGTTTTGAGGCTGAAGGCAGCAGGAAAGCCTGCAGCCCCCAGGTGTGTGGGGCCACGCAAGCGGTTCCCAAAGAGCTTTAGAACAAGGCATAGTTTTCCCTGCTGGCTCTTTGGGCGTGGGACCAATCTCCAGACATATGGCCATTTTTGTGCCTGGCGCGGCGCCAAGTGGGAAAGGGTGGTTTTGAGGCTGAAGGCCCCAGGAAAGCCTGCAGCCCCCAGGTGTGTGGGGCTACGCAAGCGGTTCCCAAAGAGCTTTAGAACAAGGCATAGTTTTCCCTGCTGGCTCTTTGGGCGTGGGACCAATCTCCAGACATATGGCCATTTTTGTGCCTGGCGCGGCGCCAAGTGGGAAAGGGTGGTTTTGAGGCTGAAGGCAGCAGGAAAGCCTGAAATATCTGCCTCATTGATCGCAGTGTCTCCAGGAACGGCATTCAAGGAGCCAGGAATTTTTCTGCCCACACTCTCCTGGGACAGTTCCTTAAAACCAATATACATCCTGCTATATCTCCCACATGGAAAGTGCCAGGACGGAAAAGTGGGGATTATGTTTAGACTTTCTCGGAACTGCTTCAAATCAACTAGATATCTTTGTGCTGTAAATCTCCCAACAGCCAAACGCAAAAGCAGCAAACATCTCGCTGTATGTCCCACATCCAAAGTGCCAAGAGAGTAATGTAGAGCTTGCTCTCCCTGTCTTTGAGTACTGTTTTCACTGTCCCGGTTACCTCTTTGCTAACATTCTCTTCAGAGCTGCAGTGAAAGCAGGAACCATGTGGAGAAGGCACCCACACTGAAAATGACTGGAAGGAACATTGGGGCTTCTTCTCAGTGTCTCTGACATAGGGTTTCACTGTCCCGGGAAAGTCTCTGCTAACACCCTGCAGAGCGCTGTGCCCAATATACAGAAACATCTTGCGGTATCTCCTACAGGGAAAGTGCCAGGAGGGAATTGTCGAGCTTGGTCTCAGTGTCTCTGAGAATTGCTCTGATTATCCGTGTGACCTCTTTGCTAAGACTCTCCAGAGAGCCGTCCTCAAAACCAACACACATCTTGACATATCTCCCTCATTGATCTTAGTGTCTCCAGGAACGGCATTCAAGGAGCCAGGAACTTTTCTGCCCACACTCTCCGGGGACAGTTCCTTAAAACCAATATACATCCTGCTATATCTCCCACATGGAAAGTGCCAGGAGGGAGAAGTGGGGATTATGTTTAGACTTTCTCGGAACTGCTTCAAATCAACTAGATATCTTTGTGCTGTAAATCTCCCAACAGCCAAACGCAAAAGCAGCAAACATCTCGCTGTATGTCCCACATCCAAAGTGCCAAGAGAGTAATGTAGAGCTTGCTCTCCCTGTCTTTGAGTACTGTTTTCACTGTCCCGGTTACCTCTTTGCTAACATTCTCTTCAGAGCTGCAGTGAAACCAGGAACCACGTGGAGAAGGCACCCACACTGAAAATGACTGGAAGGAACATTGGGGCTTCTTCTCAGTGTCTCTGACATAGGGTTTCACTGTCCCGGGAAAGTCTCTGCTAACACCCTGCAGAGCGCAGTGCCCAATATACAGAAACGTCTTGCGATATCTCCTACAGGGAAAGTGCCAGGAGGGAATTGTCAAGCTTGGTCTCAGTGTCTCTGAGAATTGCTCTGATTATCCGTGTGACCTCTTTGCTAAGACTCTCCAGAGAGCCGTCCTCAAAACCAACACACATGTTGACATATCTCCCACATTGATCGCAGTGTCTCCAGGAACGGCATTCAAGGAGCCAGGAACTTTTCTGCCCACACTGTCCGGGGACAGTTCCTTAAAACCAATATACATCCTGCTATATCTCCCACATGGAAAATGCCAGGAGGGAGAAGTGGGGATTATGTTTAGACTTTCTCGGAACTGCTTCAAATCAACTAGATATCTTTGTGCTGTAAATCTCCCAACAGCCAAACGCAAAAGCAGCAAACATCTCGCTGTATGTCCCACATCCAAAGTGCCAAGAGAGAGCTTGCTCTCCCTGTCTTTGAGTACTGTTTTCACTGTCCCGGTTACCTCTTTGCTAACATTCTCTTCAGAGCTGCAGTGAAATCAGGAACCACGTGGAGAAGGCACCCACACTGAAAATGCCTGGAAGGAACATTGGGGCTTCTTCTCAGTGTCTCTGACATAGGGTTTCACTGTCCCGGGAAAGTCTCTGCTAACACCCTGCAGAGCGCTGTGCCCAATATACAGAAACGTCTTGCTGTATCTCCTACAGGGAAAGTGCCAGGAGGAATTGTGGAGCTTGGTCTCAGTGTCTCTGAGAATTGCTCTGATTATCCGTGTGACCTCTTTGCTAAGACTCTCCAGAGAGCCGTCCTCAAAACCAACACACATCTTGACATATCTCCCACATTGATCGCAGTGTCTCCAGGAACGGCATTCAATGAGCCAGGACCTTTTCTCCCTACACTGTCCATTGAGTTGTCCTCAAAACCAATATACATCCTGCTATATCTCCCACATGGAAAGTGCCAGGAGGGAAAAGTGGGGATTATGCTTAGACTTTCTCAGAACTGCTTCAAATCAACTAGATATCTTTGTGCTGTAAATCTCCCAACAGCCAAATGTAAAAGCAGCAAACATCTCGCTGTATGTCCCACATCCAAAGTGCCAAGAGAGAGCTTGCTCTCCCTGTCTTTGAGTACTGTTTTCACTGTCCCGATTACCTCTTTGCTAACATTCTCTTCAGAGCTGCAGTGAAACCAGGAACCACGTGGAGAAGGCACCCACACTGAAAATGACTGGAAGGAACGTTGGGGCTTCTTCTCAGTGTCTCTGACATAGGGTTTCACTGTCCCGGGAAAGTCTCTGCTAACACCCTGCAGAGCGCAGTGCCCAATATACAGAAACGTCTTGCGGTATCTCCTACAGGGAAAGTGCCAGGAGGAATTGTGGAGCTTGGTCTCAGTGTCTCTGAGAATTGCTCTGATTATCCCTGTGACCTCTTTGCTAAGACTCTCCAGAGAGCCGTCCTCAAAACCAACACACATCTTGACATATCTCCCTCATTGATCGCAGTTTCTCCAGGAACGGCATTCAATGAGCCAGGACCTTTTCTCCCTACACTGTCCATTGAGTTGTTCTCAAAACCAATATACATCCTGCTATATCTCCCACATGGAAAGTGCCAGGAGGGAGAAGTGGGGATTATGTTTAGACTTTCTCGGAACTGCTTCAAATCAACTAGATATCTTTGTGCTGTAAATCTCCCAACAGCCAAATGTAAAAGCAGCAAACATCTCGCTGTATGTCCCACATCCAAAGTGCAGGGAGAGTAATGTAGAGCTTGCTCTCCCTGTCTTTGAGTACTGTTTTCACTGTCCCGGTTACCTCTTTGCTAACATTCTCTTCAGAGCTGCAGTGAAAGCAGGAACCACGTGGAGAAGGCACCCACACTGAAAATGCCTGGAAGGAACATTGGGGCTTCTTCTCAGTGTCTCTGACATAGGGTTTCACTGTCCCGGGAAAGTCTCTGCTAACACCCTGCAGAGCGCAGTGCCCAATATACAGAAACGTCTTGCGGTATCTCCTACAGGGAAAGTGCCAGGAGGAATTGTCGAGCTTGGTCTCAGTGTCTCTGAGAATTGCTCTGATTATCCGTGTGACCTCTTTGCTAAGACTCTCTCTCCAGAGAGCCGTCCTCAAAACCAACACACATCTTGACATATCTCCCACATTGATCTCAGTGTCTCCAGGAACGGCATTCAATGAGCCAGGACCTTTTCTCCCTACACTATCCATTGAGTTGTTCTCAAAACCAATATACATCCTGCTATATCTCCCACATGGAAAGTGCCAGGAGGGAGAAGTGGGGATTATGTTTAGACTTTCTCGGAACTGTTTCAAATCAACTAGATATCTTTGTGCTGTAAATCTCCCAACAGCCAAATGTAAAAGCAGCAAACATCTCGCTGTATGTCCCACATCGAAAGTGCAGGGAGAGTAATGTAGAGCTTGCTCTCCCTGTCTTTGAGTACTGTTTTCAGTGTCCCGGTTACCTCTTTGCTAACATTCTCTTCAGAGCTGCTTTTACATTTGGCTGTTGGGAGATTTACAGCACAAAGATATCTAGTTGATTTGAAGCAGTTCTGAGAAAGTCTAAGCATAATCCTCACTTTTCCTTCATGGCACTTTCCATGTGGGAGATATACCAGGATGTACTTTGGCTTTGAGGACGTCTCTCTGGAGAGTCTTAGCAAAGAGGTCACACAGATAATCAGAGCAATTCTCAGAGACACTGAGACCAAGCTCCACAATTCCTCCTGGCACTTTCCCTGTAGGAGATACCGCAAGACGTTTCTGTATATTGGGCACTGCGCTCTGCAGGGTGTTAGCAGAGACTTTCCCGGGACAGTGAAACCCTATGTCAGAGACACTGAGAAGAAGCCCCAATGTTCCTTCCAGGCATTTTCAGTGTGGGTGCCTTCTCCACGTGGTTCCTGGTTTCACTGCAGCTCTGAAGAGAATGTTAGCAAAGAGGTAACCGGGACAGTGAAAACAGTACTCAAAGACAGGGAGAGCAAGCTCTCTCTTGGCACTTTGGATGTGGGACATACAGCGAGAGGTTTGCTGCTTTTGCGTTTGGCTGTTGGGAGATTTACAGCACAAAGATATCTAGTTGATTTGAAGCAGTTCCGAGAAAGTCTAAACATAATCCCCACTTCTCCCTCCTGGCACTTTCCATGTGGGAGATATAGCAGGATGTATATTGGTTTTGAGGACAACTCAATGGACAGTGTAGGGAGAAAAGGTCCTGGCTCATTGAATGCCGTTCCTGGAGACACTGCGATCAATGTGGGAGATATGTCAAGATGTGTGTTGGTTTTGAGGACGGCTCTCTGGAGAGTCTTAGCAAAGAGGTCACAGGGATAATCAGAGCAATTCTCAGAGACACTGAGACCAAGCTCCACAATTCCTCCTGGCACTTTCCCTGTAGGAGATACCGCAAGACGTTTCTGTATATTGGGCACTGCGCTCTGCAGGGTGTTAGCAGAGACTTTCCCGGGACAGTGAAACCCTATGTCAGAGACACTGAGAAGAAGCCCCAATGTTCCTTCCAGTCATTTTCAGTGTGGGTGCCTTCTCCACGTGGTTCCTGGTTTCACTGCAGCTCTGAATAGAATGTTAGCAAAGAGGTAACCGGGACACTGAAAACAGTACTCAAAGACAGGGAGAGCAAGCTCTCTCTTGGCACTTTGGATGTGGGATATACAGCGAGATGTTTGCTGCTTTTGCGTTTGGCTGTTGGGAGATTTACAGCACAAAGATATCTAGTTGATTTGAAGCAGTTCCGAGAAAGTCTAAACATAATCCCCACTTCTCCCTCCTGGCACTTTCCATGTGGGAGATATAGCAGGATGTATATTGGTTTTAAGGAACTGTCCCCGGAGAGTGTGGGCAGAAAAGTTCCTGGCTCCTTGAATGCCGTTCCTGGAGACACTGCGATCAATGAGGGAGATATGTCAACATGTGTGTTGGTTTTGAGGACGGCTCTCTGGAGAGTCTTAGCAAAGAGGTCACACGGATAATCAGAGCAATTCTCAGAGACACTGAGACCAAGCTCGACAATTCCCTCCTGGCACTTTCCCTGTAGGAGATACCGCAAGACGTTTCTGTATATTGGGCACAGCGCTCTGCAGGGTGTTAGTAGAGACTTTCCCGGGACAGTGAAACCCTATGTCAGAGACACTGAGAAGAAGCCCCAATGTTCCTTCCAGGCATTTTCAGTGTGGGTGCCTTCTCCACGTGGTTCCTGGTTTCACTGCAGCTCCGAAGAGAATGTTAGCAAAGAGGTAACCGGGACACTGAAAACAGTACTCAAAGACAGGGAGAGCAAGCTCTACATTACTCTCCCTGCACTTTGGATGTGGGACATACAGCGAGAGGTTTGCTGCTTTTGCGTTTGGCTGTTGGGAGATTTACAGCACAAAGATATCTAGTTGATTTGAAGCAGTTCCGAGAAAGTCTAAACATAATCCCCACTTCTCCCTCCTGGCATTTTCCATGTGGGAGCTATAGCAGGATGTATATTGGTTTTAAGGAACTGTCCCCGGAGAGTGTGGGCAGAAAAGTTCCTTGCTCCTTGAATGCCGTTCCTGGAGACACTGCGATCAATGAGGGAGATATGTCAAGATGTGTGTTGGTTTTGAGGACGGCTCTCTGGAGAGTCTTAGCAAAGAGGTCACACGGATAATCAGAGCAATTCTCAGAGACACTGAGACCAAGCTCGACAATTCCTCCTGGCACTTTCCCTGTAGGAGATACCGCAAGATGTTTCTGTATATTGGGCACAGCGCTCTGCAGGGTGTTAGCAGAGACTTTCCCGGGACAGTGAAACCCTATGTCAGAGACACTGAGAAGAAGCCCCAATGTTCCTTCCAGTCATTTTCAGTGTGGGTGCCTTCTCCACGTATTCCTGATTTCACTGCAGCTCTGAAGAGAATGTTAGCAAAGAGGTAACCGGGACACTGAAAACAGTACTCAAAGACAGGGAGAGCAAGATCTACATTACTCTCTTGGCACTTTGGATGTGGGACATACAGCGAGAGGTTTGCTGCTTTTATGTTTGGCTGTTGGGAGATTTACAGCACAAAGATATCTAGTTGATTTGAAGCAGTTCTGAGAAAGTCTAAACATAATCCCCACTTTTCCCTCCTGGCATTTTCCATGAGGGAGATATAGCAGGATGTATATTGGTTTTGAGGACAACTCAATGGACAGTGTAGGGAGAAAAGGTCCTGGCTCATTAAATGCCGTTCCTGGAGACACTGCGATCAATGTGGGAGATATGTCAAGATGTGTGTTGGTTTTGAGGTCGGCTCTCTGGAGAGTCTTAGCAAAGAGGTCACACGGATAATCAGAGCAATTCTCAGAGACACTGAGACCAAGCTCCACAATTCCTCCTGGCACTTTCCCTGTAGGAGATACCGCAAGACATTTCTGTATATTGGGCACAGCGCTCTGCAGGGTGTTAGCAGAGACTTTCCCGGGACAGTGAAACCCTATGTCAGAGACACTGAGAAGAAGCCCCAACGTTCCTTCCAGGCATTTTCAGTGTGGGTGCCTTCTCCACGTGGTTCCTGCTTTCACTGCAGCTCTGAAGAGAATGTTAGCAAAGAGGTAACCGGGACAGTGAAAACAGTACTCAAAGACAGGGAGAGCAAGCTCTCTCTTGGCACTTTGGATGTGGGACATACAGCGAGAGGTTTGCTGCTTTTGCGTTTGGCTGTTGGGAGATTTACAGCACAAAGATATCTAGTTGATTTGAAGCAGTTCCGAGAAAGTCTAAGCATAATCCCCACTTTTCCCTCCTGGCATTTTCCATGTGGGAGATATAGCAGGATGTATATTGGTTTTAAGGAACTGTCCCCGGAGAGTGTGGGCAGAAAAGTTCCTGGCTCCTTGAATGCCGTTCCTGGAGACACTAAGATCAATGAGGGAGATATGTCAAGATGTGTGTTGGTTTTGAGGACGGCTCTCTGGAGAGTCTTAGCAAAGAGGTCACACGGATAATCAGAGCAATTCTCAGAGACACTGAGACCAAGCTCGACAATTCCCTCCTGGCACTTTCCCTGTAGGAGATACCGCAAGACGTTTCTGTATATTGGGCACAGCGCTCTGCAGGGTGTTAGCAGAGACTTTCCCGGGACAGTGAAACCCTATGTCAGAGACACTGAGAAGAAGCCCCAACGTTCCTTCCAGGCATTTTCAGTGTGGGTGCCTTCTCCACGTGGTTCCTGGTTTCACTGCAGCTCTGAAGAGAATGTTAGCAAAGAGGTAACCGGGACAGTGAAAACAGTACTCAAAGACAGGGAGAGCAAGCTCTCTCTTGGCACTTTGGATGTGGGACATACAGCGAGATGTTTGCTGCTTTTACATTTGGCTGTTGGGAGATTTACAGCACAAAGATATCTAGTTGATTTGAAGCAGTTCCGAGAAAGTCTAAACATAATCCCCACTTTTCCCTCCTGGCACTTTCCATGTGGGAGATATAGCAGGATGTATATTGGTTTTGAGGACAACTCAATGGACAGTGTAGGGAGAAAAGTTCCTGGCTCATTAAATGCCGTTTCTGGAGACACTGCGATCAATGTGGGAGATATGTCAAGATGTGTGTTGGTTTTGAGGACGTCTCTCTGGAGAGTCTTAGCAAAGAGGTCACACGGATAATCAGAGCAATTCTCAGAGACACTGAGACCAAGCTCCACAATTCCTTCCTGGCACTTTCCCTGTAGGAGATACAGCAAGACTTTTCTGTATATTGGGCACTGCGCTCTGCAGGGTGTTAGCAGAGACTTTCCCGGGACAGTGAAACCCTATGTCAGAGACACTGAGAAGAAGCCCCAACGTTCCTTCCAGGCATTTTCAGTGTGGGTGCCTTCTCCACGTGGTTCCTGGTTTCACTGCAGCTCTGAAGAGAATGTTAGCAAAGAGGTAACCGGGACAGTGAAAACAGTCCTCAAAACAGGGAGAGCAAGCTCTCTCTTGGCACTTTGGATGTGGGACATACAGCGAGATGTTTGCTGCTTTTACATTTGGCTGTTGGGAGATTTACAGCACAAAGATATCTAGTTGATTTGAAGCAGTTCTGAGAAAGTCTAAGCATAATCCTCACTTTTCCCTCCTGGCACTTTCCATGTGGGAGATATAGCAGGATGTATATCAGTTTTGAGGACAACTCAATGGACAGAGTAGGTAGAAAAGTTCCTGGCTCATTAAATGCCGTTTCTGGAGACACTGCGATCAATGAGGGAGATATGTCAAGATGTGTGTTGGTTTTGAGGACGGCTCTCTGGAGAGTCTTAGCAAAGAGGTCACACGGATAATCAGAGCAATTCTCAGAGACACTGAGACCAAGCTCGACAATTCCTTCCTGGCACTTTCCCTGTAGGAGATACAGCAAGACTTTTCTGTATATTGGGCACAGCGCTCTGCAGGGTGTTAGCAGAGACTTTCCCGGGACAGTGAAACCCTATGTCAGAGACACTGAGAAGAAGCCCCAACGTTCCTTCCAGGCATTTTCAGTGTGGGTGCCTTCTCCACGTGGTTCCTGGTTTCACTGCAGCTCTGAAGAGAATGTTAGCAAAGAGGTAACCGGGACAGTGAAAACAGTACTCAAAGACAGGGAGAGCAAGCTCTCTCTTGGCACTTTGGATGTGGGACATACAGCGAGATGTTTGCTGCTTTTGCGTTTGGCTGTTGGGAGATTTACAGCACAAAGATATCTAGTTGATTTGAAGCAGTTCTGAGAAAGTCTAAGCATAATCCTCACTTTTCCCTCCTGGCATTTTCCATGTGGGAGATATAGCAGGATGTATATTGGTTTTGAGGACAACTCAATGGACAGTGTAGGGACAAAAGTTCCTGGCTCCTTGAATGCCGTTTCTGGAGACACTGCGATCAATGTGGGAGATATGTCAAGATGTGTGTTGGTTTTGAGGACGTCTCTCTGGAGAGTCTTAGCAAAGAGGTCACACGGATAATCAGAGCAATTCTCAGAGACACTGAGACCAAGCTCCACAATTCCTTCCTGGCACTTTCCCTGTAGGAGATACAGCAAGACTTTTCTGTATATTGGGCACTGCGCTCTGCAGGGTGTTAGCAGAGACTTTCCCGGGACAGTGAAACCCTATGTCAGAGACACTGAGAAGAAGCCCCAATGTTCCTTCCAGTCATTTTCAGTGTGGGTGCCTTCTCCACGTGGTTCCTGGTTTCACTGCAGCTCTGAAGAGAATGTTAGCAAAGAGGTAACCGGGACAGTGAAAACAGTCCTCAAAACAGGGAGAGCAAGCTCTCTCTTGGCACTTTGGATGTGGGACATACAGCGAGATGTTTGCTGCTTTTACATTTGGCTGTTGGGAGATTTACAGCACAAAGATATCTAGTTGATTTGAAGCAGTTCTGAGAAAGTCTAAGCATAATCCTCACTTTTCCCTCCTGGCACTTTCCATGTGGGAGATATAGCAGGATGTATATCGGTTTTGAGGACAACTCAATGGACAGAGTAGGTAGAAAAGTTCCTGGCTCATTAAATGCCGTTTCTGGAGACACTGCGATCAATGTGGGAGATATGTCAAGATGTGTGTTTGTTTTGAGGACGGCTCTCTGGAGAGTCTTAGCAAAGAGGTCACACGGATAATCAGAGCAATTCTCAGAGACACTGAGACCAAGCTCGACAATTCCTTCCTGGCACTTTCCCTGTAGGAGATACAGCAAGACTTTTCTGTATATTGGGCACTGCACTCTGCAGGGTGTTAGCAGAGACTTTCCCGGGACAGTGAAACCCTATGTCAGAGACACTGAGAAGAAGCCCCAATGTTCCTTCCAGGCATTTTCAGTGTGGGTGCCTTCTCCACATGGTTCCTGGTTTCACTGCAGCTCTGAAGAGAATGTTAGCAAAGAGGTAACCGGGACAGTGAAAACAGTACTCAAAGACAGGGAGAGCAAGCTCTCTCTTGGCACTTTGGATGTGGGACATACAGCGAGATGTTTGCTGCTTTTGCGTTTGGCTGTTGGGAGATTTACAGCACAAAGATATCTAGTTGATTTGAAGCAGTTCCGAGAAAGTCTAAACATAATCCCCACTTTTCCCTCCTGGCATTTTCCCTGTGGGAGATATAGCAGGATGTATACTGGTTTTAAGGAACTGTCCCCGGAGAGTGTGGGCAGAAAAGTTCCTGGCTCCTTGAATGCCGTTCCTGGAGACACTGCGATCAATGTGGGAGATATGTCAAGATGTGTGTTGGTTTTGAGGACGTCTCTCTGGAGAGTCTTAGCAAAGAGGTCACACGGATAATCAGAGCAATTCTCAGAGACACTGAGACCAAGCTCAACAATTCCTTCCTGGCACTTTCCCTGTAGGAGATACAGCAAGACTTTTCTGTATATTGGGCACTGCGCTCTGCAGGGTGTTAGCAGAGACTTTCCCGGGACAGTGAAACCCTATGTCAGAGACACTGAGAAGAAGCCCCAACGTTCCTTCCAGGCATTTTCAGTGTGGGTGCCTTCTCCACGTGGTTCCTGGTTTCACTGCAGCTCTGAAGAGAATGTTAGCAAAGAGGTAACCGGGACAGTGAAAACAGTCCTCAAAACAGGGAGAGCAAGCTCTCTCTTGGCACTTTGGATGTGGGACATACAGCGAGATGTTTGCTGCTTTTACATTTGGCTGTTGGGAGATTTACAGCACAAAGATATCTAGTTGATTTGAAGCAGTTCTGAGAAAGTCTAAGCATAATCCCCACTTTTCCCTCCTGGCACTTTCCATGTGGGAGATATAGCAGGATGTATATTGGTTTTGAGGACAACTCAATGGACAGTGTAGGTAGAAAAGTTCCTGGCTCATTAAATGCCGTTCCTGGAGACACTGCGATCAATGTGGGAGATATGTCAAGATGTGTGTTGGTTTTGAGGTCGGCTCTCTGGAGAGTCTTAGCCAAGAGGTCACAGGGATAATCAGAGCAATTCTCAGAGACACTGAGACCAAGCTCGACAATTCCCTCCTGGCACTTTCCCTGTAGGAGATACCGCAAGACGTTTCTGTATATTGGGCACTGCGCTCTGCAGGGTGTTAGCAGAGACTTTCCCGGGACAGTGAAACCCTATGTCAGAGACACTGAGAAGAAGCCCCAATGTTCCTTCCAGGCATTTTCAGTGTGGGTGCCTTCTCCACGTGGTTCCTGGTTTCACTGCAGCTCTGAAGAGAATGTTAGCAAAGAGGTAACCGGGACAGTGAAAACAGTACTCAAAACAGGGAGAGCAAGCTCTCTCTTGGCACTTTGGATGTGGGACATACAGCGAGATGTTTGCTGCTTTTGCGTTTGGCTCTTGGGAGATTTACAGCACAAAGATATCTAGTTGATTTGAAGCAGTTCTGAGAAAGTCTAAGCATAATCCTCACTTTTCCCTCCTGGCACTTTCCATGTGGGAGATATAGCAGGATGTATATCGGTTTTGAGGACAACTCAATGGACAGTGTAGGTAGAAAAGTTCCTGGCTCATTAAATGCCGTTTCTGGAGACACTGCGATCAATGTGGGAGATATGTCAAGATGTGTGTTGGTTTTGAGGACGGCTCTCTGGAGAGTCTTAGCAAAGAGGTCACATGGATAATCAGAGCAATTCTCAGAGACACTGAGAACAAGATCGACAATTCCTTCCTGGCACTTTCCCTGTAGGAGATACCGCAAGACGTTTCTGTATATTGGGCACTGCGCTCTGCAGGGTGTTAGCAGAGACTTTCCCGGGACAGTGAAACCCTATGTCAGAGACACTGAGAAGAAGCCCCAATGTTCCTTCCAGTCATTTTCAGTGTGGGTGCCTTCTCCACGTGGTTCCTGGTTTCACTGCAGCTCTGAAGAGAATGTTAGCAAAGAGGTAACCGGGACAGTGAAAACAGTACTCAAAGACAGGGAGAGCAAGCTCTCTCTTGGCACTTTGGATGTGGGACATACAGCGAGGGGTTTGCTGCTTTTTCGTTTGGCTGTTGGGAGATTTACAGCACAAAGATATCTAGTTGATTTGAAGCAGTTCTGAGAAAGTCTAAGCATAATCCTCACTTTTCCCTCCTGGCACTTTCCATGTGGGAGATATAGCAGGATGTATACTGGTTTTAAGGAACTGTCCCCGGAGAGTGTGGGCAGAAAAGTTCCTGGCTCCTTGAATGCCGTTTCTGGAGACACTGCGATCAATGTGGGAGATATGTCAAGATGTGTGTTGGTTTTGAGGACGGCTCTCTGGAGAGTCTCAGCAAAGAGGTCACAGAGATAATCAGAGCAATTCTCAGAGACACTGAGACCAAGCTCGACAATTACTCCTGGCACTTTCCCTGTAGGAGATACCGCAAGACGTTTCTGTATATTGGGCACAGCGCTCTGCAGGGTGTTAGCAGAGACTTTCCCGGGACAGTGAAACCCTATGTCAGAGATACTGAGAAGAAGCCCCAACGTTCCTTCCAGGCATTTTCAGTGTGGGTGCCTTCTCCACGTGGTTCCTGGTTTCACTGCAGCTCTGAAGAGAATGTTAGCAAAGAGGTAACCGGGACAGTGAAAACAGTACTCAAAGACAGGGAGAGCAAGCTCTACATTACTCTCTTGGCACTTTGGATGTGGGACATACAGCGAGATGTTTGCTGCTTTTGCATTTGGCTGTTGGGAGATTTACAGCACAAAGATATCTAGTTGATTTGAAGCAGTTCTGAGAAAGTCTAAGCATAATCCCCACTTTTCCCTCCTGGCACTTTCCATGTGGGAGATATAGCAGGATGTATATTGGTTTTGAGGACAACTCAATGGACAGTGTAGGGAGAAAAGTTCCTGGCTCTTTAAATGCCGTTTCTGGAGACACTGCGATCAATGTGGGAGATATGTCAAGATGTGTGTTGGTTTTGAGGACGGCTCTCTGGAGAGCCTTAGCAAAGAGGTCACATGGATAATCAGAGCAATTCTCAGAGACACTGAGAACAAGCTCCACAATTCCCTCCTGGCACTTTCCCTGTAGGAGATACCGCAAGACGTTTCTGTATATTGGGCACTGCGCTCTGCAGGGTGTTAGCAGAGACTTTCCCGGGACAGTGAAACCCTATGTCAGAGACACTGAGAAGAAGCCCCAACGTTCCTTCCAGGCATTTTCAGTGTGGGTGCCTTCTCCACGTGGTTCCTGGTTTCACTGCAGCTCTGAAGAGAATGTTAGCAAAGAGGTAACCGGGACAGTGAAAACAGTACTCAAAGACAGGGAGAGCAAGCTCTCTCTTGGCACTTTGGATGTGGGACATACAGCGAGATGTTTGCTGCTTTTGCGTTTGGCTGTTGGGAGATTTACAGCACAAAGATATCTAGTTGATTTGAAGCAGTTCTGAGAAAGTCTAAGCATAATCCTCACTTTTCCCTCCTGGCACTTTCCATGTGGGAGATATAGCAGGATGTATATCGGTTTTGAGGACAACTCAATGGACAGTGTAGGTAGAAAAGTTCCTGGCTCATTAAATGCCGTTTCTGGAGACACTGCGATCAATGTGGGAGATATGTCAAGATGTGTGTTGGTTTTGAGGACGGCTCTCTGGAGAGTCTTAGCAAAGAGGTCACATGGATAATCAGAGCAATTCTCAGAGACACTGAGAACAAGATCGACAATTCCTTCCTGGCACTTTCCCTGTAGGAGATACCGCAAGACGTTTCTGTATATTGGGCACTGCGCTCTGCAGGGTGTTAGCAGAGACTTTCCCGGGACAGTGAAACCCTATGTCAGAGACACTGAGAAGAAGCCCCAACGTTCCTTCCAGGCATTTTCAGTGTGGGTGCCTTCTCCACGTGGTTCCTGGTTTCACTGCAGCTCTGAAGAGAATGTTAGCAAAGAGGTAACCGGGACAGTGAAAACAGTACTCAAAGACAGGGAGAGCAAGCTCTCTCTTGGCACTTTGGATGTGGGACATACAGCGAGGGGTTTGCTGCTTTTTCGTTTGGCTGTTGGGAGATTTACAGCACAAAGATATCTAGTTGATTTGAAGCAGTTCTGAGAAAGTCTAAGCATAATCCTCACTTTTCCCTCCTGGCACTTTCCATGTGGGAGATATAGCAGGATGTATACTGGTTTTAAGGAACTGTCCCCGGAGAGTGTGGGCAGAAAAGTTCCTGGCTCCTTGAATGCCGTTTCTGGAGACACTGCGATCAATGTGGGAGATATGTCAAGATGTGTGTTGGTTTTGAGGACGGCTCTCTGGAGAGTCTCAGCAAAGAGGTCACAGAGATAATCAGAGCAATTCTCAGAGACACTGAGACCAAGCTCGACAATTACTCCTGGCACTTTCCCTGTAGGAGATACCGCAAGACGTTTCTGTATATTGGGCACAGCGCTCTGCAGGGTGTTAGCAGAGACTTTCCCGGGACAGTGAAACCCTATGTCAGAGATACTGAGAAGAAGCCCCAACGTTCCTTCCAGGCATTTTCAGTGTGGGTGCCTTCTCCACGTGGTTCCTGGTTTCACTGCAGCTCTGAAGAGAATGTTAGCAAAGAGGTAACCGGGACAGTGAAAACAGTACTCAAAGACAGGGAGAGCAAGCTCTACATTACTCTCTTGGCACTTTGGATGTGGGACATACAGCGAGATGTTTGCTGCTTTTGCATTTGGCTGTTGGGAGATTTACAGCACAAAGATATCTAGTTGATTTGAAGCAGTTCTGAGAAAGTCTAAGCATAATCCCCACTTTTCCCTCCTGGCACTTTCCATGTGGGAGATATAGCAGGATGTATATTGGTTTTGAGGACAACTCAATGGACAGTGTAGGGAGAAAAGTTCCTGGCTCTTTAAATGCCGTTTCTGGAGACACTGCGATCAATGTGGGAGATATGTCAAGATGTGTGTTGGTTTTGAGGACGGCTCTCTGGAGAGCCTTAGCAAAGAGGTCACATGGATAATCAGAGCAATTCTCAGAGACACTGAGAACAAGCTCCACAATTCCCTCCTGGCACTTTCCCTGTAGGAGATACCGCAAGACGTTTCTGTATATTGGGCACTGCGCTCTGCAGGGTGTTAGCAGAGACTTTCCCGGGACAGTGAAACCCTATGTCAGAGACACTGAGAAGAAGCCCCAACGTTCCTTCCTGTCATTTTCAGTGTGGGTGCCTTCTCCACGTGGTTCCTGGTTTCACTGCAGCTCTGAAGAGAATGTTAGCAAAGAGGTAACCGGGACAGTGAAAACAGTACTCAAAGACAGGGAGAGCAAGCTCTCTCTTGGCACTTTGGATGTGGGACATACAGCGAGATGTTTGCTGCTTTTGCGTTTGGCTGTTGGGAGATTTACAGCACAAAGATATCTAGTTGATTTGAAGCAGTTCTGAGAAAGTCTAAGCATAATCCCCACTTTTCCCTCCTGGCACTTTCCATGTGGGAGATATAGGAGGATGTATATCAGTTTTGAGGACAACTCAATGGACAGAGTAGGTAGAAAAGTTCCTGGCTCTTTAAATGCCGTTCCTGGAGACACTGCGATCAATGTGGGAGATATGTCAAGATGTGTGTTGGTTTTGAGGACGGCTCTCTGGAGAGTCTTAGCAAAGAGGTCACACGGATAATCAGAGCAATTCTCAGAGACACTGAGACCAAGCTCCACAATTCCTTCCTGGCACTTTCCCTGTAGGAGATACAGCAAGACTTTTCTGTATATTGGGCACTGCGCTCTGCAGGGTGTTAGCAGAGACTTTCCCGGGACAGTGAAACCCTATGTCAGAGACACTGAGAAGAAGCCCCAATGTTCCTTCCAGTCATTTTCAGTGTGGGTGCCTTCTCCACGTGGTTCCTGGTTTCACTGCAGCTCTGAAGAGAATGTTAGCAAAGAGGTAACCGGGACAGTGAAAACAGTACTCAAAGACAGGGAGAGCAAGCTCTACATTACTCTCTTGGCACTTTGGATGTGGGACATACAGCGAGAGGTTTGCTGCTTTTGCGTTTGGCTGTTGGGAGATTTACAGCACAAAGATATCTAGTTGATTTGAAGCAGTTCTGAGAAAGTCTAAGCATAATCCCCACTTTTCCCTCCTGGCACTTTCCATGTGGGAGATATAGCAGGATGTATATTGGTTTTGAGGACAACTCAATGGACAGTGTAGGTAGAAAAGTTCCTGGCTCATTAAATGCCGTTCATGGAGACACTGCGATCAATGTGGGAGATATGTCAAGATGTGTGTTGGTTTTGAGGTCGGCTCTCTGGAGAGTCTTAGCCAAGAGGTCACAGGGATAATCAGAGCAATTCTCAGAGACACTGAGACCAAGCTCGACAATTCCCTCCTGGCACTTTCCCTGTAGGAGATACCGCAAGACGTTTCTGTATATTGGGCACTGCGCTCTGCAGGGTGTTAGCAGAGACTTTCCCGGGACAGTGAAACCCTATGTCAGAGACACTGAGAAGAAGCCCCAATGTTCCTTCCAGGCATTTTCAGTGTGGGTGCCTTCTCCACGTGGTTCCTGGTTTCACTGCAGCTCTGAAGAGAATGTTAGCAAAGAGGTAACCGGGACAGTGAAAACAGTACTCAAAACAGGGAGAGCAAGCTCTCTCTTGGCACTTTGGATGTGGGACATACAGCGAGATGTTTGCTGCTTTTGCGTTTGGCTCTTGGGAGATTTACAGCACAAAGATATCTAGTTGATTTGAAGCAGTTCTGAGAAAGTCTAAGCATAATCCTCACTTTTCCCTCCTGGCACTTTCCATGTGGGAGATATAGCAGGATGTATATCGGTTTTGAGGACAACTCAATGGACAGTGTAGGTAGAAAAGTTCCTGGCTCATTAAATGCCGTTTCTGGAGACACTGCGATCAATGTGGGAGATATGTCAAGATGTGTGTTGGTTTTGAGGACGGCTCTCTGGAGAGTCTTAGCAAAGAGGTCACATGGATAATCAGAGCAATTCTCAGAGACACTGAGAACAAGATCGACAATTCCTTCCTGGCACTTTCCCTGTAGGAGATACCGCAAGACGTTTCTGTATATTGGGCACTGCGCTCTGCAGGGTGTTAGCAGAGACTTTCCCGGGACAGTGAAACCCTATGTCAGAGACACTGAGAAGAAGCCCCAACGTTCCTTCCAGGCATTTTCAGTGTGGGTGCCTTCTCCACGTGGTTCCTGGTTTCACTGCAGCTCTGAAGAGAATGTTAGCAAAGAGGTAACCGGGACAGTGAAAACAGTACTCAAAGACAGGGAGAGCAAGCTCTCTCTTGGCACTTTGGATGTGGGACATACAGCGAGGGGTTTGCTGCTTTTTCGTTTGGCTGTTGGGAGATTTACAGCACAAAGATATCTAGTTGATTTGAAGCAGTTCTGAGAAAGTCTAAGCATAATCCTCACTTTTCCCTCCTGGCACTTTCCATGTGGGAGATATAGCAGGATGTATACTGGTTTTAAGGAACTGTCCCCGGAGAGTGTGGGCAGAAAAGTTCCTGGCTCCTTGAATGCCGTTTCTGGAGACACTGCGATCAATGTGGGAGATATGTCAAGATGTGTGTTGGTTTTGAGGACGGCTCTCTGGAGAGTCTCAGCAAAGAGGTCACAGAGATAATCAGAGCAATTCTCAGAGACACTGAGACCAAGCTCGACAATTACTCCTGGCACTTTCCCTGTAGGAGATACCGCAAGACGTTTCTGTATATTGGGCACAGCGCTCTGCAGGGTGTTAGCAGAGACTTTCCCGGGACAGTGAAACCCTATGTCAGAGATACTGAGAAGAAGCCCCAACGTTCCTTCCAGGCATTTTCAGTGTGGGTGCCTTCTCCACGTGGTTCCTGGTTTCACTGCAGCTCTGAAGAGAATGTTAGCAAAGAGGTAACCGGGACAGTGAAAACAGTACTCAAAGACAGGGAGAGCAAGCTCTACATTACTCTCTTGGCACTTTGGATGTGGGACATACAGCGAGATGTTTGCTGCTTTTGCATTTGGCTGTTGGGAGATTTACAGCACAAAGATATCTAGTTGATTTGAAGCAGTTCTGAGAAAGTCTAAGCATAATCCCCACTTTTCCCTCCTGGCACTTTCCATGTGGGAGATATAGCAGGATGTATATTGGTTTTGAGGACAACTCAATGGACAGTGTAGGGAGAAAAGTTCCTGGCTCTTTAAATGCCGTTTCTGGAGACACTGCGATCAATGTGGGAGATATGTCAAGATGTGTGTTGGTTTTGAGGACGGCTCTCTGGAGAGCCTTAGCAAAGAGGTCACATGGATAATCAGAGCAATTCTCAGAGACACTGAGAACAAGCTCCACAATTCCCTCCTGGCACTTTCCCTGTAGGAGATACCGCAAGACGTTTCTGTATATTGGGCACTGCGCTCTGCAGGGTGTTAGCAGAGACTTTCCCGGGACAGTGAAACCCTATGTCAGAGACACTGAGAAGAAGCCCCAACGTTCCTTCCAGGCATTTTCAGTGTGGGTGCCTTCTCCACGTGGTTCCTGGTTTCACTGCAGCTCTGAAGAGAATGTTAGCAAAGAGGTAACCGGGACAGTGAAAACAGTACTCAAAGACAGGGAGAGCAAGCTCTCTCTTGGCACTTTGGATGTGGGACATACAGCGAGATGTTTGCTGCTTTTGCGTTTGGCTGTTGGGAGATTTACAGCACAAAGATATCTAGTTGATTTGAAGCAGTTCCGAGAAAGTCTAAGCATAATCCCCACTTTTCCCTCCTGGCACTTTCCATGTGGGAGATATAGGAGGATGTATATCAGTTTTGAGGACAACTCAATGGACAGAGTAGGTAGAAAAGTTCCTGGCTCTTTAAATGCCGTTTCTGGAGACACTGCGATCAATGTGGGAGATATGTCAAGATGTGTGTTGGTTTTGAGGACGGCTCTCTGGAGAGTCTTAGCAAAGAGGTCACAGGGATAATCAGAGCAATTCTCAGAGACACTGAGACCAAGCTCCACAATTCCTTCCTGGCACTTTCCCTGTAGGAGATACAGCAAGACTTTTCTGTATATTGGGCACTGCGCTCTGCAGGGTGTTAGCAGAGACTTTCCCGGGACAGTGAAACCCTATGTCAGAGACACTGAGAAGAAGCCCCAACGTTCCTTCCAGGCATTTTCAGTGTGGGTGCCTTCTCCACGTGGTTCCTGGTTTCACTGCAGCTCTGAAGAGAATGTTAGCAAAGAGGTAACCGGGACAGTGAAAACAGTCCTCAAAACAGGGAGAGCAAGCTCTCTCTTGGCACTTTGGATGTGGGACATACAGTGAGATGTTTGCTGCTTTTACATTTGGCTGTTGGGAGATTTACAGCACAAAGATATCTAGTTGATTTGAAGCAGTTCTGAGAAAGTCTAAGCATAATCCTCACTTTTCCCTCCTGGCACTTTCCATGTGGGAGATATTGCAGGATGTATATCGGTTTTGAGGACAACTCAATGGACAGAGTAGGTAGAAAAGTTCCTGGCTCATTAAATGCCGTTTCTGGAGACACTGCGATCAATGTGGGAGATATGTCAAGATGTGTGTTGGTTTTGAGGACGGCTCTCTGGAGAGCCTTAGCAAAGAGGTCACAGGGATAATCAGAGCAATTCTCAGAGACACTGAGACCAAGCTCCACAATTCCTTCCTGGCACTTTCCCTGTAGGAGATACCGCAAGACGTTTCTGTATATTGGGCACTGCGCTCTGCAGGGTGTTAGCAGAGACTTTCCCGGGACAGTGAAACCCTATGTCAGAGACACTGAGAAGAAGCCCCAACGTTCCTTCCAGGCATTTTCAGTGTGGGTGCCTTCTCCACGTGGTTCCTGGTTTCACTGCAGCTCTGAAGAGAATGTTAGCAAAGAGGTAACCGGGACAGTGAAAACAGTACTCAAAGACAGGGAGAGCAAGCTCTACATTACTCTCTTGGCACTTTGGATGTGGGACATACAGCGAGAGGTTTGCTGCTTTTGCGTTTGGCTGTTGGGAGATTTACAGCACAAAGATATCTAGTTGATTTGAAGCAGTTCCGAGAAAGTCTAAACATAATCCCCACTTTTCCCTCCTGGCATTTTCCCTGTGGGAGATATAGCAGGATGTATACTGGTTTTAAGGAACTGTCCCCGGAGAGTGTAGGGAGAAAAGTTCCTGGCTCCTTGAATGCCGTTTCTGGAGACACTGCGATCAATGTGGGAGATATGTCAAGATGTGTGTTGGTTTTGAGGACGGCTCTCTGGAGAGTCTTAGCAAAGAGGTCACACGGATAATCAGAGCAATTCTCAGAGACACTGAGACCAAGCTCCACAATTCCTCCTGGCACTTTCCCTGTAGGAGATACCGCAAGACGTTTCTGTATATTGGGCACTGCGCTCTGCAGGGTGTTAGCAGAGACTTTCCCGGGACAGTGAAACCCTATGTCAGAGACACTGAGAAGAAGCCCCAATGTTCCTTCCAGGCATTTTCAGTGTGGGTGCCTTCTCCACGTGGTTCCTGGTTTCACTGCAGCTCTGAAGAGAATGTTAGCAAAGAGGTAACCGGGACAGTGAAAACAGTACTCAAAGACAGGGAGAGCAAGCTCTCTCTTGGCACTTTGGATGTGGGACATACAGCGAGATGTTTGCTGCTTTTACATTTGGCTGTTGGGAGATTTACAGCACAAAGATATCTAGTTGATTTGAAGCAGTTCTGAGAAAGTCTAAGCATAATCCTCACTTTTCCCTCCTGGCACTTTCCATGTGGGAGATATAGCAGGATGTATATCGGTTTTGAGGACAACTCGATGGACAGTGTAGGTAGAAAAGTTCCTGGCTCATTAAATGCCGTTTCTGGAGACACTGCGATCAATGTGGGAGATATGTCAAGATGTGTGTTGGTTTTGAGGACGGCTCTCTGGAGAGCCTTAGCAAAGAGGTCACAGGGATAATCAGAGCAATTCTCAGAGACACTGAGACCAAGCTCCACAATTCCTTCCTGGCACTTTCCCTGTAGGAGATACCGCAAGACGTTTCTGTATATTGGGCACTGCGCTCTGCAGGGTGTTAGCAGAGACTTTCCCGGGACAGTGAAACCCTATGTCAGAGACACTGAGAAGAAGCCCCAATGTTCCTTCCAGGCATTTTCAGTGTGGGTGCCTTCTCCACGTGGTTCCTGCTTTCACTGCAGCTCTGAAGAGAATGTTAGCAAAGAGGTAACCGGGACACTGAAAACAGTACTCAAAGACAGGGAGAGCAAGCTCTCTCTTGGCACTTTGGATGTGGGACATACAGCGAGAGGTTTGCTGCTTTTATGTTTGGCTGTTGGGAGATTTACAGCACAAAGATATCTAGTTGATTTGAAGCAGTTCTGAGAAAGTCTAAACATAATCCTCACTTTTCCCTCCTGGCACTTTCCATGTGGGAGATATAGCAGGATGTATATTGGTTTTGAGGACAACTCAATGGACAGTGTAGGGAGAAAAGTTCCTGGCTCCTTGAATGCCGTTTCTGGAGACACTGCGATCAATGTGGGAGATATGTCAAGATGTGTGTTGGTTTTGAGGACGGCTCTCTGGAGAGCCTTAGCAAAGAGGTCACATGGATAATCAGAGCAATTCTCAGAGACACTGAGAACAAGATCGACAATTCCTTCCTGGCACTTTCCCTGTAGGAGATACCGCAAGACGTTTCTGTATATTGGGCACTGCGCTCTGCAGGGTGTTAGCAGAGACTTTCCCGGGACAGTGAAACCCTATGTCAGAGACACTGAGAAGAAGCCCCAACGTTCCTTCCAGGCATTTTCCGTGTGGGTGCCTTCTCTACACGGTTCCTGGTTTCACTGCAGCTCTGAAGAGAATGTTAGCAAAGAGGTAACCGGGACAGTGAAAACAGTACTCAAAGACAGGGAGAGCAAGCTCTCTCTTGGCACTTTGGATGTGGGACATACAGCGAGATGTTTGCTGCTTTTACATTTGGCTGTTGGGAGATTTACAGCACAAAGATATCTAGTTGATTTGAAGCAGTTCTGAGAAAGTCTAAGCATAATCCTCACTTTTCCCTCCTGGCACTTTCCATGTGGGAGATATAGCAGGATGTATATTGGTTTTAAGGAACTGTCCCCGGAGAGTGTGGGCAGAAAAGTTCCTGGCTCCATGAATGCCGTTCCTGGAGACACTAAGATCAATGAGGGAGATATGTCAAGATGTGTGTTGGTTTTGAGGACGGCTCTCTGGAGAGCCTCAGCAAAGAGGTCACATGGATAATCAGAGCAATTCTCAGAGACACTGAGACCAAGCTCCACAATTCCCTCCTGGCACTTTCCCTGTAGGAGATACCGCAAGACGTTTCTGTATATTGGGCACTGCGCTCTGCAGGGTGTTAGCAGAGACTTTCCCGGGACAGTGAAACCCTATGTCAGAGACACTGAGAAGAAGCCCCAATGTTCCTTCCAGGCATTTTCAGTGTGGGTGCCTTCTCCACGTGGTTCCTGGTTTCACTACAGCTCTGAAGAGAATGTTAGCAAAGAGGTAACCGGGACAGTGAAAACAGTACTCAAAGACAGGGAGAGCACGCTCTCTCTTGGCACTTTGGATGTGGGACATACAGCAAGATGTTTGCTGCTTTTACGTTTGGCTGTTGGGAGATTTACAGCACAAAGATATCTAGTTGATTTGAAGCAGTTCTGAGAAAGTCTAAACATAATCCCCACTTTTCCCTCCTGGCATTTTCCCTGTGGGAGATATAGCAGGATGTATATTGGTTTTGAGGACAACTCAATGGACAGTGTAGGGACAAAAGTTCCTGGCTCCTTGAATGCCGTTTCTGGAGACACTGCGATCAATGTGGGAGATATGTCAAGATGTGTGTTGGTTTTGAGGACGGCTCTCTGGAGAGTCTTAGCAAAGAGGTCACATGGATAATCAGAGCAATTCTCAGAGACACTGAGACCCAGCTCGACAATTCCTCCTGGCACTTTCCCTGTAGGAGATACCGCAAGACGTTTCTGTATATTGGGCACTGCGCTCTGCAGGGTGTTAGCAGAGACTTTCCCGGGACAGTGAAACCCTATGTCAGAGACACTGAGAAGAAGCCCCAATGTTCCTTCCAGTCATTTTCAGTGTGGGTGCCTTCTCCACACGGTTCCTGGTTTCACTGCAGCTCTGAAGAGAATGTTAGCAAAGAGGTAACCGGGACACTGAAAACTGTACTCAAAGATAGGGAGAGCAAGCTCTACATTACTCTCTTGGCACTTTGGATGTGGGACATACAGTGAGATGTTTGCTGCTTTTACATTTGGCTGTTGGGAGATTTACAGCACAAAGATATCTAGTTGATTTGAAGCAGTTCCGAGAAAGTCTAAGCATAATCCTCACTTTTCCCTCCTGGCACTTTCCATGTGGGAGATATAGCAGGATGTATATTGGTATTGAGGACAACTCAATGGACAGTGTAGGGAGAAAAGTTCCTGGCTCCTTGAATGCCGTTTCTGGAGACACTGCGATCAATGTGGGAGATATGTCAAGATGTGTGTTGGTTTTCAGGACGGCTCTCTGGAGAGTCTTAGCAAAGAGGTCACAGGGATAATCAGAGCAATTCTCAGAGACACTGAGACCAAGCTCGACAATTCCCTCCTGGCACTTTCCCTGTAGGAGATACAGCAAGACGTTTCTGTATATTGGGCACTGCGCTCTGCAGGGTGTTAGCAGAGACTTTCCCGGGACAGTGAAACCCTATGTCAGAGACACTGAGAAGAAGCCCCAACGTTCCTTCCAGGCATTTTCAGTGTGTGTGCCTTCTCCACGTGGTTCCTGGTTTCACTGCAGCTCTGAAGAGAATGTTAGCAAAGAGGTAACCGGGACAGTGAAAACAGTACTCAAAGACAGGGAGAGCACGCTCTCTCTTGGCACTTTGGATGTGGGACATACAGCGAGATGTTTGCTGCTTTTGCATTTGGCTGTTGGGAGATTTACAGCACAAAGATATCTAGTTGATTTGAAGCAGTTCCGAGAAAGTCTAAACATAATCCCCACTTTTCCCTCCTGGCATTTTCCCTGTGGGAGATATAGCAGGATGTATACTGGTTTTAAGGAACTGTCCCCGGAGAGTGTGGGCAGAAAAGTTCCTGGCTCCTTGAATGCCGTTTCTGGAGACACTGCGATCAATGTGGGAGATATGTCAAGATGTGTGTTGGTTTTGAGGACGGCTCTCTGGAGAGTCTTAGCAAAGAGGTCACACGGATAATCAGAGCAATTCTCAGAGACACTGAGACCAAGCTCCACAATTCCTCCTGGCACTTTCCCTGTAGGAGATACCGCAAGACGTTTCTGTATATTGGGCACTGCGCTCTGCAGGGTGTTAGCAGAGACTTTCCCGGGACAGTGAAACCCGACATCAGAGACACTGAGAAGAAGCCCCAATGTTCCTTCCAGGCATTTTCAGTGTGGGTGCCTTCTCCACATGGTTCCTGGTTTCACTGCAGCTCTGAAGAGAATGTTAGCAAAGAGGTAACCGGGACAGTGAAAACAGTACTCAAAGACAGGGAGAGCAAGCTCTCTCTTGGCACTTTGGATGTGGGACATACAGCGAGATGTTTGCTGCTTTTACATTTGGCTGTTGGGAGATTTACAGCACAAAGATATCTAGTTGATTTGAAGCAGTTCTGAGAAAGTCTAAGCATAATCCTCACTTTTCCCTCCTGGCCCTTTCCATGTGGGAGATATAGCAGGATGTATATTGGTTTTGAGGACAACTCAATGGACAGTGTAGGGACAAAAGTTCCTGGCTCATTAAATGCCGTTTCTGGAGACACTGCGATCAATGTGGGAGATATGTCAAGATGTGTGTTGGTTTTGAGGACGGCTCTCTGGAGAGCCTTAGCAAAGAGGTCACATGGATAATCAGAGCAATTCTCAGAGACACTGAGAACAAGATCGACAATTCCTTCCTGGCACTTTCCCTGTAGGAGATACCGCAAGACGTTTCTGTATATTGGGCACTGCGCTCTGCAGGGTGTTAGCAGAGACTTTCCCGGGACAGTGAAACCCTATGTCAGAGACACTGAGAAGAAGCCCCAACGTTCCTTCCAGGCATTTTCAGTGTGGGTGCCTTCTCCACACGGTTCCTGGTTTCACTGCAGCTCTGAAGAGAATGTTAGCAAAGAGGTCACTGGGACAGTGAAAACAGTACTCAAAGACAGGGAGAGCAAGCTCTACATTACTCTCTTGGCACTTTGGATGTGGGACATACAGCGAGATGTTTGCTGCTTTTGCGTTTGGCTGTTGGGAGATTTACAGCACAAAGATATCTAGTTGATTTGAAGCAGTTCTGAGAAAGTCTAAGCATAATCCTCACTTTTCCCTCCTGGCACTTTCCATGTGGGAGATATAGCAGGATGTATATTGGTTTTGAGGACAACTCAATGGACAGTGTAGGGACAAAAGTTCCTGGCTCCTTGAATGCCGTTCATGGAGACACTGCGATCAATGTGGGAGATATGTCAAGATGTGTGTTGGTTTTGAGGACGGCTCTCTGGAGAGTCTTAGCAAAGAGGTCACACGGATAATCAGAGCAATTCTCAGAGACACTGAGACCAAGCTCGACAATTCCTCCTGGCACTTTCCCTGTAGAAGATACCGCAAGACATTTCTGTATATTGGGCACTGCGCTCTGCAGGGTGTTAGCAGAGACTTTCCCGGGACAGTGAAACCCTATGTCAGAGACACTGAGAAGAAGCCCCAACGTTCCTTCCAGGCATTTTCAGTGTGGGTGCCTTCTCCACGTGGTTCCTGCTTTCACTGCAGCTCTGAAGAGAATGTTAGCAAAGAGGTAACCGGGACACTGAAAACAGTACTCAAAGACAGGGAGAGCAAGCTCTCTCTTGGCACTTTGGATGTGGGACATACAGCGAGATGTTTGCTGCTTTTGCGTTTGGCTGTTGGGAGATTTACAGCACAAAGATATCTAGTTGATTTGAAGCAGTTCTGAGAAAGTCTAAACATAATCCCCACTTTTCCCTCCTGGCATTTTCCATGTGGGAGATATAGCAGGATGTATACTGGTTTTAAGGAACTGTCCCCGGAGAGTGTGGGCAGAAAAGTTCCTGGCTCCTTGAATGCCGTTTCTGGAGACACTGCGATCAATGTGGGAGATATGTCAAGATGTGTGTTGGTTTTGAGGACGGCTCTCTGGAGAGTCTTAGCAAAGAGGTCACACGGATAATCAGAGCAATTCTCAGAGACACTGAGACCAAGCTCGACAATTCCTCCTGGCACTTTCCCTGTAGGAGATACCGCAAGACGTTTCTGTATATTGGGCACTGCGCTCTGCAGGGTGTTAGCAGAGACTTTCCCGGGACAGTGAAACCCTATGTCAGAGACACTGAGAAGAAGCCCCAACGTTCCTTCCAGTCATTTTCAGTGTGGGTGCCTTCTCCACGTGGTTCCTGGTTTCACTGCAGCTCTGAAGAGAATGTTAGCAAAGAGGTCATCGGGACAGTGAAAACAGTACTCAAAGACAGGGAGAGCAAGCTCTACATTACTCTCTTGGCACTTTGGATGTGGGACATACAGCGAGATGTTTGCTGCTTTTGCGTTTGGCTGTTGGGAGATTTACAGCACAAAGATATCTAGTTGATTTGAAGCAGTTCTGAGAAAGTCTAAGCATAATCCTCACTTTTCCCTCCTGGCCCTTTCCATGTGGGAGATATAGCAGGATGTATATTGGTTTTGAGGACAACTCAATGGACAGTGTAGGGAGAAAAGTTCCTGGCTCATTAAATGCCGTTTCTGGAGACACTGCGATCAATGAGGGAGATATGTCAAGATGTGTGTTGGTTTTGAGGACGGCTCTCTGGAGAGTCTTAGCAAAGAGGTCACACGGATAATCAGAGCAATTCTCAGAGACACTGAGACCAAGCTCGACAATTCCTCCTGGCACTTTCCCTGTAGGAGATACCGCAAGATGTTTCTGTATATTGGGCACTGCGCTCTGCAGGGTGTTAGCAGAGACTTTCCCGGGACAGTAAAACCCTATGTCAGAGACACTGAGAAGAAGCCCCAATGTTCCTTCCAGTCATTTTCAGTGTGGGTGCCTTCTCCACGTGGTTCCTGGTTTCACTGCAGCTCCGAAGAGAATGTTAGCAAAGAGGTAACCGGGACAGTGAAAACAGTACTCAAAGACAGGGAGAGCAAGCTCTCTCTTGGCACTTTGGATGTGGGACATACAGCGAGAGGTTTGCTGCTTTTTCGTTTGGCTGTTGGGAGATTTACAGCACAAAGATATCTAGTTGATTTGAAGCAGTTCCGAGAAAGTCTAAACATAATCCCCACTTTTCCCTCCTGGCACTTTCCATGTGGGAGATATAGCAGGATGTATATTGGTTTTGAGGACAACTCAATGGACAGTGTAGGGAGAAAAGTTCCTGGCTCATTAAATGCCGTTTCTGGAGACACTGCGATCAATGAGGGAGATATGTCAAGATGTGTGTTGGTTTTCAGGACGGCTCTCTGGAGAGTCTTAGCAAAGAGGTCACACGGATAATCAGAGCAATTCTCAGAGACACTGAGACCAAGCTCGACAATTCCTCCTGGCACTTTCCCTGTAGGAGATACCGCAAGACGTTTCTGTATATTGGGCACTGCGCTCTGCAGGGTGTTAGCAGAGACTTTCCCGGGACAGTGAAACCCGACATCAGAGACACTGAGAAGAAGCCCCAATGTTCCTTCCAGTCATTTTCAGTGTGGGTGCCTTCTCCACGTGGTTCCTGGTTTCACTGCAGCTCTGAAGAGAATGTTAGCAAAGAGGTAACCGGGACAGTGAAAACTGTACGCAAAGACAGGGAGAGCAAGCTCTACATTACTCTCTTGGCACTTTGGATGTGGGACATACAGCGAGATGTTTGCTGCTTTTGCGTTTGGCTGTTGGGAGATTTACAGCACAAAGATATCTAGTTGATTTGAAGCAGTTCTGAGAAAGTCTAAGCATAATCCTCACTTTTCCCTCCTGGCACTTTCCATGTGGGAGATATAGCAGGATGTATATTGGTTTTGAGGACAACTCAATGGACAGTGTAGGGACAAAAGTTCCTGGCTCCTTGAATGCCGTTCATGGAGACACTGCGATCAATGTGGGAGATATGTCAAGATGTGTGTTGGTTTTCAGGACGGCTCTCTGGAGAGTCTTAGCAAAGAGGTCACAGGGATAATCAGAGCAATTCTCAGAGACACTGAGACCAAGCTCGACAATTCCCTCCTGGCACTTTCCCTGTAGGAGATACCGCAAGACGTTTCTGTATATTGGGCACTGCGCTCTGCAGGGTGTTAGCAGAGACTTTCCCGGGACAGTGAAACCCTATGTCAGAGACACTGAGAAGAAGCCCCAACGTTCCTTCCAGTCATTTTCAGTGTGGGTGCCTTCTCCACGTGGTTCCTGGTTTCACTGCAGCTCTGAAGAGAATGTTAGCAAAGAGGTAACCGGGACACTGAAAACAGTACTCAAAGACAGGGAGAGCAAGCTCTCTCTTGGCACTTTGGATGTGGGACATACAGCGAGAGGTTTGCTGCTTTTGCGTTTGGCTGTTGGGAGATTTACAGCACAAAGATATCTAGTTGATTTGAAGCAGTTCCGAGAAAGTCTAAACATAATCCCCACTTTTCCCTCCTGGCACTTTCCATGTGGGAGATATAGCAGGATGTATATTGGTTTTAAGGAACTGTCCCCGGAGAGTGTGGGCAGAAAAGTTCCTGGCTCCTTGAATGCCGTTCCTGGAGACACTGTGATCAATGTGGGAGATATGTCAAGATGTGTGTTGGTTTTGAGGTCGGCTCTCTGGAGAGTCTTAGCAAAGAGGTCACACGGATAATCAGAGCAATTCTCAGAGACACTGAGACCAAGCTCGACAATTCCACCTGGAACTTTCCCTGTAGGAGATACCGCAAGACGTTTCTGTATATTGGGCACTGCGCTCTGCAGGGTGTTAGCAGAGACTTTCCCGGGACAGTGAAACCCGACATCAGAGACACTGAGAAGAAGCCCCAACGTTCCTTCCAGTCATTTTCAGTGTGGGTGCCTTCTCCACGTGGTTCCTGGTTTCACTGCAGCTCTGAAGAGAATGTTAGCAAAGAGGTAACCGGGACAGTGAAAACAGTACTCAAAGACAGGGAGAGCAAGCTCTCTCTTGGCACTTTGGATGTGGGACATACACCGAGAGGTTTGCTGCTTTTACATTTGGCTGTTGGGAGATTTACAGCACAAAGATATCTAGTTGATTTGAAGCAGTTCTGAGAAAGTCTAAGCATAATCCTCACTTTTCCCTCCTGGCACTTTCCATGTGGGAGATATAGCAGGATGTATATTGGTTTTGAGGACAACTCAATGGACAGTGTAGGGAGAAAAGTTCCTGGCTCATTAAATGCCGTTTCTGGAGACACTGCGATCAATGTGGGAGATATGTCAAGATGTGTGTTGGTTTTCAGGACGGCTCTCTGGAGAGTCTTAGCAAAGAGGTCACACGGATAATCAGAGCAATTCTCAGAGACACTGAGAGCAAGCTCGACAATTCCTCCTGGAACTTTCCCTGTAGGAGATACCGCAAGACGTTTCTGTATATTGGGCACTGCGCTCTGCAGGGTGTTAGCAGAGACTTTCCCGGGACAGTGAAACCCGACATCAGAGACACTGAGAAGAAGCCCCAATGTTCCTTCCAGGCATTTTCAGTGTGGGTGCCTTCTCCACGTGGTTCCTGGTTTCACTGCAGCTCTTAAGAGAATGTTAGCAAAGAGGTCATGGGGACAGTGAAAACAGTACTCAAAGACAGGGAGAGCAAGCTCTCTCTTGGCACTTTGGATGTGGGACATACAGCGAGATGTTTGCTGCTTTTGCATTTGGCTGTTGGGAGATTTACAGCACAAAGATATCTAGTTGATTTGAAGCAGTTCTGAGAAAGTCTAAACATAATCCTCACTTTTCCCTCCTGGCACTTTCCATGTGGGAGATATAGCAGGATATATATCGGTTTTGAGGACAACTCAATGGACAGTGTAGGGAGAAAAGGTCCTGGCTCATTAAATGCCGTTTCTGGAGACACTGCGATCAATGAGGGAGATATGTCAAGATGTGTGTTGGTTTTGAGGACGGCTCTCTGGAGAGTCTTAGCAAAGAGGTCACAGGGATAATCAGAGCAATTCTCAGAGACACTGAGACCAAGCTTGACAATTCCTTCCTGGCACTTTCCCTGTAGGAGATACCGCAAGACGTTTCTGTATATTGGGCACTGCGCTCTGCAGGGTGTTAGCAGAGACTTTCCCGGGACAGTGAAACCCTATGTCAGAGACACTGAGAAGAAGCCCCAACGTTCCTTCCAGTCATTTTCAGTGTGGGTGCCTTCTCTACACGGTTCCTGGTTTCACTGCAGCTCTGAAGAGAATGTTAGCAAAGAGGTAACCGGGACAGTGAAAACTGTACGCAAAGACAGGGAGAGCAAGCTCTACATTACTCTCTTGGCACTTTGGATGTGGGACATACAGCGAGATGTTTGCTGCTTTTGCATTTGGCTGTTGGGAGATTTACAGCACAAAGATATCTAGTTGATTTGAAGCAGTTCCGAGAAAGTCTAAACATAATCCTCACTTTTCCCTCCTGGCACTTTCCATGTGGGAGATATAGCAGGATGTATATTGGTTTTAAGGAACTGTCCCCGGAGAGTGTGGGCAGAAAAGTTCCTGGCTCCTTGAATGCCGTTCATGGAGACACTGCGATCAATGTGGGAGATATGTCAAGATGTGTGTTGGTTTTGAGGACGTCTCTCTGGAGAGTCTTAGCAAAGAGGTCACACGGATAATCAGAGCAATTCTCAGAGACACTGAGACCAAGCTCGACAATTCCTCCTGGCACTTTCCCTGTAGGAGATACCGCAAGACGTTTCTGTATATTGGGCACTGCGCTCTGCAGGGTGTTAGCAGAGACTTTCCCGGGACAGTGAAACCCTATGTCAGAGACACTGAGAAGAAGCCCCAATGTTCCTTCCAGTCATTTTCAGTGTGGGTGCCTTCTCCACGTGGTTCCTGGTTTCACTGCAGCTCTGAAGAGAATGTTAGCAAAGAGGTCACTGGGACAGTGAAAACAGTACTCAAAGACAGGGAGAGCAAGCTCTACATTACTCTCTTGGCACTTTGGATGTGGGACATACAGCGAGAGGTTTGCTGCTTTTGTGTTTGGCTGTTGGGAGATTTACAGCACAAAGATATCTAGTTGATTTGAAGCAGTTCCGAGAAAGTCTAAGCATAATCCTCACTTTTCCCTCCTGGCACTTTCCATGTGGGAGATATAGCAGGATGTATATTGGTTTTGAGGACAACTCAATGGACAGTGTAGGGAGAAAAGTTCCTGGCTCTTTAAATGCCGTTTCTGGAGACACTGCGATCAATGTGGGAGATATGTCAAGATGTGTGTTGGTTTTGAGGACGGCTCTCTGGAGAGTCTTAGCAAAGAGGTCACACGGATAATCAGAGCAATTCTCAGAGACACTGAGACCAAGCTCCACAATTCCTCCTGGCACTTTCCCTGTAGAAGATACCGCAAGACATTTCTGTATATTGGGCACAGCGCTCTGCAGGGTGTTAGCAGAGACTTTCCCGGGACAGTGAAACCCTATGTCAGAGACACTGAGAAGAAGCCCCAATGTTCCTTCCAGTCATTTTCAGTGTGGGTGCCTTCTCCACGTGGTTCCTGGTTTCACTGCAGCTCTGAAGAGAATGTTAGCAAAGAGGTAACCGGGACACTGAAAACAGTACTCAAAGACAGGGAGAGCAAGCTCTCTCTTGGCACTTTGGATGTGGGACATACAGCGAGAGGTTTGCTGCTTTTTCGTTTGGCTGTTGGGAGATTTACAGCACAAAGATATCTAGTTGATTTGAAGCAGTTCCGAGAAAGTCTAAACATAATCCCCACTTTTCCCTCCTGGCACTTTCCATGTGGGAGATATAGCAGGATGTATATTGGTTTTAAGGAACTGTCCCCGGAGAGTGTGGGCAGAAAAGTTCCTGGCTCCTTGAATGCCGTTCCTGGAGACACTGTGATCAATGTTGGAGATATGTCAAGATGTGTGTTGGTTTTGAGGTCGGCTCTCTGGAGAGTCTTAGCAAAGAGGTCACACGGATAATCAGAGCAATTCTCAGAGACACTGAGACCAAGCTCGACAATTCCACCTGGAACTTTCCCTGTAGGAGATACCGCAAGACGTTTCTGTATATTGGGCACTGCGCTCTGCAGGGTGTTAGCAGAGACTTTCCCGGGACAGTGAAACCCGACATCAGAGACACTGAGAAGAAGCCCCAATGTTCCTTCCAGGCATTTTCAGTGTGGGTGCCTTCTCCACGTGGTTCCTGGTTTCACTGCAGCTCTGAAGAGAATGTTAGCAAAGAGGTAACCGGGACAGTGAAAACAGTACTCAAAGACAGGGAGAGCAAGCTCTCTCTTGGCACTTTGGATGTGGGACATACACCGAGAGGTTTGCTGCTTTTACATTTGGCTGTTGGGAGATTTACAGCACAAAGATATCTAGTTGATTTGAAGCAGTTCTGAGAAAGTCTAAGCATAATCCTCACTTTTCCCTCCTGGCACTTTCCATGTGGGAGATATAGCAGGATATATATCGGTTTTGAGGACAACTCAATGGACAGTGTAGGGAGAAAAGGTCCTGGCTCATTAAATGCCGTTTCTGGAGACACTGCGATCAATGAGGGAGATATGTCAAGATGTGTGTTGGTTTTGAGGACGGCTCTCTGGAGAGTCTTAGCAAAGAGGTCACAGGGATAATCAGAGCAATTCTCAGAGACACTGAGACCAAGCTTGACAATTCCTTCCTGGCACTTTCCCTGTAGGAGATACAGCAAGACGTTTCTGTATATTGGGCACAGCGCTCTGCAGGGTGTTAGCAGAGACTTTCCCGGGACAGTGAAACCCTATGTCAGAGACACTGAGAAGAAGCCCCAACGTTCCTTCCAGTCATTTTCAGTGTGGGTGCCTTCTCTACACGGTTCCTGGTTTCACTGCAGCTCTGAAGAGAATGTTAGCAAAGAGGTAACCGGGACAGTGAAAACTGTACGCAAAGACAGGGAGAGCAAGCTCTACATTACTCTCTTGGCACTTTGGATGTGGGACATACAGCGAGATGTTTGCTGCTTTTGCATTTGGCTGTTGGGAGATTTAAAGCACAAAGATATCTAGTTGATTTGAAGCAGTTCCGAGAAAGTCTAAACATAATCCTCACTTTTCCCTCCTGGCACTTTCCATGTGGGAGATATAGCAGGATGTATATTGGTTTTAAGGAACTGTCCCCGGAGAGTGTGGGCAGAAAAGTTCCTGGCTCCTTGAATGCCGTTCATGGAGACACTGCGATCAATGTGGGAGATATGTCAAGATGTGTGTTGGTTTTGAGGACGGCTCTCTGGAGAGTCTTAGCAAAGAGGTCACACGGATAATCAGAGCAATTCTCAGAGACACTGAGACCAAGCTCGACAATTCCTCCTGGCACTTTCCCTGTAGGAGATACCGCAAGACGTTTCTGTATATTGGCACAGCGCTCTGCAGGGTGTTAGCAGAGACTTTCCCGGGACAGTGAAACCCTATGTCAGAGACACTGAGAAGAAGCCCCAATGTTCCTTCCAGTCATTTTCAGTGTGGGTGCCTTCTCCACATGGTTCCTGGTTTCACTGCAGCTCTGAAGAGAATGTTAGCAAAGAGGTCACTGGGACAGTGAAAACAGTACTCAAAGACAGGGAGAGCAAGCTCTACATTACTCTCTTGGCACTTTGGATGTGGGACATACAGCGAGAGGTTTGCTGCTTTTGCGTTTGGCTGTTGGGAGATTTACAGCACAAAGATATCTAGTTGATTTGAAGCAGTTCCGAGAAAGTCTAAGCATAATCCTCACTTTTCCCTCCTGGCACTTTCCATGTGGGAGATATAGCAGGATGTATATTGGTTTTGAGGACAACTCAATGGACAGTGTAGGGAGAAAAGTTCCTGGCTCTTTAAATGCCGTTTCTGGAGACACTGCGATCAATGTGGGAGATATGTCAAGATGTGTGTTGGTTTTGAGGACGGCTCTCTGGAGAGTCTTAGCAAAGAGGTCACACGGATAATCAGAGCAATTCTCAGAGACACTGAGACCAAGCTCGACAATTCCTTCTTGGCACTTTCCCTGTAGGAGATACAGCAAGACTTTTCTGTATATTGGGCACTGCGCTCTGCAGGGTGTTAGCAGAGACTTTCCCGGGACAGTGAAACCCTATGTCAGAGACACTGAGAAGAAGCCCCAACGTTCCTTCCAGGCATTTTCAGTGTGGGTGCCTTCTCCACGTGGTTCCTGCTTTCACTGCAGCTCTGAAGAGAATGTTAGCAAAGAGGTCATCGGGACAGTGAAAACTGCACTCAAAGACAGGGAGAGCAAGCTCTACATTACTCTCTTGGCACTTTCGATGTGGGACATACAGCGAGATGTTTGCTGCTTTTGCGTTTGGCTGTTGGGAGATTTACAGCACAAAGATATCTAGTTGATTTGAAGCAGTTCTGAGAAAGTCTAAGCATAATCCTCACTTTTCCCTCCTGGCCCTTTCCATGTGGGAGATATAGCAGGATGTATATCGGTTTTGAGGACAACTCAATGGACAGTGTAGGGAGAAAAGTTCCTGGCTCATTAAATGCCGTTTCTGGAGACACTGCGATCAATGAGGGAGATATGTCAAGATGTGTGTTGGTTTTGAGGACGGCTCTCTGGAGAGTCTTAGCAAAGAGGTCACACGGATAATCAGAGCAATTCTCAGAGACACTGAGACCAAGCTCGACAATTCCTCCTGGCACTTTCCCTGTAGGAGATACCGCAAGACGTTTCTGTATATTGGGCACTGCGCTCTGCAGGGTGTTAGCAGAGACTTTCCCGGGACAGTGAAACCCTATGTCAGAGACACTGAGAAGAAGCCCCAATGTTCCTTCCAGTCATTTTCAGTGTGGGTGCCTTCTCCACGTGGTTCCTGATTTCACTGCAGCTCCGAAGAGAATGTTAGCAAAGAGGTAACCGGGACAGTGAAAACAGTACTCAAAGACAGGGAGAGCAAGCTCTCTCTTGGCACTTTGGATGTGGGACATACAGCGAGAGGTTTGCTGCTTTTACATTTGGCTGTTGGGAGTTTTACAGCACAAAGATATCTAGTTGATTTGAAGCAGTTCCGAGAAAGTCTAAACATAATCCCCTTCTCCCTCCTGGCACTTTCCATGTGGGAGATATAGCAGGATGTATATTGGTTTTAAGGAACTGTCCCCGGAGAGTGTGGGCAGAAAAGTTCCTGGCTCCTTGAATGACGTTCCTGGAGACACTGCGATCAATGTGGGAGATATGTCAAGATGTGTGTTGGTTTTGAGGACGGCTCTCTGGAGAGTCTTAGCCAAGAGGTCACACGGATAATCAGAGCAATTCTCAGAGACACTGAGACCAAGCTCCACAATTCCCTCCTGGCACTTTCCCTGTAGGAGATACCGCAAGACGTTTCTGTATATTGGGCACAGCGCTCTGCAGGGTGTTAGCAGAGACTTTCCCGGGACAGTGAAACCCTATGTCAGAGACACTGAGAAGAAGCCCCAATGTTCCTTCCAGTCATTTTCAGTGTGGGTGCCTTCTCCACATGGTTCCTGGTTTCACTGCAGCTCTGAAGAGAATGTTAGCAAAGAGGTAACCGGGACAGTGAAAACAGTACTCAAAGACAGAGAGCGCAAGCTCTCTCTTGGCACTTTAGATGTGGGACATACAGCGAGAGGTTTGCTGCTTTTGCGTTTGGCTGTTGGGAGATTTAGAGCACAAAGATATCTAGTTGATTTGAAGCAGTTCCGAGAAAGTCTAAACATAATCCTCACTTTTCCCTCCTGGCATTTTCCATGTGGGAGATATAGCAGGATGTATATTGGTTTTGAGGACAACTCAATGGACAGTGTAGGGAGAAAAGTTCCTGGCTCCTTGAATGCCGTTCCTGGAGACACTGCGATCAATGAGGGAGATATGTCAACATGTGTGTTGGTTTTGAGGTCGGCTCTCTGGAGAGTCTTAGCAAAGAGGTCACACGGATAATCAGAGCAATTCTCAGAGACACTGAGACCAAGCTCGACAATTCCTCCTGGAACTTTCCCTGTAGGAGATACCGCAAGACGTTTCTGTATATTGGGCACTGCGCTCTGCAGGGTGTTAGCAGAGACTTTCCCGGGACAGTGAAACCCTATGTCAGAGACACTGAGAAGAAGCCCCAATGTTCCTTCCAGGCATTTTCAGTGTGGGTGCCTTCTCCACGTGGTTCCTGGTTTCACTGCAGCTCTGAAGAGAATGTTAGCAAAGATGTCATGGGGACAGTGAAAACAGTACTCAAAGACAGGGAGAGCAAGCTCTCTCTTGGCACTTTCGATGTGGGACATACAGCGAGAGGTTTGCTGCTTTTGCATTTGGCTGTTGGGAGATTTACAGCACAAAGATATCTAGTTGATTTGAAGCAGTTCTGAGAAAGTCTAAGCATAATCCTCACTTTTCCCTCCTGGCACTTTCCATGTGGGAGATATAGCAGGATGTATACTGGTTTTAAGGAACTGTCCCCGGAGAGTGTGGGCAGAAAAGTTCCTGGCTCCTTGAATGCCGTTTCTGGAGACACTGCGATCAATGTGGGAGATATGTCAAGATGTGTGTTGGTTTTGAGGACGTCTCTCTGGAGAGTCTTAGCAAAGAGGTCACACGGATAATCAGAGCAATTCTCAGAGACACTGAGACCAAGCTCCACAATTCCTCCTGGCACTTTCCCTGTAGGAGATACAGCAAGACGTTTCTGTATATTGGGCACTGCGCTCTGCAGGGTGTTAGCAGAGACTTTCCCGGGACAGTGAAACCCTATGTCAGAGACACTGAGAAGAAGCCCCAATGTTCCTTCCAGTCATTTTCAGTGTGGGTGCCTTCTCCACGTGGTTCCTGGTTTCACTGCAGCTCTGAAGAGAATGTTAGCAAAGAGGTCATCGGGACAGTGAAAAGAGTACTCAAAGACAGGGAGAGCAAGCTCTACATTACTCTCTTGGCACTTTCGATGTGGGACATACAGCGAGATGTTTGCTGCTTTTACATTTGGCTGTTGGGAGATTTACAGCACAAAGATATCTAGTTGATTTGAAGCAGTTCTGAGAAAGTCTAAGCATAATCCTCACTTTTCCCTCCTGGCACTTTCCATGTGGGAGATATAGCAGGATGTATATCGGTTTTGAGGACAACTCAATGGACACTGTAGGGAGAAAAGTTCCTGGCTCATTAAATGCCGTTTCTGGAGACACTGCGATCAATGTGGGAGATATGTCAAGATGTGTGTCGGTTTTGAGGACGGCTCTCTGGAGAGTCTTAGCAAAGAGGTCACACGGATAATCAGAGCAATTCTCAGAGACACTGAGACCAAGCTCCACAATTCCTCCTGGCACTTTCCCTGTAGGAGATACAGCAAGACGTTTCTGTATATTGGGCACTGCGCTCTGCAGGGTGTTAGCAGAGACTTTCCCGGGACAGTGAAACCCTATGTCAGAGACACTGAGAAGAAGCCCCAATGTTCCTTCCAGTCATTTTCAGTGTGGGTGCCTTCTCCACGTGGTTCCTGGTTTCACTGCAGCTCTGAAGAGAATGTTAGCAAAGAGGTCATCGGGACAGTGAAAAGAGTACTCAAAGACAGGGAGAGCAAGCTCTACATTACTCTCTTGGCACTTTGGATGTGGGACATACAGCGAGATGTTTGCTGCTTTTACATTTGGCTGTTGGGAGATTTACAGCACAAAGATATCTAGTTGATTTGAAGCAGTTCTGAGAAAGTCTAAGCATAATCCTCACTTTTCCCTCCTGGCATTTTCCATGTGGGAGATATAGCAGGATGTATATTGGTTTTGAGGACAACTCAATGGACAGTGTAGGGAGAAAAGTTCCTGGCTCATTAAATGCCGTTCCTGGAGACACTGCGATCAATGTGGGAGATATGTCAAGATGTGTGTTGGTTTTGAGGACGGCTCTCTGGAGAGTCTTAGCAAAGAGGTCACACGGATAATCAGAGCAATTCTCAGAGACACTGAGACCAAGCTCCACAATTCCTCCTGGCACTTTCCCTGTAGGAGATACAGCAAGACGTTTCTGTATATTGGGCACTGCGCTCTGCAGGGTGTTAGCAGAGACTTTCCCGGGACAGTGAAACCCGACATCAGAGACACTGAGAAGAAGCCCCAATGTTCCTTCCAGGCATTTTCAGTGTGGGTGCCTTCTCCACGTGGTTCCTGCTTTCACTGCAGCTCTTAAGAGAATGTTAGCAAAGATGTCATGGGGACAGTGAAAACAGTACTCAAAGACAGGGAGAGCAAGCTCTCTCTTGGCACTTTCGATGTGGGACATACAGTGAGATGTTTGCTGCTTTTGCATTTGGCTGTTGGGAGATTTACAGCACAAAGATATCTAGTTGATTTGAAGCAGTTCTGAGAAAGTCTAAGCATAATCCTCACTTTTCCCTCCTGGCACTTTCCATGTGGGAGATATAGCAGGATGTATACTGGTTTTAAGGAACTGTCCCCGGAGAGTGTGGGCAGAAAAGTTCCTGGCTCCTTGAATGCCGTTTCTGGAGACACTGCGATCAATGTGGGAGATATGTCAAGATGTGTGTTGGTTTTGAGGACGGCTCTCTGGAGAGTCTTAGCAAAGAGGTCACACGGATAATCAGAGCAATTCTCAGAGACACTGAGACCAAGCTCCACAATTCCTCCTGGCACTTTCCCTGTAGGAGATACAGCAAGACGTTTCTGTATATTGGGCACTGCGCTCTGCAGGGTGTTAGCAGAGACTTTCCCGGGACAGTGAAACCCTATGTCAGAGACACTGAGAAGAAGCCCCAATGTTCCTTCCAGTCATTTTCAGTGTGGGTGCCTTCTCCACGTGGTTCCTGGTTTCACTGCAGCTCTGAAGAGAATGTTAGCAAAGAGGTAACCGGGACAGTGAAAACAGTACTCAAAGACAGGGAGAGCAAGCTCTACATTACTCTCTTGGCACTTTGGATGTGGGACATACAGCGAGATGTTTGCTGCTTTTACATTTGGCTGTTGGGAGATTTACAGCACAAAGATATCTAGTTGATTTGAAGCAGTTCTGAGAAAGTCTAAGCATAATCCTCACTTTTCCCTCCTGGCACTTTCCATGTGGGAGATATAGCAGGATGTATATTGGTTTTGAGGACAACTCAATGGACAGTGTAGGGAGAAAAGTTCCTGGCTCATTAAATGCCGTTCCTGGAGACACTGCGATCAATGTGGGAGATATGTCAAGATGTGTGTTGGTTTTGAGGACGGCTCTCTGGAGAGTCTTAGCAAAGAGGTCACACGGATAATCAGAGCAATTCTCAGAGACACTGAGACCAAGCTCGACAATTCCTCCTGGAACTTTCCCTGTAGGAGATACCGCAAGACGTTTCTGTATATTGGGCACTGCGCTCTGCAGGGTGTTAGCAGAGACTTTCCCGGGACAGTGAAACCCGACATCAGAGACACTGAGAAGAAGCCCCAATGTTCCTTCCAGGCATTTTCAGTGTGGGTGCCTTCTCCACGTGGTTCCTGGTTTCACTGCAGCTCTGAAGAGAATGTTAGCAAAGAGGTCATGGGGACAGTGAAAACAGTACTCAAAGACAGGGAGAGCAAGCTCTACATTACTCTCTTGGCACTTTCGATGTGGGACATACAGCGAGATGTTTGCTGCTTTTGCATTTGGCTGTTGGGAGATTTACAGCACAAAGATATCTAGTTGATTTGAAGCAGTTCTGAGAAAGTCTAAACATAATCCTCACTTTTCCCTCCTGGCACTTTCCATGTGGGAGATATAGCAGGATGTATATCGGTTTTGAGGACAACTCAATGGACAGTGTAGGGAGAAAAGGTCCTGGCTCATTAAATGCCGTTCCTGGAGACACTGCGATCAATGTGGGAGATATGTCAAGATGTGTGTTGGTTTTGAGGACGGCTCTCTGGAGAGCCTTAGCAAAGAGGTCACACGGATAATCAGAGCAATTCTCAGAGACACTGAGACCAAGATCAACAATTCCCTCCTGGCACTTTCCCTGTAGGAGATACCGCAAGACGTTTCTGTATATTGGGCACAGCGCTCTGCAGGGTGTTAGCAGAGACTTTCCCGGGACAGTGAAACCCGACATCAGAGACACTGAGAAGAAGCCCCAATGTTCCTTCCAGGCATTTTCAGTGTGGGTGCCTTCTCCACGTGGTTCCTGGTTTCACTGCAGCTCTGAAGAGAATGTTAGCAAAGAGGTCATGGGGACAGTGAAAACAGTACTCAAAGACAGGGAGAGCAAGCTCTACATTACTCTCTTGGCACTTTCGATGTGGGACATACAGCGAGATGTTTGCTGCTTTTGCATTTGGCTGTTGGGAGATTTACAGCACAAAGATATCTAGTTGATTTGAAGCAGTTCTGAGAAAGTCTAAACATAATCCTCACTTCTCCCTCCTGGCACTTTCCATGTGGGAGATATAGCAGGATGTATATCGGTTTTGAGGACAACTCAATGGACAGTGTAGGGAGAAAAGGTCCTGGCTCATTAAATGCCGTTCCTGGAGACACTGCGATCAATGTGGGAGATATGTCAAGATGTGTGTTGGTTTTGAGGACGGCTCTCTGGAGAGCCTTAGCAAAGAGGTCACACGGATAATCAGAGCAATTCTCAGAGACACTGAGACCAAGATCAACAATTCCTTCCTGGCACTTTCCCTGTAGGAGATACCGCAAGACGTTTCTGTATATTGGGCACAGCGCTCTGCAGGGTGTTAGCAGAGACTTTCCCGGGACAGTGAAACCCTATGTCAGAGACACTGAGAAGAAGCCCCAACGTTCCTTCCAGGCATTTTCAGTGTGGGTGCCTTCTCCACGTGGTTCCTGGTTTCACTGCAGCTCTGAAGAGAATGTTAGCAAAGAGGTCACCGGGACACTGAAAACAGTACTCAAAGACAGGGAGAGCAAGCTCTCTCTTGGCACTTTGGATGTGGGACATACAGCGAGATGTTTGCTGCTTTTGCGTTTGGCTGTTGGGAGATTTACAGCACAAAGATATCTAGTTGATTTGAAGCAGTTCCGAGAAAGTCTAAGCATAATCCTCACTTTTCCCTCCTGGCACTTTCCATGTGGGAGATATAGCAGGATGTATATTGGTTTTAAGGAACTGTCCCCGGAGAGTGTGGGCAGAAAAGTTCCTGGCTCCTTGAATGCCGTTCCTGGAGACACTGAGATCAATGTGGGAGATATGTCAAGATGTGTGTTGGTTTTGAGGACGTCTCTCTGGAGAGTCTTAGCAAAGAGGTCACAGAGATAATCAGAGCAATTCTCAGAGACACTGAGACCAAGATCAACAATTCCTTCCTGGCACTTTCCCTGTAGGAGATACCGCAAGACGTTTCTGTATATTGGGCACAGCGCTCTGCAGGGTGTTAGCAGAGACTTTCCCGGGACAGTGAAACCCTATGTCAGAGACACTGAGAAGAAGCCCCAATGTTCCTTCCAGGCATTTTCAGTGTGGGTGCCTTCTCCACGTGGTTCCTGGTTTCACTGCAGCTCTGAAGAGAATGTTAGCAAAGAGGGAACCGGGACAGTGAAAACAGTACTCAAAGACAGGGAGAGCAAGCTCTCTCTTGGCACTTTCGATGTGGGACATACAGCGAGATGTTTGTGCTTTTGCGTTTGGCTGTTGGGAGATTTACAGCACAAAGATATCTAGTTGATTTGAAGCAGTTCTGAGAAAGTCTAAGCATAATCCCCACTTTTCCCTCCTGGCACTTTCCATGTGGGAGATATAGCAGGATGTATATTGGTTTTAAGGAACTGTCCCCGGAGAGTGTGGGCAGAAAAGTTCCTGGCTCCTTGAATGCCGTTCCTGGAGACACTGCGATCAATGAGGGAGATATTTCAGGCTTTCCTGCTGCCTTCAGCCTCAAAACCACCCTTTCCCACTTGGCGCCGCGCCAGGCACAAAAATAGCCATATGGCTGGAGATTGGTCCCACTCCCAAAGAGCCAGCAGGGAAAACTATGCCTTGTTCTAAAGCTCTTTGGGAACCGCTTGCGTAGCCCCACACACCTGGGGGCTGCAGGCTTTCCTGCTGCCTTCAGCCTCAAAACCACCCTTTCCCACTTGGCGCCGCGCCAGGCACAAAAATGGCAATATATCTGGTGACTGGTTCCACGCCCAAAGATGTCGTAGGTCTCTGGGCAATGCAAGCGTCTTAGCAGAGATGTAGCCAGGGTCATGAGAACAATTCTGAGAGACACTGGGAACAAGCCCTAGAATTCCCTCCTGGCACTTTCCATGTTGGAGACACAGCAAGATGATTTTTTGATTGTTTTGCACCTATCTCTTTGAAGAATGTAGCCAAGGAGATAACTAGGTGACTTGAAGCAGATCCTATTGAGCCTAAGAACAGTCCCCATTTTTCCCTGCTGGCACTTTCCATGTGGGAGATATGTCAAGATGTGTGTTGGTTTTGAGGGCAACTCCCTGGAGAGAATGTTAGCAAAGACTTAACCAGGAGAGTAGAAAGCAGTATTCAAAGATAGGCAGAGCAAGTCCTATATTTCCCTCCTGACACTTTCCATTTAGGACATATAGCGGGATGCTTATTGGTTTTGAGGAAATCTCCCTGGAGACTGTAGGCAGGAAAGTTTCTGGCACATTGAATGCCATTCTTGGAGCACTGCGATGAATTCCTGCAATTCTCTCCTGGCACTTTACATGTTGGAGATAGCGCAAGATTTTTGTGTATATAGGGCATAGCGCTCTGCAGGGTGAGAGACACTGAGAACAAGATCGACAATTCCCTCCTGGCACTTTCCCTGTAGGAGATACCGCAAGACGTTTCTGTATATTGGGCACAGCGCTCTGCAGGGTGTTAGCAGAGACTTTCCCGGGACAGTGAAACCCTATGTCAGAGACACTGAGAAGAAGCCCCAACGTTCCTTCCAGTCATTTTCAGTGTGGGTGCCTTCTCCACATGGTTCCTGCTTTCACTGCAGCTCTGAAGAGAATGTTAGCAAAGAGGTAACCGGGACACTGAAAACAGTACTCAAAGACAGGGAGAGCAAGCTCTACATTACTCTCTTGGCACTTTGGATGTGGGACATACAGCGAGATGTTTGCTGCTTTTGCGTTTGGCTGTTGGGAGATTTACAGCACAAAGATATCTAGTTGATTTGAAGCAGTTCCGAGAAAGTCTAAACATAATCCCCACTTCTCCCTCCTGGCACTTTCCATGTGGGAGATATAGCAGGATGTATATTGGTTTTGAGGACAACTCAATGGACAGTGTAGGGAGAAAAGGTCCTGGCTCCTTGAATGCCGTTCCTGGAGACACTGCGATCAATGTGGGAGATATGTCAAGATGTGTGTTGGTTTTGAGGACGGCTCTCTGGAGAGTATTAGCAAAGAGGTCACACGGATAATCAGAGCAATTCTCAGAGACACTGAGACCAAGCTCCACAATTCCTCCTGGCACTTTCCCTGTAGGAGATACCGCAAGACGTTTCTGTATATTGGGCACAGCGCTCTGCAGGGTGTTAGCAGAGACTTTCCCGGGACAGTGAAACCCTATGTCAGAGACACTGAGAAGAAGCCCCAACGTTCCTTCCAGTCATTTTCAGTGTGGGTGCCTTCTCCACGTGGTTCCTGCTTTCACTGCAGCTCTGAAGAGAATGTTAGCAAAGAGGTAACCGGGACACTGAAAACAGTACTCAAAGACAGGGAGAGCAAGCTCTACATTACTCTCCCTGCACTTTCGATGTGGGACATACAGCGAGATGTTTGCTGCTTTTGCGTTTGGCTGTTGGGAGATTTACAGCACAAAGATATCTAGTTGATTTGAAGCAGTTCCGAGAAAGTCTAAACATAATCCTCACTTTTCCCTCCTGGCACTTTCCATGTGGGAGATATAGCAGGATGTATATTGGTTTTGAGGACAACTCAATGGACAGTGTAGGGAGAAAAGTTCCTGGCTCCTTGAATGCCGTTCCTGGAGACACTGAGATCAATGTGGGAGATATGTCAAGATGTGTGTTGGTTTTGAGGACGGCTCTCTGGAGAGTCTTAGCAAAGAGGTCACACGGATAATCAGAGCAATTCTCAGAGACACTGAGACCAAGCTCGACAATTCCTCCTGGCACTTTCCCTGTAGGAGATACCGCAAGACGTTTCTGTATATTGGGCACTGCGCTCTGCAGGGTGTTAGCAGAGACTTTCCCAGGACAGTGAAACCCTATGTCAGAGACACTGAGAAGAAGCCCCAATGTTCCTTCCAGGCATTTTCAGTGTGGGTGCCTTCTCCACATGGTTCCTGGTTTCACTGCAGCTCTGAAGAGAATGTTAGCAAAGAGGTAACCGGGACAGTGAAAACTGTACTCAAAGACAGGGAGAGCAAGCTCTCTCTTGGCACTTTCGATGTGGGACATACAGCGAGATGTTTGCTGCTTTTACATTTGGCTGTTGGGAGATTTACAGCACAAAGATATCTAGTTGATTTGAAGCAGTTCCGAGAAAGTCTAAGCATAATCCCCACTTCTCCCTCCTGGCACTTTCCATGTGGGAGATATAGCAGGATGTATATTGGTTTTGAGAACAACTCAATGGACAGTGTAGGGAGAAAAGGTCCTGGCTCATTGAATGCCGTTCCTGGAGACACTGCGATCAATGTGGGAGATATGTCAAGATGTGTGTTGGTTTTGAGGACGGCTCTCTGGAGAGAGAGTCTTAGCAAAGAGGTCACAGGGATAATCAGAGGAATTCTCAGAGACACTGAGAACAAGATCGACAATTCCCTCCTGGCACTTTCCCTGTAGGAGATACCGCAAGACGTTTCTGTATATTGGGCACAGCGCTCTGCAGGGTGTTAGCAGAGACTTTCCCGGGACAGTGAAACCCTATGTCAGAGACACTGAGAAGAAGCCCCAATGTTCCTTCCAGGCATTTTCAGTGTGGGTGCCTTCTCCACATGGTTCCTGCTTTCACTGCAGCTCTGAAGAGAATGTTAGCAAAGAGGTAACCGGGACACTGAAAACAGTAGTCAAAGACAGGGAGAGCAAGCTCTACATTACTCTCTTGGCACTTTGGATGTGGGACATACAGCGAGATGTTTGCTGCTTTTGCGTTTGGCTGTTGGGAGATTTACAGCACAAAGATATCTAGTTGATTTGAAGCAGTTCCGAGAAAGTCTAAACATAATCCCCACTTCTCCCTCCTGGCACTTTCCATGTGTGAGATATAGCAGGATGTATATTGGTTTTGAGGACAACTCAATGGACAGTGTAGGGAGAAAAGGTCCTGGCTCCTTGAATGCCGTTCCTGGAGACACTGAGATCAATGTGGGAGATATGTCAAGATGTGTGTTGGTTTTGAGGACGGCTCTCTGGAGAGTCTTAGCAAAGAGGTCACAGGGATAATCAGAGCAATTCTCAGAGACACTGAGAACAAGATCGACAATTCCCTCCTGGCACTTTCCCTGTAGGAGATACAGCAAGACGTTTCTGTATATTGGGCACTGCGCTCTGCAGGGTGTTAGCAGAGACTTTCCCGGGACAGTGAAACCCTATGTCAGAGACACTGAGAAGAAGCCCCAACGTTCCTTCCAGTCATTTTCAGTGTGGGTGCCTTCTCCACATGGTTCCTGGTTTCACTGCAGCTCTGAAGAGAATGTTAGCAAAGAGGTAACCGGGACAGTGAAAGCAGTACTCAAAGACAGGGAGAGCAAGCTCTCTCTTGGCACTTTGGATGTGGGACATACAGCGAGATGTTTGCTGCTTTTGCGTTTGGCTGTTGGGAGATTTACAGCACAAAGATATCGAGTTGATTTGAAGCAGTTCCGAGAAAGTCTAAACATAATCCCCACTTCTCCCTCCTGGCATTTTCCATGTGGGAGATATAGCAGGATGTATATTGGTTTTAAGGAACTGTCCCCGGACAGTGTGGGCAGAAAAGTTCCTGGCTCCTTGAATGCCGTTCCTGGAGACACTGCGATCAATGAGGGAGATATGTCAACATGTGTGTTGGTTTTGAGGACGGCTCTCTGGAGAGTCTTAGCAAAGAGGTCACACAGATAATCAGAGCAATTCTCAGAGACACTGAGACCAAGCTCGACAATTCCCTCCTGGCACTTTCCCTGTAGGAGATACCGCAAGACGTTTCTGTATATTGGGCACTGCGCTCTGCAGGGTGTTAGCAGAGACTTTCCCGGGACAGTGAAACCCTATGTCAGAGACACTGAGAAGAAGCCCCAACGTTCCTTCCAGTCATTTTCAGTGTGGGTGCCTTCTCCACGTGGTTCCTGCTTTCACTGCAGCTCTGAAGAGAATGTTAGCAAAGAGGTAACCGGGACACTGAAAACAGTACTCAAAGACAGGGAGAGCAAGCTCTACATTACTCTCCCTGCACTTTCGATGTGGGACATACAGCGAGATGTTTGCTGCTTTTGCGTTTGGCTGTTGGGAGATTTACAGCACAAAGATATCTAGTTGATTTGAAGCAGTTCCGAGAAAGTCTAAACATAATCCCCACTTCTCCCTCCTGGCACTTTCCATGTGGGAGATATAGCAGGATGTATATTGGTTTTGAGGACAACTCAATGGACAGTGTAGGGAGAAAAGTTCCTGGCTCCTTGAATGCCGTTCCTGGAGACACTGCGATCAATGTGGGAGATATGTCAAGATGTGTGTTGGTTTTGAGGACGGCTCTCTGGAGAGTCTTAGCAAAGAGGTCACACGGATAATCAGAGCAATTCTCAGAGACACTGAGACCAAGCTCCACAATTCCTCCTGGCACTTTCCCTGTAGGAGATACCGCAAGACGTTTCTGTATATTGGGCACAGCGCTCTGCAGGGTGTTAGCAGAGACTTTCCCGGGACAGTGAAACCCTATGTCAGAGACACTGAGAAGAAGCCCCAACGTTCCTTCCAGTCATTTTCAGTGTGGGTGCCTTCTCCACATGGTTCCTGGTTTCACTGCAGCTCTGAAGAGAATGTTAGCAAAGAGGTAACCGGGACAGTGAAAACAGTACTCAAAGACAGGGAGAGCAAGCTCTACATTACTCTCCCTGCACTTTCGATGTGGGACATACAGCGAGATGTTTGCTGCTTTTACATTTGGCTGTTGGGAGATTTACAGCACAAAGATATCTAGTTGATTTGAAGCAGTTCCGAGAAAGTCTAAACATAATCCTCACTTTTCCCTCCTGGCCCTTTCCATGTGGGAGATATAGCGGGATGTATATTGGTTTTGAGGACAACTCAATGGACAGTGTAGGGAGAAAAGGTCCTGGCTCCTTGAATGCCGTTCCTGGAGACACTGAGATCAATGTGGGAGATATGTCAAGATGTGTGTTGGTTTTGAGGACGGCTCTCTGGAGAGTCTTAGCAAAGAGGTCACAGGGATAATCAGAGCAATTCTCAGAGACACTGAGAACAAGATCGACAATTCCCTCCTGGCACTTTCCCTGTAGGAGATACAGCAAGACGTTTCTGTATATTGGGCACTGCGCTCTGCAGGGTGTTAGCAGAGACTTTCCCGGGACAGTGAAACCCTATGTCAGAGACACTGAGAAGAAGCCCCAACGTTCCTTCCAGTCATTTTCAGTGTGGGTGCCTTCTCCACATGGTTCCTGGTTTCACTGCAGCTCTGAAGAGAATGTTAGCAAAGAGGTAACCGGGACACTGAAAACAGTAGTCAAAGACAGGGAGAGCAAGCTCTCTCTTGGCACTTTGGATGTGGGACATACAGCGAGATGTTTGCTGCTTTTGGGTTTGGCTGTTGGGAGATTTACAGCACAAAGATATCTAGTTGATTTGAAGCAGTTCCGAGAAAGTCTAAACATAATCCCCACTTCTCCCTCCTGGCATTTTCCATGTGGGAGATATAGCAGGATGTATATTGGTTTTAAGGAACTGTCCCCGGAGAGTGTGGGCAGAAAAGTTCCTGGCTCCTTGAATGCCGTTCCTGGAGACACTGCGATCAATGAGGGAGATATGTCAAGATGTGTGTTGGTTTTGAGGACGGCTCTCTGGAGAGTCTTAGCAAAGAGGTCACACAGATAATCAGAGCAATTCTCAGAGACACTGAGACCAAGCTCGACAATTCCCTCCTGGCACTTTCCCTGTAGGAGATACCGCAAGACGTTTCTGTATATTGGGCACTGTGCTCTGCAGGGTGTTAGCAGAGACTTTCCCGGGACAGTGAAACCCTATGTCAGAGACACTGAGAAGAAGCCCCAACGTTCCTTCCAGTCATTTTCAGTGTGGGTGCCTTCTCCACGTGGTTCCTGCTTTCACTGCACCTCTGAAGAGAATGTTAGCAAAGAGGTAACCGGGACACTGAAAACAGTACTCAAAGACAGGGAGAGCAAGCTCTACATTACTCTCTTGGCACTTTCGATGTGGGACATACAGCGAGATGTTTGCTGCTTTTGCGTTTGGCTGTTGGGAGATTTACAGCACAAAGATATCTAGTTGATTTGAAGCAGTTCCGAGAAAGTCTAAACATAATCCCCACTTCTCCCTCCTGGCACTTTCCATGTGGGAGATATAGCAGGGTGTATATTGGTTTTGAGGACAACTCAATGGACAGTGTAGGGAGAAAAGGTCCTGGCTCCTTGAATGCCCTTCCTGGAGACACTGAGATCAATGTGGGAGATATGTCAAGATGTGTGTTGGTTTTGAGGACGGCTCTCTGGAGAGTCTTAGCAAAGAGGTCACACGGATAATCAGAGCAATTCTCAGAGACACTGAGAACAAGATCGACAATTCCCTCCTGGCACTTTCCCTGTAGGAGATACAGCAAGACGTTTCTGTATATTGGGCACTGCGCTCTGCAGGGTGTTAGCAGAGACTTTCCCGGGACAGTGAAACCCTATGTCAGAGACACTGAGAAGAAGCCCCAACGTTCCTTCCAGTCATTTTCAGTGTGGGTGCCTTCTCCACATGGTTCCTGGTTTCACTGCAGCTCTGAAGAGAATGTTAGCAAAGAGGTAACCGGGACAGTGAAAACAGTACTCAAAGACAGGGAGAGCAAGCTCTCTCTTGGCACTTTGGATGTGGGACATACAGCGAGAGGTTTGCTGCTTTTGCGTTTGGCTGTTGGGAGATTTACAGCACAAAGATATCTAGTTGATTTGAAGCAGTTCCGAGAAAGTCTAAACATAATCCCCACTTCTCCCTCCTGGCATTTTCCATGTGGGAGATATAGCAGGATGTATATTGGTTTTAAGGAACTGTCCCCGGAGAGTGTGGGCAGAAAAGTTCCTGGCTCCTTGAATGCCGTTCCTGGAGACACTGCGATCAATGAGGGAGATATGTCAACATGTGTGTTGGTTTTGAGGACGGCTCTCTGGAGAGTCTTAGCAAAGAGGTCACACAGATAATCAGAGCAATTCTCAGAGACACTGAGACCAAGCTCGACAATTCCCTCCTGGCACTTTCCCTGTAGGAGATACCGCAAGACGTTTCTGTATATTGGGCACTGTGCTCTGCAGGGTGTTAGCAGAGACTTTCCCGGGACAGTGAAACCCTATGTCAGAGACACTGAGAAGAAGCCCCAACGTTCCTTCCAGTCATTTTCAGTGTGGGTGCCTTCTCCACGTGGTTCCTGCTTTCACTGCACCTCTGAAGAGAATGTTAGCAAAGAGGTAACCGGGACAGTGAAAACAGTACTCAAAGACAGGGAGAGCAAGCTCTACATTACTCTCCCTGCACTTTCGATGTGGGACATACAGCGAGATGTTTGCTGCTTTTGCGTTTGGCTGTTGGGAGATTTACAGCACAAAGATATCTAGTTGATTTGAAGCAGTTCCGAGAAAGTCTAAACATAATCCCCACTTCTCCCTCCTGGCACTTTCCATGTGGGAGATATAGCAGGATGTATATTGGTTTTAAGGAACTGTCCCCGGAGAGTGTGGGCAGAAAAGTTCCTGGCTCCTTGAATGCCGTTCCTGGAGACACTGCGATCAATGAGGGAGATATGTCAAGATGTGTGTTGGTTTTGAGGACGGCTCTCTGGAGAGTATTAGCAAAGAGGTCACACGGATAATCAGAGCAATTCTCAGAGACACTGAGACCAAGCTCGACAATTCCTCCTGGCACTTTCCCTGTAGGAGATACCGCAAGACGTTTCTGTATATTGGGCACTGCGCTCTGCAGGGTGTTAGCAGAGACTTTCCCGGGACAGTGAAACCCTATGTCAGAGACACTGAGAAGAAGCCCCAATGTTCCTTCCAGTCATTTTCAGTGTGGGTGCCTTCTCCACGTGGTTCCTGGTTTCACTGCAGCTCTGAAGAGAATGTTAGCAAAGAGGTAACCGGGACAGTGAAAACAGTACTCAAAGACAGGGAGAGCAAGCTCTCTCTTGGCACTTTGGATGTGGGACATACAGCGAGATGTTTGCTGCTTTTGCGTTTGGCTGTTGGGAGATTTACAGCACAAAGATATCTAGTTGATTTGAAGCAGTTCTGAGAAAGTCTAAACATAATCCCCACTTCTCCCTCCTGGCACTTTCCATGTGGGAGATATAGCAGGATGTATATTGGTTTTAAGGAACTGTCCCCGGAGAGTGTGGGCAGAAAAGTTCCTGGCTCCTTGAATGCCGTTCCTGGAGACACTGCGATCAATGAGGGAGATATGTCAACATGTGTGTTTGTTTTGAGGACGGCTCTCTGGAGAGTCTTAGCAAAGAGGTCACACGGATAATCAGAGCAATTCTCAGAGACACTGAGACCAAGCTCCACAATTCCTCCTGGCACTTTCCCTGTAGGAGATACCGCAAGACGTTTCTGTATATTGGGCACAGCGCTCTGCAGGGTGTTAGCAGAGACTTTCCCAGGACAGTGAAACCCTATGTCAGAGACACTGAGAAGAAGCCCCAACGTTCCTTCCAGTCATTTTCAGTGTGGGTGCCTTCTCCACATGGTTCCTGGTTTCACTGCACCTCTGAAGAGAATGTTAGCAAAGAGGTAACCGGGACAGTGAAAACAGTACTCAAAGACAGGGAGAGCAAGCTCTACATTACTCTCTTGGCACTTTCGATGTGGGACATACAGCGAGATGTTTGCTGCTTTTGCGTTTGGCTGTTGGGAGATTTACAGCACAAAGCTATCTAGTTGATTTGAAGCAGTTCCGAGAAAGTCTAAACATAATCCCCACTTCTCCCTCCTGGCACTTTCCATGTGGGAGATATAGCAGGATGTATATTGGTTTTGAGGACAACTCAATGGACAGTGTAGGGAGAAAAGGTCCTGGCTCCTTGAATGCCGTTCCTGGAGACACTAAGATCAATGAGGGTGATATGTCAAGATGTGTGTTGGTTTTGAGGACGGCTCTCTGGAGAGTCTTAGCAAAGAGGTCACAGGGATAATCAGAGCAATTCTCAGAGACACTGAGACCAAGCTCCACAATTCCTCCTGGCACTTTCCCTGTAGGAGATACCGCAAGACGTTTCTGTATATTGGGCACTGCGCTCTGCTGGGTGTTAGCAGAGACTTTCCCGGGACAGTGAAACCCTATGTCAGAGACACTGAGAAGAAGCCCCAATGTTCCTTCCAGGCATTTTTAGTGTGGGTGCCTTCTCCACATGGTTCCTGCTTTCACTGCAGCTCTGAAGAGAATGTTAGCAAAGAGGTAACCGGGACAGTGAAAACAGTACTCAAAGACAGGGAGAGCAAGCTCTCTCTTGGCACTTTGGATGTGGGACATACAGCGAGATGTTTGCTGCTTTTGCATTTGGCTGTTGAGAGATTTACAGCACAAAGATATCTAGTTGATTTGAAGCAGTTCCGAGAAAGTCTAAACATAATCCCCACTTCTCCCTCCTGGCACTTTCCATATGGGAGATATAGCAGGATGTATTTTGGTTTTGAGGACAACTCAATGGACAGTGTAGGGAGAAAAGTTCCTGGCTCCTTGAATGCCGTTCCTGGAGACACTGAGATCAATGTGGGAGATATGTCAAGATGTGTGTTGGTTTTGAGGACGGCTCTCTGGAGAGAGAGTCTTAGCAAAGAGGTCACAGGGATAATCAGAGCAATTCTCAGAGACACTGAGAACAAGATCGACAATTCCCTCCTGGCACTTTCCCTGTAGGAGATACAGCAAGACGTTTCTGTATATTGGGCACTGCGCTCTGCAGGGTGTTAGCAGAGACTTTCCCGGGACAGTGAAACCCTATGTCAGAGACACTGAGAAGAAGCCCCAACGTTCCTTCCAGGCATTTTCAGTGTGGGTGCCTTCTCCACATGGTTCCTGGTTTCACTGCAGCTCTGAAGAGAATGTTAGCAAAGAGGTAACCGGGACAGTGAAAACAGTACTCAAAGACAGGGAGAGCAAGCTCTCTCTTGGCACTTTGGATGTGGGACATACAGCGAGATGTATGCTGCTTTTGCATTTGGCTGTTGGGAGATTTACAGCACAAAGATATCGAGTTGATTTGAAGCAGTTCCAAGAAAGTCTAAACATAATCCCCACTTCTCCCTCCTGGCACTTTCCATGTGTGAGATATAGCAGGATGTATATTGGTTTTGAGGACAACTCAATGGACAGTGTAGGGAGAAAAGGTCCTGGCTCCTTGAATGCCGTTCCTGGAGACACTGAGATCAATGTGGGAGATATGTCAAGATGTGTGTTGGTTTTGAGGACGGCTCTCTGGAGAGTCTTAGCAAAGAGGTCACAGGGATAATCAGAGCAATTCTCAGAGACACTGAGAACAAGATCGACAATTCCCTCCTGGCACTTTCCCTGTAGGAGATACAGCAAGACGTTTCTGTATATTGGGCACTGCGCTCTGCAGGGTGTTAGCAGAGACTTTCCCGGGACAGTGAAACCCTATGTCAGAGACACTGAGAAGAAGCCCCAACGTTCCTTCCAGTCATTTTCAGTGTGGGTGCCTTCTCCACGTGGTTCCTGCTTTCACTGCAGCTCTGAAGAGAATGTTAGCAAAGAGGTAACCGGGACACTGAAAACAGTACTCAAAGACAGGGAGAGCAAGCTCTACATTACTCTCTTGGCACTTTCGATGTGGGACATACAGCGAGATGTTTGCTGCTTTTGCGTTTGGCTGTTGGGAGATTTACAGCACAAAGATATCTAGTTGATTTGAAGCAGTTCCGAGAAAGTCTAAACATAATCCCCACTTCTCCCTCCTGGCACTTTCCATGTGGGAGATATAGCAGGATGTATATTGGTTTTGAGGACAACTCAATGGACAGTGTAGGGAGAAAAGTTCCTGGCTCCTTGAATGCCGTTCCTGGAGACACTGAGATCAATGTGGGAGATATGTCAAGATGTGTGTTGGTTTTGAGGACGGCTCTCTGGAGAGTCTTAGCAAAGAGGTCACACGGATAATCAGAGCAATTCTCAGAGACACTGAGACCAAGCTCGACAATTCCTCCTGGCACTTTCCCTGTAGGAGATACCGCAAGACGTTTCTGTATATTGGGCACTGCGCTCTGCAGGGTGTTAGCAGAGACTTTCCCAGGACAGTGAAACCCTATGTCAGAGACACTGAGAAGAAGCCCCAATGTTCCTTCCAGGCATTTTCAGTGTGGGTGCCTTCTCCACATGGTTCCTGGTTTCACTGCAGCTCTGAAGAGAATGTTAGCAAAGAGGTAACCGGGACAGTGAAAACTGTACTCAAAGACAGGGAGAGCAAGCTCTCTCTTGGCACTTTCGATGTGGGACATACAGCGAGAGGTTTGCTGCTTTTACATTTGGCTGTTGGGAGATTTACAGCACAAAGATATCTAGTTGATTTGAAGCAGTTCCGAGAAAGTCTAAGCATAATCCCCACTTCTCCCTCCTGGCACTTTCCATGTGGGAGATATAGCAGGATGTATATTGGTTTTAAGGAACTGTCCCCGGAGAGTGTGGGCACAAAAGTTCCTGGCTCCTTGAATGCCGTTCCTGGAGACACTGCGATCAATGAGGGAGATATGTCAACATGTGTGTTTGTTTTGAGGACGGCTCTCTGGAGAGTCTTAGCAAAGAGGTCACACGGATAATCAGAGCAATTCTCAGAGACACTGAGACCAAGCTCCACAATTCCTCCTGGCACTTTCCCTGTAGGAGATACCGCAAGACGTTTCTGTATATTGGGCACAGCGCTCTGCAGGGTGTTAGCAGAGACTTTCCCGGGACAGTGAAACCCTATGTCAGAGACACTGAGAAGAAGCCCCAACGTTCCTTCCAGTCATTTTCAGTGTGGGTGCCTTCTCCACATGGTTCCTGGTTTCACTGCAGCTCTGAAGAGAATGTTAGCAAAGAGGTAACCGGGACAGTGAAAACAGTACTCAAAGACAGGGAGAGCAAGCTCTACATTACTCTCCCTGCACTTTCGATGTGGGACATACAGCGAGATGTTTGCTGCTTTTACATTTGGCTGTTGGGAGATTTACAGCACAAAGATATCTAGTTGATTTGAAGCAGTTCCGAGAAAGTCTAAACATAATCCCCACTTCTCCCTCCTGGCACTTTCCATGTGGGAGATATAGCAGGATGTATATCGGTTTTGAGGACAACTCAATGGACAGTGTAGGGAGAAAAGGTCCTGGCTCCTTGAATGCCGTTCCTGGAGACACTAAGATCAATGAGGGAGATATGTCAAGATGTGTGTTGGTTTTGAGGACGGCTCTCTGGAGAGTCTTAGCAAAGAGGTCACAGGGATAATCAGAGCAATTCTCAGAGACACTGAGACCAAGCTCCACAATTCCTCCTGGCACTTTCCCTGTAGGAGATACCGCAAGACGTTTCTGTATATTGGGCACAGCGCTCTGCAGGGTGTTAGCAGAGACTTTCCCGGGACAGTGAAACCCTATGTCAGAGACACTGAGAAGAAGCCCCAATGTTCCTTCCAGTCATTTTCAGTGTGGGTGCCTTCTCCACGTGGTTCCTGGTTTCACTGCAGCTCTGAAGAGAATGTTAGCAAAGAGGTAACCGGGACAGTGAAAACAGTACTCAAAGACAGGGAGAGCAAGCTCTCTCGGCACTTTGGATGTGGGACATACAGCGAGATGTTTGCTGCTTTTACATTTGGCTGTTGGGAGATTTACAGCACAAAGATATCTAGTTGATTTGAAGCAGTTCCGAGAAAGTCTAAACATAATCCCCACTTTTCCCTCCTGGCATTTTCCATGTGGGAGATATAGCAGGATGTATATTGGTTTTGAGGACAACTCAATGGACAGTGTAGGGAGAAAAGGTCCTGGCTCATTGAATGCCGTTCCTGGAGACACTGAGATCAATGTGGGAGATATGTCAAGATGTGTGTTGGTTTTGAGGACGGCTCTCTGGAGAGTCTTAGCAAAGAGGTCACAGAGATAATCAGAGCAATTCTCAGAGACACTGAGAACAAGATCAACAATTCCCTCCTGGCACTTTCCCTGTAGGAGATAGAGCAAGACGTTTCTGTATATTGGGCACTGCGCTCTGCAGGGTGTTAGCAGAGACTTTCCCGGGACAGTGAAACCCTATGTCAGAGACACTGAGAAGAAGCCCCAACGTTCCTTCCAGTCATTTTGAGTGTGGGTGCCTTCTCCACGTGGTTCCTGGTTTCACTGCAGCTCTGAAGAGAATGTTAGCAAAGAGGTAACCGGGACACTGAAAACAGTAGTCAAAGACAGGGAGAGCAAGCTCTCTCTTGGCACTTTGGATGTGGGACATACAGCGAGATGTTTGCTGCTTTTGCGTTTGGCTGTTGGGAGATTTACAGCACAAAGATATCTAGTTGATTTGAAGCAGTTCCGAGAAAGTATAAACATAATCCCCACTTCTCCCTCCTGGCACTTTCCATGTGTGAGATATAGCAGGATGTATATCGGTTTTGAGTACAACTCAATGGACAGTGTAGGGAGAAAAGGTCCTGGCTCCTTGAATGCCGTTCCTGGAGACACTGAGATCAATGTGGGAGATATGTCAAGATGTGTGTTGGTTTTGAGGACGGCTCTCTGGAGAGTCTTAGCAAAGAGGTCACACGGATAATCAGAGCAATTCTCAGAGACACTGAGACCAAGCTCGACAATTCCTCCTGGCACTTTCCCTGTAGGAGATACCACAAGACGTTTCTGTATATTGGGCACTGCGCTCTGCTGGGTGTTAGCAGAGACTTTCCCGGGACAGTGAAACCCTATGTCAGAGACACTGAGAAGAAGCCCCAATGTTCCTTCCAGTCATTTTCAGTGTGGGTGCCTTCTCCACGTGGTTCCTGGTTTCACTGCACCTCTGAAGAGAATGTTAGCAAAGAGGTAACCGGGACAGTGAAAACAGTACTCAAAGACAGGGAGAGCAAGCTCTCTCTTGGCACTTTGGATGTGGGACATACAGCGAGATGTTTGCTGCTTTTACATTTGGCTGTTGGGAGATTTACAGCACAAAGATATCTAGTTGATTTGAAGCAGTTCCGAGAAAGTCTAAACATAATCCTCACTTTTCCCTCCTGGCACTTTCCATGTGGGAGATATAGCAGGATGTATATCGGTTTTGAGGACAACTCAATGGACAGAGTAGGTAGAAAAGTTCCTGGCTCCTTGAATGCCGTTTCTGGAGACACTGCGATCAATGTGGGAGATATGTCAAGATGTGTGTTGGTTTTGAGGACGGCTCTCTGGAGAGTCTTAGCAAAGAGGTCACAGGGATAATCAGAGCAATTCTCAGAGACACTGAGACCAAGCTCGACAATTCCTTCCTGGCACTTTCCCTGTAGGAGATAGAGCAAGACGTTTCTGTATATTGGGCACTGCGCTCTGCAGGGTGTTAGCAGAGACTTTCCCGGGACAGTGAAACCCTATGTCAGAGACACTGAGAAGAAGCCCCAACGTTCCTTCCAGGCATTTTCAGTGTGGGTGCCTTCTCCACGTGGTTCCTGGTTTCACTGCAGCTCTGAAGAGAATGTTAGCAAAGAGGTAACCGGGACACTGAAAACAGTACTCAAAGACAGGGAGAGCAAGCTCTCTCTTGGCACTTTGGATGTGGGACATACAGCGAGATGTTTGCTGCTTTTACATTTGGCTGTTGGGAGATTTACAGCACAAAGATATCTAGTTGATTTGAAGCAGTTCCGAGAAAGTCTAAGCATAATCCTCACTTTTCCCTCCTGGCACTTTCCATGTGGGAGATATAGCAGGATGTATATTGGTTTTGAGGACAACTCAATGGACAGTGTAGGGAGAAAAGTTCCTGGCTCATTGAATGCCGTTCCTGGAGACACTGCGATCAATGTGGGAGATATGTCAAGATGTGTGTTGGTTTTGAGGACGGCTCTCTGGAGAGTCTTAGCAAAGAGGTCACAGGGATAATCAGAGCAATTCTCAGAGGCACTGAGACCAAGCTCGACAATTCCTCCTGGCACTTTCCCTGTAGGAGATACCGCAAGACGTTTCTGTATATTGGGCACTGCGCTCTGCAGGGTGTTAGCAGAGACTTTCCCGGGACAGTGAAACCCTATGTCAGAGACACTGAGAAGAAGCCCCAATGTTCCTTCCAGGCATTTTCAGTGTGGGTGCCTTCTCCACGTGGTTCCTGGTTTCACTGCAGCTCTGAAGAGAATGTTAGCAAAGAGGTCATCGGGACACTGAAAACAGTACTCAAAGACAGGGAGAGCAAGCTCTCTCTTGGCACTTTGGATGTGGGACATACAGCGAGATGTTTGCTGCTTTTGAGTTTGGCTGTTGGGAGATTTACAGCACAAAGATATCTAGTTGATTTGAAGCAGTTCTGAGAAAGTCTAAGCATAATCCTCACTTCTCCCTCCTGGCACTTTCCATGTGGGAGATATAGCAGGATGTATATTGGTTTTGAGGACAACTCAATGGACAGTGTAGGGAGAAAAGTTCCTGGCTCATTGAATGCCGTTCCTGGAGACACTGCGATCAATGTGGGAGATATGTCAAGATGTGTGTTGGTTTTGAGGACGGCTCTCTGGAGAGTCTTAGCAAAGAGGTCACACAGATAATCAGAGCAATTCTCAGAGACACTGAGACCAAGCTCGACAATTCCTCCTGGCACTTTCCCTGTAGGAGATACCGCAAGACGTTTCTGTATATTGGGCACTGCGCTCTGCAGGGTGTTAGCAGAGACTTTCCCGGGACAGTGAAACCCGACATCAGAGACACTGAGAAGAAGCCCCAATGTTCCTTCCAGGCATTTTCAGTGTGGGTGCCTTCTCCACATGGTTCCTGCTTTCACTGCAGCTCTGAAGAGAATGTTAGCAAAGAGGTAACCGGGACAGTGAAAACAGTCCTCAAAACAGGGAGAGCAAGCTCTCTCTTGGCACTTTGGATGTGGGACATACAGCGAGATGTTTGCTGCTTTTACATTTGGCTGTTGGGAGATTTACAGCACAAAGATATCTAGTTGATTTGAAGCAGTTCCGAGAAAGTCTAAACATAATCCTCACTTTTCCCTCCTGGCACTTTCCATGTGGGAGATATAGCAGGATGTATATCGGTTTTGAGGACAACTCAATGGACAGAGTAGGTAGAAAAGTTCCTGGCTCATTAAATGCCGTTCCTGGAGACACTGCGATCAATGTGGGAGATATGTCAAGATGTGTGTTGGTTTTGAGGACGGCTCTCTGGAGAGTCTTAGCAAAGAGGTCACAGGGATAATCAGAGCAATTCTCAGAGACACTGAGACCAAGCTCGACAATTCCTTCCTGGCACTTTCCCTGTAGGAGATACCGCAAGACGTTTCTGTATATTGGGCACTGCGCTCTGCAGGGTGTTAGCAGAGACTTTCCCGGGACAGTGAAACCCTATGTCAGAGACACTGAGAAGAAGCCCCAACGTTCCTTCCAGGCATTTTCAGTGTGGGTGCCTTCTCCACACGGTTCCTGGTTTCACTGCAGCTCTGAAGAGAATGTTAGCAAAGAGGTAACCGGGACAGTGAAAACTGCACTCAAAGACAGGGAGAGCAAGCTCTACATTACTCTCTTGGCACTTTGGATGTGGGACATACAGCGAGATGTTTGCTGCTTTTGCGTTTGGCTGTTGGGAGATTTACAGCACAAAGATATCTAGTTGATTTGAAGCAGTTCTGAGAAAGTCTAAACATAATCCTCACTTTTCCCTCCTGGCACTTTCCATGTGGGAGATATAGCAGGATGTATATTGGTTTTGAGGACAACTCAATGGACAGTGTAGGGACAAAAGTTCCTGGCTCCTTGAATGCCGTTCATGGAGACACTGCGATCAATGTGGGAGATATGTCAAGATGTGTGTTGGTTTTCAGGACGGCTCTCTGGAGAGTCTTAGCAAAGAGGTCACAGGGATAATCAGAGCAATTCTCAGAGACACTGAGACCAAGCTCGACAATTCCCTCCTGGCACTTTCCCTGTAGGAGATACCGCAAGACGTTTCTGTATATTGGGCACTGCGCTCTGCAGGGTGTTAGCAGAGACTTTCCCGGGACAGTGAAACCCTATGTCAGAGACACTGAGAAGAAGCCCCAATGTTCCTTCCAGTCATTTTGAGTGTGGGTGCCTTCTCCACATGGTTCCTGCTTTCACTGCAGCTCTGAAGAGAATGTTAGCAAAGAGGTAACCGGGACAGTGAAAACAGTACTCAAAGACAGGGAGAGCAAGCTCTCTCTTGGTACTTTGGATGTGGGACATACAGCGAGATGTTTACTGCTTTTGCGTTTGGCTGTTGGGAGATTTACAGCACAAAGATATCTAGTTGATTTGAAGCAGTTCCGAGAAAGTCTAAACATAATCCCCACTTTTCCCTCCTGGCATTTTCCATGTGGGAGATATAGCAGGATGTATACTGGTTTTAAGGAACTGTCCCCGGAGAGTGTGGGCAGAAAAGTTCCTGGCTCCTTGAATGCCGTTCCTGGAGACACTGCGATCAATGTGGGAGATATGTCAAGATGTGTGTTGGTTTTGAGGACGTCTCTCTGGAGAGTCTTAGCAAAGAGGTCACAGGGATAATCAGAGCAATTCTCAGAGACACTGAGAACAAGATCGACAATTCCCTCCTGGCACTTTCCCTGTAGGAGATACCGCAAGACATTTCTGTATATTGGGCACTGCGCTCTGCAGGGTGTTAGCAGAGACTTTCCCGGGACAGTGAAACCCTACATCAGAGACACTGAGAAGAAGCCCCAACGTTCCTTCCAGGCATTTTCAGTGTGGGTGCCTTCTCCACGTGGTTCCTGGTTTCACTGCAGCTCTGAAGAGAATGTTAGCAAAGAGGTAACCGGGACAGTGAAAACTGCATCAAAGACAGGGAGAGCAAGCTCTCTCTTGGCACTTTGGATGTGGGACATACAGCGAGAGGTTTGCTGCTTTTACATTTGGCTGTTGGGAGATTTACAGCACAAAGATATCTAGTTGATTTGAAGCAGTTCTGAGAAAGTCTAAACATAATCCTCACTTTTCCCTCCTGGCACTTTCCATGTGGGAGATATAGCAGGATGTATATTGGTTTTGAGGACAACTCAATGGACAGTGTAGGGAGAAAAGGTCCTGGCTCCTTGAATGCCGTTCATGGAGACACTGCGATCAATGTGGGAGATATGTCAAGATGTGTGTTGGTTTTCAGGACGGCTCTCTGGAGAGTCTTAGCAAAGAGGTCACACGGATAATCAGAGCAATTCTCAGAGACACTGAGACCAAGCTCGACAATTCCCTCCTGGCACTTTCCCTGTAGGAGATACCGCAAGACGTTTCTGTATATTGGGCACTGCGCTCTGCAGGGTGTTAGCAGAGACTTTCCCGGGACAGTGAAACCCTATGTCAGAGACACTGAGAAGAAGCCCCAATGTTCCTTCCAGGCATTTTCAGTGTGGGTGCCTTCTCCACATGGTTCCTGGTTTCACTGCAGCTCTGAAGAGAATGTTAGCAAAGAGGTAACCGGGACAGTGAAAACAGTACTCAAAGACAGGGAGAGCAAGCTCTCTCTTGGTACTTTGGATGTGGGACATACAGCGAGATGTTTGCTGCTTTTGCATTTGGCTGTTGGGAGATTTACAGCACAAAGATATCTAGTTGATTTGAAGCACTTCCGAGAAAGTCTAAACATAATCCCCACTTTTCCCTCCTGGCATTTTCCATGTGGGAGATATAGCAGGATGTATACTGGTTTTAAGGAACTGTCCCCGGAGAGTGTGGGCAGAAAAGTTCCTGGCTCCTTGAATGCCGTTCCTGGAGACACTGCGATCAATGTGGGAGATATGTCAAGATGTGTGTTGGTTTTGAGGACGTCTCTCTGGAGAGTCTTAGCAAAGAGGTCACAGAGATAATCAGAGCAATTCTCAGAGACACTGAGAACAAGATCGACAATTCCCTCCTGGCACTTTCCCTGTAGGAGATACCGCAAGACATTTCTGTATATTGGGCACTGCGCTCTGCAGGGTGTTAGCAGAGACTTTCCCGGGACAGTGAAACCCTATGTCAGAGACACTGAGAAGAAGCCCCAACGTTCCTTCCAGGCATTTTCAGTGTGGGTGCCTTCTCCACACGGTTCCTGGTTTCACTGCAGCTCTGAAGAGAATGTTAGCAAAGAGATAACCGGGACAGTGAAAACTGCACTCAAAGACAGGGAGAGCAAGCTCTACATTACTCTCTTGGCACTTTGGATGTGGGACATACAGCAAGATGTTTGCTGCTTTTGTGTTTGGCTGTTGGGAGATTTACAGCACAAAGATATCTAGTTGATTTGAAGCAGTTCTGAGAAAGTCTAAGCATAATCCTCACTTTTCCCTCCTGGCCCTTTCCATGTGGGAGATATAGCAGGATGTATATCAGTTTTGAGGACAACTCAATGGACAGAGTAGGGACAAAAGTTCCTGGCTCCTTGAATGCCGTTCCTGGAGACACTGCGATCAATGTGGGAGATATGTCAAGATGTGTGTTGGTTTTCAGGACGTCTCTCTGGAGAGTCTTAGCAAAGAGGTCACAGGGATAATCAGAGCAATTCTCAGAGACACTGAGACCAAGCTCGACAATTCCCTCCTGGCACTTTCCCTGTAGGAGATACCGCAAGACGTTTCTGTATATTGGGCACTGCGCTCTGCAGGGTGTTAGCAGAGACTTTCCCGGGACAGTGAAACCCTATGTCAGAGACACTGAGAAGAAGCCCCAATCTTCCTTCCAGTCATTTTCAGTGTGGGTGCCTTCTCCACGTGCTTCCTGGTTTCACTGCAGCTCTGAAGAGAATGTTAGCAAAGAGGTAACCGGGACAGTGAAAACAGTACTCAAAGACAGGGAGAGCAAGCTCTACATTACTCTCTTGGCACTTTCGATGTGGGACATACAGCGAGATGTTTGCTGCTTTTGCGTTTGGCTGTTGGGAGATTTACAGCACAAAGATATCTAGTTGATTTGAAGCAGTTCCGAGAAAGTCTAAACATAATCCTCACTTTTCCCTCCTGGCACTTTCCATGTGGGAGATATAGCAGGATGTATATTGGTTTTGAGGACAACTCAATGGACAGTGTAGGGAGAAAAGGTCCTGGCTCCTTGAATGCCGTTCCTGGAGACACTGCGATCAATGTGGGAGATATGTCAAGATGTGTGTTGGTTTTGAGGTCGGCTCTCTGGAGAGTCTTAGCAAAGAGGTCACAGGGATAATCAGAGCAATTCTCAGAGACACTGAGACCAAGCTCGACAATTCCTTCCTGGCACTTTCCCTGTAGGAGATACAGCAAGACTTTTCTGTATATTGGGCACTGCGCTCTGCAGGGTGTTAGCAGAGACTTTCCCGGGACAGTGAAACCCTATGTCAGAGACACTGAGAAGAAGCCCCAATGTTCCTTCCAGGCATTTTCAGTGTGTGTGCCTTCTCCACGTGGTTCCTGGTTTCACTGCAGCTCTGAAGAGAATGTTAGCAAAGAGGTAACCGGGACAGTGAAAACAGTACTCAAAGACAGGGAGAGCAAGCTCTCTCTTGGTACTTTCGATGTGGGACATACAGCGAGATGTTTACTGCTTTTGCGTTTGGCTGTTGGGAGATTTACAGCACAAAGATATCTAGTTGATTTGAAGCACTTCCGAGAAAGTCTAAGCATAATCCTCACTTTTCCCTCCTGGCACTTTCCATGTGGGAGATATAGCAGGATGTATATCAGTTTTGAGGACAACTCAATGGACAGAGTAGGGACAAAAGTTCCTGGCACCTTGAATGCCGTTTCTGGAGACACTGCGATCAATGTGGGAGATATGTCAAGATGTGTGTTGGTTTTCAGGACGTCTCTCTGGAGAGTCTTAGCAAAGAGGTCACAGGGATAATCAGAGCAATTCTCAGAGACACTGAGACCAAGCTCGACAATTCCCTCCTGGCACTTTCCCTGTAGGAGATACCGCAAGACGTTTCTGTATATTGGGCACTGCGCTCTGCAGGGTGTTAGCAGAGACTTTCCCGGGACAGTGAAACCCTATGTCAGAGACACTGAGAAGAAGCCCCAACGTTCCTTCCTGTCATTTTCAGTGTGGGTGCCTTCTCCACGTGGTTCCTGGTTTCACTGCAGCTCTGAAGAGAATGTTAGCAAAGAGGTAACCGGGACAGTGAAAACAGTACTCAAAGACAGGGAGAGCAAGCTCTACATTACTCTCTTGGCACTTTGGATGTGGGACATACAGCGAGATGTTTGCTGCTTTTGAGTTTGGCTGTTGGGAGATTTACAGCACAAAGATATCTAGTTGATTTGAAGCAGTTCTGAGAAAGTCTAAGCATAATCCTCACTTTTCCCTCCTGGCCCTTTCCATGTGGGAGATATAGCAGGATGTATATCAGTTTTGAGGACAACTCAATGGACAGAGTAGGGACAAAAGTTCCTGGCTCCTTGAATGCCGTTCCTGGAGACACTGCGATCAATGTGGCAGATATGTCAAGATGTGTGTTGGTTTTCAGGACGTCTCTCTGGAGAGTCTTAGCAAAGAGGTCACAGGGATAATCAGAGCAATTCTCAGAGACACTGAGACCAAGCTCGACAATTCCCTCCTGGCACTTTCCCTGTAGGAGATACCGCAAGACGTTTCTGTATATTGGGCACTGCGCTCTGCAGGGTGTTAGCAGAGACTTTCCCGGGACAGTGAAACCCTATGTCAGAGACACTGAGAAGAAGCCCCAACGTTCCTTCCAGGCATTTTCAGTGTGGGTGCCTTCTCCACGTGGTTCCTGGTTTCACTGCAGCTCTGAAGAGAATGTTAGCAAAGAGGTCACCGGGACAGTGAAAACAGTACTCAAAGACAGGGAGAGCAAGCTCTACATTACTCTCTTGGCACTTTCGATGTGGGACATACAGTGAGATGTTTGCTGCTTTTGCATTTGGCTGTTGGGAGATTTACAGCACAAAGATATCTAGTTGATTTGAAGCAGTTCCGAGAAAGTCTAAGCATAATCCTCACTTTTCCCTCCTGGCACTTTCCATGTGGGAGATATAGCAGGATGTATATCGGTTTTGAGGACAACTCAATGGACAGTGTAGGGAGAAAAGTTCCTGGCTCCTTGAATGCCGTTCATGGAGACACTGCGATCAATGTGGGAGATATGTCAAGATGTGTGTTGGTTTTGAGGACGGCTCTCTGGAGAGCCTTAGCAAAGAGGTCACACGGATAATCAGAGCAATTCTCAGAGACACTGAGACCAAGCTCGACAATTCCTTCCTGGCACTTTCCCTGTAGGAGATACAGCAAGACTTTTCTGTATATTGGGCACTGCGCTCTGCAGGGTGTTAGCAGAGACTTTCCCGGGACAGTGAAACCCTATGTCAGAGACACTGAGAAGAAGCCCCAACGTTCCTTCCAGGCATTTTCAGTGTGGGTGCCTTCTCCACATGGTTCCTGGTTTCACTGCAGCTCTGAAGAGAATGTTAGCAAAGAGGTAACCGGGACACTGAAAACAGTACTCAAAGACAGGGAGAGCAAGCTCTACATTACTCTCTTGGCACTTTGGATGTGGGACATACAGCGAGATGTTTGCTGCTTTTGAGTTTGGCTGTTGGGAGATTTACAGCACAAAGATATCTAGTTGATTTGAAGCAGTTCTGAGAAAGTCTAAACATAATCCCCACTTTTCCCTCCTGGCACTTTCCATGTGGGAGATATAGCAGGATGTATATTGGTTTTGAGGACAACTCAATGGACAGTGTAGGGAGAAAAGGTCCTGGCTCCTTGAATGCCGTTCCTGGAGACACTGCGATCAATGTGGGAGATATGTCAAGATGTGTGTTGGTTTTGAGGACGGCTGTCTGGAGAGTCTTAGCAAAGAGGTCACAGGGATAATCAGAGCAATTCTCAGAGACACTGAGACCAAGCTCGACAATTCCCTCCTGGCACTTTCCCTGTAGGAGATACCGCAAGACATTTCTGTATATTGGGCACTGCGCTCTGCAGGGTGTTAGCAGAGACTTTCCCGGGACAGTGAAACCCTATGTCAGAGACACTGAGAAGAAGCCCCAATGTTCCTTCCAGGCATTTTCAGTGTGTGTGCCTTCTCCACGTGGTTCCTGGTTTCATTGCAGCTCTGAAGAGAATGTTAGCAAAGAGGTAACCGGGACAGTGAAAACAGTACTCAAAGACAGGGAGAGCAAGCTCTCTCTTGGCACTTTGGATGTGGGACATACAGCGAGATGTTTGCTGCTTTTGCGTTTGGCTGTTGGGAGATTTACAGCACAAAGATATCTAGTTGATTTGAAGCAGTTCCGAGAAAGTCTAAACATAATCCCCACTTTTCCCTCCTGGCATTTTCCATGTGGGAGATATAGCAGGATGTATACTGGTTTTAAGGAACTGTCCCCGGAGAGTGTGGGCAGAAAAGTTCCTGGCTCCTTGAATGCCGTTTCTGGAGACACTGCGATCAATGTGGGAGATATGTCAAGATGTGTGTTGGTTTTGAGGACGGCTCTCTGGAGAGTCTTAGCAAAGAGGTCACACGGATAATCAGAGCAATTCTCAGAGACACTGAGACCAAGCTCCACAATTCCTCCTGGCACTTTCCCTGTAGGAGATACCGCAAGACGTTTCTGTATATTGGGCACTGCGCTCTGCAGGGTGTTAGCAGAGACTTTCCCGGGACAGTGAAACCCGACATCAGAGACACTGAGAAGAAGCCCCAATGTTCCTTCCAGGCATTTTCAGTGTGGGTGCCTTCTCCACGTGGTTCCTGGTTTCACTGCAGCTCTGAAGAGAATGTTAGCAAAGAGGTAACCGGGACAGTGAAAACAGTACTCAAAACAGGGAGAGCAAGCTCTCTCTTGGCACTTTGGATGTGGGACATACAGCGAGAGGTTTGCTGCTTTTGCGTTTGGCTGTTGGGAGATTTACAGCACAAAGATATCTAGTTGATTTGAAGCAGTTCTGAGAAAGTCTAAACATAATCCCCACTTTTCCCTCCTGGCACTTTCCATGTGGGAGATATAGCAGGATGTATATTGGTTTTGAGGACAACTCATTGGACAGTGTAGGGACAAAAGTTCCTGGCTCATTAAATGCCGTTTCTGGAGACACTGCGATCAATGTGGGAGATATGTCAAGATGTGTGTTGGTTTTCAGGACGGCTCTCTGGAGAGTCTTAGCAAAGAGGTCACATGGATAATCAGAGCAATTCTCAGAGACACTGAGACCAAGCTCGACAATTCCCTCCTGGCACTTTCCCTGTAGGAGATACCGCAAGACGTTTCTGTATATTGGGCACTGCGCTCTGCAGGGTGTTAGCAGAGACTTTCCCGGGACAGTGAAACCCTATGTCAGAGACACTGAGAAGAAGCCCCAATGTTCCTTCCAGTCATTTTCAGTGTGTGTGCCTTCTCCACGTGGTTCCTGGTTTCACTGCAGCTCTGAAGAGAATGTTAGCAAAGAGGTAACCGGGACAGTGAAAACAGTACTCAAAGACAGGGAGAGCAAGCTCTCTCTTGGTACTTTGGATGTGGGACATACAGCGAGATGTTTGCTGCTTTTGCATTTGGCTGTTGGGAGATTTACAGCACAAAGATATCTAGTTGATTTGAAGCACTTCCGAGAAAGTCTAAACATAATCCCCACTTTTCCCTCCTGGCATTTTCCATGTGGGAGATATAGCAGGATGTATACTGGTTTTAAGGAACTGTCCCCGGAGAGTGTGGGCAGAAAAGTTCCTGGCTCCTTGAATGCCGTTCCTGGAGACACTGCGATCAATGTGGGAGATATGTCAAGATGTGTGTTGGTTTTGAGGACGTCTCTCTGGAGAGTCTTAGCAAAGAGGTCACAGAGATAATCAGAGCAATTCTCAGAGACACTGAGAACAAGATCGACAATTCCCTCCTGGCACTTTCCCTGTAGGAGATACCGCAAGACATTTCTGTATATTGGGCACTGCGCTCTGCAGGGTGTTAGCAGAGACTTTCCCGGGACAGTGAAACCCTATGTCAGAGACACTGAGAAGAAGCCCCAACGTTCCTTCCAGGCATTTTCAGTGTGGGTGCCTTCTCCACGTGGTTCCTGGTTTCACTGCAGCTCTGAAGAGAATGTTAGCAAAGAGATAACCGGGACAGTGAAAACTGCACTCAAAGACAGGGAGAGCAAGCTCTACATTACTCTCTTGGCACTTTGGATGTGGGACATACAGCAAGATGTTTGCTGCTTTTGTGTTTGGCTGTTGGGAGATTTACAGCACAAAGATATCTAGTTGATTTGAAGCAGTTCCGAGAAAGTCTAAGCATAATCCTCACTTTTCCCTCCTGGCCCTTTCCATGTGGGAGATATAGCAGGATGTATATCAGTTTTGAGGACAACTCAATGGACAGAGTAGGGACAAAAGTTCCTGGCTCCTTGAATGCCGTTCCTGGAGACACTGCGATCAATGTGGGAGATATGTCAAGATGTGTGTTGGTTTTCAGGACGTCTCTCTGGAGAGTCTTAGCAAAGAGGTCACAGGGATAATCAGAGCAATTCTCAGAGACACTGAGACCAAGCTCGACAATTCCCTCCTGGCACTTTCCCTGTAGGAGATACCGCAAGACGTTTCTGTATATTGGGCACTGCGCTCTGCAGGGTGTTAGCAGAGACTTTCCCGGGACAGTGAAACCCTATGTCAGAGACACTGAGAAGAAGCCCCAATGTTCCTTCCAGTCATTTTCAGTGTGGGTGCCTTCTCCACGTGCTTCCTGGTTTCACTGCAGCTCTGAAGAGAATGTTAGCAAAGAGGTAACCGGGACAGTGAAAACAGTACTCAAAGACAGGGAGAGCAAGCTCTACATTACTCTCTTGGCACTTTCGATGTGGGACATACAGCGAGATGTTTGCTGCTTTTGCGTTTGGCTGTTGGGAGATTTACAGCACAAAGATATCTAGTTGATTTGAAGCAGTTCCGAGAAAGTCTAAACATAATCCTCACTTTTCCCTCCTGGCACTTTCCATGTGGGAGATATAGCAGGATGTATATTGGTTTTGAGGACAACTCAATGGACAGTGTAGGGAGAAAAGGTCCTGGCTCCTTGAATGCCGTTCCTGGAGACACTGCGATCAATGTGGGAGATATGTCAAGATGTGTGTTGGTTTTGAGGTCGGCTCTCTGGAGAGTCTTAGCAAAGAGGTCACAGGGATAATCAGAGCAATTCTCAGAGACACTGAGACCAAGCTCGACAATTCCTTCCTGGCACTTTCCCTGTAGGAGATACAGCAAGACTTTTCTGTATATTGGGCACTGCGCTCTGCAGGGTGTTAGCAGAGACTTTCCCGGGACAGTGAAACCCTATGTCAGAGACACTGAGAAGAAGCCCCAATGTTCCTTCCAGGCATTTTCAGTGTGGGTGCCTTCTCCACGTGCTTCCTGGTTTCACTGCAGCTCTGAAGAGAATGTTAGCAAAGAGGTAACCGGGACAGTGAAAACAGTAGTCAAAGACAGGGAGAGCAAGCTCTCTCTTGGTACTTTCGATGTGGGACATACAGCGAGATGTTTACTGCTTTTGCGTTTGGCTGTTGGGAGATTTACAGCACAAAGATATCTAGTTGATTTGAAGCACTTCCGAGAAAGTCTAAGCATAATCCTCACTTTTCCCTCCTGGCACTTTCCATGTGGGAGATATAGCAGGATGTATATTGGTTTTAAGGAACTGTCCCCGGAGAGTGTGGGCAGAAAAGTTCCTGGCGCCTTGAATGCCGTTCCTGGAGACACTGCGATCAATGTGGGAGATATGTCAAGATGTGTGTTGGTTTTGAGGACGTCTCTCTGGAGAGTCTTAGCAAAGAGGTCACAGGGATAATCAGAGCAATTCTCAGAGACACTGAGACCAAGCTCCACAATTCCCTCCTGGCACTTTCCCTGTAGGAGATACCGCAAGACGTTTCTGTATATTGGGCACTGCGCTCTGCAGGGTGTTAGCAGAGACTTTCCCGGGACAGTGAAACCCTATGTCAGAGACACTGAGAAGAAGCCCCAATGTTCCTTCCAGTCATTTTCAGTGTGGGTGCCTTCTCCACGTGGTTCCTGGTTTCACTGCAGCTCTGAAGAGAATGTTAGCAAAGAGGTAACCGGGACAGTGAATACTGCACTCAAAGACAGGGAGAGCAAGCTCTACATTACTCTCTTGGCACTTTGGATGTGGGACATACAGCGAGATGTTTGCTGCTTTTGAGTTTGGCTGTTGGGAGATTTACAGCACAAAGATATCTAGTTGATTTGAAGCAGTTCTGAGAAAGTCTAAGCATAATCCTCACTTTTCCCTCCTGGCCCTTTCCATGTGGGAGATATAGCAGGATGTATATCAGTTTTGAGGACAACTCAATGGACAGAGTAGGGACAAAAGTTCCTGGCTCCTTGAATGCCGTTCCTGGAGACACTGCGATCAATGTGGCAGATATGTCAAGATGTGTGTTGGTTTTCAGGACGTCTCTCTGGAGAGTCTTAGCAAAGAGGTCACAGGGATAATCAGAGCAATTCTCAGAGACACTGAGACCAAGCTCGACAATTCCCTCCTGGCACTTTCCCTGTAGGAGATACCGCAAGACGTTTCTGTATATTGGGCACTGCGCTCTGCAGGGTGTTAGCAGAGACTTTCCCGGGACAGTGAAACCCTATGTCAGAGACACTGAGAAGAAGCCCCAATGTTCCTTCCAGGCATTTTCAGTGTGGGTGCCTTCTCCACGTGGTTCCTGGTTTCACTGCAGCTCTGAAGAGAATGTTAGCAAAGAGGTAACCGGGACACTGAAAACAGTACTCAAAGACAGGGAGAGCAAGCTCTACATTACTCTCTTGGCACTTTCGATGTGGGACATACAGTGAGATGTTTGCTGCTTTTGCATTTGGCTGTTGGGAGATTTACAGCACAAAGATATCTAGTTGATTTGAAGCAGTTCCGAGAAAGTCTAAGCATAATCCTCACTTTTCCCTCCTGGCACTTTCCATGTGGGAGATATAGCAGGATGTATATCGGTTTTGAGGACAACTCAATGGACAGTGTAGGGAGAAAAGTTCCTGGCTCATTAAATGCCGTTTCTGGAGACACTGCGATCAATGTGGGAGATATGTCAAGATGTGTGTTGGTTTTGAGGACGGCTCTCTGGAGAGCCTTAGCAAAGAGGTCACACGGATAATCAGAGCAATTCTCAGAGACACTGAGACCAAGCTCGACAATTCCTCCTGGCACTTTCCCTGTAGGAGATACCGCAAGACGTTTCTGTATATTGGGCACAGCGCTCTGCAGGGTGTTAGCAGAGACTTTCCCGGGACAGTGAAACCCTATGTCAGAGACACTGAGAAGAAGCCCCAACGTTCCTTCCAGGCATTTTCAGTGTGGGTGCCTTCTCCACATGGTTCCTGGTTTCACTGCAGCTCTGAAGAGAATGTTAGCAAAGAGGTAACCGGGACACTGAAAACAGTACTCAAAGACAGGGAGAGCAAGCTCTACATTACTCTCTTGGCACTTTGGATGTGGGACATACAGCGAGATGTTTGCTGCTTTTACATTTGGCTGTTGGGAGATTTACAGCACAAAGATATCTAGTTGATTTGAAGCAGTTCTGAGAAAGTCTAAACATAATCCCCACTTTTCCCTCCTGGCACTTTCCATGTGGGAGATATAGCAGGATGTATATTGGTTTTGAGGACAACTCAATGGACAGTGTAGGGAGAAAAGGTCCTGGCTCCTTGAATGCCGTTCCTGGAGACACTGCGATCAATGTGGGAGATATGTCAAGATGTGTGTTGGTTTTGAGGACGGCTCTCTGGAGAGTCTTAGCAAAGAGGTCACAGGGATAATCAGAGCAATTCTCAGAGACACTGAGACCAAGCTCGACAATTCCCTCCTGGCACTTTCCCTGTAGGAGATACCGCAAGACGTTTCTGTATATTGGGCACTGCGCTCTGCAGGGTGTTAGCAGAGACTTTCCCGGGACAGTGAAACCCTATGTCAGAGACACTGAGAAGAAGCCCCAATGTTCCTTCCAGGCATTTTCAGTGTGTGTGCCTTCTCCACGTGGTTCCTGGTTTCACTGCAGCTCTGAAGAGAATGTTAGCAAAGAGGTAACCGGGACAGTGAAAACAGTACTCAAAGACAGGGAGAGCAAGCTCTCTCTTGGCACTTTGGATGTGGGACATACTGCGAGATGTTTGCTGCTTTTGCGTTTGGCTGTTGGGAGATTTACAGCACAAAGATATCTAGTTGATTTGAAGCAGTTCCGAGAAAGTCTAAACATAATCCCCACTTTTCCCTCCTGGCATTTTCCCTGTGGGAGATATAGCAGGATGTATACTGGTTTTAAGGAACTGTCCCCGGAGAGTGTGGGCAGAAAAGTTCCTGGCTCCTTGAATGCCGTTTCTGGAGACACTGCGATCAATGTGGGAGATATGTCAAGATGTGTGTTGGTTTTGAGGACGGCTCTCTGGAGAGTCTTAGCAAAGAGGTCACACGGATAATCAGAGCAATTCTCAGAGACACTGAGACCAAGCTCCACAATTCCTCCTGGCACTTTCCCTGTAGGAGATACCGCAAGACGTTTCTGTATATTGGGCACTGCGCTCTGCAGGGTGTTAGCAGAGACTTTCCCGGGACAGTGAAACCCGACATCAGAGACACTGAGAAGAAGCCCCAATGTTCCTTCCAGGCATTTTCAGTGTGGGTGCCTTCTCCACGTGGTTCCTGGTTTCACTGCAGCTCTGAAGAGAATGTTAGCAAAGAGGTAACCGGGACAGTGAAAACAGTACTCAAAACAGGGAGAGCAAGCTCTCTCTTGGCACTTTGGATGTGGGACATACAGCGAGATGTTTGCTGCTTTTGCGTTTGGCTGTTGGGAGATTTACAGCACAAAGATATCTAGTTGATTTGAAGCAGTTCTGAGAAAGTCTAAACATAATCCCCACTTTTCCCTCCTGGCACTTTCCATGTGGGAGATATAGCAGGATGTATATTGGTTTTGAGGACAACTCAATGGACAGTGTAGGGAGAAAAGTTCCTGGCTCATTAAATGCCGTTTCTGGAGACACTGCGATCAATGTGGGAGATATGTCAAGATGTGTGTTGGTTTTGAGGACGGCTCTCTGGAGAGCCTTAGCAAAGAGGTCACACGGATAATCAGAGCAATTCTCAGAGACACTGAGAACAAGCTCCACAATTCCTTCCTGGCACTTTCCCTGTAGGAGATACAGCAAGACTTTTCTGTATATTGGGCACTGCGCTCTGCAGGGTGTTAGCAGAGACTTTCCCGGGACAGTGAAACCCGACATCAGAGACACTGAGAAGAAGCCCCAACGTTCCTTCCAGGCATTTTCAGTGTGGGTGCCTTCTCCACGTGGTTCCTGGTTTCACTGCAGCTCTGAAGAGAATGTTAGCAAAGAGGTAACCGGGACACTGAAAACAGTACTCAAAGACAGGGAGAGCAAGCTCTACATTACTCTCTTGGCACTTTGGATGTGGGACATACAGCGAGATGTTTGCTGCTTTTACATTTGGCTGTTGGGAGATTTACAGCACAAAGATATCTAGTTGATTTGAAGCAGTTCTGAGAAAGTCTAAACATAATCCCCACTTTTCCCTCCTGGCACTTTCCATGTGGGAGATATAGCAGGATGTATATTGGTTTTGAGGACAACTCAATGGACAGTGTAGGGAGAAAAGGTCCTGGCTCCTTGAATGCCGTTCCTGGAGACACTGCGATCAATGTGGGAGATATGTCAAGATGTGTGTTGGTTTTGAGGACGGCTCTCTGGAGAGTCTTAGCAAAGAGGTCACAGGGATAATCAGAGCAATTCTCAGAGACACTGAGACCAAGCTCGACAATTCCCTCCTGGCACTTTCCCTGTAGGAGATACCGCAAGACGTTTCTGTATATTGGGCACTGCGCTCTGCAGGGTGTTAGCAGAGACTTTCCCGGGACAGTGAAACCCTATGTCAGAGACACTGAGAAGAAGCCCCAATGTTCCTTCCAGGCATTTTCAGTGTGTGTGCCTTCTCCACGTGGTTCCTGGTTTCACTGCAGCTCTGAAGAGAATGTTAGCAAAGAGGTAACCGGGACAGTGAAAACAGTACTCAAAGACAGGGAGAGCAAGCTCTCTCTTGGCACTTTGGATGTGGGACATACTGCGAGAGGTTTGCTGCTTTTGCGTTTGGCTGTTGGGAGATTTACAGCACAAAGATATCTAGTTGATTTGAAGCAGTTCCGAGAAAGTCTAAACATAATCCCCACTTTTCCCTCCTGGCATTTTCCCTGTGGGAGATATAGCAGGATGTATACTGGTTTTAAGGAACTGTCCCCGGAGAGTGTGGGCAGAAAAGTTCCTGGCTCCTTGAATGCCGTTTCTGGAGACACTGCGATCAATGTGGGAGATATGTCAAGATGTGTGTTGGTTTTGAGGACGGCTCTCTGGAGAGTCTTAGCAAAGAGGTCACACGGATAATCAGAGCAATTCTCAGAGACACTGAGACCAAGCTCCACAATTCCTCCTGGCACTTTCCCTGTAGGAGATACCGCAAGACGTTTCTGTATATTGGGCACTGCGCTCTGCAGGGTGTTAGCAGAGACTTTCCCGGGACAGTGAAACCCGACATCAGAGACACTGAGAAGAAGCCCCAATGTTCCTTCCAGGCATTTTCAGTGTGGGTGCCTTCTCCACGTGGTTCCTGGTTTCACTGCAGCTCTGAAGAGAATGTTAGCAAAGAGGTAACCGGGACAGTGAAAACAGTACTCAAAACAGGGAGAGCAAGCTCTCTCTTGGCACTTTGGATGTGGGACATACAGCGAGATGTTTGCTGCTTTTGCGTTTGGCTGTTGGGAGATTTACAGCACAAAGATATCTAGTTGATTTGAAGCAGTTCTGAGAAAGTCTAAACATAATCCCCACTTTTCCCTCCTGGCACTTTCCATGTGGGAGATATAGCAGGATGTATATTGGTTTTGAGGACAACTCAATGGACAGTGTAGGGAGAAAAGTTCCTGGCTCATTAAATGCCGTTTCTGGAGACACTGCGATCAATGTGGGAGATATGTCAAGATGTGTGTTGGTTTTGAGGACGGCTCTCTGGAGAGCCTTAGCAAAGAGGTCACACGGATAATCAGAGCAATTCTCAGAGACACTGAGAACAAGCTCCACAATTCCTTCCTGGCACTTTCCCTGTAGGAGATACAGCAAGACTTTTCTGTATATTGGGCACTGCGCTCTGCAGGGTGTTAGCAGAGACTTTCCCGGGACAGTGAAACCCGACATCAGAGACACTGAGAAGAAGCCCCAACGTTCCTTCCAGGCATTTTCAGTGTGGGTGCCTTCTCCACGTGGTTCCTGGTTTCACTGCAGCTCTGAAGAGAATGTTAGCAAAGAGGTAACCGGGACAGTGAAAACAGTACTCAAAACAGGGAGAGCAAGCTCTCTCTTGGCACTTTGGATGTGGGACATACAGCGAGATGTTTGCTGCTTTTGAGTTTGGCTGTTGGGAGATTTACAGCACAAAGATATCTAGTTGATTTGAAGCAGTTCTGAGAAAGTCTAAGCATAATCCTCGCTTTTCCCTCCTGGCACTTTCCATGTGGGAGATATAGCAGGATGTATATCGGTTTTGAGGACAACTCAATGGACAGTGTAGGGAGAAAAGGTCCTGGCTCATTAAATGCCGTTTCTGGAGACACTGCGATCAATGTGGGAGATATGTCAAGATGTGTGTTGGTTTTGAGGACGGCTGTCTGGAGAGTCTTAGCAAAGAGGTCACATGGATAATCAGAGCAATTCTCAGAGACACTGAGACCAAGCTCCACAATTCCCTCCTGGCACTTTCCCTGTAGGAGATACCGCAAGACGTTTCTGTATATTGGGCACTGCGCTCTGCAGGGTGTTAGCAGAGACTTTCCCGGGACAGTGAAACCCTATGTCAGAGACACTGAGAAGAAGCCCCAATGTTCCTTCCAGTCATTTTCAGTGTGGGTGCCTTCTCCACGTGGTTCCTGGTTTCACTGCAGCTCTGAAGAGAATGTTAGCAAAGAGGTAACCGGGACAGTGAAAACAGTACTCAAAGACAGGGAGAGCAAGCTCTCTCTTGGCACTTTGGATGTGGGACATACAGCGAGAGGTTTGCTGCTTTTGCGTTTGGCTGTTGGGAGATTTACAGCACAAAGATATCTAGTTGATTTGAAGCAGTTCCGAGAAAGTCTAAACATAATCCCCACTTTTCCCTCCTGGCATTTTCCCTGTGGGAGATATAGCAGGATGTATACTGGTTTTAAGGAACTGTCCCCGGAGAGTGTGGGCAGAAAAGTTCCTGGCTCCTTGAATGCCGTTTCTGGAGACACTGCGATCAATGTGGGAGATATGTCAAGATGTGTGTTGGTTTTGAGGACGGCTCTCTGGAGAGTCTTAGCAAAGAGGTCACACGGATAATCAGAGCAATTCTCAGAGACACTGAGACCAAGCTCCACAATTCCTCCTGGCACTTTCCCTGTAGGAGATATCGCAAGACATTTCTGTATATTGGGCACTGCGCTCTGCAGGGTGTTAGCAGAGACTTTCCCGGGACAGTGAAACCCTATGTCAGAGACACTGAGAAGAAGCCCCAATGTTCCTTCCAGGCATTTTCAGTGTGGGTGCCTTCTCCACGTGGTTCCTGGTTTCACTGCAGCTCTGAAGAGAATGTTAGCAAAGAGGTAACCGGGACAGTGAAAACAGTCCTCAAAGACAGGGAGAGCAAGCTCTCTCTTGGCACTTTGGATGTGGGACATACAGCGAGAGGTTTGCTGCTTTTATGTTTGGCCCTTGGGAGATTTACAGCACAAAGATATCTAGTTGATTTGAAGCAGTTCTGAGAAAGTCTAAACATAATCCTCACTTTTCCCTCCTGGCACTTTCCATGTGGGAGATATAGCAGGATGTATATTGGTTTTGAGGACAACTCAATGGACAGTGTAGGGAGAAAAGTTCCTGGCTCATTAAATGCCGTTTCTGGAGACACTGAGATCAATGTGGGAGATATGTCAAGATGTGTGTTGGTTTTGAGGACGGCTCTCTGGAGAGTCTTAGCAAAGAGGTCACATGGATAATCAGAGCAATTCTCAGAGACACTGAGACCAAGCTCGACAATTCCCTCCTGGCACTTTCCCTGTAGGAGATACCGCAAGACGTTTCTGTATATTGGGCACTGCGCTCTGCAGGGTGTTAGCAGAGACTTTCCCGGGACAGTGAAACCCTATGTCAGAGACACTGAGAAGAAGCCCCAACGTTCCTTCCAGGCATTTTCAGTGTGGGTGCCTTCTCCACGTGGTTCCTGGTTTCACTGCAGCTCTGAAGAGAATGTTAGCAAAGAGGTAACCGGGACAGTGAAAACAGTACTCAAAGACAGGGAGAGCAAGCTCTCTCTTGGCACTTTGGATGTGGGACATACAGCGAGGGGTTTGCTGCTTTTTCGTTTGGCTGTTGGGAGATTTACAGCACAAAGATATCTAGTTGATTTGAAGCAGTTCTGAGAAAGTCTAAGCATAATCCTCACTTTTCCCTCCTGGCACTTTCCATGTGGGAGATATAGCAGGATGTATACTGGTTTTAAGGAACTGTCCCCGGAGAGTGTGGGCAGAAAAGTTCCTGGCTCCTTGAATGCCGTTTCTGGAGACACTGCGATCAATGTGGGAGATATGTCAAGATGTGTGTTGGTTTTGAGGACGGCTCTCTGGAGAGTCTTAGCAAAGAGGTCACAGAGATAATCAGAGCAATTCTCAGAGACACTGAGACCAAGCTCGACAATTACTCCTGGCACTTTCCCTGTAGGAGATACCGCAAGACATTTCTGTATATTGGGCACAGCGCTCTGCAGGGTGTTAGCAGAGACTTTCCCGGGACAGTGAAACCCTATGTCAGAGACACTGAGAAGAAGCCCCTACGTTCCTTCCAGGCATTTTCCGTGTGGGTGCCTTCTCCACGTGGTTCCTGCTTTCACTGCAGCTCTGAAGAGAATGTTAGCAAAGAGGTAACCGGGACAGTGAAAACAGTCCTCAAAACAGGGAGAGCAAGCTCTCTCTTGGCACTTTGGATGTGGGACATACAGGGAGATGTTTGCTGCTTTTACATTTGGCTGTTGGGAGATTTACAGCACAAAGATATCTAGTTGATTTGAAGCAGTTCCGAGAAAGTCTAAGCATAATCCTCACTTTTCCCTCCTGGCACTTTCCATGTGGGAGATATAGCAGGATGTATATCGGTTTTGAGGACAACTCAATGGACAGAGTAGGTAGAAAAGTTCCTGGCTCAGTAAATGCCGTTTCTGGAGACACTGCGATCAATGAGGGAGATATGTCAAGATGTGTGTTGGTTTTGAGGACGGCTCTCTGGAGAGCCTTAGCAAAGAGGTCACAGGGATAATCAGAGCAATTCTCAGAGACACTGAGACCAAGCTCCACAATTCCTTCCTGGCACTTTCCCTGTAGGAGATACCGCAAGACGTTTCTGTATATTGGGCACAGCGCTCTGCAGGGTGTTAGCAGAGACTTTCCCGGGACAGTGAAACCCTATGTCAGAGACACTGAGAAGAAGCCCCAACGTTCCTTCCAGGCATTTTCAGTGTGGGTGCCTTCTCCACACGGTTCCTGCTTTCACTGCAGCTCTGAAGAGAATGTTAGCAAAGAGGTAACCGGGACAGTGAAAACAGTACTCAAAGACAGGGAGAGCAAGCTCTACATTACTCTCTTGGCACTTTGGATGTGGGACATACAGCGAGAGGTTTGCTGCTTTTGCGTTTGGCTGTTGGGAGATTTACAGCACAAAGATATCTAGTTGATTTGAAGCAGTTCTGAGAAAGTCTAAGCATAATCCTCACTTTTCCCTCCTGGCACTTTCCATGTGGGAGATATAGCAGGATGTATATTGGTTTTGAGGACAACTCAATGGACAGTGTAGGGACAAAAGTTCCTGGCTCATTAAATGCCGTTTCTGGAGACACTGCGATCAATGTGGGAGATATGTCAAGATGTGTGTTGGTTTTGAGGACGGCTCTCTGGAGAGTCTTAGCAAAGAGGTCACACGGATAATCAGAGCAATTCTCAGAGACACTGAGACCAAGCTCGACAATTCCTCCTGGCACTTTCCCTGTAGAAGATACCGCAAGACGTTTCTGTACATTGGGCACTGCGCTCTGCAGGGTGTTAGCAGAGACTTTCCCGGGACAGTGAAACCCTATGTCAGAGACACTGAGAAGAAGCCCCAATGTTCCTTCCAGGCATTTTCAGTGTGTGTGCCTTCTCCACGTGGTTCCTGGTTTCACTGCAGCTCTGAAGAGAATGTTAGCAAAGAGGTAACCGGGACAGTGAAAACAGTACTCAAAGACAGGGAGAGCACGCTCTCTCTTGGCACTTTGGATGTGGGACATACAGTGAGATGTTTGCTGCTTTTGCGTTTGGCTGTTGGGAGATTTACAGCACAAAGATATCTAGTTGATTTGAAGCAGTTCCGAGAAAGTCTAAACATAATCCCCACTTTTCCCTCCTGGCATTTTCCCTGTGGGAGATATAGCAGGATGTATACTGGTTTTAAGGAACTGTCCCCGGAGAGTGTGGGCAGAAAAGTTCCTGGCTCCTTGAATGCCATTTCTGGAGACACTGCGATCAATGTGGGAGATATGTCAAGATGTGTGTTGGTTTTGAGGACGTCTCTCTGGAGAGTCTTAGCAAAGAGGTCACAGGGATAATCAGAGCAATTCTCAGAGACACTGAGAACAAGCTCCACAATTCCTTCCTGGCACTTTCCCTGTAGGAGATACCGCAAGACGTTTCTGTATATTGGGCACTGCGCTCTGCAGGGTGTTAGCAGAGACTTTCCCGGGACAGTGAAACCCTATGTCAGAGACACTGAGAAGAAGCCCCAACGTTCCTTCCAGGCATTTTCAGTGTGGGTGCCTTCTCCACGTGGTTCCTGGTTTCACTGCAGCTCTGAAGAGAATGTTAGCAAAGAGGTAACCGGGACAGTGAAAACAGTACTCAAAGACAGGGAGAGCAAGCTCTCTCTTGGCACTTTGGATGTGGGACATACAGCGAGGGGTTTGCTGCTTTTATGTTTGGCTGTTGGGAGATTTACAGCACAAAGATATCTAGTTGATTTGAAGCAGTTCTGAGAAAGTCTAAACATAATCCTCACTTTTCCCTCCTGGCACTTTCCATGTGGGAGATATAGGAGGATGTATATTGGTTTTGAGGACAACTCAATGGACAGTGTAGGGAGAAAAGTTCCTGGCTCCTTGAATGCCGTTCATGGAGACACTGCGATCAATGTGGGAGATATGTCAAGATGTGTGTTGGTTTTGAGGACGTCTCTCTGGAGAGTCTTAGCAAAGAGGTCACAGGGATAATCAGAGCAATTCTCAGAGACACTGAGACCAAGCTCCACAATTCCCTCCTGGCACTTTCCCTGTAGGAGATACAGCAAGACGTTTCTGTATATTGGGCACTGCGCTCTGCAGGGTGTTAGCAGAGACTTTCCCGGGACAGTGAAACCCTATGTCAGAGACACTGAGAAGAAGCCCCAATGTTCCTTCCAGGCATTTTCAGTGTGGGTGCCTTCTCCACGTGGTTCCTGGTTTCACTGCAGCTCTGAAGAGAATGTTAGCAAAGAGGTAACCGGGACAGTGAAAACAGTACTCAAAGACAGGGAGAGCAAGCTCTCTCTTGGCACTTTGGATGTGGGACATACAGCGAGATGTTTGCTGCTTTTGCGTTTGGCTGTTGGGAGATTTACAGCACAAAGATATCTAGTTGATTTGAAGCAGTTCCGAGAAAGTCTAAACATAATCCCCACTTTTCCCTCCTGGCATTTTCCCTGTGGGAGATATAGCAGGATGTATACTGGTTTTAAGGAACTGTCCCCGGAGAGTGTGGGCAGAAAAGTTCCTGGCTCCTTGAATGCCATTTCTGGAGACACTGCGATCAATGTGGGAGATATGTCAAGATGTGTGTTGGTTTTGAGGACGGCTCTCTGGAGAGTCTTAGCAAAGAGGTCACACGGATAATCAGAGCAATTCTCAGAGACACTGAGACCAAGCTCCACAATTCCTCCTGGCACTTTCCCTGTAGGAGATACCGCAAGACGTTTCTGTATATTGGGCACTGCGCTCTGCAGGGTGTTAGCAGAGACTTTCCCGGGACAGTGAAACCCTATGTCAGAGACACTGAGAAGAAGCCCCAATGTTCCTTCCAGGCATTTTCAGTGTGGGTGCCTTCTCCACGTGGTTCCTGGTTTCACTGCAGCTCTGAAGAGAATGTTAGCAAAGAGGTCATCGGGACAGTGAAAAGAGTACTCAAAGACAGGGAGAGCAAGCTCTACATTACTCTCTTGGCACTTTGGATGTGGGACATACAGCGAGATGTTTGCTGCTTTTACATTTGGCTGTTGGGAGATTTACAGCACAAAGATATCTAGTTGATTTGAAGCAGTTCTGAGAAAGTCTAAGCATAATCCCCACTTCTCCCTCCTGGCACTTTCCATGTGGGAGATATAGCAGGATGTATATCGGTTTTGAGGACAACTCAATGGACAGAGTAGGTAGAAAAGTTCCTGGCTCATTAAATGCCGTTTCTGGAGACACTGCGATCAATGTGGGAGATATGTCAAGATGTGTGTTGGTTTTGAGGACGTCTCTCTGGAGAGCCTTAGCAAAGAGGTCACAGGGATAATCAGAGCAATTCTCAGAGACACTGAGACCAAGCTCCACAATTCCTTCCTGGCACTTTCCCTGTAGGAGATACCGCAAGACGTTTCTGTATATTGGGCACTGCGCTCTGCAGGGTGTTAGCAGAGACTTTCCCGGGACAGTGAAACCCGACATCAGAGACACTGAGAAGAAGCCCCAACGTTCCTTCCAGGCATTTTCAGTGTGGGTGCCTTCTCCACGTGGTTCCTGCTTTCACTGCAGCTCTGAAGAGAATGTTAGCAAAGAGGTAACCGGGACAGTGAAAACAGTACTCAAAGACAGGGAGAGCAAGCTCTCTCTTGGCACTTTGGATGTGGGACATACAGCGAGAGGTTTGCTGCTTTTGCGTTTGGCTGTTGGGAGATTTACAGCACAAAGATATCTAGTTGATTTGAAGCAGTTCCGAGAAAGTCTAAACATAATCCCCACTTTTCCCTCCTGGCATTTTCCCTGTGGGAGATATAGCAGGATGTATACTGGTTTTAAGGAACTGTCCCCGGAGAGTGTGGGCAGAAAAGTTCCTGGCTCCTTGAATGCCATTTCTGGAGACACTGCGATCAATGTGGGAGATATGTCAAGATGTGTGTTGGTTTTGAGGACGGCTCTCTGGAGAGTCTTAGCAAAGAGGTCACACGGATAATCAGAGCAATTCTCAGAGACACTGAGACCAAGCTCCACAATTCCTCCTGGCACTTTCCCTGTAGGAGATACCGCAAGACGTTTCTGTATATTGGGCACTGCGCTCTGCAGGGTGTTAGCAGAGACTTTCCCGGGACAGTGAAACCCTATGTCAGAGACACTGAGAAGAAGCCCCAATGTTCCTTCCAGTCATTTTCAGTGTGGGTGCCTTCTCCACGTGGTTCCTGCTTTCACTGCAGCTCTGAAGAGAATGTTAGCAAAGAGGTCATCGGGACAGTGAAAAGAGTACTCAAAGACAGGGAGAGCAAGCTCTACATTACTCTCCCTGCACTTTGGATGTGGGACATACAGCGAGATGTTTGCTGCTTTTACATTTGGCTGTTGGGAGATTTACAGCACAAAGATATCTAGTTGATTTGAAGCAGTTCCGAGAAAGTCTAAGCATAATCCCCACTTTTCCCTCCTGGCACTTTCCATGTGGGAGATATAGCAGGATGTATATCAGTTTTGAGGACAACTCAATGGACAGAGTAGGTAGAAAAGTTCCTGGCTCTTTAAATGCCGTTTCTGGAGACACTGCGATCAATGTGGGAGATATGTCAAGATGTGTGTTGGTTTTGAGGACGGCTCTCTGGAGAGTCTTAGCAAAGAGGTCACATGGATAATCAGAGCAATTCTCAGAGACACTGAGACCAAGCTCAACAATTCCTTCCTGGCACTTTCCCTGTAGGAGATACCGCAAGACTTTTCTGTATATTGGGCACTGCGCTCTGCAGGGTGTTAGCAGAGGCTTTCCCGGGACAGTGAAACCCTATGTCAGAGACACTGAGAAGAAGCCCCAACGTTCCTTCCAGGCATTTTCAGTGTGGGTGCCTTCTCCACGTGGTTCCTGGTTTCACTGCAGCTCTGAAGAGAATGTTAGCAAAGAGGTAACCGGGACAGTGAAAACAGTACTCAAAGACAGGGAGAGCAAGCTCTCTCTTGGCACTTTGGATGTGGGACATACAGCGAGATGTTTGCTGCTTTTGCGTTTGGCTGTTGGGAGATTTACAGCACAAAGATATCTAGTTGATTTGAAGCAGTTCTGAGAAAGTCTAAGCATAATCCTCACTTTTCCCTCCTGGCACTTTCCATGTGGGAGATATAGCAGGATGTATATTGGTTTTGAGGACAACTCAATGGACAGTGTAGGGACAAAAGTTCCTGGCTCCTTGAATGCCGTTCATGGAGACACTGCGATCAATGTGGGAGATATGTCAAGATGTGTGTTGGTTTTGAGGACGGCTCTCTGGAGAGCCTTAGCAAAGAGGTCACAGGGATAATCAGAGCAATTCTCAGAGACACTGAGACCAAGCTCCACAATTCCCTCCTGGCACTTTCCCTGTAGGAGATACAGCAAGACGTTTCTGTATATTGGGCACTGCGCTCTGCAGGGTGTTAGCAGAGACTTTCCCGGGACAGTGAAACCCTATGTCAGAGACACTGAGAAGAAGCCCCAATGTTCCTTCCAGTCATTTTCAGTGTGGGTGCCTTCTCCACGTGGTTCCTGCTTTCACTGCAGCTCTGAAGAGAATGTTAGCAAAGAGGTAACCGGGACAGTGAAAACAGTACTCAAAGACAGGGAGAGCAAGCTCTCTCTTGGCACTTTGGATGTGGGACATACAGCGAGAGGTTTGCTGCTTTTGCGTTTGGCTGTTGGGAGATTTACAGCACAAAGATATCTAGTTGATTTGAAGCAGTTCCGAGAAAGTCTAAACATAATCCCCACTTTTCCCTCCTGGCATTTTCCCTGTGGGAGATATAGCAGGATGTATACTGGTTTTAAGGAACTGTCCCCGGAGAGTGTGGGCAGAAAAGTTCCTGGCTCCTTGAATGCCATTTCTGGAGACACTGCGATCAATGTGGGAGATATGTCAAGATGTGTGTTGGTTTTGAGGACGGCTCTCTGGAGAGTCTTAGCAAAGAGGTCACACGGATAATCAGAGCAATTCTCAGAGACACTGAGACCAAGCTCCACAATTCCTCCTGGCACTTTCCCTGTAGGAGATACCGCAAGACGTTTCTGTATATTGGGCACTGCGCTCTGCAGGGTGTTAGCAGAGACTTTCCCGGGACAGTGAAACCCTATGTCAGAGACACTGAGAAGAAGCCCCAATGTTCCTTCCAGTCATTTTCAGTGTGGGTGCCTTCTCCACGTGGTTCCTGCTTTCACTGCAGCTCTGAAGAGAATGTTAGCAAAGAGGTCATCGGGACAGTGAAAAGAGTACTCAAAGACAGGGAGAGCAAGCTCTACATTACTCTCCCTGCACTTTGGATGTGGGACATACAGCGAGATGTTTGCTGCTTTTACATTTGGCTGTTGGGAGATTTACAGCACAAAGATATCTAGTTGATTTGAAGCAGTTCCGAGAAAGTCTAAGCATAATCCCCACTTTTCCCTCCTGGCACTTTCCATGTGGGAGATATAGCAGGATGTATATCAGTTTTGAGGACAACTCAATGGACAGAGTAGGTAGAAAAGTTCCTGGCTCTTTAAATGCCGTTTCTGGAGACACTGCGATCAATGTGGGAGATATGTCAAGATGTGTGTTGGTTTTGAGGATGGCTCTCTGGAGAGTCTTAGCAAAGAGGTCACATGGATAATCAGAGCAATTCTCATAGACACTGAGACCAAGCTCAACAATTCCTTCCTGGCACTTTCCCTGTAGGAGATACCGCAAGACTTTTCTGTATATTGGGCACTGCGCTCTGCAGGGTGTTAGCAGAGGCTTTCCCGGGACAGTGAAACCCTATGTCAGAGACACTGAGAAGAAGCCCCAACGTTCCTTCCAGGCATTTTCAGTGTGGGTGCCTTCTCCACGTGGTTCCTGGTTTCACTGCAGCTCTGAAGAGAATGTTAGCAAAGAGGTAACCGGGACAGTGAAAACAGTACTCAAAGACAGGGAGAGCAAGCTCTCTCTTGGCACTTTGGATGTGGGACATACAGCGAGATGTTTGCTGCTTTTGCGTTTGGCTGTTGGGAGATTTACAGCACAAAGATATCTAGTTGATTTGAAGCAGTTCTGAGAAAGTCTAAGCATAATCCTCACTTTTCCCTCCTGGCACTTTCCATGTGGGAGATATAGCAGGATGTATATTGGTTTTGAGGACAACTCAATGGACAGAGTAGGTAGAAAAGTTCCTGGCTCATTAAATGCCGTTTCTGGAGACACTGCGATCAATGTGGGAGATATGTCAAGATGTGTGTTGGTTTTGAGGACGGCTCTCTGGAGAGTCTTAGCAAAGAGGTCACAGGGATAATCAGAGCAATTCTCAGAGACACTGAGACCAAGCTCCACAATTCCTCCTGGCACTTTCCCTGTAGGAGATACCGCAAGACGTTTCTGTATATTGGGCACTGCGCTCTGCAGGGTGTTAGCAGAGACTTTCCCGGGACAGTGAAACCCTATGTCAGAGACACTGAGAAGAAGCCCCAACGTTCCTTCCAGGCATTTTCAGTGTGGGTGCCTTCTCCACGTGGTTCCTGGTTTCACTGCAGCTCTGAAGAGAATGTTAGCAAAGAGGTAACCGGGACAGTGAAAACAGTACTCAAAGACAGGGAGAGCAAGCTCTCTCTTGGCACTTTGGATGTGGGACATACAGCGAGAGGTTTGCTGCTTTTGCGTTTGGCTGTTGGGAGATTTACAGCACAAAGATATCTAGTTGATTTGAAGCAGTTCTGAGAAAGTCTAAACATAATCCCCACTTTTCCCTCCTGGCATTTTCCATGTGGGAGATATAGCAGGATGTATACTGGTTTTAAGGAACTGTCCCCGGAGAGTGTAGGGAGAAAAGTTCCTGGCTCCTTGAATGCCGTTTCTGGAGACACTGCGATCAATGTGGGAGATATGTCAAGATGTGTGTTGGTTTTGAGGACGTCTCTCTGGAGAGTCTTAGCAAAGAGGTCACAGGGATAATCAGAGCAATTCTCAGAGACACTGAGACCAAGCTCCACAATTCCTTCCTGGCACTTTCCCTGTAGGAGATACCGCAAGACGTTTCTGTATATTGGGCACAGCGCTCTGCAGGGTGTTAGCAGAGACTTTCCCGGGACAGTGAAACCCGACATCAGAGACACTGAGAAGAAGCCCCAATGTTCCTTCCAGGCATTTTCAGTGTGGGTGCCTTCTCCACGTGGTTCCTGGTTTCACTGCAGCTCTGAAGAGAATGTTAGCAAAGAGGTAACCGGGACACTGAAAACAGTACTCAAAGACAGGGAGAGCAAGCTCTCTCTTGGCACTTTGGATGTGGGACATACAGCGAGATGTTTGCTGCTTTTGCGTTTGGCTGTTGGGAGATTTACAGCACAAAGATATCTAGTTGATTTGAAGCAGTTCCGAGAAAGTCTAAACATAATCCCCACTTTTCCCTCCTGGCATTTTCCATGTGGGAGATATAGCAGGATGTATACTGGTTTTAAGGAACTGTCCCCGGAGAGTGTGGGCAGAAAAGTTCCTGGCTCCTTGAATGCCGTTCCTGGAGACACTGCGATCAATGAGGGAGATATGTCAAGATGTGTGTTGGTTTTGAGGACGGCTCTCTGGAGAGTCTTAGCAAAGAGGTCACACGGATAATCAGAGCAATTCTCAGAGACACTGAGACCAAGCTCGACAATTCCTCCTGGCACTTTCCCTGTAGGAGATACCGCAAGACGTTTCTGTATATTGGGCACTGCGCTCTGCAGGGTGTTAGCAGAGACTTTCCCGGGACAGTGAAACCCTATGTCAGAGACACTGAGAAGAAGCCCCAACGTTCCTTCCAGGCATTTTCAGTGTGGGTGCCTTCTCCACGTGGTTCCTGGTTTCACTGCAGCTCTGAAGAGAATGTTAGCAAAGAGGTAACCGGGACAGTGAAAACAGTCCTCAAAGACAGGGAGAGCAAGCTCTCTCTTGGCACTTTGGATGTGGGACATACAGCGAGATGTTTGCTGCTTTTACATTTGGCTGTTGGGAGATTTACAGCACAAAGATATCTAGTTGATTTGAAGCAGTTCTGAGAAAGTCTAAGCATAATCCTCACTTTTCCCTCCTGGCACTTTCCATGTGGGAGATATAGCAGGATGTATATTGGTTTTGAGGACAACTCAATGGACAGTGTAGGGAGAAAAGTTCCTGGCTCATTAAATGCCGTTTCTGGAGACACTGCGATCAATGAGGGAGATATGTCAAGATGTGTGTTGGTTTTGAGGACGTCTCTCTGGAGAGTCTTAGCAAAGAGGTCACACGGATAAATCAGAGCAATTCTCAGAGACACTGAGACCAAGCTCCACAATTCCTCCTGGCACTTTCCCTGTAGGAGATACCGCAAGACGTTTCTGTATATTGGGCACAGCGCTCTGCAGGGTGTTAGCAGAGACTTTCCCGGGAGAGTGAAACCCTATGTCAGAGACACTGAGAAGAAGCCCCAATGTTCCTTCCAGTCATTTTCAGTGTGGGTGCCTTCTCCACGTGGTTCCTGGTTTCACTACAGCTCTGAAGAGAATGTTAGCAAAGAGGTAACCGGGACAGTGAAAACAGTACTCAAAGACAGGGAGAGCACGCTCTCTCTTGGCACTTTGGATGTGGGACATACAGCGAGATGTTTGCTGCTTTTACGTTTGGCTGTTGGGAGATTTACAGCACAAAGATATCTAGTTGATTTGAAGCAGTTCTGAGAAAGTCTAAACATAATCCCCACTTTACCCTCCTGGCATTTTCCCTGTGGGAGATATAGCAGGATGTATATTGGTTTTAAGGAACTGTCCCCGGAGAGTGTGGGCAGAAAAGTTCCTGGCTCCTTGAATGCCGTTTCTGGAGACACTGCGATCAATGTGGGAGATATGTCAAGATGTGTGTTGGTTTTCAGGACGGCTCTCTGGAGAGTCTTAGCAAAGAGGTCACACGGATAATCAGAGCAATTCTCAGAGACACTGAGACCAAGCTCGACAATTCCCTCCTGGCACTTTCCCTGTAGGAGATACCGCAAGACGTTTCTGTATATTGGGCACTGCGCTCTGCAGGGTGTTAGCAGAGACTTTCCCGGGACAGTGAAACCCTATGTCAGAGACACTGAGAAGAAGCCCCAACGTTCCTTCCAGGCACTTTCAGTGTGGGTGCCTTCTCCACGTGGTTCCTGGTTTCACTGCAGCTCTGAAGAGAATGTTAGCAAAGAGGTAACCGGGACAGTGAAAACAGTACTCAAAGACAGGGAGAGCAAGCTCTCTCTTGGCACTTTCGATGTGGGACATACAGCGAGAGGTTTGCTGCTTTTGCCTTTGGCTGTTGGGAGATTTACAGCACAAAGATATCTAGTTGATTTGAAGCAGTTCTGAGAAAGTCTAAGCATAATCCCCACTTTTCCCTCCTGGCACTTTCCATGTGGGAGATATAGCAGGATGTATATTGGTTTGAAGGAACTGTCCCCGGAGAGTGTGGGCAGAAAAATTCCTGGCTCCTTGAATGCCGTTCCTGGAGACACTGCGATCAATGAGGGAGATATTTCAGGCTTTCCTGCTGCCTTCAGCCTCAAAACCACCCTTTCCCACTTGGCGCCGCGCCAGGCACAAAAATAGCCATGTGGCTGGAGATTGGTCCCACTCCCAAAGAGCCAGCAGGGAAAACTATGCCTTGTTCTAAAGCTCTTTGGGAACCGCTTGCGTAGCCCCACAGACCTGGGGGCTGCAGGCTTTCCTGCTGCCTTCAGCCTCAAAACCACCCTTTCCCACTTGGCGCCGCGCCAGGCACAAAAAAGGCCGTATATCTGGAGACTGGTTCCACGCCCAAAGATGTCGTAGGTCTCTGGGCAATGCAAGCGTCTTAGCAGAGATGTAGCCAGGGTCATGAGAACAATTCTGAGAGACACTGGGAACAAGCCCTAGAATTCCCTCCTGGCACTTTCCATGTTGGAGACACAGCAAGATGATTTTTTGATTGTTTTGCACCTATCTCTTTGAAGAATGTAGCCAAGGAGATAACTAGGTGACTTGAAGCAGATCCTATTGAGCCTAAGAACAGTCCCCATTTTTCCCTGCTGGCACTTTCCATGTGGGAGATATGTCAAGATGTGTGTTGGTTTTGAGGGCAACTCCCTGGAGAGAATGTTAGCAAAGACTTAACCAGGAGAGTAGAAAGCAGTATTCAAAGATAGGCAGAGCAAGTCCTATATTTCCCTCCTGACACATTCCATTTAGGACATATAGCAGGATGCTTATTGGTTTTGAGGAAATCTCCCTGGAGACTGTAGGCAGGAAAGTTTCTGGCACATTGAATGCCATTCTTGGAGCACTGCGATGAATTCCTGCAATTCTCTCCTGGCACTTTACATGTTGGAGATAGCGCAAGATTTTTGTGTATATAGGGCATAGCGCTCTGCAGGGTGAGAGACACTGAGAACAAGATCGACAATTCCCTCCTGGCACTTTCCTTGTAGGAGATACCGCAAGACATTTCTGTATATTGGGCACAGCGCTCTGCAGGGTATTAGCAGAGACTTTCCCGGGACAGTGAAACCCTATGTCAGAGACACTGAGAAGAAGCCCCAATGTTCCTTCCAGTCATTTTCAGTGTGGGTGCCTTCTCCACATGGTTCCTGGTTTCACTGCAGCTCTGAAGAGAATGTTAGCAAAGAGGTAACCGGGACACTGAAAACAGTACTCAAAGACAGGGAGAGCAAGCTCTACATTACTCTCTTGGCACTTTGGATGTGGGACATACAGCGAGATGTTTGCTGCTTTTGCGTTTGGCTGTTGGGAGATTTACAGCACAAAGATATCTAGTTGATTTGAAGCAGTTCCGAGAAAGTCTAAACATAATCCCCACTTCTCCCTCCTGGCACTTTCCATGTGGGAGATATAGCAGGATGTATATTGGTTTTGAGGACAACTCAATGGACAGAGTAGGGAGAAAAGGTCCTGGCTCCTTGAATGCCGTTTCTGGAGACACTGCGATCAATGTGGGAGATATGTCAAGATGTGTGTTGGTTTTGAGGACGGCTCTCTGGAGAGTCTTAGCAAAGAGGTCACACGGATAATCAGAGCAATTCTCAGAGACACTGAGACCAAGCTCCACAATTCCTCCTGGCACTTTCCCTGTAGGAGATACCGCAAGACGTTTCTGTATATTGGGCACAGCGCTCTGCAGGGTGTTAGCAGAGACTTTCCCGGGACAGTGAAACCCTATGTCAGAGACACTGAGAAGAAGCCCCAACGTTCCTTCCAGTCATTTTCAGTGTGGGTGCCTTCTCCACATGGTTCCTGGTTTCACTGCAGCTCTGAAGAGAATGTTAGCAAAGAGGTAACCGGGACAGTGAAAACAGTACTCAAAGACAGGGAGAGCAAGCTCTCTCTTGGCACTTTGGATGTGGGACATACAGCGAGATGTTTGCTGCTTTTACATTTGGCTGTTGGGAGATTTACAGCACAAAGATATCTAGTTGATTTGAAGCAGTTCCGAGAAAGTCTAAGCATAATCCCCACTTCTCCCTCCTGGCATTTTCCATGTGGGAGATATAGCAGGATGTATATTGGTTTTAAGGAACTGTCCCCGGAGAGTGTGGGCAGAAAAGTTCCTGGCTCCTTGAATGCCGTTCCTGGAGACACTGAGATCAATGAGGGAGATATGTCAAGATGTGTGTTGGTTTTGAGGACGTCTCTCTGGAGAGTCTTAGCAAAGAGGTCACAGGGATAATCAGAGCAATTCTCAGAGACACTGAGACCAAGCTCCACAATTCCTCCTGGCACTTTCCCTGTAGGAGATACCGCAAGACGTTTCTGTATATTGGGCACAGCGCTCTGCAGGGTGTTAGCAGAGACTTTCCCGGGACAGTGAAACCCTATGTCAGAGACACTGAGAAGAAGCCCCAACGTTCCTTCCAGTCATTTTCAGTGTGGGTGCCTTCTCCACATGGTTCCTGGTTTCACTGCAGCTCTGAAGAGAATGTTAGCAAAGAGGTAACCGGGACACTGAAAACAGTACTCAAAGACAGGGAGAGCAAGCTCTACATTACTCTCTTGGCACTTTGGATGTGGGACATACAGCGAGATGTTTGCTGCTTTTGCGTTTGGCTGTTGGGAGATTTACAGCACAAAGATATCTAGTTGATTTGAAGCAGTTCCGAGAAAGTCTAAACATAATCCCCACTTCTCCCTCCTGGCACTTTCCATGTGGGAGATATAGCAGGATGTATATTGGTTTTGAGGACAACTCAATGGACAGAGTAGGGAGAAAAGGTCCTGGCTCCTTGAATGCCGTTTCTGGAGACACTGCGATCAATGTGGGAGATATGTCAAGATGTGTGTTGGTTTTGAGGACGGCTCTCTGGAGAGTCTTAGCAAAGAGGTCACACGGATAATCAGAGCAATTCTCAGAGACACTGAGACCAAGCTCCACAATTCCTCCTGGCACTTTCCCTGTAGGAGATACCGCAAGACGTTTCTGTATATTGGGCACAGCGCTCTGCAGGGTGTTAGCAGAGACTTTCCCGGGACAGTGAAACCCTATGTCAGAGACACTGAGAAGAAGCCCCAACGTTCCTTCCAGTCATTTTCAGTGTGGGTGCCTTCTCCACATGGTTCCTGGTTTCACTGCAGCTCTGAAGAGAATGTTAGCAAAGAGGTAACCGGGACAGTGAAAACAGTACTCAAAGACAGGGAGAGCAAGCTCTCTCTTGGCACTTTGGATGTGGGACATACAGCGAGATGTTTGCTGCTTTTACATTTGGCTGTTGGGAGATTTACAGCACAAAGATATCTAGTTGATTTGAAGCAGTTCCGAGAAAGTCTAAGCATAATCCCCACTTCTCCCTCCTGGCATTTTCCATGTGGGAGATATAGCAGGATGTATATTGGTTTTAAGGAACTGTCCCCGGAGAGTGTGGGCAGAAAAGTTCCTGGCTCCTTGAATGCCGTTCCTGGAGACACTAAGATCAATGAGGGAGATATGTCAAGATGTGTGTTGGTTTTGAGGACGTCTCTCTGGAGAGTCTTAGCAAAGAGGTCACAGGGATAATCAGAGCAATTCTCAGAGACACTGAGACCAAGCTCCACAATTCCTCCTGGCACTTTCCCTGTAGGAGATACCGCAAGACGTTTCTGTATATTGGGCACAGCGCTCTGCAGGGTGTTAGCAGAGACTTTCCCGGGACAGTGAAACCCTATGTCAGAGACACTGAGAAGAAGCCCCAACGTTCCTTCCAGTCATTTTCAGTGTGGGTGCCTTCTCCACATGGTTCCTGGTTTCACTGCAGCTCTGAAGAGAATGTTAGCAAAGAGGTAACCGGGACAGTGAAAACTGTACTCAAAGACAGGGAGAGCAAGCTCTCTCTTGGCACTTTGGATGTGGGACATACAGCGAGATGTATGCTGCTTTTACTTTTGGCTGTTGGGAGATTTACAGCACAAAGATATCTAGTTGATTTGAAGCAGTTCCGAGAAAGTCTAAACATAATCCCCACTTCTCCCTCCTGGCACTTTCCATGTGGGAGATATAGCAGGATGTATATTGGTTTTAAGGAACTGTCCCCGGAGAGTGTGGGCAGAAAAGTTCCTGGCTCCTTGAATGCCGTTCCTGGAGACACTGCGATCAATGAGGGAGATATGTCAACATGTGTGTTGGTTTTGAGGACGGCTCTCTGGAGAGTCTTAGCAAAGAGGTCACAGGGATAATCAGAGCAATTCTCAGAGACACTGAGACCAAGCTCCACAATTCCTCCTGGCACTTTCCCTGTAGGAGATACCGCAAGACGTTTCTGTATATTGGGCACAGCGCTCTGCAGGGTGTTAGCAGAGACTTTCCCGGGACAGTGAAACCCTATGTCAGAGACACTGAGAAGAAGCCCCAACGTTCCTTCCAGTCATTTTCAGTGTGGGTGCCTTCTCCACATGGTTCCTGGTTTCACTGCAGCTCTGAAGAGAATGTTAGCAAAGAGGTAACCGGGCAGTGAAAACTGTACTCAAAGACAGGGAGAGCAAGCTCTCTCTTGGCACTTTGGATGTGGGACATACAGCGAGATGTATGCTGCTTTTACGTTTGGCTGTTGGGAGATTTACAGCACAAAGATATCTAGTTGATTTGAAGCAGTTCCGAGAAAGTCTAAACATAATCCCCACTTCTCCCTCCTGGCACTTTCCATGTGGGAGATATAGCAGGATGTATATTGGTTTTGAGGACAACTCAATGGACAGTGTAGGGAGAAAAGGTCCTGGCTCCTTGAATGCCGTTTCTGGAGACACTGCGATCAATGTGGCAGATATGTCAAGATGTGTGTTGGTTTTGAGGACGGCTCTCTGGAGAGTCTTAGCAAAGAGGTCACACGGATAATCAGAGCAATTCTCAGAGACACTGAGACCAAGCTCCACAATTCCTCCTGGCACTTTCCCTGTAGGAGATACCGCAAGACGTTTCTGTATATTGGGCACAGCGCTCTGCAGGGTGTTAGCAGAGACTTTCCCGGGACAGTGAAACCCTATGTCAGAGACACTGAGAAGAAGCCCCAACGTTCCTTCCAGTCATTTTCAGTGTGGGTGCCTTCTCCACATGGTTCCTGGTTTCACTGCAGCTCTGAAGAGAATGTTAGCAAAGAGGTAACCGGGACAGTGAAAACAGTACTCAAAGACAGGGAGAGCAAGCTCTCTCTTGGCACTTTGGATGTGGGACATACAGCGAGATGTTTGCTGCTTTTACATTTGGCTGTTGGGAGATTTACAGCACAAAGATATCTAGTTGATTTGAAGCAGTTCCGAGAAAGTCTAAGCATAATCCCCACTTCTCCCTCCTGGCATTTTCCATGTGGGAGATATAGCAGGATGTATACTGGTTTTAAGGAACTGTCCCCGGAGAGTGTGGGCAGAAAAGTTCCTGGCTCCTTGAATGCCGTTCCTGGAGACACTAAGATCAATGAGGGAGATATGTCAAGATGTGTGTTGGTTTTGAGGACGTCTCTCTGGAGAGTCTTAGCAAAGAGGTCACAGGGATAATCAGAGCAATTCTCAGAGACACTGAGACCAAGCTCCACAATTCCTCCTGGCACTTTCCCTGTAGGAGATACCGCAAGACGTTTCTGTATATTGGGCACAGCGCTCTGCAGGGTGTTAGCAGAGACTTTCCCGGGACAGTGAAACCCTATGTCAGAGACACTGAGAAGAAGCCCCAACGTTCCTTCCAGTCATTTTCAGTGTGGGTGCCTTCTCCACATGGTTCCTGGTTTCACTGCAGCTCTGAAGAGAATGTTAGCAAAGAGGTAACCGGGACAGTGAAAACTGTACTCAAAGACAGGGAGAGCAAGCTCTCTCTTGGCACTTTGGATGTGGGACATACAGCGAGATGTATGCTGCTTTTACTTTTGGCTGTTGGGAGATTTACAGCACAAAGATATCTAGTTGATTTGAAGCAGTTCCGAGAAAGTCTAAACATAATCCCCACTTCTCCCTCCTGGCACTTTCCATGTGGGAGATATAGCAGGATGTATATTGGTTTTGAGGACAACTCAATGGACAGTGTAGGGAGAAAAGGTCCTGGCTCCTTGAATGCCGTTCCTGGAGACACTGAGATCAATGTGGGAGATATGTCAAGATGTGTGTTGGTTTTGAGGACGGCTCTCTGGAGAGTCTTAGCCAAGAGGTCACACGGATAATCAGAGCAATTCTCAGAGACACTGAGAACAAGCTCGACAATTCCCTCCTGGCACTTTCCCTGTAGGAGATACAGCAAGACGTTTCTGTATATTGGGCACTGCGCTCTGCAGGGTGTTAGCAGAGACTTTCCCGGGACAGTGAAACCCTATGTCAGAGACACTGAGAAGAAGCCCCAACGTTCCTTCCAGTCATTTTCAGTGTGGGTGCCTTCTCCACATGGTTCCTGGTTTCACTGCAGCTCTGAAGAGAATGTTAGCAAAGAGGTAACCGGGACAGTGAAAACAGTACTCAAAGACAGGGAGAGCAAGCTCTCTCTTGGCACTTTGGATGTGGGACATACAGCGAGATGTATGCTGCTTTTGCGTTTGGCTGTTGGGAGATTTACAGCACAAAGATATCTAGTTGATTTGAAGCAGTTCCGAGAAAGTCTAAACATAATCCCCACTTCTCCCTCCTGGCACTTTCCATGTGGGAGATATAGCAGGATGTATATTGGTTTTGAGGACAACTCAATGGACAGTGTAGGGAGAAAAGGTCCTGGCTCCTTGAATGCCGTTTCTGGAGACACTGCGATCAATGTGGGAGATATGTCAAGATGTGTGTTGGTTTTGAGGACGGCTCTCTGGAGAGTCTTAGCAAAGAGGTCACACGGATAATCAGAGCAATTCTCAGAGACACTGAGAACAAGCTCCACAATTCCTCCTGGCACTTTCCCTGTAGGAGATACCGCAAGACGTTTCTGTATATTGGGCACAGCGCTCTGCAGGGTGTTAGCAGAGACTTTCCCGGGACAGTGAAACCCTATGTCAGAGACACTGAGAAGAAGCCCCAACGTTCCTTCCAGTCATTTTCAGTGTGGGTGCCTTCTCCACATGGTTCCTGGTTTCACTGCAGCTCTGAAGAGAATGTTAGCAAAGAGGTAACCGGGACAGTGAAAACAGTACTCAAAGACAGGGAGAGCAAGCTCTCTCTTGGCACTTTGGATGTGGGACATACAGCGAGATGTTTGCTGCTTTTACATTTGGCTGTTGGGAGATTTACAGCACAAAGATATCTAGTTGATTTGAAGCAGTTCCGAGAAAGTCTAAGCATAATCCCCACTTCTCCCTCCTGGCATTTTCCATGTGGGAGATATAGCAGGATGTATATTGGTTTTAAGGAACTGTCCCCGGAGAGTGTGGGCAGAAAAATTCCTGGCTCCTTGAATGCCGTTCCTGGAGACACTAAGATCAATGAGGGAGATATTTCAGGCTTTCCTGCTGCCTTCAGCCTCAAAACCACCCTTTCCCACTTGGCGCCGCGCCAGGCACAAAAAAGGCCGTATATCTGGAGACTGGTTCCACGCCCAAAGATGTCGTAGGTCTCTGGGCAATGCAAGCGTCTTAGCAGAGATGTAGCCAGGGTCATGAGAACAATTCTGAGAGACACTGGGAACAAGCCCTAGAATTCCCTCCTGGCACTTTCCATGTTGGAGACACAGCAAGATGATTTTTTGATTGTTTTGCACCTATCTCTTTGAAGAATGTAGCCAAGGAGATAACTAGGTGACTTGAAGCAGATCCTATTGAGCCTAAGAACAGTCCCCATTTTTCCCTGCTGGCACTTTCCATGTGGGAGATATGTCAAGATGTGTGTTGGTTTTGAGGGCAACTCCCTGGAGAGAATGTTAGCAAAGACTTAACCAGGAGAGTAGAAAGCAGTATTCAAAGATAGGCAGAGCAAGTCCTATATTTCCCTCCTGACACTTTCCATTTAGGACATATAGCAGGATGCTTATTGGTTTTGAGGAAATCTCCCTGGAGACTGTAGGCAGGAAAGTTTCTGGCACATTGAATGCCATTCTTGGAGCACTGCGATGAATTCCTGCAATTCTCTCCTGGCACTTTACATGTTGGAGATAGCGCAAGATTTTTGTGTATATAGGGCATAGCGCTCTGCAGGGTGAGAGACACTGAGAACAAGATCGACAATTCCCTCCTGGCACTTTCCTTGTAGGAGATACCGCAAGACATTTCTGTATATTGGGCACAGCGCTCTGCAGGGTATTAGCAGAGACTTTCCCGGGACAGTGAAACCCTATGTCAGAGACACTGAGAAGAAGCCCCAATGTTCCTTCCAGTCATTTTCAGTGTGGGTGCCTTCTCCACATGGTTCCTGCTTTCACTGCAGCTCTGAAGAGAATGTTAGCAAAGAGGTAACCGGGACACTGAAAACAGTACTCAAAGACAGGGAGAGCAAGCTCTACATTACTCTCTTGGCACTTTGGATGTGGGACATACAGCGAGATGTTTGCTGCTTTTGCGTTTGGCTGTTGGGAGATTTACAGCACAAAGATATCTAGTTGATTTGAAGCAGTTCCGAGAAAGTCTAAACATAATCCCCACTTCTCCCTCCTGGCACTTTCCATGTGGGAGATATAGCAGGATGTATATTGGTTTTGAGGACAACTCAATGGACAGTGTAGGGAGAAAAGGTCCTGGCTCCTTGAATGCCGTTCCTGGAGACACTGCGATCAATGTGGGAGATATGTCAAGATGTGTGTTGGTTTTGAGGACGGCTCTCTGGAGAGTCTTAGCAAAGAGGTCACACGGATAATCAGAGCAATTCTCAGAGACACTGAGACCAAGCTCCACAATTCCTCCTGGCACTTTCCCTGTAGGAGATACCGCAAGACGTTTCTGTATATTGGGCACAGCGCTCTGCAGGGTGTTAGCAGAGACTTTCCCGGGACAGTGAAACCCTATGTCAGAGACACTGAGAAGAAGCCCCAACGTTCCTTCCAGTCATTTTCAGTGTGGGTGCCTTCTCCACATGGTTCCTGGTTTCACTGCAGCTCTGAAGAGAATGTTAGCAAAGAGGTAACCGGGACAGTGAAAACAGTACTCAAAGACAGGGAGAGCAAGCTCTCTCTTGGCACTTTGGATGTGGGACATACAGCGAGATGTTTGCTGCTTTTGCGTTTGGCTGTTGGGAGATTTACAGCACAAAGATATCTAGTTGATTTGAAGCAGTTCCGAGAAAGTCTAAGCATAATCCCCACTTCTCCCTCCTGGCATTTTCCATGTGGGAGATATAGCAGGATGTATATTGGTTTTAAGGAACTGTCCCCGGAGAGTGTGGGCAGAAAAGTTCCTGGCTCCTTGAATGCCGTTCCTGGAGACACTAAGATCAATGAGGGAGATATGTCAAGATGTGTGTTGGTTTTGAGGACGTCTCTCTGGAGAGTCTTAGCAAAGAGGTCACAGGGATAATCAGAGCAATTCTCAGAGACACTGAGACCAAGCTCCACAATTCCTCCTGGCACTTTCCCTGTAGGAGATACCGCAAGACGTTTCTGTATATTGGGCACAGCGCTCTGCAGGGTGTTAGCAGAGACTTTCCCGGGACAGTGAAACCCTATGTCAGAGACACTGAGAAGAAGCCCCAACGTTCCTTCCAGTCATTTTCAGTGTGGGTGCCTTCTCCACATGGTTCCTGGTTTCACTGCAGCTCTGAAGAGAATGTTAGCAAAGAGGTAACCGGGACAGTGAAAACTGTACTCAAAGACAGGGAGAGCAAGCTCTCTCTTGGCACTTTGGATGTGGGACATACAGCGAGATGTATGCTGCTTTTACTTTTGGCTGTTGGGAGATTTACAGCACAAAGATATCTAGTTGATTTGAAGCAGTTCCGAGAAAGTCTAAACATAATCCCCACTTCTCCCTCCTGGCACTTTCCATGTGGGAGATATAGCAGGATGTATATTGGTTTTGAGGACAACTCAATGGACAGTGTAGGGAGAAAAGGTCCTGGCTCCTTGAATGCCGTTCCTGGAGACACTGCGATCAATGTGGGAGATATGTCAAGATGTGTGTTGGTTTTGAGGACGGCTCTCTGGAGAGTCTTAGCCAAGAGGTCACACGGATAATCAGAGCAATTCTCAGAGACACTGAGAACAAGATCGACAATTCCCTCCTGGCACTTTCCCTGTAGGAGATACAGCAAGACGTTTCTGTATATTGGGCACTGCGCTCTGCAGGGTGTTAGCAGAGACTTTCCCGGGACAGTGAAACCCTATGTCAGAGACACTGAGAAGAAGCCCCAACGTTCCTTCCAGTCATTTTCAGTGTGGGTGCCTTCTCCACATGGTTCCTGGTTTCACTGCAGCTCTGAAGAGAATGTTAGCAAAGAGGTAACCGGGACAGTGAAAACAGTACTCAAAGACAGGGAGAGCAAGCTCTCTCTTGGCACTTTGGATGTGGGACATACAGCGAGATGTATGCTGCTTTTGCGTTTGGCTGTTGGGAGATTTACAGCACAAAGATATCTAGTTGATTTGAAGCAGTTCCGAGAAAGTCTAAACATAATCCCCACTTCTCCCTCCTGGCACTTTCCATGTGGGAGATATAGCAGGATGTATATTGGTTTTAAGGAACTGTCCCCGGAGAGTGTGGGCAGAAAAGTTCCTGGCTCCTTGAATGCCGTTCCTGGAGACACTGCGATCAATGAGGGAGATATGTCAACATGTGTGTTGGTTTTGAGGACGGCTCTCTGGAGAGTCTTAGCAAAGAGGTCACAGGGATAATCAGAGCAATTCTCAGAGACACTGAGACCAAGCTCCACAATTCCTCCTGGCACTTTCCCTGTAGGAGATACCGCAAGACGTTTCTGTATATTGGGCACAGCGCTCTGCAGGGTGTTAGCAGAGACTTTCCCGGGACAGTGAAACCCTATGTCAGAGACACTGAGAAGAAGCCCCAACGTTCCTTCCAGTCATTTTCAGTGTGGGTGCCTTCTCCACATGGTTCCTGGTTTCACTGCAGCTCTGAAGAGAATGTTAGCAAAGAGGTAACCGGGCAGTGAAAACTGTACTCAAAGACAGGGAGAGCAAGCTCTCTCTTGGCACTTTGGATGTGGGACATACAGCGAGATGTATGCTGCTTTTACGTTTGGCTGTTGGGAGATTTACAGCACAAAGATATCTAGTTGATTTGAAGCAGTTCCGAGAAAGTCTAAACATAATCCCCACTTCTCCCTCCTGGCACTTTCCATGTGGGAGATATAGCAGGATGTATATTGGTTTTGAGAACAACTCAATGGACAGTGTAGGGAGAAAAGGTCCTGGCTCCTTGAATGCCGTTTCTGGAGACACTGCGATCAATGTGGGAGATATGTCAAGATGTGTGTTGGTTTTGAGGACGGCTCTCTGGAGAGTCTTAGCAAAGAGGTCACACGGATAATCAGAGCAATTCTCAGAGACACTGAGACCAAGCTCCACAATTCCTCCTGGCACTTTCCCTGTAGGAGATACCGCAAGACGTTTCTGTATATTGGGCACAGCGCTCTGCAGGGTGTTAGCAGAGACTTTCCCGGGACAGTGAAACCCTATGTCAGAGACACTGAGAAGAAGCCCCAACGTTCCTTCCAGTCATTTTCAGTGTGGGTGCCTTCTCCACATGGTTCCTGGTTTCACTGCAGCTCTGAAGAGAATGTTAGCAAAGAGGTAACCGGGACAGTGAAAACAGTACTCAAAGACAGGGAGAGCAAGCTCTCTCTTGGCACTTTGGATGTGGGACATACAGCGAGATGTTTGCTGCTTTTACATTTGGCTGTTGGGAGATTTACAGCACAAAGATATCTAGTTGATTTGAAGCAGTTCCGAGAAAGTCTAAGCATAATCCCCACTTCTCCCTCCTGGCATTTTCCATGTGGGAGATATAGCAGGATGTATACTGGTTTTAAGGAACTGTCCCCGGAGAGTGTGGGCAGAAAAGTTCCTGGCTCCTTGAATGCCGTTCCTGGAGACACTAAGATCAATGAGGGAGATATGTCAAGATGTGTGTTGGTTTTGAGGACGTCTCTCTGGAGAGTCTTAGCAAAGAGGTCACAGGGATAATCAGAGCAATTCTCAGAGACACTGAGACCAAGCTCCACAATTCCTCCTGGCACTTTCCCTGTAGGAGATACCGCAAGACGTTTCTGTATATTGGGCACAGCGCTCTGCAGGGTGTTAGCAGAGACTTTCCCGGGACAGTGAAACCCTATGTCAGAGACACTGAGAAGAAGCCCCAACGTTCCTTCCAGTCATTTTCAGTGTGGGTGCCTTCTCCACATGGTTCCTGGTTTCACTGCAGCTCTGAAGAGAATGTTAGCAAAGAGGTAACCGGGACAGTGAAAACTGTACTCAAAGACAGGGAGAGCAAGCTCTCTCTTGGCACTTTGGATGTGGGACATACAGCGAGATGTATGCTGCTTTTACTTTTGGCTGTTGGGAGATTTACAGCACAAAGATATCTAGTTGATTTGAAGCAGTTCCGAGAAAGTCTAAACATAATCCCCACTTCTCCCTCCTGGCACTTTCCATGTGGGAGATATAGCAGGATGTATATTGGTTTTGAGGACAACTCAATGGACAGTGTAGGGAGAAAAGGTCCTGGCTCCTTGAATGCCGTTCCTGGAGACACTGAGATCAATGTGGGAGATATGTCAAGATGTGTGTTGGTTTTGAGGACGGCTCTCTGGAGAGTCTTAGCCAAGAGGTCACACGGATAATCAGAGCAATTATCAGAGACACTGAGAACAAGATCGACAATTCCCTCCTGGCACTTTCCCTGTAGGAGATACAGCAAGACGTTTCTGTATATTGGGCACTGCGCTCTGCAGGGTGTTAGCAGAGACTTTCCCGGGACAGTGAAACCCTATGTCAGAGACACTGAGAAGAAGCCCCAACGTTCCTTCCAGTCATTTTCAGTGTGGGTGCCTTCTCCACATGGTTCCTGGTTTCACTGCAGCTCTGAAGAGAATGTTAGCAAAGAGGTAACCGGGACAGTGAAAACAGTACTCAAAGACAGGGAGAGCAAGCTCTCTCTTGGCACTTTGGATGTGGGACATACAGCGAGATGTATGCTGCTTTTGCGTTTGGCTGTTGGGAGATTTACAGCACAAAGATATCTAGTTGATTTGAAGCAGTTCCGAGAAAGTCTAAACATAATCCCCACTTCTCCCTCCTGGCACTTTCCATGTGGGAGATATAGCAGGATGTATATTGGTTTTAAGGAACTGTCCCCGGAGAGTGTGGGCAGAAAAGTTCCTGGCTCCTTGAATGCCGTTCCTGGAGACACTGCGATCAATGAGGGAGATATGTCAACATGTGTGTTGGTTTTGAGGACGGCTCTCTGGAGAGTCTTAGCAAAGAGGTCACACGGATAATCAGAGCAATTCTCAGAGACACTGAGACCAAGCTCGACAATTCCCTCCTGGCACTTTCCCTGTAGGAGATACCACAAGACGTTTCTGTATATTGGGCACAGCGCTCTGCAGGGTGTTAGCAGAGACTTTCCCGGGACAGTGAAACCCTATGTCAGAGACACTGAGAAGAAGCCCCAACGTTCCTTCCAGTCATTTTCAGTGTGGGTGCCTTCTCCACGTGGTTCCTGGTTTCACTGCAGCTCTGAAGAGAATGTTAGCAAAGAGGTAACCGGGACACTGAAAACAGTACTCAAAGACAGGGAGAGCAAGCTCTACATTACTCTCCCTGCACTTTCGATGTGGGACATACAGCGAGATGTTTGCTGCTTTTGCGTTTGGCTGTTGGGAGATTTATAGCACAAAGATATCTAGTTGATTTGAAGCAGTTCCGAGAAAGTCTAAACATAATCCCCACTTCTCCCTCCTGGCACTTTCCATGTGGGAGATATAGCAGGATGTATATTGGTTTTGAGGACAACTCAATGGACAGTGTAGGGAGAAAAGTTCCTGGCTCCTTGAATGCCGTTCCTGGAGACACTGAGATCAATGTGGGAGATATGTCAAGATGTGTGTTGGTTTTGAGGACGGCTCTCTGGAGAGTCTTAGCAAAGAGGTCACACGGATAATCAGAGCAATTCTCAGAGACACTGAGACCAAGCTCGACAATTCCTCCTGGCACTTTCCCTGTAGGAGATACCGCAAGATGTTTCTGTATATTGGGCACTGCGCTCTGCAGGGTGTTAGCAGAGACTTTCCCAGGACAGTGAAACCCTATGTCAGAGACACTGAGAAGAAGCCCCAATGTTCCTTCCAGGCATTTTCAGTGTGGGTGCCTTCTCCACATGGTTCCTGGTTTCACTGCAGCTCTGAAGAGAATGTTAGCAAAGAGGTAACCGGGACAGTGAAAACTGTACTCAAAGACAGGGAGAGCAAGCTCTCTCTTGGCACTTTGGATGTGGGACATACAGCGAGATGTTTGCTGCTTTTTCGTTTGGCTGTTGGGAGATTTACAGCACAAAGATATCTAGTTGATTTGAAGCAGTTCCGAGAAAGTCTAAACATAATCCCCACTTCTCCCTCCTGGCATTTTCCATGTGGGAGATATAGCAGGATGTATATTGGTTTTAAGGAACTGTCCCCGGAGAGTGTGGGCAGAAAAGTTCCTGGCTCCTTGAATGCCGTTCCTGGAGACACTGCGATCAATGAGGGAGATATGTCAACATGTGTGTTGGTTTTGAGGACGGCTCTCTGGAGAGTCTTAGCAAAGAGGTCACAGGGATAATCAGAGCAATTCTCAGAGACACTGAGACCAAGCTCGACAATTCCCTCCTGGCACTTTCCCTGTAGGAGATACCGCAAGACGTTTCTGTATATTGGGCACTGCGCTCTGCAGGGTGTTAGCAGAGACTTTCCCGGGACAGTGAAACCCTATGTCAGAGACACTGAGAAGAAGCCCCAACGTTCCTTCCAGTCATTTTCAGTGTGGGTGCCTTCTCCACGTGGTTCCTGCTTTCACTGCAGCTCTGAAGAGAATGTTAGCAAAGAGGTAACCGGGACACTGAAAACAGTACTCAAAGACAGGGAGAGCAAGCTCTACATTACTCTCCCTGCACTTTCGATGTGGGACATACAGCGAGATGTTTGCTGCTTTTGCGTTTGGCTGTTGGGAGATTTACAGCACAAAGATATCTAGTTGATTTGAAGCAGTTCCGAGAAAGTCTAAACATAATCCCCACTTCTCCCTCCTGGCACTTTCCATGTGGGAGATATAGCAGGATGTATATTGGTTTTGAGGACAACTCAATGGACAGTGTAGGGAGAAAAGGTCCTGGCTCCTTGAATGCCGTTCCTGGAGACACTGAGATCAATGTGGGAGATATGTCAAGATGTGTGTTGGTTTTGAGGACGGCTCTCTGGAGAGTCTTAGCAAAGAGGTCACAGGGATAATCAGAGCAATTCTCAGAGACACTGAGAACAAGCTCGACAATTCCTCCTGGCACTTTCCCTGTAGGAGATACCGCAAGACGTTTCTGTATATTGGGCACTGCGCTCTGCAGGGTGTTAGCAGAGACTTTCCCGGGACAGTGAAACCCTATGTCAGAGACACTGAGAAGAAGCCCCAATGTTCCTTCCAGGCATTTTCAGTGTGGGTGCCTTCTCCACATGGTTCCTGGTTTCACTGCAGCTCTGAAGAGAATGTTAGCAAAGAGGTAACCGGGACAGTGAAAACTGTACTCAAAGACAGGGAGAGCAAGCTCTCTCTTGGCACTTTCGATGTGGGACATACAGCGAGATGTTTGCTGCTTTTACATTTGGCTGTTGGGAGATTTACAGCACAAAGATATCTAGTTGATTTGAAGCAGTTCCGAGAAAGTCTAAGCATAATCCCCACTTCTCCCTCCTGGCACTTTCCATGTGGGAGATATAGCAGGATGTATACTGGTTTTAAGGAACTGTCCCCGGAGAGTGTGGGCAGAAAAGTTCCTGGCTCCTTGAATGCCGTTTCAGGAGACACTGCGATCAATGAGGGAGATATGTCAAGATGTGTGTTGGTTTTGAGGACGGCTCTCTGGAGAGTCTTAGCAAAGAGGTCACACAGATAATCAGAGCAATTCTCAGAGACACTGAGACCAAGCTCGACAATTCCCTCCTGGCACTTTCCCTGTAGGAGATACCGCAAGACATTTCTGTATATTGGGCACAGCGCTCTGCAGGGTGTTAGCAGAGACTTTCCCGGGACAGTGAAACCCTATGTCAGAGACACTGAGAAGAAGCCCCAACGTTCCTTCCAGTCATTTTCAGTGTGGGTGCCTTCTCCACGTGGTTCCTGCTTTCACTGCAGCTCTGAAGAGAATGTTAGCAAAGAGGTAACCGGGACACTGAAAACAGTACTCAAAGACAGGGAGAGCAAGCTCTACATTACTCTCCCTGCACTTTCGATGTGGGACATACAGCGAGATGTTTGCTGCTTTTGCGTTTGGCTGTTGGGAGATTTACAGCACAAAGATATCTAGTTGATTTGAAGCAGTTCCGAGAAAGTCTAAACATAATCCCCACTTCTCCCTCCTGGCACTTTCCATGTGGGAGATATAGCAGGATGTATATTGGTTTTGAGGACAACTCAATGGACAGTGTAGGGAGAAAAGGTCCTGGCTCCTTGAATGCCGTTCCTGGAGACACTGAGATCAATGTGGGAGATATGTCAAGATGTGTGTTGGTTTTGAGGACGGCTCTCTGGAGAGTCTTAGCAAAGAGGTCACAGGGATAATCAGAGCAATTCTCAGAGACACTGAGAACAAGCTCGACAATTCCTCCTGGCACTTTCCCTGTAGGAGATACCGCAAGACGTTTCTGTATATTGGGCACTGCGCTCTGCAGGGTGTTAGCAGAGACTTTCCCGGGACAGTGAAACCCTATGTCAGAGACACTGAGAAGAAGCCCCAATGTTCCTTCCAGGCATTTTCAGTGTGGGTGCCTTCTCCACATGGTTCCTGGTTTCACTGCAGCTCTGAAGAGAATGTTAGCAAAGAGGTAACCGGGACAGTGAAAACTGTACTCAAAGACAGGGAGAGCAAGCTCTCTCTTGGCACTTTCGATGTGGGACATACAGCGAGATGTTTGCTGCTTTTACATTTGGCTGTTGGGAGATTTACAGCACAAAGATATCTAGTTGATTTGAAGCAGTTCCGAGAAAGTCTAAGCATAATCCCCACTTCTCCCTCCTGGCACTTTCCATGTGGGAGATATAGCAGGATGTATACTGGTTTTAAGGAACTGTCCCCGGAGAGTGTGGGCAGAAAAGTTCCTGGCTCCTTGAATGCCGTTTCAGGAGACACTGCGATCAATGAGGGAGATATGTCAAGATGTGTGTTGGTTTTGAGGACGGCTCTCTGGAGAGTCTTAGCAAAGAGGTCACACAGATAATCAGAGCAATTCTCAGAGACACTGAGACCAAGCTCGACAATTCCCTCCTGGCACTTTCCCTGTAGGAGATACCGCAAGACATTTCTGTATATTGGGCACAGCGCTCTGCAGGGTGTTAGCAGAGACTTTCCCGGGACAGTGAAACCCTATGTCAGAGACACTGAGAAGAAGCCCCAATGTTCCTTCCAGGCATTTTCAGTGTGGGTGCCTTCTCCACGTGGTTCCTGGTTTCACTGCAGCTCTGAAGAGAATGTTAGCAAAGAGGTAACCGGGACAGTGAAAACAGTAGTCAAAGACAGGGAGAGAAAGCTCTCTCTTGGCACTTTGGATGTGGGACATACAGCGAGATGTTTGCTGCTTTTGCGTTTGGCTGTTGGGAGATTTACAGCACAAAGATATCTAGTTGATTTGAAGCAGTTCTGAGAAAGTCTAAACATAATCCCCACTTCTCCCTCCTGGCACTTTCCATGTGGGAGATATAGCAGGATGTATATTGGTTTTAAGGAACTGTCCCCGGAGAGTGTGGGCAGAAAAGTTCCTGGCTCCTTGAATGCCGTTCCTGGAGACACTGCGATCAATGAGGGAGATATGTCAAGATGTGTGTTGGTTTTGAGGACGGCTCTCTGGAGAGTCTTAGCAAAGAGGTCACAGGGATAATCAGAGCAATTCTCAGAGACACTGAGACCAAGCTCGACAATTCCCTCCTGGCACTTTCCCTGTAGGAGATACCGCAAGACGTTTCTGTATATTGGGCACTGCGCTCTGCAGGGTGTTAGCAGAGACTTTCCCGGGACAGTGAAACCCTATGTCAGAGACACTGAGAAGAAGCCCCAATGTTCCTTCCAGTCATTTTGAGTGTGGGTGCCTTCTCCACATGGTTCCTGCTTTCACTGCAGCTCTGAAGAGAATGTTAGCAAAGAGGTAACCGGGACACTGAAAACAGTACTCAAAGACAGGGAGAGCAAGCTCTCTCTTGGCACTTTGGATGTGGGACATACAGCGAGATGTTTGCTGCTTTTACATTTGGCTGTTGGGAGATTTACAGCACAAAGATATCTAGTTGATTTGAAGCAGTTCCGAGAAAGTCTAAACATAATCCTCACTTTTCCCTCCTGGCACTTTCCATGTGGGAGATATAGCAGGATGTATATCGGTTTTGAGGACAACTCAATGGACAGAGTAGGTAGAAAAGTTCCTGGCTCATTAAATGCCGTTTCTGGAGACACTGAGATCAATGTGGGAGATATGTCAAGATGTGTGTTGGTTTTGAGGACGGCTCTCTGGAGAGTCTTAGCAAAGAGGTCACAGGGATAATCAGAGCAATTCTCAGAGACACTGAGACCAAGCTCGACAATTCCTTCCTGGCACTTTCCCTGTAGGAGATACCGCAAGACGTTTCTGTATATTGGGCACTGCGCTCTGCAGGGTGTTAGCAGAGACTTTCCCGGGACAGTGAAACCCTATGTCAGAGACACTGAGAAGAAGCCCCAACGTTCCTTCCAGGCATTTTCAGTGTGGGTGCCTTCTCCACGTGGTTCCTGGTTTCACTGCAGCTCTGAAGAGAATGTTAGCAAAGAGGTAACCGGGACAGTGAAAACAGTACTCAAAGACAGGGAGAGCAAGCTCTCTCTTGGCACTTTGGATGTGGGACATACAGCGAGATGTTTGCTGCTTTTACATTTGGCTGTTGGGAGATTTACAGCACAAAGATATCTAGTTGATTTGAAGCAGTTCCGAGAAAGTCTAAGCATAATCCTCACTTTTCCCTCCTGGCACTTTCCATGTGGGAGATATAGCAGGATGTATATTGGTTTTGAGGACAACTCAATGGACAGTGTAGGGAGAAAAGTTCCTGGCTCCTTGAATGCCGTTCCTGGAGACACTGCGATCAATGTGGGAGATATGTCAAGATGTGTGTTGGTTTTGAGGACGGCTCTCTGGAGAGTCTTAGCAAAGAGGTCACAGGGATAATCAGAGCAATTCTCAGAGACACTGAGACCAAGCTCGACAATTCCTTCCTGGCACTTTCCCTGTAGGAGATACCGCAAGACGTTTCTGTATATTGGGCACTGCGCTCTGCAGGGTGTTAGCAGAGACTTTCCCGGGACAGTGAAACCCTATGTCAGACACACTGAGAAGAAGCCCCAATGTTCCTTCCAGGCATTTTCAGTGTGGGTGCCTTCTCCACATGGTTCCTGCTTTCACTGCAGCTCTGAAGAGAATGTTAGCAAAGAGGTAACCGGGACACTGAAAACAGTAGTCAAAGACAGGGAGAGCAAGCTCTCTCTTGGCACTTTGGATGTGGGACATACAGCGAGATGTTTGCTGCTTTTGCGTTTGGCTGTTGGGAGATTTACAGCACAAAGATATCTAGTTGATTTGAAGCAGTTCCGAGAAAGTCTAAACATAATCCCCACTTCTCCCTCCTGGCATTTTCCATGTGGGAGATATAGCAGGATGTATATTGGTTTTAAGGAACTGTCCCCGGAGAGTGTGGGCAGAAAAGTTCCTGGCTCCTTGAATGCCGTTCCTGGAGACACTAAGATCAATGAGGGAGATATGTCAAGATGTGTGTTGGTTTTGAGGACGGCTCTCTGGAGAGTCTTAGCAAAGAGGTCACACGGATAATCAGAGCAATTCTCAGAGACACTGAGACCAAGCTCCACAATTCCTCCTGGCACTTTCCCTGTAGGAGATACCGCAAGACGTTTCTGTATATTGGGCACAGCGCTCTGCAGGGTGTTAGCAGAGACTTTCCCGGGACAGTGAAACCCTATGTCAGAGACACTGAGAAGAAGCCCCAACGTTCCTTCCAGTCATTTTCAGTGTGGGTGCCTTCTCCACATGGTTCCTGCTTTCACTGCAGCTCTGACGAGAATGTTAGCAAAGACGTAACCGGGACAGTGAAAACAGTACTCAAAGACAGGGAGAGCAAGCTCTACATTACTCTCCCTGCACTTTCGATGTGGGACATACAGCGAGATGTTTGCTGCTTTTGCGTTTGGCTGTTGGGAGATTTACAGCACAAAGATATCTAGTTGATTTGAAGCAGTTCCGAGAAAGTCTAAACATAATCCCCACTTATCCCTCCTGGCACTTTCCATGTGTGAGATATAGCAGGATGTATATTGGTTTTGAGGACAACTCAATGGACAGTGTAGGGAGAAAAGGTCCTGGCTCCTTGAAATCCGTTCCTGGAGACACTGAGATCAATGTGGGAGATATGTCAAGATGTGTGTTGGTTTTGAGGACGGCTCTCTGGAGAGTCTTAGCAAAGAGGTCACACGGATAATCAGAGCAATTCTCAGAGACACTGAGACCAAGCTCGACAATTCCTCCTGGCACTTTCCCTGTAGGAGATACCACAAGACGTTTCTGTATATTGGGCACTGCGCTCTGCAGGGTGTTAGCAGAGACTTTCCCGGGACAGTGAAACCCTATGTCAGAGACACTGAGAAGAAGCCCCAATGTTCCTTCCAGTCATTTTCAGTGTGGGTGCCTTCTCCACGTGGTTCCTGGTTTCACTGCAGCTCTGAAGAGAATGTTAGCAAAGAGGTAACCGGGACACTGAAAACAGTACTCAAAGACAGGGAGAGCAAGCTCTCTCTTGGCACTTTGGATGTGGGACATACAGCGAGATGTTTGCTGCTTTTACATTTGGCTGTTGGGAGATTTACAGCACAAAGATATCTAGTTGATTTGAAGCAGTTCCGAGAAAGTCTAAACATAATCCTCACTTTTCCCTCCTGGCACTTTCCATGTGGGAGATATAGCAGGATGTATATCGGTTTTGAGGACAACTCAATGGACAGAGTAGGTAGAAAAGTTCCTGGCTCATTAAATGCCGTTCCTGGAGACACTGCGATCAATGTGGGAGATATGTCAAGATGTGTGTTGGTTTTGAGGACGGCTCTCTGGAGAGTCTTAGCAAAGAGGTCACACGGATAATCAGAGCAATTCTCAGAGACACTGAGACCAAGCTCGACAATTCCTCCTGGAACTTTCCCTGTAGGAGATACAGCAAGACGTTTCTGTATATTGGGCACTGCGCTCTGCAGGGTGTTAGCAGAGACTTTCCCGGGACAGTGAAACCCTATGTCAGAGACACTGAGAAGAAGCCCCAACGTTCCTTCCAGTCATTTTCAGTGTGGGTGCCTTCTCCACGTGGTTCCTGGTTTCACTGCAGCTCTGAAGAGAATGTTAGCAAAGAGGTAACCGGGACACTGAAAACAGTACTCAAAGACAGGGAGAGCAAGCTCTACATTACTCTCCCTGCACTTTCGATGTGGGACATACAGCGAGAGGTTTGCTGCTTTTACATTTGGCTGTTGGGAGATTTACAGCACAAAGATATCTAGTTGATTTGAAGCAGTTCCGAGAAAGTCTAAGCATAATCCCCACTTCTCCCTCCTGGCATTTTCCATGTGGGAGATATAGCAGGATGTATATTGGTTTTAAGGAACTGTCCCCGGAGAGTGTGGGCAGAAAAGTTCCTGGCTCCTTGAATGCCGTTCCTGGAGACACTAAGATCAATGAGGGAGATATGTCAAGATGTGTGTTGGTTTTGAGGACGTCTCTCTGGAGAGTCTTAGCAAAGAGGTCACAGGGATAATCAGAGCAATTCTCAGAGACACTGAGACCAAGCTCGACAATTCCTCCTGGCACTTTCCCTGTAGGAGATACCGCAAGACGTTTCTGTATATTGGGCACTGTGCTCTGCAGGGTGTTAGCAGAGACTTTCCCGGGACAGTGAAACCCTATGTCAGAGACACTGAGAAGAAGCCCCAACGTTCCTTCCAGTCATTTTCAGTGTGGGTGCCTTCTCCACATGGTTCCTGGTTTCACTGCAGCTCTGAAGAGAATGTTAGCAAAGAGGTAACCGGGACAGTGAAAACTGTACTCAAAGACAGGGAGAGCAAGCTCTCTCTTGGCACTTTGGATGTGGGACATACAGCGAGATGTATGCTGCTTTTACTTTTGGCTGTTGGGAGATTTACAGCACAAAGATATCTAGTTGATTTGAAGCAGTTCCGAGAAAGTCTAAACATAATCCCCACTTCTCCCTCCTGGCACTTTCCATGTGGGAGATATAGCAGGATGTATATTGGTTTTGAGGACAACTCAATGGACAGTGTAGGGAGAAAAGGTCCTGGCTCCTTGAATGCCGTTCCTGGAGACACTGAGATCAATGTGGGAGATATGTCAAGATGTGTGTTGGTTTTGAGGACGGCTCTCTGGAGAGTCTTAGCAAAGAGGTCACACGGATAATCAGAGCAATTCTCAGAGACACTGAGACCAAGCTCGACAATTCCTCCTGGCACTTTCCCTGTAGGAGATACCGCAAGACGTTTCTGTATATTGGGCACTGCGCTCTGCAGGGTGTTAGCAGAGACTTTCCCGGGACAGTGAAACCCTATGTCAGAGACACTGAGAAGAAGCCCCAACGTTCCTTCCAGGCATTTTCAGTGTGGGTGCCTTCTCTACACGGTTCCTGGTTTCACTGCAGCTCTGAAGAGAATGTTAGCAAAGAGGTAACCGGGACAGTGAAAACTGTACGCAAAGACAGGGAGAGCAAGCTCTACATTACTCTCTTGGCACTTTGGATGTGGGACATACAGCGAGATGTTTGCTGCTTTTGCGTTTGGCTGTTGGGAGATTTACAGCACAAAGATATCTAGTTGATTTGAAGCAGTTCCGAGAAAGTCTAAACATAATCCCCACTTTTCCCTCCTGGCACTTTCCATGTGGGAGATATAGCAGGATGTATATTGGTTTTAAGGAACTGTCCCCGGAGAGTGTGGGCAGAAAAGTTCCTGGCTCCTTGAATGCCGTTCCTGGAGACACTGCGGTCAATGTGGGAGATATGTCAAGATGTGTGTTGGTTTTGAGGACGGCTCTCTGGAGAGTCTTAGCAAAGAGGTCACACGGATAATCAGAGCAATTCTCAGAGACACTGAGACCAAGCTCGACAATTCCACCTGGAACTTTCCCTGTAGGAGATACCGCAAGACGTTTCTGTATATTGGGCACTGCGCTCTGCAGGGTGTTAGCAGAGACTTTCCCGGGACAGTGAAACCCGACATCAGAGACACTGAGAAGAAGCCCCAACGTTCCTTCCAGGCATTTTCAGTGTGGGTGCCTTCTCCACGTGGTTCCTGGTTTCACTGCAGCTCTGAAGAGAATGTTAGCAAAGAGGTAACCGGGACAGTGAAAACAGTACTCAAAGACAGGGAGAGCAAGCTCTCTCTTGGCACTTTGGATGTGGGACATACACCGAGAGGTTTGCTGCTTTTACATTTGGCTGTTGGGAGATTTACAGCACAAAGATATCTAGTTGATTTGAAGCAGTTCTGAGAAAGACTAAGCATAATCCTCACTTTTCCCTCCTGGCACTTTCCATGTGGGAGATATAGCAGGATGTATATTGGTTTTGAGGACAACTCAATGGACAGTGTAGGGAGAAAAGTTCCTGGCTCATTAAATGCCGTTTCTGGAGACACTGCGATCAATGTGGGAGATATGTCAAGATGTGTGTTGGTTTTCAGGACGGCTCTCTGGAGAGTCTTAGCAAAGAGGTCACACGGATAATCAGAGCAATTCTCAGAGACACTGAGACCAAGCTCGACAATTCCTCCTGGAACTTTCCCTGTAGGAGATACCGCAAGACGTTTCTGTATATTGGGCACTGCGCTCTGCAGGGTGTTAGCAGAGACTTTCCCGGGACAGTGAAACCCTATGTCAGAGACACTGAGAAGAAGCCCCAATGTTCCTTCCAGGCATTTTCAGTGTGGGTGCCTTCTCCACGTGGTTCCTGGTTTCACTGCAGCTCTTAAGAGAATGTTAGCAAAGAGGTCATGGGGACAGTGAAAACAGTACTCAAAGACAGGGAGAGCAAGCTCTCTCTTGGCACTTTGGATGTGGGACATACAGCGAGATGTTTGCTGCTTTTGCATTTGGCTGTTGGGAGATTTACAGCACAAAGATATCTAGTTGATTTGAAGCAGTTCTGAGAAAGTCTAAACATAATCCTCACTTTTCCCTCCTGGCACTTTCCATGTGGGAGATATAGCAGGATATATATCGGTTTTGAGGACAACTCAATGGACAGTGTAGGGAGAAAAGGTCCTGGCTCATTAAATGCCGTTTCTGGAGACACTGCGATCAATGAGGGAGATATGTCAAGATGTGTGTTGGTTTTGAGGACGGCTCTCTGGAGAGTCTTAGCAAAGAGGTCACAGGGATAATCAGAGCAATTCTCAGAGACACTGAGACCAAGCTTGACAATTCCTTCCTGGCACTTTCCCTGTAGGAGATACCGCAAGACGTTTCTGTATATTGGGCACAGCGCTCTGCAGGGTGTTAGCAGAGACTTTCCCGGGACAGTGAAACCCTATGTCAGAGACACTGAGAAGAAGCCCCAACGTTCCTTCCAGGCATTTTCAGTGTGGGTGCCTTCTCTACACGGTTCCTGGTTTCACTGCAGCTCTGAAGAGAATGTTAGCAAAGAGGTAACCGGGACAGTGAAAACTGTACGCAAAGACAGGGAGAGCAAGCTCTACATTACTCTCTTGGCACTTTGGATGTGGGACATACAGCGAGATGTTTGCTGCTTTTGCGTTTGGCTGTTGGGAGATTTACAGCACAAAGATATCTAGTTGATTTGAAGCAGTTCTGAGAAAGTCTAAACATAATCCCCACTTCTCCCTCCTGGCACTTTCCATGTGGGAGATATAGCAGGATGTATATTGGTTTTAAGGAACTGTCCCCGGAGAGTGTGGGCAGAAAAGTTCCTGGCTCCTTGAATGCCGTTTCTGGAGACACTGCGATCAATGTGGGAGATATGTCAAGATGTGTGTTGGTTTTGAGGACGTCTCTCTGGAGAGTCTTAGCAAAGAGGTCACACGGATAATCAGAGCAATTCTCAGAGACACTGAGACCAAGCTCGACAATTCCTCCTGGCACTTTCCCTGTAGGAGATACCGCAAGACGTTTCTGTATATTGGCACAGCGCTCTGCAGGGTGTTAGCAGAGACTTTCCCGGGACAGTGAAACCCTATGTCAGAGACACTGAGAAGAAGCCCCAATGTTCCTTCCAGTCATTTTCAGTGTGGGTGCCTTCTCCACGTGGTTCCTGGTTTCACTGCAGCTCTGAAGAGAATGTTAGCAAAGAGGTCATCGGGACAGTGAAAAGAGTACTCAAAGACAGGGAGAGCAAGCTCTACATTACTCTCTTGGCACTTTCGATGTGGGACATACAGCGAGAGGTTTGCTGCTTTTACATTTGGCTGTTGGGAGATTTACAGCACAAAGATATCTAGTTGATTTGAAGCAGTTCTGAGAAAGTCTAAGCATAATCCCCACTTTTCCCTCCTGGCACTTTCCATGTGGGAGATATAGGAGGATGTATATTGGTTTTGAGGACAACTCAATGGACAGAGTAGGTAGAAAATTCCTGGCTCTTTAAATGCCGTTTCTGGAGACACTGCGATCAATGTGGGAGATATGTCAAGATGTGTGTTGGTTTTGAGGACGGCTCTCTGGAGAGTCTTAGCAAAGAGGTCACACGGATAATCAGAGCAATTCTCAGAGACACTGAGACCAAGCTCGACAATTCCTTCTTGGCACTTTCCCTGTAGGAGATACAGCAAGACTTTTCTGTATATTGGGCACTGCGCTCTGCAGGGTGTTAGCAGAGACTTTCCCGGGACAGTGAAACCCTATGTCAGAGACACTGAGAAGAAGCCCCAACGTTCCTTCCAGGCATTTTCAGTGTGGGTGCCTTCTCCACGTGGTTCCTGGTTTCACTGCAGCTCTGAAGAGAATGTTAGCAAAGAGGTAACCGGGACAGTGAAAACAGTCCTCAAAGACAGGGAGAGCAAGCTCTCTCTTGGCACTTTGGATGTGGGACATACAGCGAGATGTTTGCTGCTTTTACATTTGGCTGTTGGGAGATTTACAGCACAAAGATATCTAGTTGATTTGAAGCAGTTCTGAGAAAGTCTAAGCATAATCCTCACTTTTCCCTCCTGGCACTTTCCATGTGGGAGATATAGCAGGATGTATATTGGTTTTGAGGACAACTCAATGGACAGTGTAGGGAGAAAAGTTCCTGGCTCATTAAATGCCGTTTCTGGAGACACTGCGATCAATGTGGGAGATATGTCAAGATGTGTGTTGGTTTTGAGGACGGCTCTCTGGAGAGTCTTAGCAAAGAGGTCACACGGATAATCAGAGCAATTCTCAGAGACACTGAGACCAAGCTCCACAATTCCTCCTGGCACTTTCCCTGTAGGAGATACCGCAAGACGTTTCTGTATATTGGGCACTGCGCTCTGCAGGGTGTTAGCAGAGACTTTCCCGGGACAGTGAAACCCGACATCAGAGACACTGAGAAGAAGCCCTAACGTTCCTTCCAGGCATTTTCAGTGTGGGTGCCTTCTCCACGTGGTTCCTGGTTTCACTGCAGCTCTGAAGAGAATGTTAGCAAAGAGGTAACCGGGACAGTGAAAACAGTACTCAAAGACAGGGAGAGCAAGCTCTCTCTTGGCACTTTGGATGTGGGACATACAGCGAGATGTTTGCTGCTTTTACATTTGGCTGTTGGGAGATTTACAGCACAAAGATATCTAGTTGATTTGAAGCAGTTCTGAGAAAGTCTAAGCATAATCCTCACTTTTCCCTCCTGGCACTTTCCATGTGGGAGATATAGCAGGATGTATATTGGTTTTGAGGACAACTCAATGGACAGTGTAGGGAGAAAAGTTCCTGGCTCATTAAATGCCGTTTCTGGAGACACTGCGATCAATGTGGGAGATATGTCAAGATGTGTGTTGGTTTTGAGGACGGCTCTCTGGAGAGTCTTAGCAAAGAGGTCAGAGGGATAATCAGAGCAATTCTCAGAGACACTGAGACCAAGCTCGACAATTCCTCCTGGCACTATCCCTGTAGAAGATACCGCAAGACATTTCTGTATATTGGGCACTGCGCTCTGCAGGGTGTTAGCAGAGACTTTCCCGGGACAGTGAAACCCTATGTCAGAGACACTGAGAAGAAGCCCCAATGTTCCTTCCAGGCATTTTCAGTGTGGGTGCCTTCTCCACGTGGTTCCTGGTTTCACTGCAGCTCTGAAGAGAATGTTAGCAAAGAGGTAACCGGGACACTGAAAACAGTACTCAAAGACAGGGAGAGCAAGCTCTCTCTTGGCACTTTGGATGTGGGACATACAGCGAGATGTTTGCTGCTTTTGCGTTTGGCTGTTGGGAGATTTACAGCACAAAGATATCTAGTTGATTTGAAGCAGTTCCGAGAAAGTCTAAACATAATCCCCACTTTTCCCTCCTGGCATTTTCCATGTGGGAGATATAGCAGGATGTATACTGGTTTTAAGGAACTGTCCCCGGAGAGTGTGGGCAGAAAAGTTCCTGGCTCCTTGAATGCCGTTCCTGGAGACACTGCGATCAATGAGGGAGATATGTCAAGATGTGTGTTGGTTTTGAGGACGGCTCTCTGGAGAGTCTTAGCAAAGAGGTCACACGGATAATCAGAGCAATTCTCAGAGACACTGAGACCAAGCTCGACAATTCCTCCTGGCACTTTCCCTGTAGGAGATACCGCAAGACGTTTCTGTATATTGGGCACTGCGCTCTGCAGGGTGTTAGCAGAGACTTTCCCGGGACAGTGAAACCCTATGTCAGAGACACTGAGAAGAAGCCCCAACGTTCCTTCCAGGCATTTTCAGTGTGGGTGCCTTCTCCACGTGGTTCCTGGTTTCACTGCAGCTCTGAAGAGAATGTTAGCAAAGAGGTAACCGGGACAGTGAAAACAGTCCTCAAAGACAGGGAGAGCAAGCTCTCTCTTGGCACTTTGGATGTGGGACATACAGCGAGATGTTTGCTGCTTTTACATTTGGCTGTTGGGAGATTTACAGCACAAAGATATCTAGTTGATTTGAAGCAGTTCTGAGAAAGTCTAAGCATAATCCTCACTTTTCCCTCCTGGCACTTTCCATGTGGGAGATATAGCAGGATGTATATTGGTTTTGAGGACAACTCAATGGACAGTGTAGGGAGAAAAGGTCCTGGCTCATTAAATGCCGTTTCTGGAGACACTGCGATCAATGAGGGAGATATGTCAAGATGTGTGTTGGTTTTGAGGACGGCTCTCTGGAGAGTCTTAGCAAAGAGGTCACAGGGATAATCAGAGCAATTCTCAGAGACACTGAGACCAAGCTCGACAATTCCTCCTGGCACTTTCCCTGTAGGAGATACCGCAAGACGTTTCTGTATATTGGGCACAGCGCTCTGCAGGGTGTTAGCAGAGACTTTCCCGGGACAGTGAAACCCTATGTCAGAGACACTGAGAAGAAGCCCTAACGTTCCTTCCAGGCATTTTCAGTGTGGGTGCCTTCTCCACGTGGTTCCTGGTTTCACTGCAGCTCTGAAGAGAATGTTAGCAAAGAGGTCATCGGGACAGTGAAAACTGCACTCAAAGACAGGGAGAGCAAGCTCTACATTACTCTCTTGGCACTTTGGATGTGGGACATACAGCGAGATGTTTGCTGCTTTTGCGTTTGGCTGTTGGGAGATTTACAGCACAAAGATATCTAGTTGATTTGAAGCAGTTCTGAGAAAGTCTAAGCATAATCCTCACTTTTCCCTCCTGGCCCTTTCCATGTGGGAGATATAGCAGGATGTATATCGGTTTTGAGGACAACTCAATGGACAGTGTAGGGAGAAAAGTTCCTGGCTCCTTGAATGCCGTTCCTGGAGACACTGCGATCAATGTGGGAGATATGTCAAGATGTGTGTTGGTTTTGAGGACGGCTCTCTGGAGAGTCTTAGCCAAGAGGTCACACGGATAATCAGAGCAATTCTCAGAGACACTGAGAACAAGATCGACAATTCCCTCCTGGCACTTTCCCTGTAGGAGATACAGCAAGACGTTTCTGTATATTGGGCACTGCGCTCTGCAGGGTGTTAGCAGAGACTTTCCCGGGACAGTGAAACCCTATGTCAGAGACACTGAGAAGAAGCCCCAACGTTCCTTCCAGTCATTTTCAGTGTGGGTGCCTTCTCCACATGGTTCCTGGTTTCACTGCAGCTCTGAAGAGAATGTTAGCAAAGAGGTAACCGGGACAGTGAAAACAGTACTCAAAGACAGGGAGAGCAAGCTCTCTCTTGGCACTTTGGATGTGGGACATACAGCGAGATGTATGCTGCTTTTGCGTTTGGCTGTTGGGAGATTTACAGCACAAAGATATCTAGTTGATTTGAAGCAGTTCCGAGAAAGTCTAAACATAATCCCCACTTCTCCCTCCTGGCACTTTCCATGTGGGAGATATAGCAGGATGTATATTGGTTTTAAGGAACTGTCCCCGGAGAGTGTGGGCAGAAAAGTTCCTGGCTCCTTGAATGCCGTTCCTGGAGACACTGCGATCAATGAGGGAGATATGTCAACATGTGTGTTGGTTTTGAGGACGGCTCTCTGGAGAGTCTTAGCAAAGAGGTCACAGGGATAATCAGAGCAATTCTCAGAGACACTGAGACCAAGCTCCACAATTCCTCCTGGCACTTTCCCTGTAGGAGATACCGCAAGACGTTTCTGTATATTGGGCACAGCGCTCTGCAGGGTGTTAGCAGAGACTTTCCCGGGACAGTGAAACCCTATGTCAGAGACACTGAGAAGAAGCCCCAACGTTCCTTCCAGTCATTTTCAGCGTGGGTGCCTTCTCCACATGGTTCCTGGTTTCACTGCAGCTCTGAAGAGAATGTTAGCAAAGAGGTAACCGGGCAGTGAAAACTGTACTCAAAGACAGGGAGAGCAAGCTCTCTCTTGGCACTTTGGATGTGGGACATACAGCGAGATGTATGCTGCTTTTACATTTGGCTGTTGGGAGATTTACAGCACAAAGATATCTAGTTGATTTGAAGCAGTTCCGAGAAAGTCTAAACATAATCCCCACTTCTCCCTCCTGGCACTTTCCATGTGGGAGATATAGCAGGATGTATATTGGTTTTGAGAACAACTCAATGGACAGTGTAGGGAGAAAAGGTCCTGGCTCCTTGAATGCCGTTTCTGGAGACACTGCGATCAATGTGGGAGATATGTCAAGATGTGTGTTGGTTTTGAGGACGGCTCTCTGGAGAGTCTTAGCAAAGAGGTCACACGGATAATCAGAGCAATTCTCAGAGACACTGAGACCAAGCTCCACAATTCCTCCTGGCACTTTCCCTGTAGGAGATACCGCAAGACGTTTCTGTATATTGGGCACAGCGCTCTGCAGGGTGTTAGCAGAGACTTTCCCGGGACAGTGAAACCCTATGTCAGAGACACTGAGAAGAAGCCCCAACGTTCCTTCCAGTCATTTTCAGTGTGGGTGCCTTCTCCACATGGTTCCTGGTTTCACTGCAGCTCTGAAGAGAATGTTAGCAAAGAGGTAACCGGGACAGTGAAAACAGTACTCAAAGACAGGGAGAGCAAGCTCTCTCTTGGCACTTTGGATGTGGGACATACAGCGAGATGTTTGCTGCTTTTACATTTGGCTGTTGGGAGATTTACAGCACAAAGATATCTAGTTGATTTGAAGCAGTTCCGAGAAAGTCTAAGCATAATCCCCACTTCTCCCTCCTGGCATTTTCCATGTGGGAGATATAGCAGGATGTATATTGGTTTTAAGGAACTGTCCCCGGAGAGTGTGGGCAGAAAAGTTCCTGGCTCCTTGAATGCCGTTCCTGGAGACACTAAGATCAATGAGGGAGATATGTCAAGATGTGTGTTGGTTTTGAGGACGTCTCTCTGGAGAGTCTTAGCAAAGAGGTCACAGGGATAATCAGAGCAATTCTCAGAGACACTGAGACCAAGCTCCACAATTCCTCCTGGCACTTTCCCTGTAGGAGATACCACAAGACGTTTCTGTATATTGGGCACAGCGCTCTGCAGGGTGTTAGCAGAGACTTTCCCGGGACAGTGAAACCCTATGTCAGAGACACTGAGAAGAAGCCCCAACGTTCCTTCCAGTCATTTTCAGTGTGGGTGCCTTCTCCACATGGTTCCTGGTTTCACTGCAGCTCTGAAGAGAATGTTAGCAAAGAGGTAACCGGGACAGTGAAAACTGTACTCAAAGACAGGGAGAGCAAGCTCTCTCTTGGCACTTTGGATGTGGGACATACAGCGAGATGTATGCTGCTTTTACTTTTGGCTGTTGGGAGATTTACAGCACAAAGATATCTAGTTGATTTGAAGCAGTTCCGAGAAAGTCTAAACATAATCCCCACTTCTCCCTCCTGGCACTTTCCATGTGGGAGATATAGCAGGATGTATATTGGTTTTGAGGACAACTCAATGGACAGTGTAGGGAGAAAAGGTCCTGGCTCCTTGAATGCCGTTCCTGGAGACACTGAGATCAATGTGGGAGATATGTCAAGATGTGTGTTGGTTTTGAGGACGGCTCTCTGGAGAGTCTTAGCCAAGAGGTCACACGGATAATCAGAGCAATTCTCAGAGACACTGAGAACAAGATCGACAATTCCCTCCTGGCACTTTCCCTGTAGGAGATACAGCAAGACGTTTCTGTATATTGGGCACTGCGCTCTGCAGGGTGTTAGCAGAGACTTTCCCGGGACAGTGAAACCCTATGTCAGAGACACTGAGAAGAAGCCCCAACGTTCCTTCCAGTCATTTTCAGTGTGGGTGCCTTCTCCACATGGTTCCTGGTTTCACTGCAGCTCTGAAGAGAATGTTAGCAAAGAGGTAACCGGGACAGTGAAAACAGTACTCAAAGACAGGGAGAGCAAGCTCTCTCTTGGCACTTTGGATGTGGGACATACAGCGAGATGTATGCTGCTTTTGCGTTTGGCTGTTGGGAGATTTACAGCACAAAGATATCTAGTTGATTTGAAGCAGTTCCGAGAAAGTCTAAACATAATCCCCACTTCTCCCTCCTGGCACTTTCCATGTGGGAGATATAGCAGGATGTATATTGGTTTTAAGGAACTGTCCCCGGAGAGTGTGGGCAGAAAAGTTCCTGGCTCCTTGAATGCCGTTCCTGGAGACACTGCGATCAATGAGGGAGATATGTCAACATGTGTGTTGGTTTTGAGGACGGCTCTCTGGAGAGTCTTAGCAAAGAGGTCACACGGATAATCAGAGCAATTCTCAGAGACACTGAGACCAAGCTCGACAATTCCCTCCTGGCACTTTCCCTGTAGGAGATACCACAAGACGTTTCTGTATATTGGGCACAGCGCTCTGCAGGGTGTTAGCAGAGACTTTCCCGGGACAGTGAAACCCTATGTCAGAGACACTGAGAAGAAGCCCCAACGTTCCTTCCAGTCATTTTCAGTGTGGGTGCCTTCTCCACGTGGTTCCTGGTTTCACTGCAGCTCTGAAGAGAATGTTAGCAAAGAGGTAACCGGGACACTGAAAACAGTACTCAAAGACAGGGAGAGCAAGCTCTACATTACTCTCCCTGCACTTTCGATGTGGGACATACAGCGAGATGTTTGCTGCTTTTGCGTTTGGCTGTTGGGAGATTTATAGCACAAAGATATCTAGTTGATTTGAAGCAGTTCCGAGAAAGTCTAAACATAATCCCCACTTCTCCCTCCTGGCACTTTCCATGTGGGAGATATAGCAGGATGTATATTGGTTTTGAGGACAACTCAATGGACAGTGTAGGGAGAAAAGTTCCTGGCTCCTTGAATGCCGTTCCTGGAGACACTGAGATCAATGTGGGAGATATGTCAAGATGTGTGTTGGTTTTGAGGACGGCTCTCTGGAGAGTCTTAGCAAAGAGGTCACACGGATAATCAGAGCAATTCTCAGAGACACTGAGAACAAGCTCGACAATTCCTCCTGGCACTTTCCCTGTAGGAGATACCGCAAGATGTTTCTGTATATTGGGCACTGCGCTCTGCAGGGTGTTAGCAGAGACTTTCCCAGGACAGTGAAACCCTATGTCAGAGACACTGAGAAGAAGCCCCAATGTTCCTTCCAGGCATTTTCAGTGTGGGTGCCTTCTCCACATGGTTCCTGGTTTCACTGCAGCTCTGAAGAGAATGTTAGCAAAGAGGTAACCGGGACAGTGAAAACTGTACTCAAAGACAGGGAGAGCAAGCTCTCTCTTGGCACTTTGGATGTGGGACATACAGCGAGATGTTTGCTGCTTTTTCGTTTGGCTGTTGGGAGATTTACAGCACAAAGATATCTAGTTGATTTGAAGCAGTTCCGAGAAAGTCTAAACATAATCCCCACTTCTCCCTCCTGGCATTTTCCATGTGGGAGATATAGCAGGATGTATATTGGTTTTAAGGAACTGTCCCCGGAGAGTGTGGGCAGAAAAGTTCCTGGCTCCTTGAATGCCGTTCCTGGAGACACTGCGATCAATGAGGGAGATATGTCAACATGTGTGTTGGTTTTGAGGACGGCTCTCTGGAGAGTCTTAGCAAAGAGGTCACACGGATAATCAGAGCAATTCTCAGAGACACTGAGACCAAGCTCGACAATTCCCTCCTGGCACTTTCCCTGTAGGAGATACCGCAAGACGTTTCTGTATATTGGGCACTGCGCTCTGCAGGGTGTTAGCAGAGACTTTCCCGGGACAGTGAAACCCTATGTCAGAGACACTGAGAAGAAGCCCCAACGTTCCTTCCAGTCATTTTCAGTGTGGGTGCCTTCTCCACGTGGTTCCTGCTTTCACTGCAGCTCTGAAGAGAATGTTAGCAAAGAGGTAACCGGGACACTGAAAACAGTACTCAAAGACAGGGAGAGCAAGCTCTACATTACTCTCCCTGCACTTTCGATGTGGGACATACAGCGAGATGTTTGCTGCTTTTGCGTTTGGCTGTTGGGAGATTTACAGCACAAAGATATCTAGTTGATTTGAAGCAGTTCCGAGAAAGTCTAAACATAATCCCCACTTCTCCCTCCTGGCACTTTCCATGTGGGAGATATAGCAGGATGTATATTGGTTTTGAGGACAACTCAATGGACAGTGTAGGGAGAAAAGGTCCTGGCTCCTTGAATGCCGTTCCTGGAGACACTGAGATCAATGTGGGAGATATGTCAAGATGTGTGTTGGTTTTGAGGACGGCTCTCTGGAGAGTCTTAGCAAAGAGGTCACAGGGATAATCAGAGCAATTCTCAGAGACACTGAGAACAAGCTCGACAATTCCTCCTGGCACTTTCCCTGTAGGAGATACCGCAAGACGTTTCTGTATATTGGGCACTGCGCTCTGCAGGGTGTTAGCAGAGACTTTCCCGGGACAGTGAAACCCTATGTCAGAGACACTGAGAAGAAGCCCCAATGTTCCTTCCAGGCATTTTCAGTGTGGGTGCCTTCTCCACATGGTTCCTGGTTTCACTGCAGCTCTGAAGAGAATGTTAGCAAAGAGGTAACCGGGACAGTGAAAACTGTACTCAAAGACAGGGAGAGCAAGCTCTCTCTTGGCACTTTGGATGTGGGACATACAGCGAGATGTTTGCTGCTTTTACATTTGGCTGTTGGGAGATTTACAGCACAAAGATATCTAGTTGATTTGAAGCAGTTCCGAGAAAGTCTAAGCATAATCCCCACTTCTCCCTCCTGGCACTTTCCATGTGGGAGATATAGCAGGATGTATACTGGTTTTAAGGAACTGTCCCCGGAGAGTGTGGGCAGAAAAGTTCCTGGCTCCTTGAATGCCGTTTCAGGAGACACTGCGATCAATGAGGGAGATATGTCAAGATGTGTGTTGGTTTTGAGGACGGCTCTCTGGAGAGTCTTAGCAAAGAGGTCACACAGATAATCAGAGCAATTCTCAGAGACACTGAGACCAAGCTCGACAATTCCCTCCTGGCACTTTCCCTGTAGGAGATACCGCAAGACATTTCTGTATATTGGGCACAGCGCTCTGCAGGGTGTTAGCAGAGACTTTCCCGGGACAGTGAAACCCTATGTCAGAGACACTGAGAAGAAGCCCCAACGTTCCTTCCAGTCATTTTCAGTGTGGGTGCCTTCTCCACGTGGTTCCTGCTTTCACTGCAGCTCTGAAGAGAATGTTAGCAAAGAGGTAACCGGGACACTGAAAACAGTACTCAAAGACAGGGAGAGCAAGCTCTACATTACTCTCCCTGCACTTTCGATGTGGGACATACAGCGAGATGTTTGCTGCTTTTGCGTTTGGCTGTTGGGAGATTTACAGCACAAAGATATCTAGTTGATTTGAAGCAGTTCCGAGAAAGTCTAAACATAATCCCCACTTCTCCCTCCTGGCACTTTCCATGTGGGAGATATAGCAGGATGTATATTGGTTTTGAGGACAACTCAATGGACAGTGTAGGGAGAAAAGGTCCTGGCTCCTTGAATGCCGTTCCTGGAGACACTGAGATCAATGTGGGAGATATGTCAAGATGTGTGTTGGTTTTGAGGACGGCTCTCTGGAGAGTCTTAGCAAAGAGGTCACAGGGATAATCAGAGCAATTCTCAGAGACACTGAGAACAAGCTCGACAATTCCTCCTGGCACTTTCCCTGTAGGAGATACCGCAAGACGTTTCTGTATATTGGGCACTGCGCTCTGCAGGGTGTTAGCAGAGACTTTCCCGGGACAGTGAAACCCTATGTCAGAGACACTGAGAAGAAGCCCCAATGTTCCTTCCAGGCATTTTCAGTGTGGGTGCCTTCTCCACATGGTTCCTGGTTTCACTGCAGCTCTGAAGAGAATGTTAGCAAAGAGGTAACCGGGACAGTGAAAACTGTACTCAAAGACAGGGAGAGCAAGCTCTCTCTTGGCACTTTCGATGTGGGACATACAGCGAGAGGTTTGCTGCTTTTACATTTGGCTGTTGGGAGATTTACAGCACAAAGATATCTAGTTGATTTGAAGCAGTTCCGAGAAAGTCTAAGCATAATCCCCACTTCTCCCTCCTGGCACTTTCCATGTGGGAGATATAGCAGGATGTATACTGGTTTTAAGGAACTGTCCCCGGAGAGTGTGGGCAGAAAAGTTCCTGGCTCCTTGAATGCCGTTTCAGGAGACACTGCGATCAATGAGGGAGATATGTCAAGATGTGTGTTGGTTTTGAGGACGGCTCTCTGGAGAGTCTTAGCAAAGAGGTCACACAGATAATCAGAGCAATTCTCAGAGACACTGAGACCAAGCTCGACAATTCCCTCCTGGCACTTTCCCTGTAGGAGATACCGCAAGACATTTCTGTATATTGGGCACAGCGCTCTGCAGGGTGTTAGCAGAGACTTTCCCGGGACAGTGAAACCCTATGTCAGAGACACTGAGAAGAAGCCCCAATGTTCCTTCCAGGCATTTTCAGTGTGGGTGCCTTCTCCACGTGGTTCCTGGTTTCACTGCAGCTCTGAAGAGAATGTTAGCAAAGAGGTAACCGGGACAGTGAAAACAGTAGTCAAAGACAGGGAGAGCAAGCTCTCTCTTGGCACTTTGGATGTGGGACATACAGCGAGATGTTTGCTGCTTTTGCGTTTGGCTGTTGGGAGATTTACAGCACAAAGATATCTAGTTGATTTGAAGCAGTTCTGAGAAAGTCTAAACATAATCCCCACTTCTCCCTCCTGGCACTTTCCATGTGGGAGATATAGCAGGATGTATATTGGTTTTAAGGAACTGTCCCCGGAGAGTGTGGGCAGAAAAGTTCCTGGCTCCTTGAATGCCGTTCCTGGAGACACTGCGATCAATGAGGGAGATATGTCAAGATGTGTGTTGGTTTTGAGGACGGCTCTCTGGAGAGTCTTAGCAAAGAGGTCACAGGGATAATCAGAGCAATTCTCAGAGACACTGAGACCAAGCTCGACAATTCCCTCCTGGCACTTTCCCTGTAGGAGATACCGCAAGACGTTTCTGTATATTGGGCACTGCGCTCTGCAGGGTGTTAGCAGAGACTTTCCCGGGACAGTGAAACCCTATGTCAGAGACACTGAGAAGAAGCCCCAATGTTCCTTCCAGTCATTTTGAGTGTGGGTGCCTTCTCCACATGGTTCCTGCTTTCACTGCAGCTCTGAAGAGAATGTTAGCAAAGAGGTAACCGGGACACTGAAAACAGTAGTCAAAGACAGGGAGAGCAAGCTCTCTCTTGGCACTTTGGATGTGGGACATACAGCGAGATGTTTGCTGCTTTTGCGTTTGCCTGTTGGGAGATTTACAGCACAAAGATATCTAGTTGATTTGAAGCAGTTCCGAGAAAGTCTAAACATAATCCCCACTTCTCCCTCCTGGCATTTTCCATGTGGGAGATATAGCAGGATGTATATTGGTTTTAAGGAACTGTCCCCGGAGAGTGTGGGCAGAAAAGTTCCTGGCTCCTTGAATGCCGTTCCTGGAGACACTGAGATCAATGAGGGAGATATGTCAAGATGTGTGTTGGTTTTGAGGACGGCTCTCTGGAGAGTCTTAGCAAAGAGGTCACAGGGATAATCAGAGCAATTCTCAGAGACACTGAGACCAAGCTCGACAATTCCTCCTGGCACTTTCCCTGTAGGAGATACCACAAGACGTTTCTGTATATTGGGCACAGCGCTCTGCAGGGTGTTAGCAGAGACTTTCCCGGGACAGTGAAACCCTATGTCAGAGACACTGAGAAGAAGCCCCTACGTTCCTTCCAGTCATTTTCAGTGTGGGTGCCTTCTCCACGTGGTTCCTGGTTTCACTGCAGCTCTGAAGAGAATGTTAGCAAAGAGGTCATCGGGACAGTGAAAACAGTACTCAAAGACAGGGAGAGCAAGCTCTCTCTTGGCACTTTGGATGTGGGACATACAGCGAGATGTTTGCTGCTTTTACATTTGGCTGTTGGGAGATTTACAGCACAAAGATATCTAGTTGATTTGAAGCAGTTCCGAGAAAGTCTAAACATAATCCTCACTTTTCCCTCCTGGCACTTTCCATGTGGGAGATATAGCAGGATGTATATCGGTTTTGAGGACAACTCAATGGACAGAGTAGGTAGAAAAGTTCCTGGCTCATTAAATGCCGTTTCTGGAGACACTGAGATCAATGTGGGAGATATGTCAAGATGTGTGTTGGTTTTGAGGACGGCTCTCTGGAGAGTCTTAGCAAAGAGGTCACAGGGATAATCAGAGCAATTCTCAGAGACACTGAGACCAAGCTCGACAATTCCTTCCTGGCACTTTCCCTGTAGGAGATACCGCAAGACGTTTCTGTATATTGGGCACTGCGCTCTGCAGGGTGTTAGCAGAGACTTTCCCGGGACAGTGAAACCCTATGTCAGAGACACTGAGAAGAAGCCCCAACGTTCCTTCCAGGCATTTTCAGTGTGGGTGCCTTCTCCACGTGGTTCCTGGTTTCACTGCAGCTCTGAAGAGAATGTTAGCAAAGAGGTAACCGGGACAGTGAAAACAGTACTCAAAGACAGGGAGAGCAAGCTCTCTCTTGGCACTTTGGATGTGGGACATACAGCGAGATGTTTGCTGCTTTTACATTTGGCTGTTGGGAGATTTACAGCACAAAGATATCTAGTTGATTTGAAGCAGTTCCGAGAAAGTCTAAGCATAATCCTCACTTTTCCCTCCTGGCACTTTCCATGTGGGAGATATAGCAGGATGTATATTGGTTTTGAGGACAACTCAATGGACAGTGTAGGGAGAAAAGTTCCTGGCTCCTTGAATGCCGTTCCTGGAGACACTGCGATCAATGTGGGAGATATGTCAAGATGTGTGTTGGTTTTGAGGACGGCTCTCTGGAGAGTCTTAGCAAAGAGGTCACAGGGATAATCAGAGCAATTCTCAGAGACACTGAGACCAAGCTCGACAATTCCTTCCTGGCACTTTCCCTGTAGGAGATACCGCAAGACGTTTCTGTATATTGGGCACTGCGCTCTGCAGGGTGTTAGCAGAGACTTTCCCGGGACAGTGAAACCCTATGTCAGACACACTGAGAAGAAGCCCCAATGTTCCTTCCAGGCATTTTCAGTGTGGGTGCCTTCTCCACATGGTTCCTGCTTTCACTGCAGCTCTGAAGAGAATGTTAGCAAAGAGGTAACCGGGACACTGAAAACAGTAGTCAAAGACAGGGAGAGCAAGCTCTCTCTTGGCACTTTGGATGTGGGACATACAGCGAGATGTTTGCTGCTTTTGCGTTTGGCTGTTGGGAGATTTACAGCACAAAGATATCTAGTTGATTTGAAGCAGTTCCGAGAAAGTCTAAACATAATCCCCACTTCTCCCTCCTGGCATTTTCCATGTGGGAGATATAGCAGGATGTATATTGGTTTTAAGGAACTGTCCCCGGAGAGTGTGGGCAGAAAAGTTCCTGGCTCCTTGAATGCCGTTCCTGGAGACACTAAGATCAATGAGGGAGATATGTCAAGATGTGTGTTGGTTTTGAGGACGGCTCTCTGGAGAGTCTTAGCAAAGAGGTCACACGGATAATCAGAGCAATTCTCAGAGACACTGAGACCAAGCTCAACAATTCCTCCTGGCACTTTCCCTGTAGGAGATACCACAAGACGTTTCTGTATATTGGGCACTGCGCTCTGCAGGGTGTTAGCAGAGACTTTCCCGGGACAGTGAAACCCTATGTCAGAGACACTGAGAAGAAGCCCCAATGTTCCTTCCAGTCATTTTCAGTGTGGGTGCCTTCTCCACGTGGTTCCTGGTTTCACTGCAGCTCTGAAGAGAATGTTAGCAAAGAGGTAACCGGGACACTGAAAACAGTACTCAAAGACAGGGAGAGCAAGCTCTCTCTTGGCACTTTGGATGTGGGACATACAGCGAGATGTTTGCTGCTTTTACATTTGGCTGTTGGGAGATTTACAGCACAAAGATATCTAGTTGATTTGAAGCAGTTCCGAGAAAGTCTAAACATAATCCTCACTTTTCCCTCCTGGCACTTTCCATGTGGGAGATATAGCAGGATGTATATCGGTTTTGAGGACAACTCAATGGACAGAGTAGGTAGAAAAGTTCCTGGCTCATTAAATGCCGTTCCTGGAGACACTGCGATCAATGTGGGAGATATGTCAAGATGTGTGTTGGTTTTGAGGACGGCTCTCTGGAGAGTCTTAGCAAAGAGGTCACACGGATAATCAGAGCAATTCTCAGAGACACTGAGACCAAGCTCGACAATTCCTCCTGGAACTTTCCCTGTAGGAGATACAGCAAGACGTTTCTGTATATTGGGCACTGCGCTCTGCAGGGTGTTAGCAGAGACTTTCCCGGGACAGTGAAACCCTATGTCAGAGACACTGAGAAGAAGCCCCAACGTTCCTTCCAGTCATTTTCAGTGTGGGTGCCTTCTCCACGTGGTTCCTGCTTTCACTGCACCTCTGAAGAGAATGTTAGCAAAGAGGTAACCGGGACACTGAAAACAGTACTCAAAGACAGGGAGAGCAAGCTCTACATTACTCTCCCTGCACTTTCGATGTGGGACATACAGCGAGATGTTTGCTGCTTTTGCGTTTGGCTGTTGGGAGATTTACAGCACAAAGATATCTAGTTGATTTGAAGCAGTTCCGAGAAAGTCTAAACATAATCCCCACTTCTCCCTCCTGGCACTTTCCATGTGGGAGATATAGCAGGATGTATATTGGTTTTGAGGACAACTCAATGGACAGTGTAGGGAGAAAAGGTCCTGGCTCCTTGAATGCCGTTCCTGGAGACACTGAGATCAATGTGGGAGATATGTCAAGATGTGTGTTGGTTTTGAGGACGTCTCTCTGGAGAGTCTTAGCAAAGAGGTCACAGGGATAATCAGAGCAATTCTCAGAGACACTGAGAACAAGCTCGACAATTCCTCCTGGCACTTTCCCTGTAGGAGATACCGCAAGACGTTTCTGTATATTGGGCACTGCGCTCTGCAGGGTGTTAGCAGAGACTTTCCCGGGACAGTGAAACCCTATGTCAGAGACACTGAGAAGAAGCCCCAATGTTCCTTCCAGGCATTTTCAGTGTGGGTGCCTTCTCCACATGGTTCCTGGTTTCACTGCAGCTCTGAAGAGAATGTTAGCAAAGAGGTAACCGGGACAGTGAAAACTGTACTCAAAGACAGGGAGAGCAAGCTCTCTCTTGGCACTTTCGATGTGGGACATACAGCGAGATGTTTGCTGCTTTTACATTTGGCTGTTGGGAGATTTACAGCACAAAGATATCTAGTTGATTTGAAGCAGTTCCGAGAAAGTCTAAGCATAATCCCCACTTCTCCCTCCTGGCACTTTCCATGTGGGAGATATAGCAGGATGTATATTGGTTTTAAGGAACTGTCCCCGGAGAGTGTGGGCAGAAAAGTTCCTGGCTCCTTGAATGCCGTTTCAGGAGACACTGCGATCAATGAGGGAGATATGTCAAGATGTGTGTTGGTTTTGAGGACGGCTCTCTGGAGAGTCTTAGCAAAGAGGTCACACAGATAATCAGAGCAATTCTCAGAGACACTGAGACCAAGCTCGACAATTCCCTCCTGGCACTTTCCCTGTAGGAGATACCGCAAGACGTTTCTGTATATTGGGCACTGCGCTCTGCTGGGTGTTAGCAGAGACTTTCCCGGGACAGTGAAACCCTATGTCAGAGACACTGAGAAGAAGCCCCAATGTTCCTTCCAGTCATTTTGAGTGTGGGTGCCTTCTCCACATGGTTCCTGCTTTCACTGCAGCTCTGAAGAGAATGTTAGCAAAGAGGTAACCGGGACACTGAAAACAGTAGTCAAAGACAGGGAGAGCAAGCTCTCTCTTGGCACTTTGGATGTGGGACATACAGCGAGATGTTTGCTGCTTTTGCGTTTGCCTGTTGGGAGATTTACAGCACAAAGATATCTAGTTGATTTGAAGCAGTTCCGAGAAAGTCTAAACATAATCCCCACTTCTCCCTCCTGGCATTTTCCATGTGGGAGATATAGCAGGATGTATATTGGTTTTAAGGAACTGTCCCCGGAGAGTGTGGGCAGAAAAGTTCCTGGCTCCTTGAATGCCGTTCCTGGAGACACTGAGATCAATGAGGGAGATATGTCAAGATGTGTGTTGGTTTTGAGGACGGCTCTCTGGAGAGTCTTAGCAAAGAGGTCACAGGGATAATCAGAGCAATTCTCAGAGACACTGAGACCAAGCTCGACAATTCCTCCTGGCACTTTCCCTGTAGGAGATACCACAAGACGTTTCTGTATATTGGGCACAGCGCTCTGCAGGGTGTTAGCAGAGACTTTCCCGGGACAGTGAAACCCTATGTCAGAGACACTGAGAAGAAGCCCCTACGTTCCTTCCAGTCATTTTCAGTGTGGGTGCCTTCTCCACGTGGTTCCTGGTTTCACTGCAGCTCTGAAGAGAATGTTAGCAAAGAGGTAACCGGGACACTGAAAACAGTACTCAAAGACAGGGAGAGCAAGCTCTCTCTTGGCACTTTGGATGTGGGACATACAGCGAGATGTTTGCTGCTTTTACATTTGGCTGTTGGGAGATTTACAGCACAAAGATATCTAGTTGATTTGAAGCAGTTCCGAGAAAGTCTAAACATAATCCTCACTTTTCCCTCCTGGCACTTTCCATGTGGGAGATATAGCAGGATGTATATCGGTTTTGAGGACAACTCAATGGACAGAGTAGGTAGAAAAGTTCCTGGCTCATTAAATGCCGTTTCTGGAGACACTGAGATCAATGTGGGAGATATGTCAAGATGTGTGTTGGTTTTGAGGACGGCTCTCTGGAGAGTCTTAGCAAAGAGGTCACAGGGATAATCAGAGCAATTCTCAGAGACACTGAGACCAAGCTCGACAATTCCTTCCTGGCACTTTCCCTGTAGGAGATACCGCAAGACGTTTCTGTATATTGGGCACTGCGCTCTGCAGGGTGTTAGCAGAGACTTTCCCGGGACAGTGAAACCCTATGTCAGAGACACTGAGAAGAAGCCCCAACGTTCCTTCCAGGCATTTTCAGTGTGGGTGCCTTCTCCACGTGGTTCCTGGTTTCACTGCAGCTCTGAAGAGAATGTTAGCAAAGAGGTAACCGGGACAGTGAAAACAGTACTCAAAGACAGGGAGAGCAAGCTCTCTCTTGGCACTTTGGATGTGGGACATACAGCGAGATGTTTGCTGCTTTTACATTTGGCTGTTGGGAGATTTACAGCACAAAGATATCTAGTTGATTTGAAGCAGTTCCGAGAAAGTCTAAGCATAATCCTCACTTTTCCCTCCTGGCACTTTCCATGTGGGAGATATAGCAGGATGTATATTGGTTTTGAGGACAACTCAATGGACAGTGTAGGGAGAAAAGTTCCTGGCTCATTGAATGCCGTTCCTGGAGACACTGCGATCAATGTGGGAGATATGTCAAGATGTGTGTTGGTTTTGAGGACGGCTCTCTGGAGAGTCTTAGCAAAGAGGTCACAGGGATAATCAGAGCAATTCTCAGAGACACTGAGACCAAGCTCGACAATTCCTTCCTGGCACTTTCCCTGTAGGAGATACCGCAAGACGTTTCTGTATATTGGGCACTGCGCTCTGCAGGGTGTTAGCAGAGACTTTCCCGGGACAGTGAAACCCGACATCAGAGACACTGAGAAGAAGCCCCAATGTTCCTTCCAGGCATTTTCAGTGTGGGTGCCTTCTCCACATGGTTCCTGCTTTCACTGCAGCTCTGAAGAGAATGTTAGCAAAGAGGTAACCGGGACACTGAAAACAGTAGTCAAAGACAGGGAGAGCAAGCTCTCTCTTGGCACTTTGGATGTGGGACATACAGCGAGATGTTTGCTGCTTTTGCGTTTGGCTGTTGGGAGATTTACAGCACAAAGATATCTAGTTGATTTGAAGCAGTTCCGAGAAAGTCTAAACATAATCCCCACTTCTCCCTCCTGGCATTTTCCATGTGGGAGATATAGCAGGATGTATATTGGTTTTAAGGAACTGTCCCCGGAGAGTGTGGGCAGAAAAGTTCCTGGCTCCTTGAATGCCGTTCCTGGAGACACTAAGATCAATGAGGGAGATATGTCAAGATGTGTGTTGGTTTTGAGGACGGCTCTCTGGAGAGTCTTAGCAAAGAGGTCACACGGATAATCAGAGCAATTCTCAGAGACACTGAGACCAAGCTCCACAATTCCTCCTGGCACTTTCCCTGTAGGAGATACCGCAAGACGTTTCTGTATATTGGGCACAGCGCTCTGCAGGGTGTTAGCAGAGACTTTCCCGGGACAGTGAAACCCTATGTCAGAGACACTGAGAAGAAGCCCCAACGTTCCTTCCAGTCATTTTCAGTGTGGGTGCCTTCTCCACATGGTTCCTGCTTTCACTGCAGCTCTGACGAGAATGTTAGCAAAGACGTAACCGGGACAGTGAAAACAGTACTCAAAGACAGGGAGAGCAAGCTCTACATTACTCTCCCTGCACTTTCGATGTGGGACATACAGCGAGATGTTTGCTGCTTTTGCGTTTGGCTGTTGGGAGATTTACAGCACAAAGATATCTAGTTGATTTGAAGCAGTTCCGAGAAAGTCTAAACATAATCCCCACTTATCCCTCCTGGCACTTTCCATGTGTGAGATATAGCAGGATGTATATTGGTTTTGAGGACAACTCAATGGACAGTGTAGGGAGAAAAGGTCCTGGCTCCTTGAAATCCGTTCCTGGAGACACTGAGATCAATGTGGGAGATATGTCAAGATGTGTGTTGGTTTTGAGGATGGCTCTCTGGAGAGTCTTAGCAAAGAGGTCACACGGATAATCAGAGCAATTCTCAGAGACACTGAGACCAAGCTCGACAATTCCTCCTGGCACTTTCCCTGTAGGAGATACCACAAGACGTTTCTGTATATTGGGCACTGCGCTCTGCAGGGTGTTAGCAGAGACTTTCCCGGGACAGTGAAACCCTATGTCAGAGACACTGAGAAGAAGCCCCAATGTTCCTTCCAGTCATTTTCAGTGTGGGTGCCTTCTCCACGTGGTTCCTGGTTTCACTGCAGCTCTGAAGAGAATGTTAGCAAAGAGGTAACCGGGACACTGAAAACAGTACTCAAAGACAGGGAGAGCAAGCTCTCTCTTGGCACTTTGGATGTGGGACATACAGCGAGATGTTTGCTGCTTTTACATTTGGCTGTTGGGAGATTTACAGCACAAAGATATCTAGTTGATTTGAAGCAGTTCCGAGAAAGTCTAAACATAATCCTCACTTTTCCCTCCTGGCACTTTCCATGTGGGAGATATAGCAGGATGTATACTGGTTTTAAGGAACTGTCCCCGGAGAGTGTGGGCAGAAAAGTTCCTGGCTCCTTGAATGCCGTTCCTGGAGACACTGCGATCAATGTGGGAGATATGTCAAGATGTGTGTTGGTTTTGAGGACGTCTCTCTGGAGAGTCTTAGCAAAGAGGTCACAGGGATAATCAGAGCAATTCTCAGAGACACTGAGAACAAGATCGACAATTCCCTCCTGGCACTTTCCCTGTAGGAGATACTGCAAGACATTTCTGTATATTGGGCACTGCGCTCTGCAGGGTGTTAGCAGAGACTTTCCCGGGACAGTGAAACCCTATGTCAGAGACACTGAGAAGAAGCCCCAATGTTCCTTCCAGGCATTTTCAGTGTGGGTGCCTTCTCCACATGGTTCCTGGTTTCACTGCAGCTCTGAAGAGAATGTTAGCAAAGAGGTAACCGGGACAGTGAAAACTGCACTCAAAGACAGGGAGAGCAAGCTCTACATTACTCTCTTGGCACTTTGGATGTGGGACATACAGCGAGATGTTTGCTGCTTTTGCGTTTGGCTGTTGGGAGATTTACAGCACAAAGATATCTAGTTGATTTGAAGCAGTTCCGAGAAAGTCTAAGCATAATCCTCACTTTTCCCTCCTGGCCCTTTCCATGTGGGAGATATAGCAGGATGTATATCAGTTTTGAGGACAACTCAATGGACAGTGTAGGGACAAAAGTTCCTGGCTCCTTGAATGCCGTTTCTGGAGACACTGCGATCAATGTGGGAGATATGTCAAGATGTGTGTTGGTTTCCAGGACGTCTCTCTGGAGAGTCTTAGCAAAGAGGTCACAGGGATAATCAGAGCAATTCTCAGAGACACTGAGACCAAGCTCGACAATTCCCTCCTGGCACTTTCCCTGTAGGAGATACCGCAAGACGTTTCTGTATATTGGGCACTGCGCTCTGCAGGGTGTTAGCAGAGACTTTCCCGGGACAGTGAAACCCTATGTCAGAGACACTGAGAAGAAGCCCCAATGTTCCTTCCAGGCATTTTCAGTGTGGGTGCCTTCTCCACGTGGTTCCTGGTTTCACTGCAGCTCTGAAGAGAATGTTAGCAAAGAGGTAACCGGGACAGTGAAAACAGTACTCAAAGACAGGGAGAGCAAGCTCTCTCTTGGCACTTTGGATGTGGGACATACAGCGAGATGTTTACTGCTTTTGCGTTTGGCTGTTGGGAGATTTACAGCACAAAGATATCTAGTTGATTTGAAGCAGTTCCGAGAAAGTCTAAACATAATCCCCACTTTTCCCTCCTGGCATTTTCCATGTGGGAGATATAGCAGGATGTATACTGGTTTTAAGGAACTGTCCCCGGAGAGTGTGGGCAGAAAAGTTCCTGGCTCCTTGAATGCCGTTCCTGGAGACACTGCGATCAATGTGGGAGATATGTCAAGATGTGTGTTGGTTTTCAGGACGTCTCTCTGGAGAGTCTTAGCAAAGAGGTCACAGGGATAATCAGAGCAATTCTCAGAGACACTGAGACCAAGCTCGACAATTCCCTCCTGGCACTTTCCCTGTAGGAGATACCGCAAGACGTTTCTGTATATTGGGCACTGCGCTCTGCAGGGTGTTAGCAGAGACTTTCCCGGGACAGTGAAACCCTATGTCAGAGACACTGAGAAGAAGCCCCAACGTTCCTTCCAGGCATTTTCAGTGTGGGTGCCTTCTCCACATGGTTCCTGGTTTCACTGCAGCTCTGAAGAGAATGTTAGCAAAGAGGTAACCGGGACAGTGAAAACAGTACTCAAAGACAGGGAGAGCAAGCTCTACATTACTCTCTTGGCACTTTCGATGTGGGACATACAGCGAGATGTTTGCTGCTTTTACATTTGGCTGTTGGGAGATTTACAGCACAAAGATATCTAGTTGATTTGAAGCACTTCCGAGAAAGTCTAAACATAATCCCCTTCTCCCTCCTGGCACTTTCCATGTGGGAGATATAGCAGGATGTATATTGGTTTTAAGGAACTGTCCCCGGAGAGTGTGGGCAGAAAAGTTCCTGGCTCCTTGAATGCCGTTCCTGGAGACACTGCGATCAATGTGGGAGATATGTCAAGATGTGTGTTGGTTTTGAGGACGTCTCTCTGGAGATTCTTAGCAAAGAGGTCACACGGATAATCAGAGCAATTCTCAGAGACACTGAGACCAAGCTCGACAATTCCCTCCTGGCACTTTCCCTGTAGGAGATACCGCAAGACGTTTCTGTATATTGGGCACAGCGCTCTGCAGGGTGTTAGCAGAGACTTTCCCGGGACAGTGAAACCCTATGTCAGAGACACTGAGAAGAAGCCCCAATGTTCCTTCCAGTCATTTTCAGTGTGGGTGCCTTCTCCACGTGGTTCCTGGTTTCACTGCAGCTCTGAAGAGAATGTTAGCAAAGAGGTAACCGGGACACTGAAAACAGTACTCAAAGACAGGGAGAGCAAGCTCTACATTACTCTCTTGGCACTTTGGATGTGGGACATACAGCGAGATGTTTGCTGCTTTTGCGTTTGGCTGTTGGGAGATTTACAGCACAAAGATATCTAGTTGATTTGAAGCAGTTCTGAGAAAGTCTAAGCATAATCCTCACTTTTCCCTCCTGGCCCTTTCCATGTGGGAGATATAGCAGGATGTATATCAGTTTTGAGGACAACTCAATGGACAGAGTAGGGACAAAAGTTCCTGGCTCCTTGAATGCCGTTCCTGGAGACACTGCGATCAATGTGGGAGATATGTCAAGATGTGTGTTGGTTTTCAGGACGTCTCTCTGGAGAGTCTTAGCAAAGAGGTCACACGGATAATCAGAGCAATCCTCAGAGACACTGAGACCAAGCTCGACAATTCCCTCCTGGCACTTTCCCTGTAGGAGATACCGCAAGACGTTTCTGTATATTGGGCACTGCGCTCTGCAGGGTGTTAGCAGAGACTTTCCCGGGACAGTGAAACCCTATGTCAGAGACACTGAGAAGAAGCCCCAATGTTCCTTCCAGTCATTTTCAGTGTGGGAGCCTTCTCCACGTGGTTCCTGGTTTCACTGCAGCTCTGAAGAGAATGTTAGCAAAGAGGTAACCGGGACACTGAAAACAGTACTCAAAGACAGGGAGAGCAAGCTCTCTCTTGGCACTTTGGATGTGGGACATACAGCGAGATGTTTGCTGCTTTTGCGTTTGCTGTTGGGAGATTTACAGCACAAAGATATCTAGTTGATTTGAAGCAGTTCCGAGAAAGTCTAAGCATAATCCTCACTTTTCCCTCCTGGCACTTTCCATGTGGGAGATATAGCAGGATGTATATTGGTTTTAAGGAACTGTCCCCGGAGAGTGTGGGCAGAAAAGGTCCTGGCTCATTAAATGCCGTTTCTGGAGACACTGCGATCAATGTGGGAGATATGTCAAGATGTGTGTTGGTTTTGAGGACGGCTCTCTGGAGAGCCTTAGCAAAGAGGTCACAGGGATAATCAGAGCAATTCTCAGAGACACTGAGACCAAGATCAACAATTCCTTCCTGGCACTTTCCCTGTAGGAGATACCGCAAGACGTTTCTGTATATTGGGCACAGCGCTCTGCAGGGTGTTAGCAGAGACTTTCCCGGGACAGTGAAACCCTATGTCAGAGACACTGAGAAGAAGCCCCAACGTTCCTTCCAGGCATTTTCAGTGTGGGTGCCTTCTCCACGTGGTTCCTGGTTTCACTGCAGCTCTGAAGAGAATGTTAGCAAAGAGGTCACCGGGACAGTGAAAACAGTACTCAAAGACAGGGAGAGCAAGCTCTCTCTTGGCACTTTGGATGTGGGACATACAGCGAGATGTTTGTGCTTTTGCGTTTGGCTGTTGGGAGATTTACAGCACAAAGATATCTAGTTGATTTGAAGCAGTTCTGAGAAAGTCTAAGCATAATCCTCACTTTTCCCTCCTGGCCCTTTCCATGTGGGAGATATAGCAGGATGTATACTGGTTTTAAGGAACTGTCCCCGGAGAGTGTGGGCAGAAAAATTCCTGGCTCCTTGAATGCCGTTCCTGGAGACACTGCGATCAATGAGGGAGATATTTCAGGCTTTCCTGCTGCCTTCAGCCTCAAAACCACCCTTTCCCACTTGGCGCCGCGCCAGGCACAAAAATGGCCATATGTCTCGAGACTGGTCCCACGCCCAAAGAGCCAGCAGGGAAAACTATGCCTTGTTCTAAAGCTCTTTGGGAACCGCTTGCGTAGCCCCACACACCTGGGGGCTGCAGGCTTTCCTGCTGCCTTCAGCCTCAAAACCACCCTTTCCCACTTGGCGCCGCGCCAGGCACAAAAATGGCCATATATCTGGATACTGGTTCCACGCCCAAAGATGTCGTAGGTCTCTGGGCAATGCAAGCGTCTTAGCAGAGATGTAGCCAGGGTCATGAGAACAATTCTGAGAGACACTGGGAACAAGCCCTAGAATTCCCTCCTGGCACTTTCCATGTTGGAGACACAGCAAGATGATTTTTTGATTGTTTTGCACCTATCTCTTTGAAGAATGTAGCCAAGGAGATAACTAGGTGACTTGAAGCAGATCCTATTGAGTCTAAGAACAGTCCCCATTTTTCCCTGCTGGCACTTTCCATGTGGGAGATATGTCAAGATGTGTGTTGGTTTTGAGGGCAACTCCCTGGAGAGAATGTTAGCAAAGACTTAACCAGGAGAGTAGAAAGCAGTATTCAAAGATAGGCAGAGCAAGTCCTATATTTCCCTCCTGACACTTTCCATTTAGGACATATAGCGGGATGCTTATTGGTTTTGAGGAAATCTCCCTGGAGACTGTAGGCAGGAAAGTTTCTGGCACATTGAATGCCATTCTTGGAGCACTGCGATGAATTCCTGCAATTCTCTCCTGGCACTTTACATGTTGGAGATAGCGCAAGATTTTTGTGTATATAGGGCATAGCGCTCTGCAGGGTGAGAGACACTGAGAACAAGATCGATAATTCCCTCCTGGCACTTTCCCTGTAGGAGATACCGCAAGACGTTTCTGTATATTGGGCACAGCGCTCTGCAGGGTGTTAGCAGAGACTTACCTGGGACAGTGAAACCCTATGTCAGAGACACTGAGAAGAAGCCCCAATGTTCCCTCCAGGCACTTTCAGTGTGGGTGCCTTCTCCACGTGGTTCCTGGTTTCACTGCAGCTCTGAAGAGAATGTTAGCAAAGAGGTAACCGAGACAGTGAAAACAGTACTCAGACAGGGAGAGCAAGCTCTCTCTTGGCACTTTGGATGTGGGACATACAGCGAGAGGTTTGCTGCTTTTACATTTGGCTGTTGGGAGATTTACAGCACAAAGATATCTAGTTGATTTGAAGCAGTTCTGAGAAAGTCTAAACATAATCCTCACTTCTCCCTCCTGTCACTTTCCATGTGGGAGATATAGCAGGATGTATATTGGTTTTGAGGACAACTCAATGGACAGTGTAGGGAGAAAAGGTCCTGGCTCCTTGAATGCCGTTTCTGGAGACACTAAGATCAATGAGGGAGATATGTCAAGATGTGTGTTGGTTTTGAGGACGGCTCTCTGGAGAGTCTTAGCAAAGAGGTCACAGGGATAATCAGAGCAATTCTCAGAGACACTGAGACCAAGCTCCACAATTCCTCCTGGCACTTTCCCTGTAGGAGATACCGCAAGACGTTTCTGTATATTGGGCACAGCGCTCTGCAGGGTGTTAGCAGAGACTTTCCCGGGACAGTGAAACCCTATGTCAGAGACGCTGAGAAGAAGCCCCAATGTTCCTTCCAGGCACTTTCAGTGTGGGTGCCTTCTCCACATGGTTCCTGGTTTCACTGCAGCTCTGAAGAGAATGTTAGGAAAGAGGTAACCGGGACACTGAAAACAGTACTCAAAGACAGGGAGAGCAAGCTCTCTCTTGGCACTTTGGATGTGGGACATACAGCGAGATGTTTGCTGCTTTTACATTTGGCTGTTGGGAGATTTACAGCACAAAGATATCTAGTTGATTTGAAGCAGTTCTGAGAAAGTCTAAACATAATCCCCACTTTTCCCTCCTGGCATTTTCCATGTGGGAGATATAGCAGGATGTATATTGGTTTTAAGGAACTGTCCCCGGAGAGTGTGGGCAGAAAAATTCCTGGCTCCTTGAATGCCGTTCCTGGAGACACTGCGATCAATGAGGGAGATATGTCAAGATGTGTGTTGGTTTTGAGGACATCTCTCTGGAGAGTCTTAGCAAAGAGGTCACAGGGATAATAAGAACAATTCTCAGAGACACTGAGACCAAGCTCCACAATTCCTCCTGGCACTTTCCCTGTAGGAGATACCGCAAGACGTTTCTGTATATTGGGCACTGCGCTCTGCAGGGTGTTAGCAGAGACTTTCCAGTGACAGTGAAACCCTATGTCAGAGACACTGAGAAGAACCCCCAATGTTCCTTCCAGTCATTTTCAGTGTGGGTGCCTTCTCCACGTGGTTCCTGGTTTCACTGCACCTCTGAAGAGAATGTTAGCAAAGAGGTAACTGGGACAGTGAAAACAGTACCTGCTGCCTTCAGCCTCAAAGCCACCCTTTCCCACTTGGCACCACGCCAGGCACAAAAATGGCCATATGTCTGGAGATTGGTCCCACGCCCAAAGAGCCAGCAGGGAAAACTATGCCTTGTTCTAAAGCTCTTTGAGAACCGCTTGCGTAGCCCCACACACCTGAGGGCTGCAGGCTTTCCTGGTGCCTTCAGCCTCAATACCACCCTTTCCCACTTGGCGCCGCGCCAGGCACAAAAATGGCCATATATCTGGAGACTGGTTCCACGCCCAAAGATGTCATAGGTCTCTGGGCAATGCAAGCATCTTAGCAGAGATGTAGCCAGGGTCATGAGAATAATTCTGAGAGACACTGGGAACAAGCCCTAGAATTCCCTCCTGGCACTTTCCATGTTGGAGACACAGCAAGATGATTTTTTGATTGTTTTGCACCTATCTCTTTGAAGAATGTAGCCAAGGAGATAACTAGGTGACTTGAAGCAGATCCTATTGAGTCTAAGAACAGTCCCCATTTTTCCCTGCTGGCACTTTCCAGGTGGGAGATATGTCAAGATGTGTGTTGGTTTTGAGGGCAACTCCCTGGAGAGAATGTTAGCAAAGACTTAACCAGGAGAGTAGAAAGCAGTATTCAAAGATAGGCAGAGCAAGTCCTATATTTCCCTCCTGACACTTTCCATTTAGGACATATAGCGGGATGCTTATTGGTTTTGAGGAAATCTCCCTGGAGACTGTAGGCAGGAAAGCTTCTGGCACATTGAATGCCATTCTTGGAGCACTGCGATGAATTCCTGCAATTCAATGTTAGCAAAGAGGTCATAGGGACAGTGAAAACTGCACTCAAAGACAGGGAGAGCAAGCTCTACATTACTCTCTTGGCACTTTGCATGTGGGACATACAGTGAGATGTTTGCTGCTTTTGCATTTGGCTGTTGGGAGATTTACAGCACAAAGATATCTAGTTGATTTTAAGCAGTTCTGAGAAAGTCTAAGCATAATCCTCACTTTTCCCTCCTGGCACTTTCCATGTGGGAGATATAGCAGGATGTATATTGGTTTTGAGGACAACTCAATGGACAGTGTAGGGAGAAAAGTTCCTGGCTCATTAAATGCCGTTTCTGGAGACACTGCGATCAATGAGGGAGATATGTCAAGATGTGTGTTGGTTTTGAGGATGGCTCTCTGGAGAGTCTTAGCAAAGAGGTCACACGGATAATCAGAGCAATTCTCAGAGACACTGAGAACAAGATCAACAATTCCCTCCTGGCACTTTCCCTGTAGGAGATACCGCAAGACATTTCTGTATATTGGCACTGTGCTGTAAATCTCCCAACAGCCAAAAGTAAAAGCAGCAAACATATCGCTGTATGTCCCACATCCAAAGTGCCAAGAGAGTAATGTAGAGCTTGCTCTCCCTGTCTTTGAGTACAGTTTTCACTGTCCCGATGACCTCTTTGCTAACATTCTCTTCAGAGCTGCAGTGAAACCAGGAACCACGTGGAGAAGGCACCCACACTGAAAGTGCCTGGAGGGAATATTTGGGCTTCTTCTCAGTGTCTCTGACATAGGGTTTCACTGTCCCGGGAAAGTCTCTGCTAACACCCTGCAGAGCGCAGTGCCCAATATACAGAAACGTCTTGCGGTATCTCCTACAAGGAAAGTGCCAAGAGGGAATTGTCGATCTTGTTCTCAGTGTCTCTCACCCTGCAGAGCGCTATGCCCTATATACACAAAAATCTTGCGCTACCTCCAACATGTAAAGTGCCAGGAGAGAATTGCAGGAATTCATCGCAGTGCTCCAAGAATGGCATTCAATGTGCCAGAAACTTTCCTGCCTACAGTCTCCAGGGAGATTTCCTCAAAACCAATAAGCATCCCGCTATATGTCCTAAATGGAAAGTGTCAGGAGGGAAATATAGGACTTGCTCTGCCTGTCTTTGAATACTGCTTTCTACTCTCCTGGTTAAGTCTTTGCTAACATTCTCTCCAGGGAGTTGCCCTCAAAACCAACACACATCTTGACATATCTCCCACATGGAAAGTGCCAGCAGGGAAAAATGGGGACTGTTCTTAGACTCAATAGGATCTGCTTCAAGTCACCTAGTTATCTCCTTGGCTACATTCTTCAAAGAGATAGGTGCAAAACAATCAAAAAAATCATCTTGCTGTGTCTCCAACATGGAAAGTGCCAGGAGGGAATTCTAGGGCTTGTTCCCAGTGTCTCTCAGAATTATTCTCATGACCCTGGCTACATCTCTGCTAAGACGCTTGCATTGCCAAGAGACCTACGACATCTTTGGGCGTGGAACCAGTCTCCAGATATATGGCCATTTTTGTGCCTGGCGCGGCGCCAAGTGGGAAAGGGTGGTTTTGAGGCTGAAGGCCCCAGGAAAGCCTGCAGCCCCCAGGTCTCTGGGGCTACGCAAGCGGTTCCCAAAGAGCTTTAGAACAAGGCATAGTTTTCCCTGCTGGCTCTTTGGGCGTGGGACCAATCTCCAGACATATGGCCATTTTTGTGCCTGGCGCGGCGCCAAGTGGGAAAGGGTGGTTTTGAGGCTGAAGGCCCCAGGAAAGCCTGCAGCCCCCAGGTGTGTGGGGCTACGTAAGCGGTTCCCAAAGAGCTTTAGAACAAGGCATAGTTTTCCTTGCTGGCTGTTTGGGCGTGGGACCAATCTCAAGACATATGGCCATTTCTGTGCCTGGCGCGGCGCCAAGTGGGAAAGGGTGGTTTTGAGGCTGAAGGCCCCAGGAAAGCCTGCAGCCCCCAGGTGTGTGGGGCTACGCAAGTGGTTCCCAAAGAGCTTTAGAACAAGGCATAGTTTTCCCTGCTGGCTCTTTGGGCATGGGACCAATCTCCAGACATATGGCCATTTTTGTGCCTGGCGCGGCGCCAAGTGGGAAAGGGTGGTTTTGAGGCTGAAGGCAGCAGGAAAGCCTGCAGCCCCCAGGTGTGTGGGGCTACGTAAGCGGTTCCCAAAGAGCTTTAGAACAAGGCATAGTTTTCCTTGCTGGCTGTTTGGGCGTGGGACCAATCTCAAGACATATGGCCATTTCTGTGCCTGGCGCGGCGCCAAGTGGGAAAGGGTGGTTTTGAGGCTGAAGGCCCCAGGAAAGCCTGCAGCCCCCAGGTGTGTGGGGCTACGTAAGCGGTTCCCAAAGAGCTTTAGAAGAAGGCATAGTTTTCCTTGCTGGCTGTTTGGGCGTGGGACCAATCTCAAGACATATGGCCATTTTTGGGCCTGGCGTGGTGCCAAGTGGGAAAGGGTGGTTTTGAGGCTGAAGGCAGCAGGAAAGCCTGCAGCCCCCAGGTGTGTGGGGCTACGCAAGCGTTTCCCAAAGAGCTTTAGAAGAAGGCATAGTTTTCCCTGCTGGCTCTTTGGGCATGGGACCAATCTCCAGACATATGGCCATTTTTGTGCCTGGCGCGGCGCCAAGTGGGAAAGGGTGGTTTTGAGGCTGAAGGCAGCAGGAAAGCCTGCAGCCCCCAGGTGTGTGGGGCTACGCAAGCGGTTCCCAAAGAGCTTTAGAACAAGGCATAGTTTTCCCTGCTGGCTCTTTGGGCGTGGGACCAAACTCCAGACATATGGCCATTTTGGGGCCTGGCGCGGCGCCAAGTGGGAAAGGGTGGTTTTGAGGCTGAAGGCAGCAGGAAAGCCTGCAGCCCCCAGGTGTGTGGGGCCACGCAAGCGGTTCCCAAAGAGCTTTAGAACAAGGCATAGTTTTCCCTGCTGGCTCTTTGGGCGTGGGACCAATCTCCAGCCATATGGCCATTTTTGTGCCTGGCGCGGCGCCAAGTGGGAAAGGGTGGTTTTGAGGCTGAATGCAGCAGGAAAGCCTGCAGCCCCCAGGTGTGTGGGGCTACGTAAGCGGTTCCCAAAGAGCTTTAGAACAAGGCATAGTTTTCCCTGCTGGCTCTTTGGGCGTGGGACCAAACTCCAGACATGTGGCCATTTTGGGGCCTGGTGCGGCCCCAAGTGGGAAAGGGTGGTTTTGAGGCTGAAGGCCCCAGGAAAGCCTGCAGCCCCCATGTGTGTGGGGCCACGCAAGCGGTTCCCAAAGAGCTTTAGAACAAGGCATAGTTTTCCCTGCTGGCTCTTTGGGCGTGGGACCAATCTCCAGCCATATGGCCATTTTTGTGCCTGGCGCGGCGCCAAGTGGGAAAGGGTGGTTTTGAGGCTGAAGGCCCCAGGAAAGCCTGCAGCCCCCAGGTGTTTGGGGCTACGCAAGCGGTTCCCAAAGAGCTTTAGAACAAGGCATAGTTTTCCCTGCTGGCTCTTTGGGCGTGGGACCAGTCTCGAGACATATGGCCATTTTTGTGCCTGGTGCGGCACCAAGAGGGAAAGGGTGGTTTTGAGGCTGAAGGCAGCAGGAAAGCCTGCAGCCCCCAGGTCTGTGGGGCCACGCAAGCGGTTCCCAAAGAGCTTTAGAACAAGGCATAGTTTTCCCTGCTGGCTCTTTGGGCGTGGGACCAGTCTCCAGACATATGGCCATTTTTGTGCCTGGCGCGGCGCCAAGTGGGAAAAGGTGGTTTTGAGGCTGAAGGCAGCAGGAAAGCCTGAAATATCTCCCTCATTGATCGCAGTGTCTCCAGGAATGGCATTCAAGGAGCCAGGAATTTTTCTGCCCACACTCTCCGGGGACAGTTCCTTAAAACCAATATACATCCTGCTATATCTCCCACATGGAAAGTGCCAGGAGGGAAAAGTGAGGATTATGCTTAGACTTTCTCAGAACTGCTTCAAATCAACTAGATATCTTTGTGCTGTAAATCTCCCAACAGCCAAATGTAAAAGCAGCAAACATCTCGCTGTATGGCCCACATCCAAAGTGCCAAGAGAGAGCTTGCTCTCCCTGTCTTTGAGTACTGTTTTCACTGTCCCGGTTACCTCTTTGCTAACATTCTCTTCAGAGCTGCAGTGAAAGCAGGAACCATGTGGAGAAGGCACCCACACTGAAAATGACTGGAAGGAACGTTGGGGCTTCTTCTCAGTGTCTCTGACATAGGGTTTCACTGTCCCGGGAAAGTCTCTGCTAACACCCTGCAGAGCGCTGTGCCCAATATACAGAAACGTCTTGCTGTATCTCCTACAGGGAAAGTGCCAGGAGGAATTGTGGAGCTTAGTCTCAGTGTCTCTGAGAATTGCTCTGATTATCCCTGTGACCTCTTTGCTAAGACTCTCCAGAGAGCCGTCCTCAAAACCAACACACATCTTGACATATCTCCCACATTGATCGCAGTGTCTCCAGAAACGGCATTTAATGAGCCAGGAACTTTTCTACCTACTCTGTCCATTGAGTTGTCCTCAAAACCAATATACATCCTGCTATATCTCCCACATGGAAAGTGCCAGGAGGGAAAAGTGGGGATTATGCTTAGACTTTCTCAGAACTGCTTCAAATCAACTAGATATCTTTGTGCTGTAAATCTCCCAACAGCCAAATGTAAAAGCAGCAAACATCTCGCTGTATGTCCCACATCGAAAGTGCCAAGAGAGTAATGTAGAGCTTGCTCTCCCTGTCTTTGAGTACTCTTTTCACTGTCCCGATGACCTCTTTGCTAACATTCTCTTCAGAGCTGCAGTGAAACCAGGAACCATGTGGAGAAGGCACCCACACTGAAAATGACTGGAAGGAACATTGGGGCTTCTTCTCAGTGTCTCTGACATAGGGTTTCACTGTCCCGGGAAAGTCTCTGCTAACACCCTGCAGAGCGCAGTGCCAATATACAGAAACGTCTTGCGGTATCTCCTACAGGGAAAGTGCCAGGAGGAATTGTGGAGCTTAGTCTCAGTGTCTCTGAGAATTGCTCTGATTATCCGTGTGACCTCTTTGCTAAGACTCTCCAGAGAGACGTCCTCAAAACCAACACACATCTTGACATATCTCCCACATTGATCGCAGTGTCTCCAGGAACGGCATTCAAGGAGCCAGGAACTTTTCTGCCCACACTCTCCGGGGACAGTTCCTTAAAACCAGTGTACATCCTGCTATATCTCCCACATGGAAAGTGCCAGGAGGGAAAAGTGGGGATTATGTTTAGACTTTCTCGGAACTGCTTCAAATCAACTAGATATCTTTGTGCTGTAAATCTCCCAACAGCCAAACGCAAAAGCAGCAAACCTCTCGCTGTATGTCCCACATCCAAAGTGCCAAGAGAGAGCTTGCTCTCCCTGTCTTTGAGTACAGTTTTCACTGTCCCGGTTACCTCTTTGCTAACATTCTCTTCAGAGCTGCAGTGAAACCAGGAACCACGTGGAGAAGGCACCCACACTGAAAATGCCTGGAAGGAACGTTGGGGCTTCTTCTCAGTGTCTCTGACATAGGGTTTCACTGTCCCGGGAAAGTCTCTGCTAACACCCTGCAGAGCGCTGTGCCCAATATACAGAAATGTCTTGCGGTATCTCCTACAGGGAAAGTGCCAGGAAGGAATTGTCGAGCTTGGTCTCAGTGTCTCTGAGAATTGCTCTGATTATCCGTGTGACCTCTTTGCTAAGACTCTCCAGAGAGCCGTCCTCAAAACCAACACACATCTTGACATATCTCCCACATTGATCGCAGTGTCTCCAGAAACGGCATTTAATGAGCCAGGAACTTTTCTCCCTACTCTGTCCATTGAGTTGTCCTCAAAACCAATATACATCCTGCTATATCTCCCACATGGAAAGTGCCAGGAGGGAAAAGTGAGGATTATGCTTAGACTTTCTCAGAACTGCTTCAAATCAACCAGATATCTTTGTGCTGTAAATCTCCCAACAGCCAAACGCAAAAGCAGCAAACATCTCGCTGTATGTCCCACATCCAAAGTGCCAAGAGAGAACTTGCTCTCCCTGTCTTTGAGTACTGTTTTCACTGTCCCGGTTACCTCTTTGCTAACATTCTCTTCAGAGCTGCAGTGAAACCAGGAACCACGTGGAGAAGGCACCCACAATGAAAATGCCTGGAAGGAACATTGGGGCTTCTTCTCAGTGTCTCTGACATAGGGTTTCACTCTCCCGGGAAAGTCTCTGCTAACACCCTGCAGAGCGCTGTGCCCAATATACAGAAACGTCTTGCGGTATCTCCTACAGGGAAAGTGCCAGGAAGAATTGTTGATCTTGGTCTCAGTGTCTCTGAGAATTGCTCTGATTATCCCTGTGACCTCTTTGCTAAGACTCTCCAGAGAGCCGTCCTCAAAACCAACACACATCTTGACATATCTCCCACATTGATCTCAGTGTCTCCAGGAACAGCATTCATTGAGCCAGGAACTTTTCTGCCCACACTCTCCGGGGACAGTTCCTTAAAACCAATATACATCCTGCTATATCTCCCACATGGAAAGTGCCAGGAGGGAAAAGTGAGGATTATGCTTAGACTTTCTCAGAACTGCTTCAAATCAACCAGATATCTTTGTGCTGTAAATCTCCCAACAGCCAAACGCAAAAGCAGCAAACATCTCGCTGTATGTCCCACATCCAAAGTGCCAAGAGAGAACTTGCTCTCCCTGTCTTTGAGTACTGTTTTCACTGTCCCGATGACCTCTTTGCTAACATTCTCTTCAGAGCTGCAGTGAAAGCAGGAACCGTGTGGAGAAGGCACCCACACTGAAAATGACTGGAAGGAACATTGGGGCTTCTTCTCAGTGTCTCTGACATAGGGTTTCACTGTCCCGGGAAAGTCTCTGCTAACACTCTGCAGAGCGCTGTGCCCAGTATACAGAAACGTCTTGCGGTATCTCCTACAGGGAAAGTGCCAGGAGGGAATTGTCGATCTTGGTCTCAGTGTCTCTGAGAATTGCTCTGATTATCCATGTGACCTCTTTGCTAAGACTCTCCAGAGAGCCGACCTCAAAACCAACACACATCTTGACATATCTCCCACATTGATCTCAGTGTCTCCAGAAACGGCATTCATTGAGCCAGGAACTTTTCTCCCTACACTGTCCATTGAGTTGTCCTCAAAACCTATATACATCCTGCTATATCTCCCACATGGAAAGTGCCAGGAGGGAAAAGTGAGGATTATGCTTAGTCTTTCTCAGAACTGCTTCAAATCAACTAGATATCTTTGTGCTGTAAATCTCCCAACAGCCAAACACAAAAGCAGCAAACATCTCGCTGTATGTCCCACATCCAAAGTGCCAAGAGAGAGCTTGCTCTCCCTGTCTTTGAGTACTGTTTTCACTGTCCCGGTTACCTCTTTGCTAACATTCTCTTCAGAGCTGCAGTGAAACCAGGAACCACGTGGAGAAGGCACCCACACTGAAAATGCCTGGAAGGAACGTTGGGGCTTCTTCTCAGTGTCTCTGACATAGGGTTTCACTGTCCCGGGAAAGTCTCTGCTAACACCCTGCAGAGCGCAGTGCCCAATATACAGAAATGTCTTGCGGTATCTCCTACAGGGAAAGTGCCAGGAGGAATTGTCGAGCTTGGTCTCAGTGTCTCTGAGAATTGCTCTGATTATCCATGTGACCTCTTTGCTAAGACTCTCCAGAGAGCCGTCCTCAAAACCAACACACATCTTGACATATCTCCCACATTGATCGCAGTGTCTCCAGAAACGGCATTTAATGAGCCAGGAACTTTTCTACCTACTCTGTCCATTGAGTTGTCCTCAAAACCGATATACATCCTGCTATATCTCCCACATGGAAAATGCCAGGAGGGAAAAGTGAGGATTATGTTTAGACTTTCTCGGAACTGCTTCAAATCAACTAGATATCTTTGTGCTGTAAATCTCCCAACAGCCAAACGCAAAAGCAGCAAACATCTCGCTGTATGTCCCACATCCAAAGTGCCAAGAGAGAGCTTGCTCTCCCTGTCTTTGAGTACTGTTTTCACTGTCCCGGTTACCTCTTTGCTAACATTCTCTTCAGAGCTGCAGTGAAAGCAGGAACCACGTGGAGAAGGCACCCACACTGAAAATGCCTGGAAGGAACATTGGGGCTTCTTCTCAGTGTCTCTGACATAGGGTTTCACTGTCCCGGGAAAGTCTCTGCTAACACCCTGCAGAGCGCTGTGCCCAATATACAGAAACGTCTTGCGGTATCTCCTACAGGGAAAGTGCCAGGAGGGAATTGTCGAGCTTGGTCTCAGTGTCTCTGAGAATTGCTCTGATTATCCGTGTGACCTCTTTGCTAAGACTCTCCAGAGAGCCGTCCTCAAAACCAACACACATCTTGACATATCTCCCACATTGATCGCAGTGTCTCCAGGAACGGCATTCAAGGAGCCAGGACCTTTTCTCCCTACACTGTCCATTGAGTTGTCCTCAAAACCAATATACATCCTGCTATATCTCCCACATGGAAAGTGCCAGGAGGGAGAAGTGGGGATTATGTTTAGACTTTCTCGGAACTGCTTCAAATCAACTAGATATCTTTGTGCTGTAAATCTCCCAACAGCCAAACGCAAAAGCAGCAAACATCTCGCTGTATGTCCCACATCCAAAGTGCCAAGAGAGAGCTTGCTCTCCCTGTCTTTGAGTACTGTTTTCACTGTCCCGGTTACCTCTTTGCTAACATTCTCTTCAGAGCTGCAGTGAAACCAGGAACCACGTGGAGAAGGCACCCACACTGAAAATGCCTGGAAGGAACGTTGGGGCTTCTTCTCAGTGTCTCTGACATAGGGTTTCACTGTCCCGGGAAAGTCTCTGCTAACACCCTGCAGAGCGCAGTGCCCAATATACAGAAACGTCTTGCAGTATCTCCTACAGGGAAAGTGCCAGGAGGAATTGTCGAGCTTGGTCTCAGTGTCTCTGAGAATTGCTCTGATTATCCGTGTGACCTCTTTGCTAAGACTCTCCAGAGAGCCGACCTCAAAACCAACACACATCTTGACATATCTCCCACATTGATCGCAGTGTCTCCAGAAACGGCATTCATTGAGCCAGGAACTTGTCTCCCTACACTGTCCATTGAGTTGTCCTCAAAACCAATATACATCCTGCTATATCTCCCACATGGAAAGTGCCAGGAGGGAAAAGTGAGGATTATGTTTAGACTTTCTCAGAACTGCTTCAAATCAACTAGATATCTTTGTGCTGTAAATCTCCCAACAGCCAAATGTAAAAGCAGCAAACATCTCGCTGTATATCCCACATCCAAAGTGCCAAGAGAGTAATGTAGAGCTTGCTCTCCCTGTCTTTGAGTACTGTTTTCACTGTCCCGATGACCTCTTTGCTAACATTCTCTTCAGAGCTGCAGTGAAACCAGGAACCGTGTGGAGAAGGAACCCACACTGAAAATGCCTGGAAGGAACATTGGGGCTTCTTCTCAGTGTCTCTGACATAGGGTTTCACTGTCCCGGGAAAGTCTCTGCTAACACCCTGCAGAGCGCAGTGCCCAATATACAGAAACGTCTTGCGGTATCTCCTACAGGGAAAGTGCCAGGAGGAATTGTGGAGCTTGGTCTCAGTGTCTCTGAGAATTGCTCTGATTATCCCTGTGACCTCTTTGCTAAGACTCTCCAGAGAGCCGTCCTCAAAACCAACACACATCTTGACATATCTCCCACATTGATCGCAGTGTCTCCAGAAACGGCATTTAATGAGCCAGGAACTTTTCTACCTACTCTGTCCATTGAGTTGTCCTCAAAACCGATATACATCCTGCTATATCTCCCACATGGAAAGTGCCAGGAGGGAAAAGTGAGGATTATGCTTAGACTTTCTCAGAACTGCTTCAAATCAACTAGATATCTTTGTGCTGTAAATCTCCCAACAGCCAAATGTAAAAGCAGCAAACATCTCGCTGTATGTCCCACATCCAAAGTGCCAAGAGAGTAATGTAGAGCTTGCTCTCCCTGTCTTTGAGTACTGTTTTCACTGTCCCGATGACCTCTTTGCTAACATTCTCTTCAGAGCTGCAGTGAAACCAGGAACCGTGTGGAGAAGGCACCCACACTGAAAATGCCTGGAAGGAACGTTGGGGCTTCTTCTCAGTGTCTCTGACATAGGGTTTCACTGTCCCGGGAAAGTCTCTGCTAACACCCTGCAGAGCGCAGTGCCCAATATACAGAAATGTCTTGCGGTATCTCCTACAGGGAAAGTGCCAGGAAGGAATTGTCGATCTTGTTCTCAGTGTCTCTGAGAATTGCTCTGATTATCCCTGTGACCTCTTTGCTAAGACTCTCCAGAGAGCCGTCCTCAAAACCAACACACATCTTGACATATCTCCCACATTGATCGCAGTGTCTCCAGAAACGGCATTTAATGAGCCAGGAACTTTTCTACCTACTCTGTCCATTGAGTTGTCCTCAAAACCGATATACATCCTGCTATATCTCCCACATGGAAAATGCCAGGAGGGAGAAGTGGGGATTATGTTTAGACTTTCTCGGAACTGCTTCAAATCAACTAGATATCTTTGTGCTGTAAATCTCCCAACAGCCAAACGCAAAAGCAGCAAACATCTCGCTGTATGTCCCACATCCAAAGTGCCAAGAGAGTAATGTAGAGCTTGCTCTCCCTGTCTTTGAGTACTGTTTTCAGTGTCCCAGTTACCTCTTTGCTAACATTCTCTTCAGAGCTGCAGTGAAACCAGGAACCACGTGGAGAAGGCACCCACACTGAAAATGACTGGAAGGAACATTGGGGCTTCTTCTCAGTGTCTCTGACATAGGGTTTCACTGTCCCGGGAAAGTCTCTGCTAACACCCTGCAGAGCGCTGTGCCCAATATACAGAAACGTCTTGCGGTATCTCCTACAGGGAAAGTGCCAGGAGGGAATTGTCGAGCTTGGTCTCAGTGTCTCTGAGAATTGCTCTGATTATCCGTGTGACCTCTTTGCTAAGACTCTCCAGAGAGCCGTCCTCAAAACCAACACACATCTTGACATATCTCCCACATTGATCGCAGTGTCTCCAGGAACGGCATTCAAGGAGCCAGGACCTTTTCTCCCTACACTGTCCATTGAGTTGTCCTCAAAACCAATATACATCCTGCTATATCTCCCACATGGAAAGTGCCAGGAGGGAGAAGTGGGGATTATGTTTAGACTTTCTCGGAACTGCTTCAAATCAACTAGATATCTTTGTGTTGTAAATCTCCCAACAGCCAAATGTAAAAGCAGCATACATCTCGCTGTATGTCCCACATCCAAAGTGCCAAGAGAGTAATGTAGAGCTTGCTCTCCCTGTCTTTGAGTACTGTTTTCAGTGTCCCGGTTACCTCTTTGCTAACATTCTCTTCAGAGCTGCAGTGAAACCAGGAACCATGTGGAGAAGGCACCCACACTGAAAATGCCTGGAAGGAACGTTGGGGCTTCTTCTCAGTGTCTCTGACATAGGGTTTCACTGTCCCGGGAAAGTCTCTGCTAACACCCTGCAGAGCGCTGTGCCCAATATACAGAAACGTCTTGCGGTATCTCCTACAGGGAAAGTGCCAGGAGGAATTGTCGAGCTTGGTCTCAGTGTCTCTGAGAATTGCTCTGATTATCCGTGTGACCTCTTTGCTAAGACTCTCCAGAGAGCCGTCCTCAAAACCAACACACATCTTGACATATCTCCCACATTGATCGCAGTGTCTCCAGGAACGGCATTCAATGAGCCAGGACCTTTTCTCCCTACACTGTCCATTGAATTGTCCTCAAAACCAATATACATCCTGCTATATCTCCCACATGGAAAGTGCCAGGAGGGAGAAGTGGGGATTATGTTTAGACTTTCTCGGAACTGCTTCAAATCAACTAGATATCTTTGTGCTGTAAATCTCCCAACAGCCAAAAGCAAAAGCAGCAAACCTCTCGCTGTATGTCCCACATCCAAAGTGCCAAGAGAGAGCTTGCTCTCCCTGTCTTTGAGTACTGTTTTCAGTGTCCCGGTTACCTCTTTGCTAACATTCTCTTCAGAGCTGCAGTGAAAGCAGGAACCACGTGGAGAAGGCACCCACACTGAAAATGACTGGAAGGAACATTGGGGCTTCTTCTCAGTGTCTCTGACATAGGGTTTCACTGTCCCAGGAAAGTCTCTGCTAACACCCTGCAGAGCGCTGTGCCCAATATACAGAAACGTCTTGCGGTATCTCCTACAGGGAAAGTGCCAGGAGGAATTGTCGAGCTTGGTCTCAGTGTCTCTGAGAATTGCTCTGATTATCCCTGTGACCTCTTTGCTAAGACTCTCCAGAGAGCCGTCCTCAAAACCAACACACATCTTGACATATCTCCCACATTGATCGCAGTGTCTCCAGGAACGGCATTCAATGAGCCAGGACCTTTTCTCCCTACACTGTCCATTGAATTGTCCTCAAAACCAATATACATCCTGCTATATCTCCCACATGGAAAATGCCAGGAGGGAGAAGTGAGGATTATGTTTAGACTTTCTCAGAACTGCTTCAAATCAACTAGATATCTTTGTGCTGTAAATCTCCCAACAGCCAAACGCAAAAGCAGCAAACCTCTCGCTGTATGTCCCACATCCAAAGTGCCAAGAGAGAGCTTGCTCTCCCTGTCTTTGAGTACTGTTTTCACTGTCCCGGTTACCTCTTTGCTAACATTCTCTTCAGAGCTGCAGTGAAACCAGGAACCACGTGGAGAAGGCACCCACTCTGAAAATGCCTGGAAGGAACGTTGGGGCTTCTTCTCAGTGTCTCTGACATAGGGTTTCACTGTCCCGGGAAAGTCTCTGCTAACACCCTGCAGAGCGCTGTGCCCAATATACAGAAACGTCTTGCGGTATCTCCTACAGGGAAAGTGCCAGGAGGAATTGTGGAACTTGGTCTCAGTGTCTCTGAGAATTGCTCTGATTATCCGTGTGACCTCTTTGCTAAGACTCTCCAGAGAGCCGTCCTCAAAACCAACACACATCTTGACATATCTCCCACATTGATCGCAGTGTCTCCAGAAATGGCATTTAATGAGCCAGGAACTTTTCTACCTACTCTGTCCATTGAGTTGTCCTCAAAACCGATATACATCCTGCTATATCTCCCACATGGAAAGTGCCAGGAGGGAAAAGTGAGGATTATGTTTAGACTTTCTCAGAACTGCTTCAAATCAACTAGATATCTTTGTGCTGTAAATCTCCCAACAGCCAAACGCAAGAGCAGCAAACATCTCGCTGTATGTCCCACATCGAAAGTGCCAAGAGAGTAATGTAGAGCTTGCGCTCTCTGTCTTTGAGTACTGTTTTCAGTGTCCCGGTTACCTCTTTGCTAACATTCTCTTCAGAGCTGCAGTGAAACCAGGAACCATGTGGAGAAGGCACCCACACTGAAAATGACTGGAAGGAACATTGGGGCTTCTTCTCAGTGTCTCTGACATAGGGTTTCACTGTCCCGGGAAAGTCTCTGCTAACACCCTGCAGAGCGCAGTGCCCAATACACAGAAACATCTTGCGGTATCTCCTACAGGGAAAGTGCCAGGAGGAATTGTCGAGCTTGGTCTCAGTGTCTCTGAGAATTGCTCTGATTATCCGTGTGACCTCTTTGCTAAGGCTCTCCAGAGAGCCGACCTCAAAACCAACACACATCTTGACATATCTCCCACATTGATCGCAGTGTCTCCAGGAAGGGCATTCAATGAGCCAGGACCTTTTCTCCCTACACTGTCCATTGAGTTGTCCTCAAAACCAATATACATCCTGCTATATCTCCCACATGGAAAGTGCCAGGAGGGAGAAGTGAGGATTATGCTTAGACTTTCTCGGAACTGCTTCAAATCAACTAGATATCTTTGTGCTGTAAATCTCCCAACAGCCAAACGCAAAAGCAGCAAACATCTCGCTGTATGTCCCACATCCAAAGTGCCAAGAGAGAGCTTGCTCTCCCTGTCTTTGAGTACTGTTTTCACTGTCCCGGTTACCTCTTTGCTAACATTCTCTTCAGAGCTGCAGTGAAACCAGGAACCACGTGGAGAAGGCACCCACACTGAAAATGACTGGAAGGAACATTGGGGCTTCTTCTCAGTGTCTCTGACATAGGGTTTCACTGTCCCGGGAAAGTCTCTGCTAACACCCTGCAGAGCGCAGTGCCCAATATACAGAAACATCTTGCGGTATCTCCTACAGGGAAAGTGCCAGGAGGAATTGTCGAGCTTGGTCTCAGTGTCTCTGAGAATTGCTCTGATTATCCGTGTGACCTCTTTGCTAAGACTCTCCAGAGAGCCGTCCTCAAAACCAACACACATCTTGACATATCTCCCACATTGATCTTAGTGTCTCCAGGAACGGCATTCAAGGAGCCAGGAACTTTTCTGCCCACACTCTCCGGGGACAGTTCCTTAAAACCAATATACATCCTGCTATATCTCCCACATGGAAAATGCCAGGAGGGAAAAGTGGGGATTATGCTTAGACTTTCTCAGAACTGCTTCAAATCAACTAGATATCTTTGTGCTGTAAATCTCCCAACAGCCAAATGTAAAAGCAGCAAACCTCTCGCTGTATGTCCCATATCCAAAGTGCCAAGAGAGAGCTTGCTCTCCCTGTCTTTGAGTACTGTTTTCACTGTCCCGGTTACCTCTTTGCTAACATTCTCTTCAGAGCTGCAGTGAAAGCAGGAACCACGTGGAGAAGGCACCCACACTGAAAATGCCTGGAAGGAACGTTGGGGCTTCTTCTCAGTGTCTCTGACATAGGGTTTCACTGTCCCGGGAAAGTCTCTGCTAACACCCTGCAGAGCGCTGTGCCCAATATACAGAAACATCTTGCGGTATCTCCTACAGGGAAAGTGCCAGGAGGAATTGTGGAGCTTGGTCTCAGTGTCTCTGAGAATTGCTCTGATTATCCGTGTGACCTCTTTGCTAAGACTCTCCAGAGAGCCGTCCTCAAAACCAACACACATCTTGACATATCTCCCACATTGATCGCAGTGTCTCCAGGAACGGCATTCAATGAGCCAGGACCTTTTCTCCCTACACTGTCCATTGAGTTGTCCTCAAAACCAATATACATCCTGCTATATCTCCCACATGGAAAGTGCCAGGAGGGAGAAGTGGGGATTATGTTTAGACTTTCTCGGAACTGCTTCAAATCAACTAGATATCTTTGTGCTGTAAATCTCCCAACAGCCAAACACAAAAGCAGCAAACCTCTCGCTGTATGTCCCACATCCAAAGTGCCAAGAGAGAGCTTGCTCTCCCTGTCTTTGAGTACTGTTTTCAGTGTCCCGGTTACCTCTTTGCTAACATTCTCTTCAGAGCTGCAGTGAAAGCAGGAACCACGTGGAGAAGGCACCCACACTGAAAATGACTGGAAGGAACATTGGGGCTTCTTCTCAGTGTCTCTGACATAGGGTTTCACTGTCCCGGGAAAGTCTCTGCTAACACCGTGCAGAGCGCTGTGCCCAATATACAGAAACGTCTTGCGGTATCTCCTACAGGGAAAGTGCCAGGAGGAATTGTGGAGCTTGGTCTCAGTGTCTCTGAGAATTGCTCTGATTATCCGTGTGACCTCTTTGCTAAGACTCTCCAGAGAGCCGTCCTCAAAACCAACACACATCTTGACATATCTCCCTCATTGATCTTAGTGTCTCCAGGAACGGCATTCAAGGAGCCAGGAACTTTTCTGCCCACACTCTCCGGGGACAGTTCCTTAAAACCAATATACATCCTGCTATATCTCCCACATGGAAAGTGCCAGGAGGGAAAAGTGAGGATTATGTTTAGACTTTCTCGGAACTGCTTCAAATCAACTAGATATCTTTGTGCTGTAAATCTCCCAACAGCCAAACGCAAAAGCAGCAAACATCTTGCTGTATGTCCCATATCCAAAGTGCCAAGAGAGAACTTGCTCTCCCTGTCTTTGAGTACTGTTTTCACTGTCCCGGTTACCTCTTTGCTAACATTCTCTTCAGAGCTGCAGTGAAAGCAGGAACCACGTGGAGAAGGCACCCACACTGAAAATGACTGGAAGGAACATTGGGGCTTCTTCTCAGTGTCTCTGACATAGGGTTTCACTGTCCCGGGAAAGTCTCTGCTAACACCCTGCAGAGCGCTGTGCCCAATATACAGAAACGTCTTGCGGTATCTCCTACAGGGAAAGTGCCAGGAGGAATTGTGGAGCTTGGTCTCAGTGTCTCTGAGAATTGCTCTGATTATCCCTGTGACCTCTTTGCTAAGACTCTCCAGAGAGCCGTCCTCAAAACCAACACACATCTTGACATATCTCCCACATTGATTGCAGTGTCTCCAGAAATGGCATTCAAGGAGCCAGGAACTTTTCTCCCTACACTGTCCATTGAGTTGTCCTCAAAACCTATATACATCCTGCTATATCTCCCACATGGAAAATGCCAGGAGGGAAAAGTGAGGATTATGCTTAGACTTTCTCAGAACTGCTTCAAATCAACTAGATATCTTTGTGCTGTAAATCTCCCAACAGCCAAATGTAAAAGCAGCAAACATCTCGCTGTATGGCCCACATCCAAAGTGCCAAGAGAGTAATGTAGAGCTTGCTCTCCCTGTCTTTGAGTGCAGTTTTCACTGTCCCGATGACCTCTTTGCTAACATTCTCTTCAGAGCTGCAGTGAAACCAGGAACCACGTGGAGAAGGCACCCACACTGAAAATGACTGGAAGGAACATTGGGGCTTCTTCTCAGTGTCTCTGACATAGGGTTTCACTGTCCCGGGAAAGTCTCTGCTAACACCCTGCAGAGCGCTGTGCCCAATATACAGAAACGTCTTGCGGTATCTCCTACAGGGAAAGTGCCAGGAGGGAATTGTCGATCTTGGTCTCAGTGTCTCTGAGAATTGCTCTGATTATCCGTGTGACCTCTTTGCTAAGACTCTCCAGAGAGACGTCCTCAAAACCAACACACATCTTGACATATCTCCCACATTGATCGCAGTGTCTCCAGGAACGGCATTCAAGGAGCCAGGAACTTTTCTCCCTACTCTGTCCATTGAGTTGTCCTCAAAACCTATATACATCCTGCTATATCTCCCACATGGAAAATGCCAGGAGGGAAAAGTGAGGATTATGCTTAGACTTTCTCAGAACTGCTTCAAATCAACTAGATATCTTTGTGCTGTAAATCTCCCAACAGCCAAATGTAAAAGCAGCAAACATCTCGCTGTATGGCCCACATCCAAAGTGCCAAGAGAGTAATGTAGAGCTTGCTCTCCCTGTCTTTGAGTGCAGTTTTCACTGTCCCGATGACCTCTTTGCTAACATTCTCTTCAGAGCTGCAGTGAAACCAGGAACCACGTGGAGAAGGCACCCACACTGAAAATGACTGGAAGGAACATTGGGGCTTCTTCTCAGTGTCTCTGACATAGGGTTTCACTGTCCCGGGAAAGTCTCTGCTAACACCCTGCAGAGCGCTGTGCCCAATATACAGAAACGTCTTGCGGTATCTCCTACAGGGAAAGTGCCAGGAGGGAATTGTCGATCTTGGTCTCAGTGTCTCTGAGAATTGCTCTGATTATCCGTGTGACCTCTTTGCTAAGACTCTCCAGAGAGACGTCCTCAAAACCAACACACATCTTGACATATCTCCCACATTGATCGCAGTGTCTCCAGGAACGGCATTCAAGGAGCCAGGAACTTTTCTCCCTACTCTGTCCATTGAGTTGTCCTCAAAACCAATATACATCCTGCTATATCTCCCACATGGAAAATGCCAGGAGGGAGAAGTGAGGATTATGTTTAGACTTTCTCGGAACTGCTTCAAATCAACTAGATATCTTTGTGCTGTAAATCTCCCAACAGCCAAACTCAAAAGCAGCAAACCTCTCGCTGTATGTCCCACATCTAAAGTGCCAAGAGAGTAATGTAGAGCTTGCTCTCCCTGTCTTTGAGTACTGTTTTCACTGTCCCGGTTACCTCTTTGCTAACATTCTCTTCAGAGCTGCAGTGAAACCAGGAACCACGTGGAGAAGGCACCCACACTGAAAATGACTGGAAGGAACATTGGGGCTTCTTCTCAGTGTCTCTGACATAGGGTTTCACTGTCCCGGGAAAGTCTCTGCTAACACCCTGCAGAGCACAGTGCCAATATACAGAAACGTCTTGCGGTATCTCCTACAGGGAAAGTGCCAGGAGGAATTGTGGAGCTTGGTCTCAGTGTCTCTGAGAATTGCTCTGATTATCCGTGTGACCTCTTTGCTAAGACTCTCCAGAGAGCCGTCCTCAAAACCAACACACATCTTGACATATCTCCCTCATTGATCTTAGTGTCTCCAGGAACGGCATTCAAGGAGCCAGGAACTTTTCTGCCCACACTCTCCGGGGACAGTTCCTTAAAACCAATATACATCCTGCTATATCTCCCACATGGAAAGTGCCAGGAGGGAAAAGTGGGGATTATGTTTAGACTTTCTCGGAACTGCTTCAAATCAACTAGATATCTTTGTGCTGTAAATCTCCCAACAGCCAAATGTAAAAGCAGCAAACCTCTCGCTATATGTCCCACATCCAAAGTGCCAAGAGAGAGCGTGCTCTCCCTGTCTTTGAGTACTGTTTTCACTGTCCCGGTTACCTCTTAGCTAACATTCTCTTCAGAGCTGCAGTGAAACCAGGAACCACGTGGAGAAGGCACCCACACTGAAAGTGCCTGGAGGGAACATTGGGGCTTCTTCTCAGTGTCTCTGACATAGGGTTTCACTGTCCCAGGAAAGTCTCTGCTAACACCCTGCAGAGCGCTGTGCCCAATATACAGAAACGTCTTGCGGTATCTCCTACAGGGAAAGTGCCAGGAGGAATTGTCGAGCTTGGTCTCAGTGTCTCTGAGAATTGCTCTGATTATCCGTGTGACCTCTTTGCTAAGACTCTCCAGAGAGACGTCCTCAAAACCAACACACATCTTGACATATCTCCCTCATTGATCTTAGTGTCTCCAGGAACGGCATTCAAGGAGCCAGGAATTTTTCTGCCCACACTCTCCGGGGACAGTTCCTTAAAACCAATATACATCCTGCTATATCTCCCACATGGAAAGTGCCAGGAGGGAAAAGGGGATTATGTTTAGACTTTCTCAGAACTGCTTCAAATCAACTAGATATCTTTGTGCTGTAAATCTCCCAACAGCCAAAAGTAAAAGCAGCAAACATCTCGCTGTATGTCCCACATCCAAAGTGCCAAGAGAGAGCGTGCTCTCCCTGTCTTTGAGTACTGTTTTCACTGTCCCGATGACCTCTTTGCTAACATTCTCTTCAGAGCTGCAGTGAAACCAGGAACCATGTGGAGAAGGCACCCACACTGAAAGTGCCTGGAGGGAATATTTGGGCTTCTTCTCAGTGTCTCTGAGATAGGGTTTCACTGTCCCGGGAAAGTCTCTGCTAACACCCTGCAGAGCGCAGTGCCCAATATACAGGAACGTCTTGCGGTATCTCCTACAAGGAAAGTGCCAAGAGGGAATTGTCGATCTTGTTCTCAGTGTCTCTCACCCTGCAGAGCGCTGTGCCCTATATACACAAAAATCTTGCGCTACCTCCAACATGTAAAGTGCCAGGAGAGAATTGCAGGAATTCATCGCAGTGCTCCAAGAATGGCATTCAATGTGCCAGAAACTTTCCTGCCTACAGTCTCCAGGGAGATTTCCTCAAAACCAATAAGCATCCCGCTATATGTCCTAAATGGAAAGTGTCAGGAGGGAAATATAGGACTTGCTCTGCCTATCTTTGAATACTGCTTTCTACTCTCCTGGTTAAGTCTTTGCTAACATTCTCTCCAGGGAGTTGCCCTCAAAACCAACACACATCTTGACATATCTCCCACATGGAAAGTGCCAGCAGGGAAAAATGGGGACTGTTCTTAGACTCAATAGGATCTGCTTCAAGTCACCTAGTTATCTCCTTGGCTACATTCTTCAAAGAGATAGGTGCAAAACAATCAAAAAATCATCTTGCTGTGTCTCCAACATGGAAAGTGCCAGGAGGGAATTCTAGGGCTTGTTCCCAGTGTCTCTCAGAATTGTTCTCATGACCCTGGCTACATCTCTGCTAAGACGCTTGCATTGCCCAGAGACCTACGACATCTTTGGGCGTGGAACCAGTCTCCAGATATACGGCCATTTTTGTGCCTGGCGCGGCGCCAAGTGGGAAAGGGTGGTTTTGAGGCTGAAGGCAGCAGGAAAGCCTGCAGCCCCCAGGTCTGTGGGGCTACGCAAGCGGTTCCCAAAGAGCTTTAGAACAAGGCATAGTTTTCCCTGCTGGCTCTTTGGGCGTGGGACCAATCTACAGACATATGGCCATTTTTGTGCCTGGCGCGGCGCCAAGTGGGAAAGGGTGGTTTTGAGGCTGAAGGCCCCAGGAAAGCCTGCAGCCCCCAGGTGTGTGGGGCTACGCAAGCGGTTCCCAAAGAGCTTTAGAACAAGGCATAGTTTTCCCTGCTGGCTCTTTGGGCGTGGGACCAATCTCCAGACATATGGCCATTTTTGTGCCTGGCGCGGCGCCAAGTGGGAAAGGGTGGTTTTGAGGCTGAAGGCCCCAGGAAAGCCTGCAGCCCCTAGGTGTGTGGGGCTACGCAAGCGGTTCCCAAAGAGCTTTAGAAGAAGGCATAGTTTTCCCTGCTGGCTCTTTGGGCGTGGGACCAATCTCCAGGGAAGGAACGTTGGGGCTTCTTCTCAGTGTCTCTGACATAGGGTTTCACTGTCCCGGGAAAGTCTCTGCTAACACCCTGCAGAGCGCAGTGCCCAATATACAGAAACGTCTTGCGGTATCTCCTACAAGGAAAGTGCCAAGAGGGAATTGTCGATCTTGTTCTCAGTGTCTCTCACCCTGCAGAGCGCTGTGCCCTATATACACAAAAATCTTGCGCTACCTCCAACATGTAAAGTGCCAGGAGAGAATTGCAGGAATTCATCGCAGTGCTCCAAGAATGGCATTCAATGTGCCAGAAACTTTCCTGCCTACAGTCTCCAGGGAGATTTCCTCAAAACCAATAAGCATCCCGCTATATGTCCTAAATGGAAAGTGTCAGGAGGGAAATATAGGACTTGCTCTGCCTATCTTTGAATACTGCTTTCTACTCTCCTGGTTAAGTCTTTGCTAACATTCTCTCCAGGGAGTTGCCCTCAAAACCAACACACATCTTGACATATCTCCCACATGGAAAGTGCCAGCAGGGAAAAATGGGGACTGTTCTTAGACTCAATAGGATCTGCTTCAAGTCACCTAGTTATCTCCTTGGCTACATTCTTCAAAGAGATAGGTGCAAAACAATCAAAAAATCATCTTGCTGTGTCTCCAACATGGAAAGTGCCAGGAGGGAATTCTAGGGCTTGTTCCCAGTGTCTCTCAGAATTGTTCTCATGACCCTGGCTACATCTCTGCTAAGACGCTTGCATTGCCCAGAGACCTACGACATCTTTGGGCGTGGAACCAGTCTCCAGATATACGGCCATTTTTGTGCCTGGCGCGGCGCCAAGTGGGAAAGGGTGGTTTTGAGGCTGAAGGCAGCAGGAAAGCCTGCAGCCCCCAGGTCTGTGGGGCTACGCAAGCGGTTCCCAAAGAGCTTTAGAACAAGGCATAGTTTTCCCTGCTGGCTCTTTGGGCGTGGGACCAATCTACAGACATATGGCCATTTTTGTGCCTGGCGCGGCGCCAAGTGGGAAAGGGTGGTTTTGAGGCTGAAGGCCCCAGGAAAGCCTGCAGCCCCCAGGTGTGTGGGGCTACGCAAGCGGTTCCCAAAGAGCTTTAGAACAAGGCATAGTTTTCCCTGCTGGCTCTTTGGGCGTGGGACCAATCTCCAGACATATGGCCATTTTTGTGCCTGGCGCGGCGCCAAGTGGGAAAGGGTGGTTTTGAGGCTGAAGGCCCCAGGAAAGCCTGCAGCCCCTAGGTGTGTGGGGCTACGCAAGCGGTTCCCAAAGAGCTTTAGAAGAAGGCATAGTTTTCCCTGCTGGCTCTTTGGGCGTGGGACCAATCTCCAGGGAAGGAACGTTGGGGCTTCTTCTCAGTGTCTCTGACATAGGGTTTCACTGTCCCGGGAAAGTCTCTGCTAACACCCTGCAGAGCGCAGTGCCCAATATACAGAAACGTCTTGCGGTATCTCCTACAAGGAAAGTGCCAAGAGGGAATTGTCGATCTTGTTCTCAGTGTCTCTCACCCTGCAGAGCGCTATGCCCTATATACACAAAAATCTTGCGCTACCTCCAACATGTAAAGTGCCAGGAGAGAATTGCAGGAATTCATCGCAGTGCTCCAAGAATGGCATTCAATGTGCCAGAAACTTTCCTGCCTACAGTCTCCAGGGAGATTTCCTCAAAACCAATAAGCATCCCGCTATATGTCCTAAATGGAAAGTGTCAGGAGGGAAATATAGGACTTGCTCTGCCTATCTTTGAATACTGCTTTCTACTCTCCTGGTTAAGTCTTTGCTAACATTCTCTCCAGGGAGTTGCCCTCAAAACCAACACACATCTTGACATATCTCCCACATGGAAAGTGCCAGCAGGGAAAAATGGGGACTGTTCTTAGACTCAATAGGATCTGCTTCAAGTCACCTAGTTATCTCCTTGGCTACATTCTTCAAAGAGATAGGTGCAAAACAATCAAAAAAATCATCTTGCTGTGTCTCCAACATGGAAAGTGCCAGGAGGGAATTCTAGGGCTTGTTCCCAGTGTCTCTCAGAATTATTCTCATGACCCTGGCTACATCTCTGCTAAGACGCTTGCATTGCCCAGAGACCTACGACATCTTTGGGCGTGGAACCAGTCTCCAGATATATGGCCATTTTTGTGCCTGGCGCGGCGCCAAGTGGGAAAGGGTGGTTTTGAGGCTGAAGGCCCCAGGAAAGCCTGCAGCCCCCAGGTCTCTGGGGCTACGCAAGCAGTTCCCAAAGAGCTTTAGAACAAGGCATAGTTTTCCCTGCTGGCTCTTTGGGCGTGGGACCAGTCTCCAGACATATGGCCATTTTTGTGCCTGGCGCGGCGCCAAGTGGGAAAGGGTGGTTTTGAGGCTGAAGGCCCCAGGAAAGCCTGCAGCCCCCAGGTGTGTGGGGCTACGCAAGCGGTTCCCAAAGAGCTTTAGAACAAGGCATAGTTTTCCTTGCTGGCTGTTTGGGCGTGGGACCAATCTCAAGACATATGGCCATTTCTGTGCCTGGCGCGGCGCCAAGTGGGAAAGGGTGGTTTTGAGGCTGAAGGCAGCAGGAAAGCCTGCAGCCCCCAGGTGTGTGGGGCTACGCAAGTGGTTCCGAAAGAGCTTTAGAACAAGGCATAGTTTTCCCTGCTGGCTCTTTGGGCGTGGGACCAATCTCCAGACATATGGCCATTTTTGTGCCTGGCGCGGCGCCAAGTGGGAAAGGGTGGTTTTGAGGCTGAAGGCAGCAGGAAAGCCTGCAGCCCCCAGGTCTGTGGGGCTACGCAAGCTGTTCCCAAAGAGCTTTAGAACAAGGCATAGTTTTCCCTGCTGGCTCTCTGGGCGTGGGACCAATCTCCAGACATATGGCCATTTTTGTGCCTGGCGCGGCGCCAAGTGGGAAAGGGTGGTTTTGAGGCTGAAGGCCCCAGGAAAGCCTGCAGCCCCCAGGTGTGTGGGGCCACGCAAGCGGTTCCCAAAGAGCTTTAGAACAAGGCATAGTTTTCCCTGCTGGCTCTTTGGGCGTGGGACCAATCTCCAGCCATATGACCATTTTTGTGCCTGGCGCGGTGCCAAGTGGGAAAGGGTGGTTTTGAGGCTGAAGGCAGCAGGAAAGCCTGCAGCCCCCAGGTCTGTGGGGCTACGCAAGCGGTTCCCAAAGAGCTTTAGAAGAAGGCATAGTTTTCCCTGCTGGCTCTTTGGGCGTGGGACCAATCTCCAGACATATGGCCATTTTTGTGCCTGGCGCGGCGCCAAGTGGGAAAGGGTGGTTTTGAGGCTGAAGGCCCCAGGAAAGCCTGCAGCCCCTAGGTGTGTGGGGCTACGCAAGCGGTTCCCAAAGAGCTTTAGAAGAAGGCATAGTTTTCCCTGCTGGCTCTTTGGGCGTGGGACCAATCTCCAGGGAAGGAACGTTGGGGCTTCTTCTCAGTGTCTCTGACATAGGGTTTCACTGTCCCGGGAAAGTCTCTGCTAACACCCTGCAGAGCGCAGTGCCCAATATACAGAAACGTCTTGCGGTATCTCCTACAAGGAAAGTGCCAAGAGGGAATTGTCGATCTTGTTCTCAGTGTCTCTCACCCTGCAGAGCGCTATGCCCTATATACACAAAAATCTTGCGCTACCTCCAACATGTAAAGTGCCAGGAGAGAATTGCAGGAATTCATCGCAGTGCTCCAAGAATGGCATTCAATGTGCCAGAAACTTTCCTGCCTACAGTCTCCAGGGAGATTTCCTCAAAACCAATAAGCATCCCGCTATATGTCCTAAATGGAAAGTGTCAGGAGGGAAATATAGGACTTGCTCTGCCTATCTTTGAATACTGCTTTCTACTCTCCTGGTTAAGTCTTTGCTAACATTCTCTCCAGGGAGTTGCCCTCAAAACCAACACACATCTTGACATATCTCCCACATGGAAAGTGCCAGCAGGGAAAAATGGGGACTGTTCTTAGACTCAATAGGATCTGCTTCAAGTCACCTAGTTATCTCCTTGGCTACATTCTTCAAAGAGATAGGTGCAAAACAATCAAAAAAATCATCTTGCTGTGTCTCCAACATGGAAAGTGCCAGGAGGGAATTCTAGGGCTTGTTCCCAGTGTCTCTCAGAATTATTCTCATGACCCTGGCTACATCTCTGCTAAGACGCTTGCATTGCCAAGAGACCTACGACATCTTTGGGCGTGGAACCAGTCTCCAGATATATGGCCATTTTTGTGCCTGGCGCGGCGCCAAGTGGGAAAGGGTGGTTTTGAGGCTGAAGGCCCCAGGAAAGCCTGCAGCCCCCAGGTCTGTGGGGCTACACAAGCGGTTCCCAAAGAGCTTTAGAACAAGGCATAGTTTTCCCTGCTGGCTCTTTGGGCGTGGGACCAGTCTCCAGACATATGGCCATTTTTGTGCCTGGCGCGGCGCCAAGTGGGAAAGGGTGGTTTTGAGGCTGAAGGCCCCAGGAAAGCCTGCAGCCCCCAGGTGTGTGGGGCTACGTAAGCGGTTCCCAAAGAGCTTTAGAACAAGGCATAGTTTTCCTTGCTGGCTGTTTGGGCGTGGGACCAATCTCAAGACATATGGCCATTTCTGTGCCTGGCGCGGCGCCAAGTGGGAAAGGGTGGTTTTGAGGCTGAAGGCAGCAGGAAAGCCTGCAGCCCCCAGGCGTGTGGGGCTACGCAAGTGGTTCCCAAAGAGCTTTAGAACAAGGCATAGTTTTCCCTGCTGGCTCTTTGGGCGTGGGACCAATCTCCAGACATATGGCCATTTTTGTGCCTGGCGCGGCGCCAAGTGGGAAAGGGTGGTTTTGAGGCTGAAGGCAGCAGGAAAGCCTGCAGCCCCCAGGTCTGTGGGGCTACGCAAGCTGTTCCCAAAGAGCTTTAGAACAAGGCATAGTTTTCCCTGCTGGCTCTCTGGGCGTGGGACCAATCTCCAGACATATGGCCATTTTTGTGCCTGGCGCGGCGCCAAGTGGGAAAGGGTGGTTTTGAGGCTGAAGGCAGCAGGAAAGCCTGCAGCCCCCAGGTCTGTGGGGCTACGCAAGCGGTTCCCAAAGAGCTTTAGAACAAGGCATAGTTTTCCCTGCTGGCTCTTTGGGCGTGGGACCAAACTCCAGACATGTGGCCATTTTGGGGCCTGGTGCGGCCCCAAGTGGGAAAGGGTGGTTTTGAGGCTGAAGGCAGCAGGAAAGCCTGCAGCCCCCAGGTGTGTGGGGCCACGCAAGCGGTTCCCAAAGAGCTTTAGAACAAGGCATAGTTTTCCCTGCTGGCTCTTTGGGCGTGGGACCAATCTCCAGACATATGGCCATTTTTGTGCCTGGCGCGGTGCCAAGTGGGAAAGGGTGGTTTTGAGGCTGAAGGCAGCAGGAAAGCCTGCAGCCCCCAGGTCTTTGGGGCTACGCAAGCGGTTCCCAAAGAGCTTTAGAACAAGGCATAGTTTTCCCTGCTGGCTCTTTGGGCGTGGGACCAAACTCCAGACATGTGGCCATTTTGGGGCCTGGTGCGGCCCCAAGTGGGAAAGGGTGGTTTTGAGGCTGAAGGCCCCAGGAAAGCCTGCAGCCCCCAGGTGTGTGGGGCCACCCAAGCGGTTCCCAAAGAGCTTTAGAACAAGGCATAGTTTTCCCTGCTGGCTCTTTGGCTGTGGGACCAGTCTCCAGACATATGGCCATTTTTGTGCCTGGCACGGCGCCAAGTGGGAAAGGGTGGTTTTGAGGCTGAAGGCAGCAGGAAAGCCTGAAATATCTCCCTCATTGATCGCAGTGTCTCCAGGAATGGCATTCAAGGAGCCAGGAATTTTTCTGCCCACACTCTCCGGGGACAGTTCCTTAAAACCAATATACATCCTGCTATATCTCCCACATGGAAAGTGCCAGGAGGGAAAAGTGAGGATTATGCTTAGACTTTCTCAGAACTGCTTCAAATCAACTAGACATCTTTGTGCTGTAAATCTCCCAACAGCCAAATGTAAAAGCAGCAAACATCTCGCTGTATGGCCCACATCCAAAGTGCCAAGAGAGAGCTTGCTCTCCCTGTCTTTGAGTACTGTTTTCACTGTCCCGGTTACCTCTTTGCTAACATTCTCTTCAGAGCTGCAGTGAAACCAGGAACCATGTGGAGAAGGCACCCACACTGAAAATGACTGGAAGGAAGATTGGGACTTCTTCTCAGTGTCTCTGACATAGGGTTTCACTGTCCCGGGAAAGTCTCTGCTAACACCCTGCAGAGCGCAGTGCCCAATATACAGAAACGTCTTGCGGTATCTCCTACAGGGAAAGTGCCAGGAGGAATTGTGGAGCTTGGTCTCAGTGTCTCTGAGAATTGCTCTGATTATCCCTGTGACCTCTTTGCTAAGACTCTCCAGAGAGCCGTCCTCAAAACCAACACACATCTTGACATATCTCCCACATTGATCGCAGTGTCTCCAGAAACGGCATTCAATGAGCCAGGACCTTTTCTCCCTACACTGTCCATTGAGTTGTCCTCAAAACCGATATACATCCTGCTATATCTCCCACATGGAAAGTGCCAGGAGGGAAAAGTGGGGATTATGCTTAGACTTTCTCGGAACTGCTTCAAATCAACTAGATATCTTTGTGCTGTAAATCTCCCAACAGCCAAATGTAAAAGCAGCAAACATCTCGCTGTATGTCCCACATCCAAAGTGCCAAGAGAGTAATGTAGAGCTTGCTCTCCCTGTCTTTGAGTACTCTTTTCACTGTCCCGATGACCTCTTTGCTAACATTCTCTTCAGAGCTGCAGTGAAACCAGGAACCACGTGGAGAAGGCACCCACACTGAAAATGCCTGGAAGGAACGTTGGGGCTTCTTCTCAGTGTCTCTGACATAGGGTTTCACTGTCCCGGGAAAGTCTCTGCTAACACCCTGCAGAGCGCAGTGCCCAATATACAGAAACGTCTTGCGGTATCTCCTACAGGGAAAGTGCCAGGAGGAATTGTGGAGCTTGTTCTCAGTGTCTCTGAGAATTGCTCTGATTATCCGTGTGACCTCTTTGCTAAGACTCTCCAGAGAGCCGTCCTCAAAACCAACACACATCTTGACATATCTCCCACATTGATCGCAGTGTCTCCATGAACGGCATTCAAGGAGCCAGGAACTTTTGTCCCTACTCAGTCCATTGAGTTGTCCTCAAAACCGATATACATCCTGCTATATCTCCCACATGGAAAGTGCCAGGAGGGAAAAGTGGGGATTATGCTTAGACTTTCTCAGAACTGCTTCAAATCAACTAGATATCTTTGTGCTGTAAATCTCCCAACAGCCAAATGTAAAAGCAGCAAACATCTCGCTGTATGTCCCACATCGAAAGTGCCAAGAGAGTAATGTAGAGCTTGCTCTCCCTGTCTTTGAGTACTCTTTTCACTGTCCCGGTTACCTCTTTGCTAACATTCTCTTCAGAGCTGCAGTGAAAGCAGGAACCATGTGGAGAAGGCACCCACACTGAAAATGACTGGAAGGAACATTGGGGCTTCTTCTCAGTGTCTCTGACATAGGGTTTCACTGTCCCGGGAAAGTCTCTGCTAACACTCTGCAGAGCGCAGTGCCCAATATACAGAAACGTCTTGCGGTATCTCCTACAGGGAAAGTGCCAGGAAGGAATTGTCGAGCTTGGTCTCAGTGTCTCTGAGAATTGCTCTGATTATCCCTGTGACCTCTTTGCTAAGACTCTCCAGAGAGACGTCCTCAAAACCAACACACATCTTGACATATCTCCCACATTGATCGCAGTGTCTCCAGGAACGGCATTCAAGGAGCCAGGAACTTTTGTCCCTACACTGTCCATTGAGTTGTCCTCAAAACCAATATACATCCTGCTATATCTCCCACATGGAAAGTGCCAGGAGGGAAAAGTGAGGATTATGTTTAGACTTTCTCGGAACTGCTTCAAATCAACTAGATATCTTTGTGCTGTAAATCTCCCAACAGCCAAGCGCAAAAGCAGCAAACCTCTCGCTGTATGTCCCACATCCAAAGTGCCAAGAGAGAGCTTGCTCTCCCTGTCTTTGAGTACTGTTTTCACTGTCCCGGTTACCTCTTTGCTAACATTCTCTTCAGAGCTGCAGTGAAACCAGGAACCATGTGGAGAAGGCACCCACACTGAAAATGACTGGAAGGAACGTTGGGGCTTCTTCTCAGTGTGTCTGACATAGGGTTTCACTGTCCCGGGAAAGTCTCTGCTAACACCCTGCAGAGCGCTGTGCCCAATATACAGAAATGTCTTGCGGTATCTCCTACAGGGAAAGTGCCAGGAGGAATTGTCGAGCTTGGTCTCAGTGTCTCTGAGAATTGCTCTGATTATCCGTGTGACCTCTTTGCTAAGACTCTCCAGAGAGCCGTCCTCAAAACCAACACACATCTTGACATATCTCCCACATTGATCTTAGTGTCTCCATGAACGGCATTCAAGGAGCCAGGAACTTTTCTGCCCACACTCTCCGGGGACAGTTCCTTAAAACCAATATACATCCTGCTATATCTCCCACATGGAAAGTGCCAGGAGGGAAAAGTGAGGATTATGCTTAGACTTTCTCAGAACTGCTTCAAATCAACTAGATATCTTTGTGTTGTAAATCTCCCAACAGCCAAATGTAAAAGCAGCAAACATCTCGCTGTATGGCCCACATCCAAAGTGCCAAGAGAGAGCTTGCTCTCCCTGTCTTTGAGTACTGTTTTCACTGTCCCGGTTACCTCTTTGCTAACATTCTCTTCAGAGCTGCAGTGAAACCAGGAACCACGTGGAGAAGGCACCCACACTGAAAATGCCTGGAAGGAACGTTGGGGCTTCTTCTCAGTGTCTCTGACATAGGGTTTCACTGTCCCGGGAAAGTCTCTGCTAACACCCTGCAGAGCGCAGTGCCCAATATACAGAAATGTCTTGCTGTATCTCCTACAGGGAAAGTGCCAGGAAGGAATTGTGGAGCTTGGTCTCAGTGTCTCTGAGAATTGCTCTGATTATCCCTGTGACCTCTTTGCTAAGGCTCTCCAGAGAGCCGTCCTCAAAACCAACACACATCTTGACATATCTCCCACATTGATCGCAGTGTCTCCAGAAATGGCATTTAATGAGCCCGGAACTTTTCTACCTACTCTGTCCATTGAGTTGTCCTCAAAACCGATATACATCCTGCTATATCTCCCACATGGAAAGTGCCAGGAGGGAAAAGTGAGGATTATGTTTAGACTTTCTCAGAACTGCTTCAAATCAACTAGATATCTTTGTGCTGTAAATCTCCCAACAGCCAAATGTAAAAGCAGCAAACATCTCGCTGTATGTCCCACATCCAAAGTGCCAAGAGAGAGCTTGCTCTCCCTGTCTTTGAGTGCAGTTTTCACTGTCCCGATGACCTCTTTGCTAACATTCTCTTCAGAGCTGCAGTGAAACCAGGAACCACGTGGAGAAGGCACCCACACTGAAAATGCCTGGAAGGAACATTGGGGCTTCTTCTCAGTGTCTCTGACATAGGGTTTCACTGTCCCGGGAAAGTCTCTGCTAACACCCTGCAGAGCGCAGTGCCCAATATACAGAAATGTCTTGCGGTATCTCCTACAGGGAAAGTTCCAGGAGGAATTGTGGAGCTTGGTCTCAGTGTCTCTGAGAATTGCTCTGATTATCCCTCTGACCTCTTTGCTAAGACTCTCCAGAGAGCCGTCCTCAAAACCAACACACATCTTGACATATCTCCCACATTGATCGCAGTGTCTCCAGAAATGGCATTCAAGGAGCCAGGACCTTTTCTCCCTACACTGTCCATTGAGTTGTCCTCAAAACCAATATACATCCTGCTATATCTCCCACATGGAAAGTGCCAGGAGGGAAAAGTGAGGATTATGCTTAGACTTTCTCAGAACTGCTTCAAATCAACTAGATATCTTTGTGCTGTAAATCTCCCAACAGCCAAACACAAAAGCAGCAAACATCTCGCTGTATGTCCCACATCCAAAGTGCCAAGAGAGAGCTTGCTCTCCCTGTCTTTGAGTGCAGTTTTCACTGTCCCGATGACCTCTTTGCTAACATTCTCTTCAGAGCTGCAGTGAAACCAGGAACCACGTGGAGAAGGCACCCACACTGAAAATGCCTGGAAGGAACGTTGGGGCTTCTTCTCAGTGTCTCTGACATAGGGTTTCACTGTCCCGGGAAAGTCTCTGCTAACACCCTGCAGAGCGCAGTGCCCAATATACAGAAATGTCTTGCGGTATCTCCTACAGGGAAAGTGCCAGGAGGAATTGTGGAGCTTGTTCTCAGTGTCTCTGAGAATTGCTCTGATTATCCGTGTGACCTCTTTGCTAATACTCTCCAGAGAGCCGTCTTCAAAACCAACACACCTTGACATATCTCCCTCATTGATCTTAGTGTCTCCAGGAACGGCATTCAAGGAGCCAGGAACTTTTCTGCCCACACTCTCCGGGGACAGTTCCTTAAAACCAGTATACATCCTGCTATATCTCCCACATGGAAAGTGCCAGGAGGGAAAAGTGAGGATTATGTTTAGACTTTCTCAGAACTGCTTCAAATCAACTAGATATCTTTGTGCTGTAAATCTCCCAACAGCCAAACGCAAAATCAGCAAACATCTCGCTGTATGTCCCACATCGAAAGTGCCAAGAGAGTAATGTAGAGCTTGCTCTCCCTGTCTTTGAGTACTGTTTTCACTGTCCCAGTGACCTCTTTGCTAACATTCTCTTCAGAGCTGCAGTGAAAGCAGGAACCATGTGGAGAAGGCACCCACACTGAAAATGCCTGGAAGGAACATTGGGGCTTCTTCTCAGTGTCTCTGACATAGGGTTTCACTGTCCCGGGAAAGTCTCTGCTAACACCCTGCAGAGCGCTGTGCCCAATATACAGAAACGTCTTGCGGTATCTCCTACAGGGAAAGTGCCAGGAGGGAATTGTCGATCTTGGTCTCAGTGTCTCTGAGAATTGCTCTGATTATCCGAGTAACCTCTTTGCTAAGACTCTCCAGAGAGACGTCCTCAAAACCAAGACACATCTTGACATATCTCCCACATTGATCGCAGTGTCTCCAGAAACGGCATTCAAGGAGCCAGGAACTTTTCTCCCTACACTGTCCATTGAGTTGTCCTCAAAACCGATATACATCCTGCTATATCTCCCACATGGAAAGTGCCAGGAGGGAGAAGTGGGGATTATGTTTAGACTTTCTCGGAACTGCTTCAAATCAACTAGATATCTTTGTGCTGTAAATCTCCCAACAGCCAAACGCAAAAGCAGCAAACATCTCGCTGTATGGCCCACATCGAAAGTGCCAAGAGAGTAATGTAGAGCTTGCTCTCCCTGTCTTTGAGTGCAGTTTTCACTGTCCCGGTTACCTCTTTGCTAACATTCTCTTCAGAGCTGCAGTGAAACCAGGAACCATGTGGAGAAGGCACCCACACTGAAAATGACTGGAAGGAACGTTGGGGCTTCTTCTCAGTGTCTCTGACATAGGGTTTCACTGTCCCGGGAAAGTCTCTGCTAACACTCTGCAGAGCGCTGTGCCCAATATACAGAAACGTCTTGCGGTATCTCCTACAGGGAAAGTGCCAGGAGGGAATTGTCGATCTTGGTCTCAGTGTCTCTGAGAATTGCTCTGATTATCCGTGTGACCTCTTTGCTAAGACTCTCCAGAGAGACGTCCTCAAAACCAACACACATCTTGACATATCTCCCACATTGATCGCAGTGTCTCCAGAAACGGCATTCAAGGAGCCAGGAACTTTTCTCCCTACTCTGTCCATTGAGTTGTCCTCAAAACCAATATACATCCTGCTATATCTCCCACATGGAAAGTGCCAGGAGGGAAAAGTGGGGATTATGTTTAGACTTTCTCGGAACTGCTTCAAATCAACTAGATATCTTTGTGCTCTAAATCTCCCAACAGCCAAACGCAAAAGCAGCAAACCTCTCGCTGTATGTCCCACATCCAAAGTGCCAAGAGAGAGCTTGCTCTCCCTGTCTTTGAGTACTGTTTTCACTGTCCCGGTTACCTCTTTGCTAACATTCTCTTCAGAGCTGCAGTGAAACCAGGAACCACGTGGAGAAGGCACCCACACTGAAAATGACTGGAAGGAACGTTGGGGCTTCTTCTCAGTGTCTCTGACATAGGGTTTCACTGTCCCGGGAAAGTCTCTGCTAACACTCTGCAGAGCGCTGTGCCCAATATACAGAAACGTCTTGCGGTATCTCCTACAGGGAAAGTGCCAGGAGGGAATTGTCGATCTTGGTCTCAGTGTCTCTGAGAATTGCTCTGATTATCCGTGTGACCTCTTTGCTAAGACTCTCCAGAGAGCCGACCTCAAAACCAACACACATCTTGACATATCTCCCACATTGATCGCAGTGTCTCCAGAAACGGCATTCATTGAGCCAGGAACTTTTCTCCCTACACTGTCCATTGAGTTGTCCTCAAAACCAATATACATCCTGCTATATCTCCCACATGGAAAGTGCCAGGAGGGAAAAGTGAGGATTATGCTTAGTCTTTCTCAGAACTGCTTCAAATCAACTAGATATCTTTGTGCTGTAAATCTCCCAACAGCCAAACGCAAAAGCAGCAAACATCTCGCTGTATGTCCCACATCCAAAGTGCCAAGAGAGAGCTTGCTCTCCCTGTCTTTGAGTACTGTTTTCACTGTCCCGGTTACCTCTTTGCTAACATTCTCTTCAGAGCTGCAGTGAAACCAGGAACCACGTGGAGAAGGCACCCACACTGAAAATGCCTGGAAGGAACGTTGGGGCTTCTTCTCAGTGTCTCTGACATAGGGTTTCACTGTCCCGGGAAAGTCTCTGCTAACACCCTGCAGAGCGCTGTGCCCAATATACAGAAACGTCTTGCGGTATCTCCTACAAGGAAAGTGCCAAGAGGGAATTGTCGATCTTGTTCTCAGTGTCTCTCACCCTGCAGAGCGCTATGCCCTATATACACAAAAATCTTGCGCTACCTCCAACATGTAAAGTGCCAGGAGAGAATTGCAGGAATTCATCGCAGTGCTCCAAGAATGGCATTCAATGTGCCAGAAACTTTCCTGCCTACAGTCTCCAGGGAGATTTCCTCAAAACCAATAAGCATCCCGCTATATGTCCTAAATGGAAAGTGTCAGGAGGGAAATATAGGACTTGCTCTGCCTATCTTTGAATACTGCTTTCTACTCTCCTGGTTAAGTCTTTGCTAACATTCTCTCCAGGGAGTTGCCCTCAAAACCAACACACATCTTGACATATCTCCCACATGGAAAGTGCCAGCAGGGAAAAATGGGGACTGTTCTTAGACTCAATAGGATCTGCTTCAAGTCACCTAGTTATCTCCTTGGCTACATTCTTCAAAGAGATAGGTGCAAAACAATCAAAAAAATCATCTTGCTGTGTCTCCAACATGGAAAGTGCCAGGAGGGAATTCTAGGGCTTGTTCCCAGTGTCTCTCAGAATTATTCTCATGACCCTGGCTACATCTCTGCTAAGACGCTTGCATTACCAAGAGACCTACGACATCTTTGGGCGTGGAACCAGTCTCCAGATATATGGCCATTTTTGTGCCTGGCGCGGCGCCAAGTGGGAAAGGGTGGTTTTGAGGCTGAAGGCCCCAGGAAAGCCTGCAGCCCCCAGGTCTCTGGGGCTACGCAAGCGGTTCCCAAAGAGCTTTAGAACAAGGCATAGTTTTCCCTGCTGGCTCTTTGGGCGTGGGACCAGTCTCGAGACATATGGCCATTTTTGTGCCTGGCGCGGCGCCAAGTGGGAAAGGGTGGTTTTGAGGCTGAAGGCCCCAGGAAAGCCTGCAGCCCCCAGGTGTGTGGGGCTACGTAAGCGGTTCCCAAAGAGCTTTAGAACAAGGCATAGTTTTCCTTGCTGGCTGTTTGGGCGTGGGACCAATCTCAAGACATATGGCCATTTCTGTGCCTGGCGCGGCGCCAAGTGGGAAAGGGTGGTTTTGAGGCTGAAGGCAGCAGGAAAGCCTGCAGCCCCCAGGTGTGTGGGGCTACGCAAGTGGTTCCCAAAGAGCTTTAGAACAAGGCATAGTTTTCCCTGCTGGCTCTTTGGGCGTGGGACCAATCTCCAGACATATGGCCATTTTTGTGCCTGGCGCGGCGCCAAGTGGGAAAGGGTGGTTTTGAGGCTGAAGGCAGCAGGAAAGCCTGCAGCCCCCAGGTCTGTGGGGCTACGCAAGCTGTTCCCAAAGAGCTTTAGAACAAGGCATAGTTTTCCCTGCTGGCTCTCTGGGCGTGGGACCAATCTCCAGACATATGGCCATTTTTGGGCCTGGCGTGGTGCCAAGTGGGAAAGGGTGGTTTTGAGGCTGAAGGCAGCAGGAATGCCTGCAGCCCCCAGGTGTGTGGGGCTACGCAAGCGTTTCCCAAAGAGCTTTAGAAGAAGGCATAGTTTTCCCTGCTGGCTCTTTGGGCATGGGACCAATCTCCAGACATATGGCCATTTTTGTGCCTGGCGCGGCGCCAAGTGGGAAAGGGTGGTTTTGAGGCTGAAGGCAGCAGGAAAGCCTGCAGCCCCCAGGTCTGTGGGGCTACGCAAGCGGTTCCCAAAGAGCTTTAGAACAAGGCATAGTTTTCCCTGCTGGCTCTTTGGGCGTGGGACCAATCTCCAGCCATATGGCCATTTTTGTGCCTGGCGCGGTGCCAAGTGTAAAGGGTGGTTTTGAGGCTGAAGGCAGCAGGAAAGCCTGCAGCCCCCAGGTCTGTGGGGCTACGCAAGCGGTTCCCAAAGAGCTTTAGAACAAGGCATAGTTTTCCCTGCTGGCTCTTTGGGCGTGGGACCAAACTCCAGACATGTGGCCATTTTGGGGCCTGGTGCGGCCCCAAGTGGGAAAGGGTGGTTTTGAGGCTGAAGGCCCCAGGAAAGCCTGCAGCCCCCAGGTGTGTGGGGCCACGCAAGCGGTTCCCAAAGAGCTTTAGAACAAGGCATAGTTTTCCCTGCTGGCTCTTTGGGCGTGGGACCAATCTCCAGCCATATGGCCATTTTTGTGCCTGGCGCGGCGCCAAGTGGGAAAGGGTGGTTTTGAGGCTGAAGGCCCCAGGAAAGCCTGCAGCCCCCAGGTGTGTGGGGCTACGCAAGCGGTTCCCAAAGAGCTTTAGAACAAGGCATAGTTTTCCCTGCTGGCTCTTTGGGCGTGGGACCAGTCTCCAGACATATGGCCATTTCTGTGCCTGGCGTGGTGCCAAGAGGGAAAGGGTGGTTTTGAGGCTGAAGGCAGCAGGAAAGCCTGCAGCCCCCAGGTCTGTGGGGCCACGCAAGCGGTTCCCAAAGAGCTTTAGAACAAGGCATAGTTTTCCCTGCTGGCTCTTTGGGCGTGGGACCAGTCTCCAGACATATGGCCATTTTTGTGCCTGGCGCGGCGCCAAGTGGGAAAGGGTGGTTTTGAGGCTGAAGGCAGCAGGAAAGCCTGAAATATCTCCCTCATTGATCGCAGTGTCTCCAGGAATGGCATTCAAGGAGCCAGGAATTTTTCTGCCCACACTCTCCGGGGACAGTTCCTTAAAACCAATATACATCCTGCTATATCTCCCACATGGAAAGTGCCAGGAGGGAAAAGTGAGGATTATGCTTAGACTTTCTCAGAACTGCTTCAAATCAACTAGATATCTTTGTGCTGTAAATCTCCCAACAGCCAAATGTAAAAGCAGCAAACATCTCGCTGTATGTCCCACATCCAAAGTGCCAAGAGAGTAATGTAGAGCTTGCTCTCCCTGTCTTTGAGTGCAGTTTTCACTGTCCCGATGACCTCTTTGCTAACATTCTCTTCAGAGCTGCAGTGAAACCAGGAACCACGTGGAGAATGCACCCACACTGAAAATGACTGGAAGGAACGTTGGGGCTTCTTCTCAGTGTCTCTGACATAGGGTTTCACTGTCCCGGGAAAGTCTCTGCTAACACCCTGCAGAGCGCTGTGCCCAATATACAGAAACGTCTTGCGGTATCTCCTACAGGGAAAGTGCCAGGAGGGAATTGTCGATCTTGGTCTCAGTGTCTCTGAGAATTGCTCTGATTATCCGTGTGACCTCTTTGCTAAGACTCTCCAGAGAGACGTCCTCAAAACCAACACACATCTTGACATATCTCCCACATTGATCGCAGTGTCTCCAGGAACGGCATTCAAGGAGCCAGGAACTTTTCTCCCTACTCTGTCCATTGAGTTGTCCTCAAAACCAATATACATCCTGCTATATCTCCCACATGGAAAATGCCAGGAGGGAGAAGTGAGGATTATGTTTAGACTTTCTCGGAACTGCTTCAAATCAACTAGATATCTTTGTGCTGTAAATCTCCCAACAGCCAAATGTAAAAGGAGCAAACATCTCGCTGTATGTCCCACATCCAAAGTGCCAAGAGAGAGCTTGCTCTCCCTGTCTTTGAGTACTGTTTTCACTGTCCTGGTTACCTTTTTACTAACATTCTCTTCAGAGCTGCAGTGAAACCAGGAACCATGTGGAGAAGGCACCCACACTGAAAATGCCTGGAAGGAACGTTGGGGCTTCTTCTCAGTGTCTCTGACATAGGGTTTCACTGTCCCGGGAAAGTCTCTGCTAACACCCTGCAGAGCGCTGTGCCCAATATACAGAAACGTCTTGCGGTATCTCCTACAGGGAAAGTGCCAGGAGGAATTGTCGAGCTTGGTCTCAGTGTCTCTGAGAATTGCTCTGATTATCTCTGTGACCTCTTTGCTAAGACTCTCCAGAGAGACGTCCTTAAAACAAACACACATCTTGACATATCTCCCTCATTGATCTTAGTGTCTCCAGGAACAGCATTCAATGAGCCAGGAACTTTTCTGCCCACACTCTCCGGGGACAGTTCCTTAAAACCAATATACATCCTGCTATATCTCCCACATGGAAAGTGCCAGGAGGGAAAAGTGGGGATTATGTTTAGACTTTCTCGGAACTGCTTCAAATCAACTAGATATCTTTGTGCTGTAAATCTCCCAACAGCCAAATGTAAAAGCAGCAAACCTCTCGCTATATGTCCCACATCCAAAGTGCCAAGAGAGAGCGTGCTCTCCCTGAGTACTGTTTTCACTGTCCCGGTTACCTCTTTGCTAACATTCTCTTCAGAGCTGCAGTGAAACCAGGAACCACGTGGAGAAGGCACCCACACTGAAAGTGCCTGGAGGGAACATTGGGGCTTCTTCTCAGTGTCTCTGACATAGGGTTTCACTGTCCCAGGAAAGTCTCTGCTAACACCCTGCAGAGCGCTGTGCCCAATATACAGAAACGTCTTGCGGTATCTCCTACAGGGAAAGTGCCAGGAGGAATTGTCGAGCTTGGTCTCAGTGTCTCTGAGAATTGCTCTGATTATCCCTGTGACCTCTTTGCTAAGACTCTCCAGAGAGACGTCCTCAAAACCAACACACATCTTGACATATCTCCCTCATTGATCTTAGTGTCTCCAGGAACGGCATTCAAGGAGCCAGGAATTTTTCTGCCCACACTCTCCGGGGACAGTTCCTTAAAACCAATATACATCCTGCTATATCTCCCACATGGAAAGTGCCAGGAGGGAAAAGTGGGGATTATGTTTAGACTTTCTCGGAACTGCTTCAAATCAACTAGATATCTTTGTGCTATAAATCTCCCAACAGCCAAAAGTAAAAGCAGCAAACATCTCGCTGTATGTCCCACATCCAAAGTGCCAAGAGAGTAATGTAGAGCTTGCTCTCCCTGTCTTTGAGTACAGTTTTCACTGTCCCGATGACCTCTTTGCTAACATTCTCTTCAGAGCTGCAGTGAAACCAGGAACCATGTGGAGAAGGCACCCACACTGAAAGTGCCTGGAGGGAATATTTGGGCTTCTTCTCAGTGTCTCTGAGATAGGGTTTCACTGTCCCGGGAAAGTCTCTGCTAACACCCTGCAGAGCGCAGTGCCCAATATACAGGAACGTCTTGCGGTATCTCCTACAAGGAAAGTGCCAAGAGGGAATTGTCGATCTTGTTCTCAGTGTCTCTCACCCTGCAGAGCGCTGTGCCCTATATACACAAAAATCTTGCGCTACCTCCAACATGTAAAGTGCCAGGAGAGAATTGCAGGAATTCATCGCAGTGCTCCAAGAATGGCATTCAATGTGCCAGAAACTTTCCTGCCTACAGTCTCCAGGGAGATTTCCTCAAAACCAATAAGCATCCCGCTATATGTCCTAAATGGAAAGTGTCAGGAGGGAAATATAGGACTTGCTCTGCCTATCTTTGAATACTGCTTTCTACTCTCCTGGTTAAGTCTTTGCTAACATTCTCTCCAGGGAGTTGCCCTCAAAACCAACACACATCTTGACATATCTCCCACATGGAAAGTGCCAGCAGGGAAAAATGGGGACTGTTCTTAGACTCAATAGGATCTGCTTCAAGTCACCTAGTTATCTCCTTGGCTACATTCTTCAAAGAGATCGGTGCAAAACAATCAAAAAATCATCTTGCTGTGTCTCCAACATGGAAAGTGCCAGGAGGGAATTCTAGGGCTTGTTCCCAGTGTCTCTCAGAATTGTTCTCATGACCCTGGCTACATCTCTGCTAAGACGCTTGCATTGCCCAGAGACCTACGACATCTTTGGGCGTGGAACCAGTCTCCAGATATACGGCCATTTTTGTGCCTGGCGCGGCGCCAAGTGGGAAAGGGTGGTTTTGAGGCTGAAGGCAGCAGGAAAGCCTGCAGCCCCCAGGTCTGTGGGGCTACGCAAGCGGTTCCCAAAGAGCTTTAGAACAAGGCATAGTTTTCCCTGATGGCTCTTTGGGCGTGGGACCAATCTACAGACATATGGCCATTTTTGTGCCTGGCGCGGCGCCAAGTGGGAAAGGGTGGTTTTGAGGCTGAAGGCCCCAGGAAAGCCTGCAGCCCCCAGGTCTGTGGGGCTACGCAAGCGGTTCCCAAAGAGCTTTAGAAGAAGGCATAGTTTTCCCTGCTGGCTCTTTGGGCGTGGGACCAATCTCCAGACATATGGCCATTTTTGTGCCTGGCGCGGCGCCAAGTGGGAAAGGGTGGTTTTGAGGCTGAAGGCCCCAGGAAAGCCTGCAGCCCCTAGGTGTGTGGGGCTACGCAAGCGGTTCCCAAAGAGCTTTAGAAGAAGGCATAGTTTTCCCTGCTGGCTCTTTGGGCGTGGGACCAATCTCCAGGGAAGGAACGTTGGGGCTTCTTCTCAGTGTCTCTGACATAGGGTTTCACTGTCCCGGGAAAGTCTCTGCTAACACCCTGCAGAGCGCAGTGCCCAATATACAGAAACGTCTTGCGGTATCTCCTACAAGGAAAGTGCCAAGAGGGAATTGTCGATCTTGTTCTCAGTGTCTCTCACCCTGCAGAGCGCTATGCCCTATATACACAAAAATCTTGCGCTACCTCCAACATGTAAAGTGCCAGGAGAGAATTGCAGGAATTCATCGCAGTGCTCCAAGAATGGCATTCAATGTGCCAGAAACTTTCCTGCCTACAGTCTCCAGGGAGATTTCCTCAAAACCAATAAGCATCCCGCTATATGTCCTAAATGGAAAGTGTCAGGAGGGAAATATAGGACTTGCTCTGCCTATCTTTGAATACTGCTTTCTACTCTCCTGGTTAAGTCTTTGCTAACATTCTCTCCAGGGAGTTGCCCTCAAAACCAACACACATCTTGACATATCTCCCACATGGAAAGTGCCAGCAGGGAAAAATGGGGACTGTTCTTAGACTCAATAGGATCTGCTTCAAGTCACCTAGTTATCTCCTTGGCTACATTCTTCAAAGAGATAGGTGCAAAACAATCAAAAAAATCATCTTGCTGTGTCTCCAACATGGAAAGTGCCAGGAGGGAATTCTAGGGCTTGTTCCCAGTGTCTCTCAGAATTATTCTCATGACCCTGGCTACATCTCTGCTAAGACGCTTGCATTGCCAAGAGACCTACGACATCTTTGGGCGTGGAACCAGTCTCCAGATATATGGCCATTTTTGTGCCTGGTGCGGCACCAAGAGGGAAAGGGTGGTTTTGAGGCTGAAGGCCCCAGGAAAGCCTGCAGCCCCCAGGTCTCTGGGGCTACGCAAGCGGTTCCCAAAGAGCTTTAGAACAAGGCATAGTTTTCCCTGCTGGCTCTTTGGGCGTGGGACCAGTCTCCAGACATATGGCCATTTTTGTGCCTGGCGCGGCGCCAAGTGGGAAAGGGTGGTTTTGAGGCTGAAGGCCCCAGGAAAGCCTGCAGCCCCCAGGTGTGTGGGGCTACGTAAGCGGTTCCCAAAGAGCTTTAGAACAAGGCATAGTTTTCCTTGCTGGCTGTTTGGGCGTGGGACCAATCTCCAGACATATGGCCATTTCTGTGCCTGGCGCGGCGCCAAGTGGGAAAGGGTGGTTTTGAGGCTGAAGGCAGCAGGAAAGCCTGCAGCCCCCAGGTGTGTGGGGCCACGCAAGCGGTTCCCAAAGAGCTTTAGAACAAGGCATAGTTTTCCCTGCTGGCTCTTTGGGCGTGGGACCAATCTCCAGACATATGGCCATTTTTGTGCCTGGCGCGGCGCCAAGTGGGAAAGGGTGGTTTTGAGGCTGAAGGCCCCAGGAAAGCCTGCAGCCCCCAGGTCTCTGGGGCTACGCAAGCGGTTCCCAAAGAGCTTTAGAACAAGGCATAGTTTTCCCTGCTGGCTCTTTGGGCGTGGGACCAGTCTCCAGACATATGGCCATTTTTGTGCCTGGCGCGGCGCCAAGTGGGAAAGGGTGGTTTTGAGGCTGAAGGCCCCAGGAAAGCCTGCAGCCCCCAGGTGTGTGGGGCTACGCAAGCGGTTCCCAAAGAGCTTTAGAAGAAGGCATTGTTTTCCTTGCTGGCTGTTTGGGCGTGGGACCAATCTCAAGACATATGGCCATTTCTGTGCCTGGCGCGGCGCCAAGTGGGAAAGGGTGGTTTTGAGGCTGAAGGCAGCAGGAAAGCCTGCAGCCCCCAGGTGTGTGGGGCTACGCAAGTGGTTCCCAAAGAGCTTTAGAACAAGGCATAGTTTTCCCTGCTGGCTCTTTGGGCGTGGGACCAATCTCCAGACATATGGCCATTTTTGTGCCTGGCACGGCGCCAAGTGGGAAAGGGTGGTTTTGAGGCTGAAGGCAGCAGGAAAGCCTGCAGCCCCCAGGTCTGTGGGGCTACGCAAGCTGTTCCCAAAGAGCTTTAGAACAAGGCATAGTTTTCCCTGCTGGCTCTCTGGGCGTGGGACCAATCTCCAGACATATGGCCATTTTTGTGCCTGGCGCGGCGCCAAGTGGGAAAGGGTGGTTTTGAGGCTGAAGGCAGCAGGAAAGCCTGCAGCCCCCAGGTCTGTGGGGCTACGCAAGCGGTTCCCAAAGAGCTTTAGAACAAGGCATAGTTTTCCCTGCTGGCTCTTTGGGCGTGGGACCAATCTCCAGACATGTGGCCATTTTGGGGCCTGGTGCGGCCCCAAGTGGGAAAGGGTGGTTTTGAGGCTGAAGGCAGCAGGAAAGCCTGCAGCCCCCAGGTGTGTGGGGCCACGCAAGCGGTTCCCAAAGAGCTTTAGAACAAGGCATAGTTTTCCCTGCTGGCTCTTTGGGCGTGGGACCAATCTCCAGCCATATGACCATTTTTGTGCCTGGCGCGGTGCCAAGTGGGAAAGGGTGGTTTTGAGGCTGAAGGCAGCAGGAAAGCCTGCAGCCCCCAGGTCTTTGGGGCTACGCAAGCGGTTCCCAAAGAGCTTTAGAACAAGGCATAGTTTTCTCTGCTGGCTCTTTGGGTGTGGGACCAAACTCCAGACATGTGGCCATTTTGGGGCCTGGTGCGGCCCCAGGTGGGAAAGGGTGGTTTTGAGGCTGAAGGCAGCAGGAAAGCCTGCAGCCCCCAGGTCTGTGGGGCTACGCAAGCGGTTCCCAAAGAGCTTTAGAACAAGGCATAGTTTTCCCTGCTGGCTCTTTGGGCGTGGGACCAGTCTCCAGACATATGGCCATTTTTGTGCCTGGTGCGGCACCAAGAGGGAAAGGGTGGTTTTGAGGCTGAAGGCAGCAGGAAAGCCTGCAGCCCCCAGGTCTGTGGGGCCACGCAAGCGGTTCCCAAAGAGCTTTAGAACAAGGCATAGTTTTCCCTGCTGGCTCTTTGGGCGTGGGACCAGTCTCCAGACATATGGCCATTTTTGTGCCTGGCGCGGCGCCAAGTGGGAAAGGGTGGTTTTGAGGCTGAAGGCAGCAGGAAAGCCTGAAATATCTCCCTCATTGATCGCAGTGTCTCCAGGAACGGCATTCAAGGAGCCAGGAATTTTTCTGCCCACACTCTCCGGGGACAGTTCCTTAAAACCAATATACATCCTGCTATATCTCCCACATGGAAAGTGCCAGGAGGGAAAAGTGAGGATTATGCTTAGACTTTCTCAGAACTGCTTCAAATCAACTAGATATCTTTGTGCTGTAAATCTCCCAACAGCCAAATGTAAAAGCAGCAAACATCTCGCTGTATGGCCCACATCCAAAGTGCCAAGAGAGAGCTTGCTCTCCCTGTCTTTGAGTACTGTTTTCACTGTCCCGATTACCTCTTTGCTAACATTCTCTTCAGAGCTGCAGTGAAACCAGGAACCACGTGGAGAAGGCACCCACACTGAAAGTGCCTGGAAGGAACGTTGGGGCTTCTTCTCAGTGTCTCTGACATAGGGTTTCACTGTCCCGGGAAAGTCTCTGCTAACACCCTGCAGAGCGCAGTGCCCAATATACAGAAACGTCTTGCGGTATCTCCTACAGGGAAAGTGCCAGGAGGAATTGTCGAGCTTCGTCTCAGTGTCTCTGAGAATTGCTCTGATTATCCCTGTGACCTCTTTGCTAAGACTCTCCAGAGCGCCGTCCTCAAAACCAACACACATCTTGACATATCTCCCACATTGATCGCAGTGTCTCCAGGAAGGGCATTCAAGGAGCCAGGACCTTTTCTCCCTACACTGTCCATTGAGTTGTCCTCAAAACCGATATACATCCTGCTATATCTCCCACATGGAAAGTGCCAGGAGGGAAAAGTGGGGATTATGCTTAGACTTTCTCAGAACTGCTTCAAATCAACTAGATATCTTTGTGCTGTAAATCTCCCAACAGCCAAATGTAAAAGCAGCAAACATCTCGCTGTATGTCCCACATCCAAAGTGCCAAGAGAGTAATGTAGAGCTTGCTCTCCCTGTCTTTGAGTACTCTTTTCACTGTCCCGATGACCTCTTTGCTAACATTCTCTTCAGAGCTGCAGTGAAACCAGGAACCACGTGGAGAAGGCACCCACACTGAAAATGCCTGGAAGGAACGTTGGGGCTTCTTCTCAGTGTCTCTGACATAGGGTTTCACTGTCCCGGGAAAGTCTCTGCTAACACCCTGCAGAGCGCAGTGCCCAATATACAGAAACGTCTTGCTGTATCTCCCACAGGGAAAGTGCCAGGAGGAATTGTGGAGCTTGGTCTCAGTGTCTCTGAGAATTGCTCTGATTATCCGTGTGACCTCTTTGCTAAGACTCTCCAGAGAGACGTCCTCAAAACCAACACACATCTTGACATATCTCCCACATTGATCGCAGTGTCTCCAGGAACTCATTCAAGGAGCCAGGAACTTTTGTGCCCACACTCTCCGGGGACAGTTCCTTAAAACCAGTATACATCCTGCTATATCTCCCACAGGGAAAATGCCAGGAGGGAGAAGTGGGGATTATGTTTAGACTTTCTCGGAACTGCTTCAAATCAACTAGATATCTTTGTGCTGTAAATCTCCCAACAGCCAAGCGCAAAAGCAGCAAACCTCTCGCTGTATGTCCCACATCCAAAGTGCCAAGAGAGAGCTTGCTCTCCCTGTCTTTGAGTACTGTTTTCACTGTTCTGGTTACCTCTTTGCTAACATTCTCTTCAGAGCTGCAGTGAAACCAGGAACCATGTGGAGAAGGCACCCACACTGAAAATGACTGGAAGGAACGTTGGGGCTTCTTCTCAGTGTCTCTGACATAGGGTTTCACTGTCCCGGGAAAGTCTCTGCTAACACCCTGCAGAGCGCTGTGCCCAATATACAGAAATGTCTTGCGGTATCTCCTACAGGGAAAGTGCCAGGAGGAATTGTCGAGCTTGGTCTCAGTGTCTCTGAGAATTGCTCTGATTATCCGTGTGACCTCTTTGCTAAGACTCTCCAGAGAGCCGACCTCAAAACCAACACACATCTTGACATATCTCCCACATTGATCTTAGTGTCTCCATGAACGGCATTCAAGGAGCCAGGAACTTTTCTGCCCACACTCTCCGGGGACAGTTCCTTAAAACCAATATACATCCTGCTATATCTCCCACATGGAAAGTGCCAGGAGGGAAAAGTGAGGATTATGCTTAGACTTTCTCAGAACTGCTTCAAATCAACTAGATATCTTTGTGTTGTAAATCTCCCAACAGCCAAATGTAAAAGCAGCAAACATCTCGCTGTATGGCCCACATCCAAAGTGCCAAGAGAGAGCTTGCTCTCCCTGTCTTTGAGTACTGTTTTCACTGTCCCGGTTACCTCTTTGCTAACATTCTCTTCAGAGCTGCAGTGAAACCAGGAACCACGTGGAGAAGGCACCCACACTGAAAATGCCTGGAAGGAACGTTGGGGCTTCTTCTCAGTGTCTCTGACATAGGGTTTCACTGTCCCGGGAAAGTCTCTGCTAACACCCTGCAGAGCGCAGTGCCCAATATACAGAAATGTCTTGCTGTATCTCCTACAGGGAAAGTGCCAGGAAGGAATTGTCGAGCTTGGTCTCAGTGTCTCTGAGAATTGCTCTGATTATCCCTGTGACCTCTTTGCTAAGGCTCTCCAGAGAGCCGTCCTCAAAACCAACACACATCTTGACATATCTCCCACATTGATCGCAGTGTCTCCAGAAATGGCATTTAATGAGCCCGGAACTTTTCTACCTACTCTGTCCATTGAGTTGTCCTCAAAACCAATATACATCCTGCTATATCTCCCACATGGAAAGTGCCAGGAGGGAAAAGTGAGGATTATGTTTAGACTTTCTCAGAACTGCTTCAAATCAACTAGATATCTTTGTGCTGTAAATCTCCCAACAGCCAAATGTAAAAGCAGCAAACATCTCGCTGTATGTCCCACATCCAAAGTGCCAAGAGAGAGCTTGCTCTCCCTGTCTTTGAGTGCAGTTTTCACTGTCCCGGTTACCTCTTTGCTAACATTCTCTTCAGAGCTGCAGTGAAACCAGGAACCACGTGGAGAAGGCACCCACACTGAAAATGCCTGGAAGGAACGTTGGGGCTTCTTCTCAGTGTCTCTGACATAGGGTTTCACTGTCCCGGGAAAGTCTCTGCTAACACCCTGCAGAGCGCAGTGCCCAATATACAGAAACGTCTTGCGGTATCTCCTACAGGGAAAGTTCCAGGAGGAATTGTGGAGCTTGGTCTCAGTGTCTCTGAGAATTGCTCTGATTATCCCTCTGACCTCTTTGCTAAGACTCTCCAGAGAGCCGTCCTCAAAACCAACACACATCTTGACATATCTCCCTCATTGATCGCAGTGTCTCCAGAAATGGCATTCAAGGAGCCAGGACCTTTTCTCCCTACACTGTCCATTGAGTTGTCCTCAAAACCAATATACATCCTGCTATATCTCCCACATGGAAAGTGCCAGGAGGGAAAAGTGAGGATTATGTTTAGACTTTCTCAGAACTGCTTCAAATCAACTAGATATCTTTGTGCTGTAAATCTCCCAACAGCCAAACGCAAAATCAGCAAACATCTCGCTGTATGTCCCACATCGAAAGTGCCAAGAGAGTAATGTAGAGCTTGCTCTCCCTGTCTTTGAGTACTGTTTTCACTGTCCCAGTGACCTCTTTGCTAACATTCTCTTCAGAGCTGCAGTGAAAGCAGGAACCGTGTAGAGAAGGCACCCACACTGAAAATGCCTGGAAGGAACGTTGGGGCTTCTTCTCAGTGTCTCTGACATAGGGTTTCACTGTCCCGGGAAAGTCTCTGCTAACACCCTGCAGAGCGCAGTGCCCAATATACAGAAACGTCTTGCGGTATCTCCTACAGGGAAAGTGCCAGGAAGGAATTGTTGAGCTTGGTCTCAGTGTCTCTGAGAATTGCTCTGATTATCCCTGTGACCTCTTTGCTAAGACTCTCCAGAGAGCCGTCCTCAAAACCAACACACATCTTGACATATCTCCCACATTGATCGCAGTGTCTCCAGAAACGGCATTCAAGGAGCCAGGAACTTTTCTCCCTACACTGTCCATTGAGTTGTCCTCAAAACCAATATACATCCTGCTATATCTCCCACATGGAAAGTGCCAGGAGGGAAAAGTGAGGATTATGCTTAGTCTTTCTCAGAACTGCTTCAAATCAACTAGATATCTTTGTGCTGTAAATCTCCCAACAGCCAAACGCAAAAGCAGCAAACCTCTCGCTGTATGTCCCACATCCAAAGTGCCAAGAGAGAGCTTGCTCTCCCTGTCTTTGAGTACTGTTTTCACTGTCCCGGTTACCTCTTTGCTAACATTCTCTTCAGAGCTGCAGTGAAACCAGGAACCACGTGGAGAAGGCACCCACACTGAAAATGCCTGGAAGGAACGTTGGGGCTTCTTCTCAGTGTCTCTGACATAGGGTTTCACTGTCCCGGGAAAGTCTCTGCTAACACCCTGCAGAGCGCTGTGCCCAATATACAGAAACGTCTTGCGGTATCTCCTACAGGGAAAGTGCCAGGAGGAATTGTGGAGCTTGGTCTCAGTGTCTCTGAGAATTGCTCTGATTATCCGTGTGACCTCTTTGCTAAGACTCTCCAGAGAGCCGTCCTCAAAACCAACACACATCTTGACATATCTCCCACATTGATCGCAGTGTCTCCAGAAACGGCATTTAATGAGCCAGGACCTTTTCTCCCTACACTGTCCATTGAGTTGTCCTCAAAACCGATATACATCCTGCTATATCTCCCACATGGAAAGTGCCAGGAGGGAGAAGTGGGGATTATGTTTATACTTTCTCGGAACTGCTTCAAATCAACTAGATATCTTTGTGCTGTAAATCTCCCAACAGCCAAATGTAAAAGCAGCAAACATCTCGCTGTATGTCCCACATCCAAAGTGCCAAGAGAGTAATGTAGAGCTTGCTCTCCCTGTCTTTGAGTGCAGTTTTCACTGTCCCGATGACCTCTTTGCTAACATTCTCTTCAGAGCTGCAGTGAAACCAGGAACCACGTGGAGAAGGCACCCACACTGAAAATGACTGGAAGGAACATTGGGGCTTCTTCTCAGTGTCTCTGACATAGGGTTTCACTGTCCCGGGAAAGTCTCTGCTAAAACTCTGCAGAGCGCTGTGCCCAATATACAGAAACGTCTTGCGGTATCTCCTACAGGGAAAGTGCCAAGAGGGAATTGTCGATCTTGGTCTCAGTGTCTCTGAGAATTGCTCTGATTATCCGTGTGACCTCTTTGCTAAGACTCTCCAGAGAGACGTCCTCAAAACCAACACACATCTTGACATATCTCCCACATTGATCGCAGTGTCTCCAGGAACAGCATTCAAGGAGCCAGGAACTTTTCTCCCTACTCTGTCCATTGAGTTGTCCTCAAAACCAATATACATCCTGCTATATCTCCCACATAGAAAGTGCCAGGAGGGAAAAGTGGGGATTATGTTTAGACTTTCTCGGAACTGCTTCAAATCAACTAGATATCTTTGTGCTGTAAATCTCCCAACAGCCAAATGTAAAAGCAGCAAACATCTCGCTGTATGTCCCACATCCAAAGTGCCAAGAGAGTAATGTAGAGCTTGCTCTCCCTGTCTTTGAGTATTGTTTTCACTGTCCCGATGACCTCTTTGCTAACATTCTCTTCAGAGCTGCAGTGAAATCAGGAACCACGTGGAGAAGGCACCCACACTGAAAATGACTGGAAGGAACATTGGGGCTTCTTCTCAGTGTCTCTGACATAGGGTTTCACTGTCCCGGGAAAGTCTCTGCTAACACCCTGCAGAGCGCAGTGCCCAATATACAGAAATGTCTTGCGGTATCTCCTACAGGGAAAGTGCCAGGAGGAATTGTGGAGCTTGGTCTCAGTGTCTCTGAGAATTGCTCTGATTATCCCTGTGACCTCTTTGCTAAGACTCTCCAGAGAGCCGTCCTCAAAACCAACACACATCTTGACATATCTCCCTCATTGATCTTAGTGTCTCCAGGAACGGCATTCAAGGAGCCAGGAACTTTTCTGCCCACACTCTCCGGGGACAGTTCCTTAAAACCAATATACATCCTGCTATATCTCCCACATGGAAAGTGCCAGGAGGGAAAAGTGAGGATTATGTTTAGACTTTCTCGGAACTGCTTCAAATCAACTAGATATCTTTGTGCTCTAAATCTCCCAACAGCCAAACGCAAAAGCAGCAAACATCTCGCTGTATGTCCCACATCTAAAGTGCCAAGAGAGTAATGTAGAGCTTGCTCTCCCTGTCTTTGAGTACTGTTTTCACTGTCCCGGTTACCTCTTTGCTAACATTCTCTTCAGAGCTGCAGTGAAACCAGGAACCACGTGGAGAAGGCACCCACAATGAAAATGCCTGGAAGGAACGTTGGGGCTTCTTCTCAGTGTCTCTGACATAGGGTTTCACTGTCCCGGGAAAGTCTCTGCTAACACCCTGCAGAGCGCTGTGCCCAATATACAGAAACGTCTTGCGGTATCTCCTACAGGGAAAGTGCCAGGAGGGAATTGTCGAGCTTGGTCTCAGTGTCTCTGAGAATTGCTCTGATTATCTGTGTGACCTCTTTGCTAAGACTCTCCAGAGAGCCGTCCTCAAAACCAACACACATCTTGACATATCTCCCACATTGATCGCAGTGTCTCCAGGAACGGCATTCAAGGAGCCAGGAACTTTTCTGCCCACACTCTCCGGGGACAGTTCCTTAAAACCAATATACATCCTGCTATATCTCCCACATGGAAAATGCCAGGAGGGAGAAGTGAGGATTATGTTTAGACTTTCTCAGAACTGCTTCAAATCAACTAGATATCTTTGTGCTGTAAATCTCCCAACAGCCAAACGCAAAAGCAGCAAACCTCTCGCTGTATATCCCACATCCAAAGTGCCAAGAGAGAGCTTGCTCTCCCTGTCTTTGAGTACTGTTTTCAGTGTCCCGGTTACCTCTTTGCTAACATTCTCTTCAGAGCTGCAGTGAAACCAGGAACCACGTGGAGAAGGCACCCACACTGAAAATGACTGGAAGGAACATTGGGGCTTCTTCTCAGTGTCTCTGACATAGGGTTTCACTGTCCCGGGAAAGTCTCTGCTAACACCCTGCAGAGCGCAGTGCCCAATATACAGAAACGTCTTGCGGTATCTCCTACAGGGAAAGTGCCAGGAGGAATTGTCGAGCTTGGTCTCAGTGTCTCTGAGAATTGCTCTGATTATCCGTGTGACCTCTTTGCTAAGACTCTCCAGAGAGCCGTCCTCAAAACCAACACACATCTTGACATATCTCCCACATTGATCGCAGTGTCTCCAGAAACGGCATTCAAGGAGCCAGGACCTTTTCTCCCTACACTGTCCATTGAGTTGTCCTCAAAACCAATATACATCCTGCTATATCTCCCACATGGAAAGTGCCAGGAGGGAGAAGTGGGGATTATGTTTAGACTTTCTCGGAACTGCTTCAAATCAACTAGATATCTTTGTGCTGTAAATCTCCCAACAGCCAAACGCAAAAGCAGCAAACCTCTCGCTGTATGTCCCACATCCAAAGTGCCAAGAGAGAGCTTGCTCTCCCTGTCTTTGAGTACTGTTTTCACTGTCCCGGTTACCTCTTTGCTAACATTCTCTTCAGAGCTGCAGTGAAACCAGGAACCACGTGGAGAAGGCACCCACACTGAAAATGCCTGGAAGGAACGTTGGGGCTTCTTCTCAGTGTCTCTGACATAGGGTTTCACTGTCCCGGGAAAGTCTCTGCTAACACCCTGCAGAGCGCTGTGCCCAATATACAGAAACGTCTTGCGGTATCTCCTACAGGGAAAGTGCCAGGAGGAATTGCGGAGCTTGGTCTCAGTGTCTCTGAGAATTGCTCTGATTATCCGTGTGACCTCTTTGCTAAGACTCTCCAGAGAGCCGTCCTCAAAACAAACACACATCTTGACATATCTCCCTCATTGATCTTAGTGTCTCCAGGAACGGCATTCAAGGAGCCAGGAACTTTTCTGCCCACACTCTCCGGGGACAGTTCCTTAAAACCAATATACATCCTGCTATATCTCCCACATGGAAAGTGCCAGGAGGGAAAAGTGAGGATTATGTTTAGACTTTCTCGGAACTGCTTCAAATCAACTAGATATCTTTGTGCTGTAAATCTCCCAACAGCCAAACGCAAAAGCAGCAAACATCTCGCTGTATGTCCCACATCGAAAGTGCCAAGAGAGTAATGTAGAGCTTGCTCTCCCTGTCTTTGAGTACTGTTTTCACTGTCCCGGTTACCTCTTTGCTAACATTCTCTTCAGAGCTGCAGTGAAACCAGGAACCACGTGGAGAAGGCACCCACACTGAAAATGCCTGGAAGGAACATTGGGGCTTCTTCTCAGTGTCTCTGACATAGGGTTTCACTGTCCCGGGAAAGTCTCTGCTAACACCCTGCAGAGCGCTGTGCCCAATATACAGAAACGTCTTGCGGTATCTCCTACAGGGAAAGTGCCAGGAGGGAATTGTCGAGCTTGGTCTCAGTGTCTCTGAGAATTGCTCTGATTATCCGTGTGACCTCTTTGCTAAGACTCTCCAGAGAGCCGTCCTCAAAACCAACACACATCTTGACATATCTCCCACATTGATCGCAGTGTCTCCAGGAACGGCATTCAAGGAGCCAGGAACTTTTCTGCCCACACTCTCCGGGGACAGTTCCTTAAAACCAATATACATCCTGCTATATCTCCCACATGGAAAATGCCAGGAGGGAGAAGTGAGGATTATGTTTAGACTTTCTCAGAACTGCTTCAATTCAACTAGATATCTTTGTGCTGTAAATCTCCCAACAGCCAAGCGCAAAAGCAGCAAACCTCTCGCTGTATATCCCACATCCAAAGTGCCAAGAGAGAGCTTGCTCTCCCTGTCTTTGAGTACTGTTTTCAGTGTCCCGGTTACCTCTTTGCTAACATTCTCTTCAGAGCTGCAGTGAAACCAGGAACCACGTGGAGAAGGCACCCACACTGAAAATGACTGGAAGGAACATTGGGGCTTCTTCTCAGTGTCTCTGACATAGGGTTTCACTGTCCCGGGAAAGTCTCTGCTAACACCCTGCAGAGCGCAGTGCCCAATATACAGAAACGTCTTGCGGTATCTCCTACAGGGAAAGTGCCAGGAGGAATTGTCGAGCTTGGTCTCAGTGTCTCTGAGAATTGCTCTGATTATCCGTGTGACCTCTTTGCTAAGACTCTCCAGAGAGCCGTCCTCAAAACCAACACACATCTTGACATATCTCCCACATTGATCGCAGTGTCTCCAGAAACGGCATTCAAGGAGCCAGGACCTTTTCTCCCTACACTGTCCATTGAGTTGTCCTCAAAACCAATATACATCCTGCTATATCTCCCACATGGAAAGTGCCAGGAGGGAGAAGTGGGGATTATGTTTAGACTTTCTCGGAACTGCTTCAAATCAACTAGATATCTTTGTGCTGTAAATCTCCCAACAGCCAAACGCAAAAGCAGCAAACCTCTCGCTGTATGTCCCACATCCAAAGTGCCAAGAGAGAGCTTGCTCTCCCTGTCTTTGAGTACTGTTTTCACTGTCCCGGTTACCTCTTTGCTAACATTCTCTTCAGAGCTGCAGTGAAACCAGGAACCACGTGGAGAAGGCACCCACACTGAAAATGCCTGGAAGGAACGTTGGGGCTTCTTCTCAGTGTCTCTGACATAGGGTTTCACTGTCCCGGGAAAGTCTCTGCTAACACCCTGCAGAGCGCTGTGCCCAATATACAGAAACGTCTTGCGGTATCTCCTACAGGGAAAGTGCCAGGAGGAATTGTGGAGCTTGGTCTCAGTGTCTCTGAGAATTGCTCTGATTATCCGTGTGACCTCTTTGCTAAGACTCTCCAGAGAGCCGTCCTCAAAACCAACACACATCTTGACATATCTCCCTCATTGATCTTAGTGTCTCCAGGAACGGCATTCAAGGAGCCAGGAACTTTTCTGCCCACACTCTCCGGGGACAGTTCCTTAAAACCAATATACATCCTGCTATATCTCCCACATGGAAAGTGCCAGGAGGGAAAAGTGAGGATTATGTTTAGACTGTCTCGGAACTGCTTCAAATCAACTAGATATCTTTGTGCTGTAAATCTCCCAACAGCCAAACGCAAAAGCAGCAAACATCTCGCTGTATGTCCCACATCTAAAGTGCCAAGAGAGTAATGTAGAGCTTGCTCTCCCTGTCTTTGAGTACTGTTTTCAGTGTCCCGGTTACCTCTTTGCTAACATTCTCTTCAGAGCTGCAGTGAAACCAGGAACCACGTGGAGAAGGCACCCACACTGAAAATGCCTGGAAGGAACATTGGGGCTTCTTCTCAGTGTCTCTGACATAGGGTTTCACTGTCCCGGGAAAGTCTCTGCTAACACCCTGCAGAGCGCTGTGCCCAATATACAGAAACGTCTTGCGGTATCTCCTACAGGGAAAGTGCCAGGAGGGAATTGTGGAGCTTGGTCTCAGTGTCTCTGAGAATTGCTCTGATTATCCGTGTGACCTCTTTGCTAAGACTCTCCAGAGAGCCGTCCTCAAAACCAACACACATCTTGACATATCTCCCACATTGATCGCAGTGTCTCCAGGAACGGCATTCAAGGAGCCAGGACCTTTTCTCCCTACACTGTCCATTGAGTTGTCCTCAAAACCAATATACATCCTGCTATATCTCCCACATGGAAAGTACCAGGAGGGAGAAGTGGGGATTATGTTTAGACTTTCTCGGAACTGCTTCAAATCAACTAGATATCTTTGTGCTGTAAATCTCCCAACAGCCAAACGCAAGAGCAGCAAACATCTCGCTGTATGTCCCACATCCAAAGTGCCAAGAGAGTAATGTAGAGCTTGCTCTCCCTGTCTTTGAGTACTGTTTTCAGTGTCCCGGTTACCTCTTTGCTAACATTCTCTTCAGAGCTGCAGTGAAACCAGGAACCATGTGGAGAAGGCACCCACACTGAAAATGCCTGGAAGGAACGTTGGGGCTTCTTCTCAGTGTCTCTGACATAGGGTTTCACTGTCCCGGGAAAGTCTCTGCTAACACCCTGCAGAGCGCTGTGCCCAATATACAGAAACGTCTTGCGGTATCTCCTACAGGGAAAGTGCCAGGAGGAATTGTGGAGCTTGGTCTCAGTGTCTCTGAGAATTGCTCTGATTATCTCTGTGACCTCTTTGCTAAGACTCTCCAGAGAGCCGTCCTCAAAACCAACACACATCTTGACATATCTCCCTCATTGATCTCAGTGTCTCCAGGAACGGCATTCAAGGAGCCAGGAACTTTTCTGCCCACACTCTCCGGGGACAGTTCCTTAAAACCAATATACATCCTGCTATATCTCCCACATGGAAAATGCCAGGAGGGAGAAGTGGGGATTATGTTTAGACTTTCTCGGAACTGCTTCAAATCAACTAGATATCTTTGTGCTGTAAATCTCCCAACAGCCAAACGCAAAAGCAGCAAACATCTCGCTGTATGTCCCACATCCAAAGTGCCAAGAGAGAGCTTGCTCTCCCTGTCTTTGAGTACTGTTTTCAGTGTCCCGGTTACCTCTTTGCTAACATTCTCTTCAGAGCTGCAGTGAAAGCAGGAACCATGTGGAGAAGGCACCCACACTGAAAATGACTGGAAGGAACGTTGGGGCTTCTTCTCAGTGTCTCTGACATAGGGTTTCACTGTCCCGGGAAAGTCTCTGCTAACACCCTGCAGAGCGCAGTGCCCAATATACAGAAACGTCTTGCGGTATCTCCTACAGGGAAAGTGCCAGGAGGAATTGTGGAGCTTGGTCTCAGTGTCTCTGAGAATTGCTCTGATTATCCCTGTGACCTCTTTGCTAAGACTCTCCAGAGAGACGTCCTCAAAACCAACACACATCTTGACATATCTCCCACATTGATCTCAGTGTCTCCAGGAACGGCATTCAAGGAGCCAGGACCTTTTCTCCCTACACTGTCCATTGAGTTGTCCTCAAAACCAATATACATCCTGCTATATCTCACACATGGAAAGTGCCAGGAGGGAGAAGTGGGGATTATGTTTAGACTTTCTCGGAACTGCTTCAAATCAACTAGATATCTTTGTGCTGTAAATCTCCCAACAGCCAAACGCAAGAGCAGCAAACATCTCGCTGTATGTCCCACATCCAAAGTGCCAAGAGAGTAATGTAGAGCTTGCTCTCCCTGTCTTTGAGTACAGTTTTCACTGTCCCGGTTACCTCTTTGCTAACATTCTCTTCAGAGCTGCAGTGAAACCAGGAACCACGTGGAGAAGGCACCCACACTGAAAATGACTGGAAGGAACATTGGGGCTTCTTCTCAGTGTCTCTGACATAGGGTTTCACTGTCCCGGGAAAGTCTCTGCTAACACCCTGCAGAGCGCTGTGCCCAATATACAGAAACGTCTTGCGGTATCTCCTACAGGGAAAGTGCCAGGAGGAATTGTGGAGCTTGGTCTCAGTGTCTCTGAGAATTGCTCTGATTATCTCTGTGACCTCTTTGCTAAGACTCTCCAGAGAGCCGTCCTCAAAACCAACACACATCTTGACATATCTCCCTCATTGATCTCAGTGTCTCCAGGAACGGCATTCATTGAGCCACGAACTTTTCTGCCCACACTCTCCGGGGACAGTTCCTTAAAACCAATATACATCCTGCTATATCTCCCACATGGAAAATGCCAGGAGGGAGAAGTGGGGATTATGTTTAGACTTTCTCGGAACTGCTTCAAATCAACTAGATATCTTTGTGCTGTAAATCTCCCAACAGCCAAACGCAAAAGCAGCAAACATCTCGCTGTATGTCCCACATCCAAAGTGCCAAGAGAGAGCTTGCTCTCCCTGTCTTTGAGTACTGTTTTCACTGTCCCGGTTACCTCTTTGCTAACATTCTCTTCAGAGCTGCAGTGAAACCAGGAACCATGTGGAGAAGGCACCCACACTGAAAATGACTGGAAGGAACATTGGGGCTTCTTCTCAGTGTCTCTGACATAGGGTTTTACTGTCCCGGGAAAGTCTCTGCTAACACCCTGCAGACCGCAGTGCCCAATATACAGAAACGTCTTGCGGTATCTCCTACAGGGAAAGTGCCAGGAGGAATTGTGGAGCTTGGTCTCAGTGTCTCTGAGAATTGCTCTGATTATCCCTGTGACCTCTTTGCTAAGACTCTCCAGAGAGCCGTCCTCAAAACCAACACACATCTTGACATATCTCCCACATTGATCGCAGTGTCTCCAGGAACGGCATTCAAGGAGCCAGGACCTTTTCTCCCTACACTGTCCATTGAGTTGTCCTCAAAACCAATATACATCCTGCTATATCTCCCACATGGAAAGTACCAGGAGGGAGAAGTGGGGATTATGTTTAGACTTTCTCGGAACTGCTTCAAATCAACTAGATATCTTTGTGCTGTAAATCTCCCAACAGCCAAACGCAAGAGCAGCAAACATCTCGCTGTATGTCCCACATCCAAAGTGCCAAGAGAGTAATGTAGAGCTTGCTCTCCCTGTCTTTGAGTACTGTTTTCAGTGTCCCGGTTACCTCTTTGCTAACATTCTCTTCAGAGCTGCAGTGAAACCAGGAACCATGTGGAGAAGGCACCCACACTGAAAATGCCTGGAAGGAACGTTGGGGCTTCTTCTCAGTGTCTCTGACATAGGGTTTCACTGTCCCGGGAAAGTCTCTGCTAACACCCTGCAGAGCGCTGTGCCCAATATACAGAAACGTCTTGCGGTATCTCCTACAGGGAAAGTGCCAGGAGGAATTGTGGAGCTTGGTCTCAGTGTCTCTGAGAATTGCTCTGATTATCTCTGTGACCTCTTTGCTAAGACTCTCCAGAGAGCCGTCCTCAAAACCAACACACATCTTGACATATCTCCCTCATTGATCTCAGTGTCTCCAGGAACGGCATTCAAGGAGCCAGGAACTTTTCTGCCCACACTCTCCGGGGACAGTTCCTTAAAACCAATATACATCCTGCTATATCTCCCACATGGAAAATGCCAGGAGGGAGAAGTGGGGATTATGTTTAGACTTTCTCGGAACTGCTTCAAATCAACTAGATATCTTTGTGCTGTAAATCTCCCAACAGCCAAACGCAAAAGCAGCAAACATCTCGCTGTATGTCCCACATCCAAAGTGCCAAGAGAGAGCTTGCTCTCCCTGTCTTTGAGTACTGTTTTCAGTGTCCCGGTTACCTCTTTGCTAACATTCTCTTCAGAGCTGCAGTGAAAGCAGGAACCATGTGGAGAAGGCACCCACACTGAAAATGACTGGAAGGAACGTTGGGGCTTCTTCTCAGTGTCTCTGACATAGGGTTTCACTGTCCCGGGAAAGTCTCTGCTAACACCCTGCAGAGCGCAGTGCCCAATATACAGAAACGTCTTGCGGTATCTCCTACAGGGAAAGTGCCAGGAGGAATTGTGGAGCTTGGTCTCAGTGTCTCTGAGAATTGCTCTGATTATCCCTGTGACCTCTTTGCTAAGACTCTCCAGAGAGACGTCCTCAAAACCAACACACATCTTGACATATCTCCCACATTGATCTCAGTGTCTCCAGGAACGGCATTCAAGGAGCCAGGACCTTTTCTCCCTACACTGTCCATTGAGTTGTCCTCAAAACCAATATACATCCTGCTATATCTCACACATGGAAAGTGCCAGGAGGGAGAAGTGGGGATTATGTTTAGACTTTCTCGGAACTGCTTCAAATCAACTAGATATCTTTGTGCTGTAAATCTCCCAACAGCCAAACGCAAAAGCAGCAAACATCTCGCTGTATGTCCCACATCCAAAGTGCCAAGAGAGTAATGTAGAGCTTGCTCTCCCTGTCTTTGAGTACAGTTTTCACTGTCCCGGTTACCTCTTTGCTAACATTCTCTTCAGAGCTGCAGTGAAACCAGGAACCACGTGGAGAAGGCACCCACACTGAAAATGACTGGAAGGAACATTGGGGCTTCTTCTCAGTGTCTCTGACATAGGGTTTCACTGTCCCGGGAAAGTCTCTGCTAACACCCTGCAGAGCGCTGTGCCCAATATACAGAAACGTCTTGCGGTATCTCCTACAGGGAAAGTGCCAGGAGGAATTGTGGAGCTTGGTCTCAGTGTCTCTGAGAATTGCTCTGATTATCTCTGTGACCTCTTTGCTAAGACTCTCCAGAGAGCCGTCCTCAAAACCAACACACATCTTGACATATCTCCCTCATTGATCTCAGTGTCTCCAGGAACGGCATTCATTGAGCCACGAACTTTTCTGCCCACACTCTCCGGGGACAGTTCCTTAAAACCAATATACATCCTGCTATATCTCCCACATGGAAAATGCCAGGAGGGAGAAGTGGGGATTATGTTTAGACTTTCTCGGAACTGCTTCAAATCAACTAGATATCTTTGTGCTGTAAATCTCCCAACAGCCAAACGCAAAAGCAGCAAACATCTCGCTGTATGTCCCACATCCAAAGTGCCAAGAGAGAGCTTGCTCTCCCTGTCTTTGAGTACTGTTTTCACTGTCCCGGTTACCTCTTTGCTAACATTCTCTTCAGAGCTGCAGTGAAACCAGGAACCATGTGGAGAAGGCACCCACACTGAAAATGACTGGAAGGAACATTGGGGCTTCTTCTCAGTGTCTCTGACATAGGGTTTTACTGTCCCGGGAAAGTCTCTGCTAACACCCTGCAGACCGCAGTGCCCAATATACAGAAACGTCTTGCGGTATCTCCTACAGGGAAAGTGCCAGGAGGAATTGTGGAGCTTGGTCTCAGTGTCTCTGAGAATTGCTCTGATTATCCCTGTGACCTCTTTGCTAAGACTCTCCAGAGAGCCGTCCTCAAAACCAACACACATCTTGACATATCTCCCACATTGATCTCAGTGTCTCCAGGAACGGCATTCAAGGAGCCAGGACCTTTTCTCCCTACACTGTCCATTGAGTTGTCCTCAAAACCAATATACATCCTGCTATATCTCACACATGGAAAGTGCCAGGAGGGAGAAGTGGGGATTATGTTTAGACTTTCTCGGAACTGCTTCAAATCAACTAGATATCTTTGTGCTGTAAATCTCCCAACAGCCAAACGCAAAAGCAGCAAACATCTCGCTGTATGTCCCACATCCAAAGTGCAGGGAGAGTAATGTAGAGCTTGCTCTCCCTGTCTTTGAGTACTGTTTTCACTGTCCCGGTTACCTCTTTGCTAACATTCTCTTCAGAGCTGCAGTGAAAGCAGGAACCATGTGGAGAAGGCACCCACACTGAAAATGACTGGAAGGAACGTTGGGGCTTCTTCTCAGTGTCTCTGACATAGGGTTTCACTGTCCCGGGAAAGTCTCTGCTAACACCCTGCAGAGCGCTGTGCCCAATATACAGAAACGTCTTGTGGTATCTCCTACAGGGAAAGTGCCAGGAGGAATTGTGGAGCTTGGTCTCAGTGTCTCTGAGAATTGCTCTGATTATCTCTGTGACCTCTTTGCTAAGACTCTCCAGAGAGCCGTCCTCAAAACCAACACACATCTTGACATATCTCCCTCATTGATCTCAGTGTCTCCAGGAACGGCATTCATTGAGCCAGGAACTTTTCTGCCCACACTCTCCGGGGACAGTTCCTTAAAACCAATATACATCCTGCTATATCTCCCACATGGAAAATGCCAGGAGGGAGAAGTGGGGATTATGTTTAGACTTTCTCGGAACTGCTTCAAATCAACTAGATATCTTTGTGCTGTAAATCTCCCAACAGCCAAACGCAAAAGCAGCAAACATCTCGCTGTATGTCCCACATCCAAAGTGCAGGGAGAGTAATGTAGAGCTTGCTCTCCCTGTCTTTGAGTACTGTTTTCACTGTCCCGGTTACCTCTTTGCTAACATTCTCTTCAGAGCTGCAGTGAAAGCAGGAACCATGTGGAGAAGGCACCCACACTGAAAATGCCTGGAAGGAACGTTGGGGCTTCTTCTCAGTGTCTCTGACATAGGGTTTCACTGTCCCGGGAAAGTCTCTGCTAACACCCTGCAGAGCGCTGTGCCCAATATACAGAAACGTCTTGCGGTATCTCCTACAGGGAAAGTGCCAGGAGGAATTGTGGAGCTTGGTCTCAGTGTCTCTGAGAATTGCTCTGATTATCCGTGTGACCTCTTTGCTAAGACTCTCCAGAGAGCCGTCCTCAAAACCAACACACATCTTGACATATCTCCCTCATTGATCTCAGTGTCTCCAGGAACGGCATTCAAGGAGCCAGGAACTTTTCTGCCCACACTCTCCGGGGACAGTTCCTTAAAACCAATATACATCCTGCTATATCTCCCACATGGAAAGTGCCAGGAGGGAGAAGTGGGGATTATGTTTAGACTTTCTCGGAACTGCTTCAAATCAACTAGATATCTTTGTGCTGTAAATCTCCCAACAGCCAAACGCAAAAGCAGCAAACATCTCGCTGTATGTCCCACATCCAAAGTGCCAAGAGAGAGCTTGCTCTCCCTGTCTTTGAGTACTGTTTTCAGTGTCCCGGTTACCTCTTTGCTAACATTCTCTTCAGAGCTGCAGTGAAACCAGGAACCACGTGGAGAAGGCACCCACACTGAAAATGACTGGAAGGAACATTGGGGCTTCTTCTCAGTGTCTCTGACATAGGGTTTCACTGTCCCGGGAAAGTCTCTGCTAACACCCTGCAGAGCGCAGTGCCCAATATACAGAAACGTCTTGCGGTATCTCCTACAGGGAAAGTGCCAGGAGGAATTGTCGAGCTTGGTCTCAGTGTCTCTGAGAATTGCTCTGATTATCCGTGTGACCTCTTTGCTAAGACTCTCCAGAGAGCCGTCCTCAAAACCAACACACATCTTGACATATCTCCCACATTGATCGCAGTGTCTCCAGAAACGGCATTCAAGGAGCCAGGACCTTTTCTCCCTACACTGTCCATTGAGTTGTCCTCAAAACCAATATACATCCTGCTATATCTCCCACATGGAAAGTGCCAGGAGGGAGAAGTGGGGATTATGTTTAGACTTTCTCGGAACTGCTTCAAATCAACTAGATATCTTTGTGCTGTAAATCTCCCAACAGCCAAACGCAAAAGCAGCAAACCTCTCGCTGTATGTCCCACATCCAAAGTGCCAAGAGAGAGCTTGCTCTCCCTGTCTTTGAGTACTGTTTTCACTGTCCCGGTTACCTCTTTGCTAACATTCTCTTCAGAGCTGCAGTGAAACCAGGAACCACGTGGAGAAGGCACACACACTGAAAATGCCTGGAAGGAACGTTGGGGCTTCTTCTCAGTGTCTCTGACATAGGGTTTCACTGTCCCGGGAAAGTCTCTGCTAACACCCTGCAGAGCGCTGTGCCCAATATACAGAAACGTCTTGCGGTATCTCCTACAGGGAAAGTGCCAGGAGGAATTGTGGAGCTTGGTCTCAGTGTCTCTGAGAATTGCTCTGATTATCCATGTGACCTCTTTGCTAAGACTCTCCAGAGAGCCGTCCTCAAAACAAACACACATCTTGACATATCTCCCTCATTGATCTTAGTGTCTCCAGGAACGGCATTCAAGGAGCCAGGAACTTTTCTGCCCACACTCTCCGGGGACAGTTCCTTAAAACCAATATACATCCTGCTATATCTCCCACATGGAAAGTGCCAGGAGGGAAAAGTGAGGATTATGTTTAGACTTTCTCGGAACTGCTTCAAATCAACTAGATATCTTTGTGCTGTAAATCTCCCAACAGCCAAACGCAAAAGCAGCAAACATCTCGCTGTATGTCCCACATCTAAAGTGCCAAGAGAGTAATGTAGAGCTTGCTCTCCCTGTCTTTGAGTACTGTTTTCACTGTCCCGGTTACCTCTTTGCTAACATTCTCTTCAGAGCTGCAGTGAAACCAGGAACCACGTGGAGAAGGCACCCACACTGAAAATGCCTGGAAGGAACATTGGGGCTTCTTCTCAGTGTCTCTGACATAGGGTTTCACTGTCCCGGGAAAGTCTCTGCTAACACCCTGCAGAGCGCTGTGCCCAATATACAGAAACGTCTTGCGGTATCTCCTACAGGGAAAGTGCCAGGAGGGAATTGTCGATCTTGGTCTCAGTGTCTCTGAGAATTGCTCTGATTATCCGTGTGACCTCTTTGCTAAGACTCTCCAGAGAGCCGTCCTCAAAACCAACACACATCTTGACATATCTCCCACATTGATCGCAGTGTCTCCAGGAACGGCATTCAAGGAGCCAGGAACTTTTCTGCCCACACTCTCCGGGGACAGTTCCTTAAAACCAATATACATCCTGCTATATCTCCCACATGGAAAATGCCAGGAGGGAGAAGTGAGGATTATGTTTAGACTTTCTCAGAACTGCTTCAATTCAACTAGATATCTTTGTGCTGTAAATCTCCCAACAGCCAAACGCAAAAGCAGCAAACCTCTCGCTGTATATCCCACATCCAAAGTGCCAAGAGAGAGCTTGCTCTCCCTGTCTTTGAGTACTGTTTTCAGTGTCCCGGTTACCTCTTTGCTAACATTCTCTTCAGAGCTGCAGTGAAACCAGGAACCACGTGGAGAAGGCACCCACACTGAAAATGACTGGAAGGAACATTGGGGCTTCTTCTCAGTGTCTCTGACATAGGGTTTCACTGTCCCGGGAAAGTCTCTGCTAACACCCTGCAGAGCGCAGTGCCCAATATACAGAAACGTCTTGCGGTATCTCCTACAGGGAAAGTGCCAGGAGGAATTGTCGAGCTTGGTCTCAGTGTCTCTGAGAATTGCTCTGATTATCCGTGTGACCTCTTTGCTAAGACTCTCCAGAGAGCCGTCCTCAAAACCAACACACATCTTGACATATCTCCCACATTGATCGCAGTGTCTCCAGGAACGGCATTCAATGAGCCAGGACCTTTTCTCCCTACACTGTCCATTGAGTTGTCCTCAAAACCAATATACATCCTGCTATATCTCCCACATGGAAAGTACCAGGAGGGAGAAGTGGGGATTATGTTTAGACTTTCTCGGAACTGCTTCAAATCAACTAGATATCTTTGTGCTGTAAATCTCCCAACAGCCAAACGCAAGAGCAGCAAACATCTCGCTGTATGTCCCACATCCAAAGTGCCAAGAGAGTAATGTAGAGCTTGCTCTCCCTGTCTTTGAGTACTGTTTTCAGTGTCCCAGTTACCTCTTTGCTAACATTCTCTTCAGAGCTGCAGTGAAACCAGGAACCATGTGGAGAAGGCACCCACACTGAAAATGCCTGGAAGGAACGTTGGGGCTTCTTCTCAGTGTCTCTGACATAGGGTTTCACTGTCCCGGGAAAGTCTCTGCTAACACCCTGCAGAGCGCTGTGCCCAATATACAGAAACGTCTTGCGGTATCTCCTACAGGGAAAGTGCCAGGAGGAATTGTGGAGCTTGGTCTCAGTGTCTCTGAGAATTGCTCTGATTATCTCTGTGACCTCTTTGCTAAGACTCTCCAGAGAGCCGTCCTCAAAACCAACACACATCTTGACATATCTCCCTCATTGATCTCAGTGTCTCCAGGAACGGCATTCATTGAGCCAGGAACTTTTCTGCCCACACTCTCCGGGGACAGTTCCTTAAAACCAATATACATCCTGCTATATCTCCCACATGGAAAATGCCAGGAGGGAGAAGTGGGGATTATGTTTAGACTTTCTCGGAACTGCTTCAAATCAACTAGATATCTTTGTGCTGTAAATCTCCCAACAGCCAAACGCAAAAGCAGCAAACATCTCGCTGTATGTCCCACATCCAAAGTGCCAAGAGAGAGCTTGCTCTCCCTGTCTTTGAGTACTGTTTTCACTGTCCCGGTTACCTCTTTGCTAACATTCTCTTCAGAGCTGCAGTGAAACCAGGAACCATGTGGAGAAGGCACCCACACTGAAAATGACTGGAAGGAACATTGGGGCTTCTTCTCAGTGTCTCTGACATAGGGTTTCACTGTCCCGGGAAAGTCTCTGCTAACACCCTGCAGACCGCAGTGCCCAATATACAGAAACGTCTTGCGGTATCTCCTACAGGGAAAGTGCCAGGAGGAATTGTGGAGCTTGGTCTCAGTGTCTCTGAGAATTGCTCTGATTATCCCTGTGACCTCTTTGCTAAGACTCTCCAGAGAGCCGTCCTCAAAACCAACACACATCTTGACATATCTCCCACATTGATCTCAGTGTCTCCAGGAACGGCATTCAAGGAGCCAGGACCTTTTCTCCCTACACTGTCCATTGAGTTGTCCTCAAAACCAATATACATCCTGCTATATCTCACACATGGAAAGTGCCAGGAGGGAGAAGTGGGGATTATGTTTAGACTTTCTCGGAACTGCTTCAAATCAACTAGATATCTTTGTGCTGTAAATCTCCCAACAGCCAAACGCAAAAGCAGCAAACATCTCGCTGTATGTCCCACATCCAAAGTGCAGGGAGAGTAATGTAGAGCTTGCTCTCCCTGTCTTTGAGTACTGTTTTCACTGTCCCGGTTACCTCTTTGCTAACATTCTCTTCAGAGCTGCAGTGAAAGCAGGAACCATGTGGAGAAGGCACCCACACTGAAAATGACTGGAAGGAACGTTGGGGCTTCTTCTCAGTGTCTCTGACATAGGGTTTCACTGTCCCGGGAAAGTCTCTGCTAACACCCTGCAGAGCGCTGTGCCCAATATACAGAAACGTCTTGCGGTATCTCCTACAGGGAAAGTGCCAGGAGGAATTGTGGAGCTTGGTCTCAGTGTCTCTGAGAATTGCTCTGATTATCCGTGTGACCTCTTTGCTAAGACTCTCCAGAGAGCCGTCCTCAAAACCAACACACATCTTGACATATCTCCCTCATTGATCTCAGTGTCTCCAGGAACGGCATTCAAGGAGCCAGGAACTTTTCTGCCCACACTCTCCGGGGACAGTTCCTTAAAACCAATATACATCCTGCTATATCTCCCACATGTAAAGTGCCAGGAGGGAGAAGTGGGGATTATGTTTAGACTTTCTCGGAACTGCTTCAAATCAACTAGATATCTTTGTGCTGTAAATCTCCCAACAGCCAAACGCAAAAGCAGCAAACATCTCGCTGTATGTCCCACATCCAAAGTGCCAAGAGAGAGCTTGCTCTCCCTGTCTTTGAGTACTGTTTTCAGTGTCCCGGTTACCTCTTTGCTAACATTCTCTTCAGAGCTGCAGTGAAAGCAGGAACCACGTGGAGAAGGCACCCACACTGAAAATGACTGGAAGGAACATTGGGGCTTCTTCTCAGTGTCTCTGACATAGGGTTTCACTGTCCCGGGAAAGTCTCTGCTAACACCCTGCAGACCGCAGTGCCCAATATACAGAAACGTCTTGCGGTATCTCCTACAGGGAAAGTGCCAGGAGGAATTGTCGAGCTTGGTCTCAGTGTCTCTGAGAATTGCTCTGATTATCCGTGTGACCTCTTTGCTAAGACTCTCCAGAGAGCCGTCCTGAAAACCAACACACATCTTGACATATCTCCCTCATTGATCTTAGTGTCTCCAGGAACGGCATTCAAGGAGCCAGGAACTTTTCTGCCCACACTCTCCGGGGACAGTTCCTTAAAACCAATATACATCCTGCTATATCTCCCACATGGAAAATGCCAGGAGGGAGAAGTGGGGATTATGCTTAGACTTTCTCGGAACTGCTTCAAATCAACTTGATATCTTTGTGCTGTAAATCTCCCAACAGCCAAACGCAAAAGCAGCAAACCTCTCGCTGTATGTCCCACATCCAAAGTGCCAAGAGAGAGCTTGCTCTCCCTGTCTTTGAGTACTGTTTTCACTGTCCCGGTTACCTCTTTGCTAACATTCTCTTCAGAGCTGCAGTGAAACCAGGAACCATGTGGAGAAGGCACCCACACTGAAAATGACTGGAAGGAACATTGGGGCTTCTTCTCAGTGTCTCTGACATAGGGTTTCACTGTCCCGGGAAAGTCTCTGCTAACACCCTGCAGAGCGCTGTGCCCAATATACAGAAACGTCTTGCTGTATCTCCTACAGGGAAAGTGCCAGGAGGAATTGTGGAGCTTGGTCTCAGTGTCTCTGAGAATTGCTCTGATTATCCGTGTGACCTCTTTGCTAAGACTCTCCAGAGAGCCGTCCTCAAAACCAACACACATCTTGACATATCTCCCTCATTGATCTCAGTGTCTCCAGGAACGGCATTCAAGGAGCCAGGAACTTTTCTGCCCACACTCTCCGGGGACAGTTCCTTAAAACCAATATACATCCTGCTATATCTCCCACATGGAAAGTGCCAGGAGGGAGAAGTGGGGATTATGTTTAGACTTTCTCGGAACTGCTTCAAATCAACTAGATATCTTTGTGCTGTAAATCTCCCAACAGCCAAACGCAAAAGCAGCAAACATCTCGCTGTATGTCCCACATCCAAAGTGCCAAGAGAGAGCTTGCTCTCCCTGTCTTTGAGTACTGTTTTCAGTGTCCCGGTTACCTCTTTGCTAACATTCTCTTCAGAGCTGCAGTGAAAGCAGGAACCACGTGGAGAAGGCACCCACACTGAAAATGACTGGAAGGAACGTTGGGGCTTCTTCTCAGTGTCTCTGACATAGGGTTTCACTGTCCCGGGAAAGTCTCTGCTAACACCCTGCAGAGCGCTGTGCCCAATATACAGAAACGTCTTGCAGTATCTCCTACAGGGAAAGTGCCAGGAGGAATTGTGGAGCTTGGTCTCAGTGTCTCTGAGAATTGCTCTGATTATCCGTGTGACCTCTTTGCTAAGACTCTCCAGAGAGCCGTCCTCAAAACCAACACACATCTTGACATATCTCCCACATTGATCTCAGTGTCTCCAGGAACGGCATTCAAGGAGCCAGGACCTTTTCTCCCTACACTGTCCATTGAGTTGTTCTCAAAACCAATATACATCCTGCTATATCTCCCACATGGAAAGTGCCAGGAGGGAGAAGTGGGGATTATGTTTAGACTTTCTCGGAACTGCTTCAAATCAACTAGATATCTTTGTGCTGTAAATCTCCCAACAGCCAAATGTAAAAGCAGCAAACATCTCGCTGTATGTCCCACATCCAAAGTGCCAAGAGAGAGCTTGCTCTCCCTGTCTTTGAGTACTGTTTTCACTGTCCCGGTTACCTCTTTGCTAACATTCTCTTCAGAGCTGCAGTGAAACCAGGAACCACGTGGAGAAGGCACCCACACTGAAAATGACTGGAAGGAACGTTGGGGCTTCTTCTCAGTGTCTCTGACATAGGGTTTCACTGTCCCGGGAAAGTCTCTGCTAACACCCTGCAGAGCGCTGTGCCCAATATACAGAAAGGTCTTGCGGTATCTCCTACAGGGAAAGTGCCAGGAGGGAATTGTCGATCTTGTTCTCAGTGTCTCTGAGAATTGCTCTGATTATCCGTGTGACCTCTTTGCTAAGACTCTCTCTCCAGAGAGCCGTCCTCAAAACCAACACACATCTTGACATATCTCCCACATTGATCGCAGTGTCTCCAGGAACGGCATTCAAGGAGCCAGGAACTTTTCTGCCCACACTCTCCGGGGACAGTTCCTTAAAACCAATATACATCCTGCTATATCTCCCACATGGAAAATGCCAGGAGGGAGAAGTGGGGATTATGTTTAGACTTTCTCGGAACTGCTTCAAATCAACTAGATATCTTTGTGCTGTAAATCTCCCAACAGCCAAACGCAAAAGCAGCAAACCTCTCGCTGTATGTCCCACATCCAAAGTGCCAAGAGAGAGCTTGCTCTCCCTGTCTTTGAGTACTGTTTTCAGTGTCCCGGTTACCTCTTTGCTAACATTCTCTTCAGAGCTGCAGTGAAAGCAGGAACCATGTGGAGAAGGCACCCACACTGAAAATGACTGGAAGGAACATTGGGGCTTCTTCTCAGTGTCTCTGACATAGGGTTTCACTGTCCCGGGAAAGTCTCTGCTAACACCCTGCAGAGCGCTGTGCCCAATATACAGAAACGTCTTGCGGTATCTCCTACAGGGAAAGTGCCAGGAGGGAATTGTCGAGCTTGGTCTCAGTGTCTCTGAGAATTGCTCTGATTATCTCTGTGACCTCTTTGCTAAGACTCTCCAGAGAGCCGTCCTCAAAACCAACACACATCTTGACATATCTCCCTCATTGATCTTAGTGTCTCCAGGAACGTCATTCAAGGAGCCAGGAACTTTTCTGCCCACACTCTCCGGGGACAGTTCCTTAAAACCAATATACATCCTGCTATATCTCCCACATGGAAAGTGCCAGGAGGGAGAAGTGGGGATTATGCTTAGACTTTCTCGGAACTGCTTCAAATCAACTAGATATCTTTGTGCTGTAAATCTCCCAACAGCCAAACGCAAAAGCAGCAAACATCTCGCTGTATGTCCCACATCCAAAGTGCCAAGAGAGTAATGTAGAGCTTGCTCTCCCTGTCTTTGAGTACTGTTTTCACTGTCCCGGTTACCTCTTTGCTAACATTCTCTTCAGAGCTGCAGTGAAACCAGGAACCATGTGGAGAAGGCACCCACACTGAAAATGACTGGAAGGAACGTTGGGGCTTCTTCTCAGTGTCTCTGACATAGGGTTTCACTGTCCCGGGAAAGTCTCTGCTAACACCCTGCAGAGCGCAGTGCCCAATATACAGAAACGTCTTGCGGTATCTCCTACAGGGAAAGTGCCAGGAGGAATTGTCGAGCTTGGTCTCAGTGTCTCTGAGAATTGCTCTGATTATCCGTGTGACCTCTTTGCTAAGACTCTCCAGAGAGCCGTCCTCAAAACCAACACACATGTTGACATATCTCCCACATTGATCGCAGTGTCTCCAGAAACGGCATTCAAGGAGCCAGGAACTTTTCTGCCCACACTCTCCGGGGACAGTTCCTTAAAACCAATATACATCCTGCTATATCTCCCACATGGAAAATGCCAGGAGGGAGAAGTGGGGATTATGTTTAGACTTTCTCGGAACTGCTTCAAATCAACTAGATATCTTTGTGCTGTAAATCTCCCAACAGCCAAACGCAAAAGCAGCAAACATCTCGCTGTATGTCCCACATCCAAAGTGCAGGGAGAGTAATGTAGAGCTTGCTCTCCCTGTCTTTGAGTACTGTTTTCAGTGTCCCGGTTACCTCTTTGCTAACATTCTCTTCAGAGCTGCAGTGAAAGCAGGAACCATGTGGAGAAGGCACCCACACTGAAAATGACTGGAAGGAACATTGGGGCTTCTTCTCAGTGTCTCTGACATAGGGTTTCACTGTCCCGGGAAAGTCTCTGCTAACACCCTGCAGAGCGCTGTGCCCAATATACAGAAACGTCTTGCGGTATCTCCTAAAGGGAAAGTGCCAGGAGGAATTGTCGAGCTTGGTCTCAGTGTCTCTGAGAATTGCTCTGATTATCCCTGTGACCTCTTTGCTAAGACTCTCCAGAGAGCCGTCCTCAAAACCAACACACATCTTGACATATCTGCCTCATTGATCTTAGTGTCTCCAGGAACGGCATTCAAGGAGCCAGGAACTTTTCTGCCCACACTCTCCGGGGACAGTTCCTTAAAACCAATATACATCCTGCTATATCTCCCACATGGAAAGTGCCAGGAGGGAGAAGTGGGGATTATGTTTAGACTTTCTCGGAACTGCTTCAAATCAACTAGATATCTTTGTGCTGTAAATCTCCCAACAGCCAAACGCAAAAGCAGCAAACATCTCGCTGTATGTCCCACATCGAAAGTGCAGGGAGAGTAATGTAGAGCTTGCTCTCCCTGTCTTTGAGTACTGTTTTCACTGTCCCGGTTACCTCTTTGCTAACATTCTCTTCAGAGCTGCAGTGAAAGCAGGAACCATGTGGAGAAGGCACCCACACTGAAAATGACTGGAAGGAACATTGGGGCTTCTTCTCAGTGTCTCTGACATAGGGTTTCACTGTCCCGGGAAAGTCTCTGCTAACACCCTGCAGAGCGCTGTGCCCAATTACAGAAACGTCTTGCGGTATCTCCTACAGGGAAAGTGCCAGGAGGGAATTGTCGATCTTGTTCTCAGTGTCTCTGAGAATTGCTCTGATTATCCGTGTGACCTCTTTGCTAAGACTCTCTCTCCAGAGAGCCGTCCTCAAAACCAACACACATCTTGACATATCTCCCACATTGATCGCAGTGTCTCCAGAAACGGCATTCAATGAGCCAGGACCTTTTCTCCCTACACTGTCCATTGAGTTGTTCTCAAAACCAATATACATCCTGCTATATCTCCCACATGGAAAATGCCAGGAGGGAGAAGTGGGGATTATGTTTAGACTTTCTCGGAACTGCTTCAAATCAACTAGATATCTTTGTGCTGTAAATCTCCCAACAGCCAAACGCAAAAGCAGCAAACATCTCGCTGTATGTCCCACATCCAAAGTGCCAAGAGAGAGCTTGCGCTCCCTGTCTTTGAGTACTGTTTTCAGTGTCCCGGTTACCTCTTTGCTAACATTCTCTTCAGAGCTGCAGTGAAACCAGGAACCATGTGGAGAAGGCACCCACACTGAAAATGACTGGAAGGAACATTGGGGCTTCTTCTCAGTGTCTCTGACATAGGGTTTCACTGTCCCGGGAAAGTCTCTGCTAACACCCTGCAGAGCGCTGTGCCCAATATACAGAAACGTCTTGCGGTATCTCCTACAGGGAAAGTGCCAGGAGGGAATTGTCGATCTTGTTCTCAGTGTCTCTGAGAATTGCTCTGATTATCCCTGTGACCTCTTTGCTAAGACTCTCCAGAGAGCCGTCCTCAAAACCAACACACATCTTGACATATCTGCCTCATTGATCTTAGTGTCTCCAGGAACGGCATTCAAGGAGCCAGGAACTTTTCTGCCCACACTCTCCGGGGACAGTTCCTTAAAACCAATATACATCCTGCTATATCTCCCACATGGAAAATGCCAGGAGGGAGAAGTGGGGATTATGTTTAGACTTTCTCAGAACTGCTTCAAATCAACTAGATATCTTTGTGCTGTAAATCTCCCAACAGCCAAACGCAAAAGCAGCAAACATCTCGCTGTATGTCCCACATCCAAAGTGCAGGGAGAGTAATGTAGAGCTTGCTCTCCCTGTCTTTGAGTACTGTTTTCAGTGTCCCGGTTACCTCTTTGCTAACATTCTCTTCAGAGCTGCAGTGAAACCAGGAACCATGTGGAGAAGGCACCCACACTGAAAATGACTGGAAGGAACATTGGGGCTTCTTCTCAGTGTCTCTGACATAGGGTTTCACTGTCCCGGGAAAGTCTCTGCTAACACCCTGCAGAGCGCTGTGCCCAATATACAGAAACGTCTTGCGGTATCTCCTAAAGGGAAAGTGCCAGGAGGAATTGTCGAGCTTGGTCTCAGTGTCTCTGAGAATTGCTCTGATTATCCCTGTGACCTCTTTGCTAAGACTCTCCAGAGAGCCGTCCTCAAAACCAACACACATCTTGACATATCTGCCTCATTGATCTTAGTGTCTCCAGGAACGGCATTCAAGGAGCCAGGAACTTTTCTGCCCACACTCTCCGGGGACAGTTCCTTAAAACCAATATACATCCTGCTATATCTCCCACATGGAAAGTGCCAGGAGGGAGAAGTGGGGATTATGTTTAGACTTTCTCGGAACTGCTTCAAATCAACTAGATATCTTTGTGCTGTAAATCTCCCAACAGCCAAACGCAAAAGCAGCAAACATCTCGCTGTATGTCCCACATCGAAAGTGCAGGGAGAGTAATGTAGAGCTTGCTCTCCCTGTCTTTGAGTACTGTTTTCACTGTCCCGGTTACCTCTTTGCTAACATTCTCTTCAGAGCTGCAGTGAAAGCAGGAACCATGTGGAGAAGGCACCCACACTGAAAATGACTGGAAGGAACATTGGGGCTTCTTCTCAGTGTCTCTGACATAGGGTTTCACTGTCCCGGGAAAGTCTCTGCTAACACCCTGCAGAGCGCTGTGCCCAATATACAGAAACGTCTTGCGGTATCTCCTACAGGGAAAGTGCCAGGAGGGAATTGTCGATCTTGTTCTCAGTGTCTCTGAGAATTGCTCTGATTATCCGTGTGACCTCTTTGCTAAGACTCTCTCTCCAGAGAGCCGTCCTCAAAACCAACACACATCTTGACATATCTCCCACATTGATCGCAGTGTCTCCAGAAACGGCATTCAATGAGCCAGGACCTTTTCTCCCTACACTGTCCATTGAGTTGTTCTCAAAACCAATATACATCCTGCTATATCTCCCACATGGAAAATGCCAGGAGGGAGAAGTGGGGATTATGTTTAGACTTTCTCGGAACTGCTTCAAATCAACTAGATATCTTTGTGCTGTAAATCTCCCAACAGCCAAACGCAAAAGCAGCAAACATCTCGCTGTATGTCCCACATCCAAAGTGCCAAGAGAGAGCTTGCGCTCCCTGTCTTTGAGTACTGTTTTCAGTGTCCCGGTTACCTCTTTGCTAACATTCTCTTCAGAGCTGCAGTGAAACCAGGAACCATGTGGAGAAGGCACCCACACTGAAAATGACTGGAAGGAACATTGGGGCTTCTTCTCAGTGTCTCTGACATAGGGTTTCACTGTCCCGGGAAAGTCTCTGCTAACACCCTGCAGAGCGCTGTGCCCAATATACAGAAACGTCTTGCGGTATCTCCTACAGGGAAAGTGCCAGGAGGGAATTGTCGATCTTGTTCTCAGTGTCTCTGAGAATTGCTCTGATTATCCCTGTGACCTCTTTGCTAAGACTCTCCAGAGAGCCGTCCTCAAAACCAACACACATCTTGACATATCTGCCTCATTGATCTTAGTGTCTCCAGGAACGGCATTCAAGGAGCCAGGAACTTTTCTGCCCACACTCTCCGGGGACAGTTCCTTAAAACCAATATACATCCTGCTATATCTCCCACATGGAAAATGCCAGGAGGGAGAAGTGGGGATTATGTTTAGACTTTCTCAGAACTGCTTCAAATCAACTAGATATCTTTGTGCTGTAAATCTCCCAACAGCCAAACGCAAAAGCAGCAAACATCTCGCTGTATGTCCCACATCCAAAGTGCAGGGAGAGTAATGTAGAGCTTGCTCTCCCTGTCTTTGAGTACTGTTTTCAGTGTCCCGGTTACCTCTTTGCTAACATTCTCTTCAGAGCTGCAGTGAAACCAGGAACCATGTGGAGAAGGCACCCACACTGAAAATGACTGGAAGGAACATTGGGGCTTCTTCTCAGTGTCTCTGACATAGGGTTTCACTGTCCCGGGAAAGTCTCTGCTAACACCCTGCAGAGCGCAGTGCCCAATATACAGAAACGTCCTGCGGTATCTCCTACAGGGAAAGTGCCAGGAGGAATTGTCGAGCTTGGTCTCAGTGTCTCTGAGAATTGCTCTGATTATCTGTGTGACCTCTTTGCTAAGACTCTCCAGAGAGCCGTCCTCAAAACCAACACACATGTTGACATATCTCCCTCATTGATCGCAGTGTCTCCAGAAACGGCATTCAAGGAGCCAGGAACTTTTCTGCCCACACTCTCTGGGGACAGTTCATAAAAACCAATATACATCCTGCTATATCTCCCACATGGAAAATGCCAGGAGGGAGAAGTGGGGATTATGTTTAGACTTTCTCAGAACTGCTTCAAATCAACTAGATATCTTTGTGCTGTAAATCTCCCAACAGCCAAACGCAAAAGCAGCAAACATCTCGCTGTATGTCCCACATCGAAAGTGCCAAGAGAGAGCTTGCTCTCCCTGTCTTTGAGTACTGTTTTCACTGTCCCGGTTACCTCTTTGCTAACATTCTCTTCAGAGCTGCAGTGAAAGCAGGAACCATGTGGAGAAGGCACCCACACTGAAAATGACTGGAAGGAACATTGGGGCTTCTTCTCAGTGTCTCTGACATAGGGTTTCACTGTCCCGGGAAAGTCTCTGCTAACACCCTGCAGAGCGCTGTGCCCAATATACAGAAACGTCTTGCGGTATCTCCTACAGGGAAAGTGCCAGGAGGGAATTGTCGAGCTTGGTCTCAGTGTCTCTGAGAATTGCTCTGATTATCTCTGTGACCTCTTTGCTAAGACTCTCCAGAGAGCCGTCCTCAAAACCAACACACATCTTGACATATCTCCCTCATTGATCTTAGTGTCTCCAGGAACGTCATTCAAGGAGCCAGGAACTTTTCTGCCCACACTCTCCGGGGACAGTTCCTTAAAACCAATATACATCCTGCTATATCTCCCACATGGAAAGTGCCAGGAGGGAAAAGTGGGGATTATGCTTAGACTTTCTCGGAACTGCTTCAAATCAACTAGATATCTTTGTGCTGTAAATCTCCCAACAGCCAAACGCAAAAGCAGCAAACATCTCGCTGTATGTCCCACATCCAAAGTGCCAAGAGAGTAATGTAGAGCTTGCTCTCCCTGTCTTTGAGTACTGTTTTCACTGTCCCGGTTACCTCTTTGCTAACATTCTCTTCAGAGCTGCAGTGAAACCAGGAACCATGTGGAGAAGGCACCCACACTGAAAATGACTGGAAGGAACATTGGGGCTTCTTCTCAGTGTCTCTGACATAGGGTTTCACTGTCCCAGGAAAGTCTCTGCTAACACCCTGCAGAGCGCTGTGCCCAATATACAGAAACGTCTTGCGGTATCTCCTACAGGGAAAGTGCCAGGAGGAATTGTCGAGCTTGGTCTCAGTGTCTCTGAGAATTGCTCTGATTATCCCTGTGACCTCTTTGCTAAGACTCTCCAGAGAGCCGTCCTCAAAACCAACACACATCTTGACATATCTGCCTCATTGATCTTAGTGTCTCCAGGAACGGCATTCAAGGAGCCAGGAACTTTTCTGCCCACACTCTCCGGGGACAGTTCCTTAAAACCAATATACATCCTGCTATATCTCCCACATGGAAAGTGCCAGGAGGGAGAAGTGGGGATTATGTTTAGACTTTCTCGGAACTGCTTCAAATCAACTAGATATCTTTGTGCTGTAAATCTCCCAACAGCCAAACGCAAAAGCAGCAAACATCTCGCTGTATGTCCCACATCCAAAGTGCCAAGAGAGAGCTTGCTCTCCCTGTCTTTGAGTACTGTTTTCAGTGTCCCGGTTACCTCTTTGCTAACATTCTCTTCAGAGCTGCAGTGAAAGCAGGAACCATGTGGAGAAGGCACCCACACTGAAAATGACTGGAAGGAACGTTGGGGCTTCTTCTCAGTGTCTCTGACATAGGGTTTCACTGTCCCGGGAAAGTCTCTGCTAACACCCTGCAGAGCGCAGTGCCCAATATACAGAAACGTCTTGCGGTATCTCCTACAGGGAAAGTGCCAGGAGGGAATTGTCGATCTTGTTCTCAGTGTCTCTGAGAATTGCTCTGATTATCCCTGTGACCTCTTTGCTAAGACTCTCTCTCCAGAGAGCCGTCCTCAAAACCAACACACATCTTGACATATCTCCCACATTGATCGCAGTGTCTCCAGAAACGGCATTCAAGGAGCCAGGAACTTTTCTGCCCACACTCTCCGGGGACAGTTCCTTAAAACCAATATACATCCTGCTATATCTCCCACATGGAAAATGCCAGGAGGGAGAAGTGGGGATTATGTTTAGACTTTCTCAGAACTGCTTCAAATCAACTAGATATCTTTGTGCTGTAAATCTCCCAACAGCCAAACGCAAAAGCAGCAAACATCTCGCTGTATGTCCCACATCCAAAGTGCAGGGAGAGTAATGTAGAGCTTGCTCTCCCTGTCTTTGAGTACTGTTTTCACTGTCCCGGTTACCTCTTTGCTAACATTCTCTTCAGAGCTGCAGTGAAACCAGGAACCATGTGGAGAAGGCACCCACACTGAAAATGACTGGAAGGAACATTGGGGCTTCTTCTCAGTGTCTCTGACATAGGGTTTCACTGTCCCGGGAAAGTCTCTGCTAACACCCTGCAGAGCGCTGTGCCCAATATACAGAAACGTCTTGCGGTATCTCCTACAGGGAAAGTGCCAGGAGGAATTGTCGAGCTTGTTCTCAGTGTCTCTGAGAATTGCTCTGATTATCCCTGTGACCTCTTTGCTAAGACTCTCCAGAGAGCCGTCCTCAAAACCAACACACATCTTGACATATCTGCCTCATTGATCTTAGTGTCTCCAGGAACGGCATTCAAGGAGCCAGGAACTTTTCTGCCCACACTCTCCGGGGACAGTTCCTTAAAACCAATATACATCCTGCTATATCTCCCACATGGAAAGTGCCAGGAGGGAGAAGTGGGGATTATGTTTAGACTTTCTCGGAACTGCTTCAAATCAACTAGATATCTTTGTGCTGTAAATCTCTCAACAGCCAAATGTAAAAGCAGCAAACATCTCGCTGTATGTCCCACATCCAAAGTGCCAAGAGAGAGCTTGCTCTCCCTGTCTTTGAGTACTGTTTTCAGTGTCCCGGTTACCTCTTTGCTAACATTCTCTTCAGAGCTGCAGTGAAACCAGGAACCATGTGGAGAAGGCACCCACACTGAAAATGACTGGAAGGAACGTTGGGGCTTCTTCTCAGTGTCTCTGACATAGGGTTTCACTGTCCCGGGAAAGTCTCTGCTAACACCCTGCAGAGCGCAGTGCCCAATATACAGAAACGTCTTGCTGTATCTCCTACAGGGAAAGTGCCAGGAGGAATTGTCGAGCTTGGTCTCAGTGTCTCTGAGAATTGCTCTGATTATCTGTGTGACCTCTTTGCTAAGACTCTCCAGAGAGCCGTCCTCAAAACCAACACACATGTTGACATATCTCCCTCATTGATCGCAGTGTCTCCAGAAACGGCATTCAAGGAGCCAGGAACTTTTCTGCCCACACTCTCTGGGGACAGTTCCTTAAAACCAATATACATCCTGCTATATCTCCCACATGGAAAATGCCAGGAGGGAGAAGTGGGGATTATGTTTAGACTTTCTCAGAACTGCTTCAAATCAACTAGATATCTTTGTGCTGTAAATCTCCCAACAGCCAAACGCAAAAGCAGCAAACATCTCGCTGTATGTCCCACATCGAAAGTGCCAAGAGAGAGCTTGCTCTCCCTGTCTTTGAGTACTGTTTTCACTGTCCCGGTTACCTCTTTGCTAACATTCTCTTCAGAGCTGCAGTGAAAGCAGGAACCATGTGGAGAAGGCACCCACACTGAAAATGACTGGAAGGAACATTGGGGCTTCTTCTCAGTGTCTCTGACATAGGGTTTCACTGTCCCGGGAAAGTCTCTGCTAACACCCTGCAGAGCGCTGTGCCCAATATACAGAAACGTCTTGCGGTATCTCCTACAGGGAAAGTGCCAGGAGGGAATTGTCGAGCTTGGTCTCAGTGTCTCTGAGAATTGCTCTGATTATCTCTGTGACCTCTTTGCTAAGACTCTCCAGAGAGCCGTCCTCAAAACCAACACACATCTTGACATATCTCCCTCATTGATCTTAGTGTCTCCAGGAACGTCATTCAAGGAGCCAGGAACTTTTCTGCCCACACTCTCCGGGGACAGTTCCTTAAAACCAATATACATCCTGCTATATCTCCCACATGGAAAGTGCCAGGAGGGAAAAGTGGGGATTATGCTTAGACTTTCTCGGAACTGCTTCAAATCAACTAGATATCTTTGTGCTGTAAATCTCCCAACAGCCAAACGCAAAAGCAGCAAACATCTCGCTGTATGTCCCACATCCAAAGTGCCAAGAGAGTAATGTAGAGCTTGCTCTCCCTGTCTTTGAGTACTGTTTTCACTGTCCCGGTTACCTCTTTGCTAACATTCTCTTCAGAGCTGCAGTGAAACCAGGAACCATGTGGAGAAGGCACCCACACTGAAAATGACTGGAAGGAACGTTGGGGCTTCTTCTCAGTGTCTCTGACATAGGGTTTCACTGTCCCGGGAAAGTCTCTGCTAACACCCTGCAGAGCGCAGTGCCCAATATACAGAAACGTCTTGCGGTATCTCCTACAGGGAAAGTGCCAGGAGGGAATTGTCGAGCTTGGTCTCAGTGTCTCTGAGAATTGCTCTGATTATCCGTGTGACCTCTTTGCTAAGACTCTCCAGAGAGCCGTCCTCAAAACCAACACACATCTTGACATATCTCCCACATTGATCGCAGTGTCTCCAGAAACGGCATTCAAGGAGCCAGGAACTTTTCTGCCCACACTCTCCGGGGACAGTTCCTTAAAACCAATATACATCCTGCTATATCTCCCACATGGAAAATGCCAGGAGGGAGAAGTGGGGATTATGTTTAGACTTTCTCGGAACTGCTTCAAATCAACTAGATATCTTTGTGCTGTAAATCTCCCAACAGCCAAACGCAAAAGCAGCAAACATCTCCCTGTATGTCCCACATCTAAAGTGCCAAGAGAGTAATGTAGAGCTTGCTCTCCCTGTCTTTGAGTACTGTTTTCAGTGTCCCGGTTACCTCTTTGCTAACATTCTCTTCAGAGCTGCAGTGAAAGCAGGAACCATGTGGAGAAGGCACCCACACTGAAAATGACTGGAAGGAACATTGGGGCTTCTTCTCAGTGTCTCTGACATAGGGTTTCACTGTCCCGGGAAAGTCTCTGCTAACACCCTGCAGAGCGCTGTGCCCAATATACAGAAACGTCTTGCGGTATCTCCTACAGGGAAAGTGCCTGGAGGAATTGTCGAGCTTGGTCTCAGTGTCTCTGAGAATTGCTCTGATTATCCCTGTGACCTCTTTGCTAAGACTCTCCAGAGAGCCGTCCTCAAAACCAACACACATCTTGACATATCTGCCTCATTGATCTTAGTGTCTCCAGGAACGGCATTCAAGGAGCCAGGAACTTTTCTGCCCACACTCTCCGGGGACAGTTCCTTAAAACCAATATACATCCTGCTATATCTCCCACATGGAAAGTGCCAGGAGGGAGAAGTGGGGATTATGTTTAGACTTTCTCGGAACTGCTTCAAATCAACTAGATATCTTTGTGCTGTAAATCTCCCAACAGCCAAATGTAAAAGCAGCAAACATCTCGCTGTATGTCCCACATCCAAAGTGCCAAGAGAGAGCTTGCTCTCCCTGTCTTTGAGTACTGTTTTCAGTGTCCCGGTTACCTCTTTGCTAACATTCTCTTCAGAGCTGCAGTGAAAGCAGGAACCATGTGGAGAAGGCACCCACACTGAAAATGACTGGAAGGAACATTGGGGCTTCTTCTCAGTGTCTCTGACATAGGGTTTCACTGTCCCGGGAAAGTCTCTGCTAACACCCTGCAGAGCGCAGTGCCCAATATACAGAAACGTCTTGCGGTATCTCCTACAGGGAAAGTGCCAGGAGGGAATTGTCGAGCTTGGTCTCAGTGTCTCTGAGAATTGCTCTGATTATCCGTGTGACCTCTTTGCTAAGACTCTCCAGAGAGCCGTCCTCAAAACCAACACACATGTTGACATATCTCCCTCATTGATCGCAGTGTCTCCAGAAACGGCATTCAAGGAGCCAGGAACTTTTCTGCCCACACTCTCTGGGGACAGTTCCTTAAAACCAATATACATCCTGCTATATCTCCCACATGGAAAATGCCAGGAGGGAGAAGTGGGGATTATGTTTAGACTTTCTCAGAACTGCTTCAAATCAACTAGATATCTTTGTGCTGTAAATCTCCCAACAGCCAAACGCAAAAGCAGCAAACATCTCGCTGTATGTCCCACATCGAAAGTGCAGGGAGAGTAATGTAGAGCTTGCTCTCCCTGTCTTTGAGTACTGTTTTCACTGTCCCGGTTACCTCTTTGCTAACATTCTCTTCAGAGCTGCAGTGAAAGCAGGAACCATGTGGAGAAGGCACCCACACTGAAAATGACTGGAATGAACATTGGGGCTTCTTCTCAGTGTCTCTGACATAGGGTTTCACTGTCCCGGGAAAGTCTCTGCTAACACCCTGCAGAGCGCTGTGCCCAATATACAGAAACGTCTTGCGGTATCTCCTACAGGGAAAGTGCCAGGAGGGAATTGTCGATCTTGTTCTCAGTGTCTCTGAGAATTGCTCTGATTATCCCTGTGACCTCTTTGCTAAGACTCTCTCTCCAGAGAGCCGTCCTCAAAACCAACACACATCTTGACATATCTCCCACATTGATCGCAGTGTCTCCAGAAACGGCATTCAATGAGCCAGGACCTTTTCTCCCTACACTGTCCATTGAGTTGTCCTCAAAACCAATATACATCCTGCTATATCTCCCACATGGAAAATGCCAGGAGGGAGAAGTGGGGATTATGTTTAGACTTTCTCGGAACTGCTTCAAATCAACTAGATATCTTTGTGCTGTAAATCTCCCAACAGCCAAACGTAAAAGCAGCAAACATCTCGCTGTATGTCCCACATCCAAAGTGCCAAGAGAGAGCTTGCTCTCCCTGTCTTTGAGTACTGTTTTCAGTGTCCCGGTTACCTCTTTGCTAACATTCTCTTCAGAGCTGCAGTGAAAGCAGGAACCATGTGGAGAAGGCACCCACACTGAAAATGACTGGAAGGAACATTGGGGCTTCTTCTCAGTGTCTCTGACATAGGGTTTCACTGTCCCGGGAAAGTCTCTGCTAACACCCTGCAGAGCGCTGTGCCCAATATACAGAAACGTCTTGCGGTATCTCCTACAGGGAAAGTGCCAGGAGGGAATTGTCGAGCTTGGTCTCAGTGTCTCTGAGAATTGCTCTGATTATCTCTGTGACCTCTTTGCTAAGACTCTCCAGAGAGCCGTCCTCAAAACCAACACACATCTTGACATATCTCCCTCATTGATCTTAGTGTCTCCAGGAACGTCATTCAAGGAGCCAGGAACTTTTCTGCCCACACTCTCCGGGGACAGTTCCTTAAAACCAATATACATCCTGCTATATCTCCCACATGGAAAATGCCAGGAGGGAAAAGTGGGGATTATGCTTAGACTTTCTCGGAACTGCTTCAAATCAACTAGATATCTTTGTGCTGTAAATCTCCCAACAGCCAAACGCAAAAGCAGCAAACATCTCGCTGTATGTCCCACATCCAAAGTGCCAAGAGAGTAATGTAGAGCTTGCTCTCCCTGTCTTTGAGTACTGTTTTCACTGTCCCGGTTACCTCTTTGCTAACATTCTCTTCAGAGCTGCAGTGAAACCAGGAACCATGTGGAGAAGGCACCCACACTGAAAATGACTGGAAGGAACGTTGGGGCTTCTTCTCAGTGTCTCTGACATAGGGTTTCACTGTCCCGGGAAAGTCTCTGCTAACACCCTGCAGAGCGCAGTGCCCAATATACAGAAACGTCTTGCGGTATCTCCTACAGGGAAAGTGCCAGGAGGGAATTGTCGAGCTTGGTCTCAGTGTCTCTGAGAATTGCTCTGATTATCCCTGTGACCTCTTTGCTAAGACTCTCCAGAGAGCCGTCCTCAAAACCAACACACATCTTGACATATCTGCCTCATTGATCTTAGTGTCTCCAGGAACGGCATTCAAGGAGCCAGGAACTTTTCTGCCCACACTCTCCGGGGACAGTTCCTTAAAACCAATATACATCCTGCTATATCTCCCACATGGAAAGTGCCAGGAGGGAGAAGTGGGGATTATGTTTAGACTTTCTCGGAACTGCTTCAAATCAACTAGATATCTTTGTGCTGTAAATCTCCCAACAGCCAAATGTAAAAGCAGCAAACATCTCGCTGTATGTCCCACATCCAAAGTGCCAAGAGAGAGCTTGCTCTCCCTGTCTTTGAGTACTGTTTTCAGTGTCCCGGTTACCTCTTTGCTAACATTCTCTTCAGAGCTGCAGTGAAACCAGGAACCATGTGGAGAAGGCACCCACACTGAAAATGACTGGAAGGAACATTGGGGCTTCTTCTCAGTGTCTCTGACATAGGGTTTCACTGTCCCGGGAAAGTCTCTGCTAACACCCTGCAGAGCGCAGTGCCCAATATACAGAAACGTCTTGTGGTATCTCCTACAGGGAAAGTGCCAGGAGGAATTGTGGAGCTTGGTCTCAGTGTCTCTGAGAATTGCTCTGATTATCCGTGTGACCTCTTTGCTAAGACTCTCCAGAGAGCCGTCCTCAAAACCAACACACATCTTGACATATCTCCCACATTGATCGCAGTGTCTCCAGAAACGGCATTCATTGAGCCAGGAACTTTTCTGCCCACACTCTCCGGGGACAGTTCCTTAAAACCAATATACATCCTGCTATATCTCCCACATGGAAAATGCCAGGATGGAGAAGTGGGGATTATGTTTAGACTTTCTCAGAACTGCTTCAAATCAACTAGATATCTTTGTGCTGTAAATCTCCCAACAGCCAAACGCAAAAGCAGCAAACATCTCGCTGTATGTCCCACATCTAAAGTGCAGGGAGAGTAATGTAGAGCTTGCTCTCCCTGTCTTTGAGTACTGTTTTCAGTGTCCCGGTTACCTCTTTGCTAACATTCTCTTCAGAGCTGCAGTGAAAGCAGGAACCATGTGGAGAAGGCACCCACACTGAAAATGACTGGAAGGAACATTGGGGCTTCTTCTCAGTGTCTCTGACATAGGGTTTCACTGTCCCGGGAAAGTCTCTGCTAACACCCTGCAGAGCGCTGTGCCCAATATACAGAAACGTCTTGCGGTATCTCCTACAGGGAAAGTGCCAGGAGGAATTGTCGAGCTTGGTCTCAGTGTCTCTGAGAATTGCTCTGATTATCCCTGTGACCTCTTTGCTAAGACTCTCCAGAGAGCCGTCCTCAAAACCAACACACATCTTGACATATCTGCCTCATTGATCTTAGTGTCTCCAGGAACGGCATTCAAGGAGCCAGGACCTTTTCTCCCTACACTGTCCATTGAGTTGTCCTCAAAACCAATATACATCCTGCTATAGCTCACACATGGAAAGTGCCAGGAGGGAGAAGTGGGGATTATGTTTAGACTTTCTCGGAACTGCTTCAAATCAACTAGATATCTTTGTGCTGTAAATCTCCCAACAGCCAAACGCAAAAGCAGCAAACATCTCGCTGTATGTCCCACATCCAAAGTGCCAAGAGAGAGCTTGCTCTCCCTGTCTTTGAGTACTGTTTTCACTGTCCCGGTTACCTCTTTGCTAACATTCTCTTCAGAGCTGCAGTGAAACCAGGAACCACGTGGAGAAGGCACCCACACTGAAAATGACTGGAAGGAACATTGGGGCTTCTTCTCAGTGTCTCTGACATAGGGTTTCACTGTCCCAGGAAAGTCTCTGCTAACACCCTGCAGAGCGCTGTGCCCAATATACAGAAATGTCTTGCGGTATCTCCTACAGGGAAAGTGCCAGGAGGAATTGTCGAGCTTGGTCTCAGTGTCTCTGAGAATTGCTCTGATTATCCGTGTGACCTCTTTGCTAAGACTCTCCAGAGAGCCGTCCTCAAAACCAACACACATCTTGACATATCTCCCTCATTGATCGCAGTGTCTCCAGGAACGGCATTCAAGGAGCCAGGAACTTTTCTGCCCACACTCTCCGGGGACAGTTCCTTAAAACCAATATACATCCTGCTATATCTCCCACATGGAAAATGCCAGGAGGGAGAAGTGGGGATTATGTTTAGACTTTCTCGGAACTGCTTCAAATCAACTAGATATCTTTGTGCTGTAAATCTCCCAACAGCCAAACGCAAAAGCAGCAAACATCTCGCTGTATGTCCCACATCCAAAGTGCCAAGAGAGAGCTTGCTCTCCCTGTCTTTGACTACTGTTTTCAGTGTCCCGGTTACCTCTTTGCTAACATTCTCTTCAGAGCTGCAGTGAAAGCAGGAACCATGTGGAGAAGGCACCCACACTGAAAATGCCTGGAAGGAACGTTGGGGCTTCTTCTCAGTGTCTCTGACATAGGGTTTCACTGTCCCGGGAAAGTCTCTGCTAACACCCTGCAGAGCGCAGTGCCCAATATACAGAAACGTCTTGCGGTATCTCCTACAGGGAAAGTGCCAGGAGGGAATTGTCGAGCTTGGTCTCAGTGTCTCTGAGAATTGCTCTGATTATCCGTGTGACCTCTTTGCTAAGACTCTCCAGAGAGCCGTCCTCAAAACCAACACACATGTTGACATATCTCCCACATTGATCGCAGTGTCTCCAGGAACGGCATTCAAGGAGCCAGGAACTTTTCTGCCCACACTCTCCGGGGACAGTTCCTTAAAACCAATATACATCCTGCTATATCTCCCACATGGAAAATGCCAGGAGGGAGAAGTGGGGATTATGTTTAGACTTTCTCGGAACTGCTTCAAATCAACTAGATATCTTTGTGCTGTAAATCTCCCAACAGCCAAACGCAAAAGCAGCAAACATCTCGCTGTATGTCCCACATCCAAAGTGCCAAGAGAGAGCTTGCTCTCCCTGTCTTTGAGTACTGTTTTCACTGTCCCGGTTACCTCTTTGCTAACATTCTCTTCAGAGCTGCAGTGAAACCAGGAACCATGTGGAGAAGGCACCCACACTGAAAATGACTGGAAGGAACATTGGGGCTTCTTCTCAGTGTCTCTGACATAGGGTTTCACTGTCCCGGGAAAGTCTCTGCTAACACCCTGCAGAGCGCAGTGCCCAATATACAGAAACGTCTTGCGGTATCTCCTACAGGGAAAGTGCCAGGAGGAATTGTGGAGCTTGGTCTCAGTGTCTCTGAGAATTGCTCTGATTATCCGTGTGACCTCTTTGCTAAGACTCTCCAGAGAGCCGTCCTCAAAACCAACACACATCTTGACATATCTCCCACATTGATCTCAGTGTCTCCAGGAACGGCATTCAATGAGCCAGGAACTTTTCTCCCTACACTGTCCATTGAGTTGTCCTCAAAACCAATATACATCCTGCTATATCTCCCACATGGAAAGTGCCAGGAGGGAGAAGTGGGGATTATGTTTAGACTTTCTCGGAACTGCTTCAAATCAACTAGATATCTTTGTGCTGTAAATCTCCCAACAGCCAAATGTAAAAGCAGCAAACATCTCGCTGTATGTCCCACATCCAAAGTGCCAAGAGAGAGCTTGCTCTCCCTGTCTTTGAGTACTGTTTTCACTGTCCCGGTTACCTCTTTGCTAACATTCTCTTCAGAGCTGCAGTGAAACCAGGAACCACGTGGAGAAGGCACCCACACTGAAAATGCCTGGAAGGAACGTTGGGGCTTCTTCTCAGTGTCTCTGACATAGGGTTTCACTGTCCCGGGAAAGTCTCTGCTAACACCCTGCAGAGCGCAGTGCCCAATATACAGAAACGTCTTGCGGTATCTCCTACAGGGAAAGTGCCAGGAGGAATTGTCGAGCTTGGTCTCAGTGTCTCTGAGAATTGCTCTGATTATCCCTGTGACCTCTTTGCTAAGACTCTCCAGAGAGCCGTCCTCAAAACCAACACACATCTTGACATATCTCCCACATTGATCGCAGTGTCTCCAGAAACGGCATTCAAGGAGCCAGGAACTTTTCTCCCTACACTGTCCATTGAGTTGTCCTCAAAACCAATATACATCCTGCTATATCTCCCACATGGAAAGTGCCAGGAGGGAAAAGTGAGGATTATGCTTAGACTTTCTCAGAACTGCTTCAAATCAACTAGATATCTTTGTGCTGTAAATCTCCCAACAGCCAAACGCAAAAGCAGCAAACATCTCGCTGTATGTCCCACATCCAAAGTGCCAAGAGAGAGCTTGCTCTCCCTGTCTTTGAGTACTGTTTTCACTGTCCCGGTTACCTCTTTGCTAACATTCTCTTCAGAGCTGCAGTGAAACCAGGAACCATGTGGAGAAGGCACCCACACTGAAAATGCCTGGAAGGAACATTGGGGCTTCTTCTCAGTGTCTCTGACATAGGGTTTCACTGTCCCGGGAAAGTCTCTGCTAACACCCTGCAGAGCGCAGTGCCCAATATACAGAAACGTCTTGCGGTATCTCCTACAGGGAAAGTGCCAGGAGGAATTGTTGATCTTGTTCTCAGTGTCTCTGAGAATTGCTCTGATTATCCGTGTGACCTCTTTGCTAAGACTCTCCAGAGAGCCGTCCTCAAAACCAACACACATCTTGACATATCTCCCACATTGATCGCAGTGTCTCCAGGAACGGCATTCAAGGAGCCAGGAACTTTTCTGCCCACACTCTCCGGGGACAGTTCCTTAAAACCAGTATACATCCTGCTATATCTCCCACATGGAAAGTGCCAGGAGGGAAAAGTGAGGATTATGCTTAGACTTTCTCGGAACTGCTTCAAATCAACTAGATATCTTTGTGCTGTAAATCTCCCAACAGCCAAACGCAAAAGCAGCAAACCTCTCGCTGTATGTCCCACATCCAAAGTGCCAAGAGAGTAATGTAGAGCTTGCTCTCCCTGTCTTTGAGTACTGTTTTCACTGTCCCAGTGACCTCTTTGCTAACATTCTCTTCAGAGCTGCAGTGAAACCAGGAACCACGTGGAGAAGGCACCCACACTGAAAATGACTGGAAGGAACATTGGGGCTTCTTCTCAGTGTCTCTGACATAGGGTTTCACTGTCCCGGGAAAGTCTCTGCTAACACCCTGCAGAGCGCTGTGCCAATATACAGAAACGTCTTGCGGTATCTCCTACAGGGAAAGTGCCAGGAGGAATTGTCGAGCTTGGTCTCAGTGTCTCTGAGAATTGCTCTGATTATCCGTGTGACCTCTTTGCTAAGACTCTCCAGAGAGACGTCCTCAAAACCAACACACATCTTGACATATCTCCCACATTGATCGCAGTGTCTCCAGGAACGGCATTCAAGGAGCCAGGAACTTTTCTGCCCACACTCTCCGGGGACAGTTCCTTAAAACCAATATACATCCTGCTATATCTCCCACATGGAAAATGCCAGGAGGGAGAAGTGGGGATTATGTTTAGACTTTCTCGGAACTGCTTCAAATCAACTAGATATCTTTGTGCTGTAAATCTCCCAACAGCCAAACGCAAAAGCAGCAAACATCTCGCTGTATGTCCCACATCCAAAGTGCCAAGAGAGAGCTTGCTCTCCCTGTCTTTGAGTACTGTTTTCACTGTCCCGGTTACCTCTTTGCTAACATTCTCTTCAGAGCTGCAGTGAAACCAGGAACCATGTGGAGAAGGCACCCACACTGAAAATGACTGGAAGGAACATTGGGGCTTCTTCTCAGTGTCTCTGACATAGGGTTTCACTGTCCCGGGAAAGTCTCTGCTAACACCCTGCAGAGCGCAGTGCCCAATATACAGAAACGTCTTGCGGTATCTCCTACAGGGAAAGTGCCAGGAGGAATTGTCGAGCTTGGTCTCAGTGTCTCTGAGAATTGCTCTGATTATCCGTGTGACCTCTTTGCTAAGACTCTCCAGAGAGCCGTCCTCAAAACCAACACACATCTTGACATATCTCCCACATTGATCTCAGTGTCTCCAGGAACGGCATTCAATGAGCCAGGAACTTTTCTCCCTACACTGTCCATTGAGTTGTCCTCAAAACCAATATACATCCTGCTATATCTCCCACATGGAAAGTGCCAGGAGGGAGAAGTGGGGATTATGTTTAGACTTTCTCGGAACTGCTTCAAATCAACTAGATATCTTTGTGCTGTAAATCTCCCAACAGCCAAACGCAAAAGCAGCAAACCTCTCGCTGTATGTCCCACATCCAAAGTGCAGGGAGAGTAATGTAGAGCTTGCTCTCCCTGTCTTTGAGTACTGTTTTCACTGTCCCGGTTACCTCTTTGCTAACATTCTCTTCAGAGCTGCAGTGAAACCAGGAACCACGTGGAGAAGGCACCCACACTGAAAATGACTGGAAGGAACGTTGGGGCTTCTTCTCAGTGTCTCTGACATAGGGTTTCACTGTCCCGGGAAAGTCTCTGCTAACACCCTGCAGAGCGCAGTGCCCAATATACAGAAACGTCTTGCGGTATCTCCTACAGGGAAAGTGCCAGGAGGAATTGTTGATCTTGTTCTCAGTGTCTCTGAGAATTGCTCTGATTATCCGTGTGACCTCTTTGCTAAGACTCTCCAGAGAGCCGTCCTCAAAACCAACACACATCTTGACATATCTCCCACATTGATCGCAGTGTCTCCAGGAACGGCATTCAAGGAGCCAGGAACTTTTCTGCCCACACTCTCCGGGGACAGTTCCTTAAAACCAGTATACATCCTGCTATATCTCCCACATGGAAAGTGCCAGGAGGGAAAAGTGAGGATTATGCTTAGACTTTCTCGGAACTGCTTCAAATCAACTAGATATCTTTGTGCTGTAAATCTCCCAACAGCCAAACGCAAAAGCAGCAAACCTCTCGCTGTATGTCCCACATCCAAAGTGCCAAGAGAGTAATGTAGAGCTTGCTCTCCCTGTCTTTGAGTACTGTTTTCACTGTCCCAGTGACCTCTTTGCTAACATTCTCTTCAGAGCTGCAGTGAAACCAGGAACCACGTGGAGAAGGCACCCACACTGAAAATGACTGGAAGGAACATTGGGGCTTCTTCTCAGTGTCTCTGACATAGGGTTTCACTGTCCCGGGAAAGTCTCTGCTAACACCGTGCAGAGCGCTGTGCCCAATATACAGAAACGTCTTGCGGTATCTCCTACAGGGAAAGTGCCAGGAGGAATTGTCGAGCTTGGTCTCAGTGTCTCTGAGAATTGCTCTGATTATCCGTGTGACCTCTTTGCTAAGACTCTCCAGAGAGACGTCCTCAAAACCAACACACATGTTGACATATCTCCCACATTGATCGCAGTGTCTCCAGGAACGGCATTCAAGGAGCCAGGAACTTTTCTGCCCACACTCTCCGGGGACAGTTCCTTAAAACCAATATACATCCTGCTATATCTCCCACATGGAAAATGCCAGGAGGGAGAAGTGGGGATTATGTTTAGACTTTCTCGGAACTGCTTCAAATCAACTAGATATCTTTGTGCTGTAAATCTCCCAACAGCCAAACGCAAAAGCAGCAAACATCTCGCTGTATGTCCCACATCCAAAGTGCCAAGAGAGAGCTTGCTCTCCCTGTCTTTGAGTACTGTTTTCACTGTCCCGGTTACCTCTTTGCTAACATTCTCTTCAGAGCTGCAGTGAAACCAGGAACCATGTGGAGAAGGCACCCACACTGAAAATGACTGGAAGGAACATTGGGGCTTCTTCTCAGTGTCTCTGACATAGGGTTTCACTGTCCCGGGAAAGTCTCTGCTAACACCCTGCAGAGCGCAGTGCCCAATATACAGAAACGTCTTGCGGTATCTCCTACAGGGAAAGTGCCAGGAGGAATTGTCGAGCTTGGTCTCAGTGTCTCTGAGAATTGCTCTGATTATCCGTGTGACCTCTTTGCTAAGACTCTCCAGAGAGCCGTCCTCAAAACCAACACACATCTTGACATATCTCCCACATTGATCGCAGTGTCTCCAGGAACGGCATTCAATGAGCCAGGAACTTTTCTCCCTACACTGTCCATTGAGTTGTCCTCAAAACCAATATACATCCTGCTATATCTCCCACATGGAAAGTGCCAGGAGGGAGAAGTGGGGATTATGTTTAGACTTTCTCGGAACTGCTTCAAATCAACTAGATATCTTTGTGCTGTAAATCTCCCAACAGCCAAACGCAAAAGCAGCAAACCTCTCGCTGTATGTCCCACATCCAAAGTGCAGGGAGAGTAATGTAGAGCTTGCTCTCCCTGTCTTTGAGTACTGTTTTCACTGTCCCGGTTACCTCTTTGCTAACATTCTCTTCAGAGCTGCAGTGAAACCAGGAACCACGTGGAGAAGGCACCCACACTGAAAATGCCTGGAAGGAACGTTGGGGCTTCTTCTCAGTGTCTCTGACATAGGGTTTCACTGTCCCGGGAAAGTCTCTGCTAACACCCTGCAGAGCGCAGTGCCCAATATACAGAAACGTCTTGCGGTATCTCCTACAGGGAAAGTTCCAGGAGGAATTGTGGAGCTTGGTCTCAGTGTCTCTGAGAATTGCTCTGATTATCCCTGTGACCTCTTTGCTAAGACTCTCCAGAGAGCCGTCCTCAAAACCAACACACATCTTGACATATCTCCCACATTGATCGCAGTGTCTCCAGAAACGGCATTTAATGAGCCAGGAACTTTTCTCCCTACACTGTCCATTGAGTTGTCCTCAAAACCAATATACATCCTGCTATATCTCCCACATGGAAAGTGCCAGGAGGGAAAAGTGAGGATTATGCTTAGACTTTCTCAGAACTGCTTCAAATCAACTAGATATCTTTGTGCTGTAAATCTCCCAACAGCCAAACGCAAAAGCAGCAAACATCTCGCTGTATGTCCCACATCCAAAGTGCCAAGAGAGAGCTTGCTCTCCCTGTCTTTGAGTACTGTTTTCACTGTCCCGGTTACCTCTTTGCTAACATTCTCTTCAGAGCTGCAGTGAAACCAGGAACCATGTGGAGAAGGCACCCACACTGAAAATGACTGGAAGGAACATTGGGGCTTCTTCTCAGTGTCTCTGACATAGGGTTTCACTGTCCCGGGAAAGTCTCTGCTAACACCCTGCAGAGCGCAGTGCCCAATATACAGAAACGTCTTGCGGTATCTCCTACAGGGAAAGTGCCAGGAGGAATTGTCGAGCTTGGTCTCAGTGTCTCTGAGAATTGCTCTGATTATCCGTGTGACCTCTTTGCTAAGACTCTCCAGAGAGCCGTCCTCAAAACCAACACACATCTTGACATATCTCCCACATTGATCGCAGTGTCTCCAGGAACGGCATTCAAGGAGCCAGGAACTTTTCTGCCCACACTCTCCGGGGACAGTTCCTTAAAACCAGTATACATCCTGCTATATCTCACACATGGAAAGTGCCAGGAGGGAAAAGTGAGGATTATGCTTAGACTTTCTCGGAACTGCTTCAAATCAACTAGATATCTTTGTGCTGTAAATCTCCCAACAGCCAAACGCAAAAGCAGCAAACCTCTCGCTGTATGTCCCACATCCAAAGTGCCAAGAGAGTAATGTAGAGCTTGCTCTCCCTGTCTTTGAGTACTGTTTTCACTGTCCCAGTGACCTCTTTGCTAACATTCTCTTCAGAGCTGCAGTGAAACCAGGAACCATGTGGAGAAGGCACCCACACTGAAAATGACTGGAAGGAACATTGGGGCTTCTTCTCAGTGTCTCTGACATAGGGTTTCACTGTCCCGGGAAAGTCTCTGCTAACACCCTGCAGAGCGCAGTGCCCAATATACAGAAACGTCTTGCGGTATCTCCTACAGGGAAAGTGCCAGGAGGAATTGTCGAGCTTGGTCTCAGTGTCTCTGAGAATTGCTCTGATTATCCGTGTGACCTCTTTGCTAAGACTCTCCAGAGAGCCGTCCTCAAAACCAACACACATCTTGACATATCTCCCACATTGATCTCAGTGTCTCCAGGAACGGCATTCAATGAGCCAGGAACTTTTCTCCCTACACTGTCCATTGAGTTGTCCTCAAAACCAATATACATCCTGCTATATCTCCCACATGGAAAGTGCCAGGAGGGAGAAGTGGGGATTATGTTTAGACTTTCTCGGAACTGCTTCAAATCAACTAGATATCTTTGTGCTGTAAATCTCCCAACAGCCAAACGCAAAAGCAGCAAACCTCTCGCTGTATGTCCCACATCCAAAGTGCAGGGAGAGTAATGTAGAGCTTGCTCTCCCTGTCTTTGAGTACTGTTTTCACTGTCCCGGTTACCTCTTTGCTAACATTCTCTTCAGAGCTGCAGTGAAACCAGGAACCACGTGGAGAAGGCACCCACACTGAAAATGACTGGAAGGAACGTTGGGGCTTCTTCTCAGTGTCTCTGACATAGGGTTTCACTGTCCCGGGAAAGTCTCTGCTAACACCCTGCAGAGCGCTGTGCCAATATACAGAAACGTCTTGCGGTATCTCCTACAGGGAAAGTGCCAGGAGGAATTGTCGAGCTTGGTCTCAGTGTCTCTGAGAATTGCTCTGATTATCCATGTGACCTCTTTGCTAAGACTCTCCAGAGAGACGTCCTCAAAACCAACACACATCTTGACATATCTCCCACATTGATCGCAGTGTCTCCAGGAACGGCATTCAAGGAGCCAGGAACTTTTCTGCCCACACTCTCCGGGGACAGTTCCTTAAAACCAATATACATCCTGCTATATCTCCCACATGGAAAATGCCAGGAGGGAGAAGTGGGGATTATGTTTAGACTTTCTCGGAACTGCTTCAAATCAACTAGATATCTTTGTGCTGTAAATCTCCCAACAGCCAAACGCAAAAGCAGCAAACATCTCGCTGTATGTCCCACATCCAAAGTGCCAAGAGAGAGCTTGCTCTCCCTGTCTTTGAGTACTGTTTTCACTGTCCCGGTTACCTCTTTGCTAACATTCTCTTCAGAGCTGCAGTGAAACCAGGAACCATGTGGAGAAGGCACCCACACTGAAAATGACTGGAAGGAACATTGGGGCTTCTTCTCAGTGTCTCTGACATAGGGTTTCACTGTCCCGGGAAAGTCTCTGCTAACACCCTGCAGAGCGCAGTGCCCAATATACAGAAACGTCTTGCGGTATCTCCTACAGGGAAAGTGCCAGGAGGAATTGTCGAGCTTGGTCTCAGTGTCTCTGAGAATTGCTCTGATTATCCGTGTGACCTCTTTGCTAAGACTCTCCAGAGAGCCGTCCTCAAAACCAACACACATCTTGACATATCTCCCACATTGATCTCAGTGTCTCCAGGAACGGCATTCAATGAGCCAGGAACTTTTCTCCCTACACTGTCCATTGAGTTGTCCTCAAAACCAATATACATCCTGCTATATCTCCCACATGGAAAGTGCCAGGAGGGAGAAGTGGGGATTATGTTTAGACTTTCTCGGAACTGCTTCAAATCAACTAGATATCTTTGTGCTGTAAATCTCCCAACAGCCAAACGCAAAAGCAGCAAACCTCTCGCTGTATGTCCCACATCCAAAGTGCAGGGAGAGTAATGTAGAGCTTGCTCTCCCTGTCTTTGAGTACTGTTTTCACTGTCCCGGTTACCTCTTTGCTAACATTCTCTTCAGAGCTGCAGTGAAACCAGGAACCACGTGGAGAAGGCACCCACACTGAAAATGACTGGAAGGAACGTTGGGGCTTCTTCTCAGTGTCTCTGACATAGGGTTTCACTGTCCCGGGAAAGTCTCTGCTAACACCCTGCAGAGCGCTGTGCCCAATATACAGAAACGTCTTGCGGTATCTCCTACAGGGAAAGTGCCAGGAGGAATTGTCGAGCTTGGTCTCAGTGTCTCTGAGAATTGCTCTGATTATCCCTGTGACCTCTTTGCTAAGACTCTCCAGAGAGCCGTCCTCAAAACCAACACACATCTTGACATATCTCCCACATTGATCGCAGTGTCTCCAGGAACGGCATTCAAGGAGCCAGGAACTTTTCTCCCTACACTGTCCATTGAGTTGTCCTCAAAACCAATATACATCCTGCTATATCTCCCACATGGAAAGTGCCAGGAGGGAAAAGTGAGGATTATGCTTAGACTTTCTCGGAACTGCTTCAAATCAACTAGATATCTTTGTGCTGTAAATCTCCCAACAGCCAAATGTAAAAGCAGCAAACATCTCGCTGTATGTCCCACATCCAAAGTGCCAAGAGAGAGCTTGCTCTCCCTGTCTTTGAGTACTGTTTTCACTGTCCCGGTTACCTCTTTGCTAACATTCTCTTCAGAGCTGCAGTGAAACCAGGAACCACGTGGAGAAGGCACCCACACTGAAAATGCCTGGAAGGAACGTTGGGGCTTCTTCTCAGTGTCTCTGACATAGGGTTTCACTGTCCCGGGAAAGTCTCTGCTAACACCCTGCAGAGCGCAGTGCCCAATATACAGAAACGTCTTGCGGTATCTCCTACAGGGAAAGTGCCAGGAGGAATTGTTGATCTTGTTCTCAGTGTCTCTGAGAATTGCTCTGATTATCCGTGTGACCTCTTTGCTAAGACTCTCCAGAGAGCCGTCCTCAAAACCAACACACATCTTGACATATCTCCCACATTGATCGCAGTGTCTCCAGAAACGGCATTCAAGGAGCCAGGAACTTTTCTGCCCACACTCTCCGGGGACAGTTCCTTAAAACCAGTATACATCCTGCTATATCTCCCACATGGAAAGTGCCAGGAGGGAAAAGTGAGGATTATGCTTAGACTTTCTCGGAACTGCTTCAAATCAACTAGATATCTTTGTGCTGTAAATCTCCCAACAGCCAAACGCAAAAGCAGCAAACCTCTCGCTGTATGTCCCACATCCAAAGTGCCAAGAGAGTAATGTAGAGCTTGCTCTCCCTGTCTTTGAGTACTGTTTTCACTGTCCCAGTGACCTCTTTGCTAACATTCTCTTCAGAGCTGCAGTGAAACCAGGAACCACGTGGAGAAGGCACCCACACTGAAAATGACTGGAAGGAACATTGGGGCTTCTTCTCAGTGTCTCTGACATAGGGTTTCACTGTCCCGGGAAAGTCTCTGCTAACACCCTGCAGAGCGCTGTGCCAATATACAGAAACGTCTTGCGGTATCTCCTACAGGGAAAGTGCCAGGAGGAATTGTCGAGCTTGGTCTCAGTGTCTCTGAGAATTGCTCTGATTATCCGTGTGACCTCTTTGCTAAGACTCTCCAGAGAGACGTCCTCAAAACCAACACACATCTTGACATATCTCCCTCATTGATCGCAGTGTCTCCAGGAACGGCATTCAAGGAGCCAGGAACTTTTCTGCCCACACTCTCCGGGGACAGTTCCTTAAAACCAATATACATCCTGCTATATCTCCCACATGGAAAATGCCAGGAGGGAGAAGTGGGGATTATGTTTAGACTTTCTCGGAACTGCTTCAAATCAACTAGATATCTTTGTGCTGTAAATCTCCCAACAGCCAAACGCAAAAGCAGCAAACATCTCGCTGTATGTCCCACATCCAAAGTGCCAAGAGAGAGCTTGCTCTCCCTGTCTTTGAGTACTGTTTTCACTGTCCCGGTTACCTCTTTGCTAACATTCTCTTCAGAGCTGCAGTGAAACCAGGAACCATGTGGAGAAGGCACCCACACTGAAAATGACTGGAAGGAACATTGGGGCTTCTTCTCAGTGTCTCTGACATAGGGTTTCACTGTCCCGGGAAAGTCTCTGCTAACACCCTGCAGAGCGCAGTGCCCAATATACAGAAACGTCTTGCGGTATCTCCTACAGGGAAAGTGCCAGGAGGAATTGTCGAGCTTGGTCTCAGTGTCTCTGAGAATTGCTCTGATTATCCGTGTGACCTCTTTGCTAAGACTCTCCAGAGAGCCGTCCTCAAAACCAACACACATCTTGACATATCTCCCACATTGATCTCAGTGTCTCCAGGAACGGCATTCAATGAGCCAGGAACTTTTCTCCCTACACTGTCCATTGAGTTGTCCTCAAAACCAATATACATCCTGCTATATCTCCCACATGGAAAGTGCCAGGAGGGAGAAGTGGGGATTATGTTTAGACTTTCTCGGAACTGCTTCAAATCAACTAGATATCTTTGTGCTGTAAATCTCCCAACAGCCAAACGCAAAAGCAGCAAACCTCTCGCTGTATGTCCCACATCCAAAGTGCAGGGAGAGTAATGTAGAGCTTGCTCTCCCTGTCTTTGAGTACTGTTTTCACTGTCCCGGTTACCTCTTTGCTAACATTCTCTTCAGAGCTGCAGTGAAACCAGGAACCACGTGGAGAAGGCACCCACACTGAAAATGACTGGAAGGAACGTTGGGGCTTCTTCTCAGTGTCTCTGACATAGGGTTTCACTGTCCCGGGAAAGTCTCTGCTAACACCCTGCAGAGCGCAGTGCCCAATATACAGAAACGTCTTGCGGTATCTCCTACAGGGAAAGTGCCAGGAGGAATTGTTGATCTTGTTCTCAGTGTCTCTGAGAATTGCTCTGATTATCCGTGTGACCTCTTTGCTAAGACTCTCCAGAGAGCCGTCCTCAAAACCAACACACATCTTGACATATCTCCCACATTGATCGCAGTGTCTCCAGGAACGGCATTCAAGGAGCCAGGAACTTTTCTGCCCACACTCTCCGGGGACAGTTCCTTAAAACCAGTATACATCCTGCTATATCTCCCACATGGAAAGTGCCAGGAGGGAGAAGTGGGGATTATGCTTAGACTTTCTCGGAACTGCTTCAAATCAACTAGATATCTTTGTGCTGTAAATCTCCCAACAGCCAAACGCAAAAGCAGCAAACCTCTCGCTGTATGTCCCACATCCAAAGTGCCAAGAGAGTAATGTAGAGCTTGCTCTCCCTGTCTTTGAGTACTGTTTTCACTGTCCCAGTGACCTCTTTGCTAACATTCTCTTCAGAGCTGCAGTGAAACCAGGAACCACGTGGAGAAGGCACCCACACTGAAAATGACTGGAAGGAACATTGGGGCTTCTTCTCAGTGTCTCTGACATAGGGTTTCACTGTCCCGGGAAAGTCTCTGCTAACACCCTGCAGAGCGCTGTGCCAATATACAGAAACGTCTTGCGGTATCTCCTACAGGGAAAGTGCCAGGAGGAATTGTCGAGCTTGGTCTCAGTGTCTCTGAGAATTGCTCTGATTATCCGTGTGACCTCTTTGCTAAGACTCTCCAGAGAGACGTCCTCAAAACCAACACACATGTTGACATATCTCCCACATTGATCGCAGTGTCTCCAGGAACGGCATTCAAGGAGCCAGGAACTTTTCTGCCCACACTCTCCGGGGACAGTTCCTTAAAACCAATATACATCCTGCTATATCTCCCACATGGAAAATGCCAGGAGGGAGAAGTGGGGATTATGTTTAGACTTTCTCGGAACTGCTTCAAATCAACTAGATATCTTTGTGCTGTAAATCTCCCAACAGCCAAACGCAAAAGCAGCAAACATCTCGCTGTATGTCCCACATCCAAAGTGCCAAGAGAGAGCTTGCTCTCCCTGTCTTTGAGTACTGTTTTCACTGTCCCGGTTACCTCTTTGCTAACATTCTCTTCAGAGCTGCAGTGAAACCAGGAACCACGTGGAGAAGGCACCCACACTGAAAATGACTGGAAGGAACGTTGGGGCTTCTTCTCAGTGTCTCTGACATAGGGTTTCACTGTCCCGGGAAAGTCTCTGCTAACACCCTGCAGAGCGCAGTGCCCAATATACAGAAACGTCTTGCGGTATCTCCTACAGGGAAAGTGCCAGGAGGAATTGTCGAGCTTGGTCTCAGTGTCTCTGAGAATTGCTCTGATTATCCCTGTGACCTCTTTGCTAAGACTCTCCAGAGAGCCGTCCTCAAAACCAACACACATCTTGACATATCTCCCACATTGATCGCAGTGTCTCCAGGAACGGCATTCAAGGAGCCAGGAACTTTTCTCCCTACACTGTCCATTGAGTTGTCCTCAAAACCAATATACATCCTGCTATATCTCCCACATGGAAAGTGCCAGGAGGGAAAAGTGAGGATTATGCTTAGACTTTCTCGGAACTGCTTCAAATCAACTAGATATCTTTGTGCTGTAAATCTCCCAACAGCCAAATGTAAAAGCAGCAAACATCTCGCTGTATGTCCCACATCCAAAGTGCCAAGAGAGAGCTTGCTCTCCCTGTCTTTGAGTACTGTTTTCACTGTCCCGGTTACCTCTTTGCTAACATTCTCTTCAGAGCTGCAGTGAAACCAGGAACCACGTGGAGAAGGCACCCACACTGAAAATGCCTGGAAGGAACATTGGGGCTTCTTCTCAGTGTCTCTGACATAGGGTTTCACTGTCCCGGGAAAGTCTCTGCTAACACCCTGCAGAGCGCAGTGCCCAATATACAGAAACGTCTTGCGGTATCTCCTACAGGGAAAGTTCCAGGAGGAATTGTGGAGCTTGGTCTCAGTGTCTCTGAGAATTGCTCTGATTATCCCTGTGACCTCTTTGCTAAGACTCTCCAGAGAGCCGTCCTCAAAACCAACACACATCTTGACATATCTCCCACATTGATCGCAGTGTCTCCAGAAACGGCATTCAAGGAGCCAGGAACTTTTCTCCCTACACTGTCCATTGAGTTGTCCTCAAAACCAATATACATCCTGCTATATCTCCCACATGGAAAGTGCCAGGAGGGAAAAGTGAGGATTATGCTTAGACTTTCTCAGAACTGCTTCAAATCAACTAGATATCTTTGTGCTGTAAATCTCCCAACAGCCAAACGCAAAAGCAGCAAACATCTCGCTGTATGTCCCACATCCAAAGTGCCAAGAGAGAGCTTGCTCTCCCTGTCTTTGAGTACTGTTTTCACTGTCCCGGTTACCTCTTTGCTAACATTCTCTTCAGAGCTGCAGTGAAACCAGGAACCATGTGGAGAAGGCACCCACACTGAAAATGACTGGAAGGAACATTGGGGCTTCTTCTCAGTGTCTCTGACATAGGGTTTCACTGTCCCGGGAAAGTCTCTGCTAACACCCTGCAGAGCGCAGTGCCCAATATACAGAAACGTCTTGCGGTATCTCCTACAGGGAAAGTGCCAGGAGGAATTGTTGATCTTGTTCTCAGTGTCTCTGAGAATTGCTCTGATTATCCGTGTGACCTCTTTGCTAAGACTCTCCAGAGAGCCGTCCTCAAAACCAACACACATCTTGACATATCTCCCACATTGATCGCAGTGTCTCCAGGAACGGCATTCAAGGAGCCAGGAACTTTTCTGCCCACACTCTCCGGGGACAGTTCCTTAAAACCAGTATACATCCTGCTATATCTCCCACATGGAAAGTGCCAGGAGGGAAAAGTGAGGATTATGCTTAGACTTTCTCGGAACTGCTTCAAATCAACTAGATATCTTTGTGCTGTAAATCTCCCAACAGCCAAACGCAAAAGCAGCAAACCTCTCGCTGTATGTCCCACATCCAAAGTGCCAAGAGAGTAATGTAGAGCTTGCTCTCCCTGTCTTTGAGTACTGTTTTCACTGTCCCAGTAACCTCTTTGCTAACATTCTCTTCAGAGCTGCAGTGAAACCAGGAACCACGTGGAGAAGGCACCCACACTGAAAATGACTGGAAGGAACATTGGGGCTTCTTCTCAGTGTCTCTGACATAGGGTTTCACTGTCCCGGGAAAGTCTCTGCTAACACCCTGCAGAGCGCTGTGCCAATATACAGAAACGTCTTGCGGTATCTCCTACAGGGAAAGTGCCAGGAGGAATTGTCGAGCTTGGTCTCAGTGTCTCTGAGAATTGCTCTGATTATCCGTGTGACCTCTTTGCTAAGACTCTCCAGAGAGCCGTCCTCAAAACCAACACACATCTTGACATATCTCCCACATTGATCGCAGTGTCTCCATGAACGGCATTCAAGGAGCCAGGAACTTTTCTGCCCACACTCTCCGGGGACAGTTCCTTAAAACCAATATACATCCTGCTATATCTCCCACATGGAAAGTGCCAGGAGGGAAAAGTGAGGATTATGTTTAGACTTTCTCGGAACTGCTTCAAATCAACTAGATATCTTTGTGCTGTAAATCTCCCAACAGCCAAACGCAAAAGCAGCAAACATCTCGCTGTATGTCCCACATCCAAAGTGCCAAGAGAGAGCTTGCTCTCCCTGTCTTTGAGGACTGTTTTCACTGTCCCCATGACCTCTTTGCTAACATTCTCTTAAGAGCTGCAGTGAAACCAGGAACCGTGTAGAGAAGGCACCCACACTGAAAATGCCTGGAAGGAACGTTGGGGCTTCTTCTCAGTGTCTCTGATGTCGGGTTTCACTGTCCTGGGAAAGTCTCTGCTAACACCCTGCAGAGCGCTGTGCCCAATATACAGAAACGTCTTGCGGTATCTCCTACAGGGAAAGTGCCAGGAGGAATTGTCGAGCTTGGTCTCAGTGTCTCTGAGAATTGCTCTGATTATCCCTGTGACCTCTTTGCTAAGACTCTCCAGAGAGCCGTCCTCAAAACCAACACACATCTTGACATATCTCCCACATTGATCGCAGTGTCTCCAGAAACGGCATTTAATGAGCCAGGAACTTTTCTCCCTACACTGTCCATTGAGTTGTCCTCAAAACCGATATACATCCTGCTGTATCTCCCACATGGAAAGTGCCAGGAGGGAAAAGTGAGGATTATGCTTAGACTTTCTCAGAACTGCTTCAAATCAACTAGATATCTTTGTGCTGTAAATCTCCCAACAGCCAAATGTAAAAGCAGCAAACATCTCGCTGTATGTCCCACATCCAAAGTGCCAAGAGAGAGCTTGCTCTCCCTGTCTTTGAGTACTGTTTTCACTGTCCCGGTTACCTCTTTGCTAACATTCTCTTCAGAGCTGCAGTGAAACCAGGAACCACGTGGAGAAGGCACCCACACTGAAAATGCCTGGAAGGAACGTTGGGGCTTCTTCTCAGTGTCTCTGACATAGGGTTTCACTGTCCCGGGAAAGTCTCTGCTAACACCCTGCAGAGCGCTGTGCCCAATATACAGAAACGTCTTGCGGTATCTCCTACAGGGAAAGTGCCAGGAGGGAATTGTGGAGCTTGGTCTCAGTGTCTCTGAGAATTGCTCTGATTATCCGTGTGACCTCTTGGCTAAGACTCTCCAGAGAGCCGTCCTCAAAACCAACACACATCTTGACATATCTCCCACATTGATCGCAGTGTCTCCAGAAACGGCATTTAATGAGCCAGGAACTTTTCTACCTACTCTGTCCATTGAGTTGTCCTCAAAACCGATATACATCCTCCTATATCTCCCACATGGAAAGTGCCAGGAGGGAAAAGTGGGGATTATGCTTAGACTTTCTCAGAACTGCTTCAAATCAACTAGATATCTTTGTGCTGTAAATCTCCCAACAGCCAAACGCAAAAGCAGCAAACATCTCGCTGTATGTCCCACATCGAAAGTGCCAAGAGAGTAATGTAGAGCTTGCTCTCCCTGTCTTTGAGTACTCTTTTCACTGTCCCCATGACCTCTTTGCTAACATTCTCTTCAGAGCTGCAGTGAAAGCAGGAACCACGTGGAGAAGGCACCCACACTGAAAATGACTGGAAGGAACATTGGGGCTTCTTCTCAGTGTCTCTGACATAGGGTTTCACTGTCCCGGGAAAGTCTCTGCTAACACCCTGCAGAGCGCAGTGCCCAATATACAGAAACGTCTTGCGGTATCTCCTACAGGGAAAGTGCCAGGAGGAATTGTTGATCTTGTTCTCAGTGTCTCTGAGAATTGCTCTGATTATCCCTGTGACCTCTTTGCTAAGACTCTCCAGAGAGCCGTCCTCAAAACCAACACACATCTTGACATATCTCCCACATTGATCGCAGTGTCTCCAGGAACGGCATTCAAGGAGCCAGGAACTTTTCTGCCCACACTCTCCGGGGACAGTTCCTTAAAACCAATATACATCCTGCTATATCTCCCACATGGAAAGTGCCAGGAGGGAAAAGTGAGGATTATGCTTAGACTTTCTCGGAACTGCTTCAAATCAACTAGATATCTTTGTGCTGTAAATCTCCCAACAGCCAAACGCAAAAGCAGCAAACCTCTCGTTGTATGTCCCACATCCAAAGTGCCAAGAGAGTAATGTAGAGCTTGCTCTCCCTGTTTTGAGGACTGTTTTCACTGTCCCGGTTACCTCTTTGCTAACATTCTCTTCAGAGCTGCAGTGAAACCAGGAACCGTGTAGAGAAGGCACCCACACTGAAAATGCCTGGAAGGAACGTTGGGGCTTCTTCTCAGTGTCTCTGACATAGGGTTTCACTGTCCCGGGAAAGTCTCTGCTAACACCCTGCAGAGCGCAGTGCCCAATATACAGAAACGTCTTGCGGTATCTCCTACAGGGAAAGTGCCAGGAAGGAATTGTCCAGCTTGGTCTCAGTGTCTCTGAGAATTGCTCTGATTATCCGTGTGACCTCTTTGCTAAGACTCTCCAGAGAGCCGTCCTCAAAACCAACACACATCTTGACATATCTCCCACATTGATCGCAGTGTCTCCAGAAACGGCATTTAATGAGCCAGGACCTTTTCTCCCTACACTGTCCATTGAGTTGTCCTCAAAACTGATATATATCCTGCTATATCTCCCACATGGAAAGTGCCAGGAGGGAAAAGTGAGGATTATGCTTAGACTTTCTCAGAACTGCTTCAAATCAACTAGATATCTTTGTGCTGTAAATCTCCCAACAGCCAAACGCAAAAGCAGCAAACATCTCGCTGTATGTCCCACATCGAAAGTGCCAAGAGAGAGCTTGCTCTCCCTGTCTTTGAGTACTGTTTTCACTGTCCCCATGACCTCTTTGCTAACATTCTCTTAAGAGCTGCAGTGAAACCAGGAACCACGTGGAGAAGGCACCCACACTGAAAATGCCTGGAAGGAACGTTGGGGCTTCTTCTCAGTGTCTCTGACATAGGGTTTCACTGTCCCGGGAAAGTCTCTGCTAACACCCTGCAGAGCGCAGTGCCCAATATACAGAAACGTCTTGCGGTATCTCCTACAGGGAAAGTGCCAGGAGGAATTGTCGAGCTTGGTCTCAGTGTCTCTGAGAATTGCTCTGATTATCCGTGTGACCTCTTTGCTAAGACTCTCCAGAGAGCCGTCCTCAAAACCAACACACATCTTGACATATCTCCCACATTGATCGCAGTGTCTCCAGAAACGGCATTTAATGAGCCAGGAACTTTTCTCCCTACACTGTCCATTGAGTTGTCCTCAAAACCAATATACATCCTGCTATATCTCCCACATGGAAAGTGCCAGGAGGGAAAAGTGAGGATTATGCTTAGACTTTCTCAGAACTGCTTCAAATCAACTAGATATCTTTGTGCTGTAAATCTCCCAACAGCCAAATGTAAAAGCAGCAAACATCTCGCTGTATGTCCCACATCCAAAGTGCCAAGAGAGAGCTTGCTCTCCCTGTCTTTGAGTACTGTTTTCACTGTCCCGGTTACCTCTTTGCTAACATTCTCTTCAGAGCTGCAGTGAAACCAGGAACCACGTGGAGAAGGCACCCACACTGAAAATGACTGGAAGGAAGATTGGGGCTTCTTCTCAGTGTCTCTGACATAGGGTTTCACTGTCCCGGGAAAGTCTCTGCTAACACCCAGCAGAGCGCTGTGCCCAATATACAGAAACGTCTTGCGGTATCTCCTACAGGGAAAGTGCCAGGAGGGAATTGTGGAGCTTGGTCTCAGTGTCTCTGAGAATTGCTCTGATTATCCCTGTGACCTCTTGGCTAAGACTCTCCAGAGAGCCGTCCTCAAAACCAACACACATCTTGACATATCTCCCACATTGATCGCAGTGTCTCCAGAAACGGCATTTAATGAGCCAGGAACTTTTCTACCTACTCTGTCCATTGAGTTGTCCTCAAAACCGATATACATCCTGCTATATCTCCCACATGGAAAGTGCCAGGAGGGAAAAGTGAGGATTATGCTTAGACTTTCTCGGAACTGCTTCAAATCAACTAGATATCTTTGTGCTGTAAATCTCCCAACAGCCAAACGCAAAAGCAGCAAACCTCTCGCTGTATGTCCCACATCCAAAGTGCCAAGAGAGTAATGTAGAGCTTGCTCTCCCTGTCTTTGAGTACTGTTTTCACTGTCCCAGTGACCTCTTTGCTAACATTCTCTTCAGAGCTGCAGTGAAACCAGGAACCACGTGGAGAAGGCACCCACACTGAAAATGACTGGAAGGAACATTGGGGCTTCTTCTCAGTGTCTCTGACATAGGGTTTCACTGTCCCGGGAAAGTCTCTGCTAACACCCTGCAGAGCGCTGTGCCAATATACAGAAACGTCTTGCGGTATCTCCTACAGGGAAAGTGCCAGGAGGAATTGTCGAGCTTGGTCTCAGTGTCTCTGAGAATTGCTCTGATTATCCGTGTGACCTCTTTGCTAAGACTCTCCAGAGAGACGTCCTCAAAACCAACACACATCTTGACATATCTCCCACATTGATCTTAGTGTCTCCAGGAACGGCATTCAAGGAGCCAGGAACTTTTCTGCCCACACTCTCCGGGGACAGTTCCTTAAAACCAATATACATCCTGCTATATCTCCCACATGGAAAGTGCCAGGAGGGAAAAGTGAGGATTATGTTTAGACTTTCTCGGAACTGCTTCAAATCAACTAGATATCTTTGTGCTGTAAATCTCCCAACAGCCAAACGCAAAAGCAGCAAACATCTCGCTGTATGTCCCACATCCAAAGTGCCAAGAGAGAGCTTGCTCTCCCTGTCTTTGAGTACTGTTTTCACTGTCCCCATGACCTCTTTGCTAACATTCTCTTAAGAGCTGCAGTGAAACCAGGAACCACGTGGAGAAGGCACCCACACTGAAAATGCCTGGAAGGAACGTTGGGGCTTCTTCTCAGTGTCTCTGATGTCGGGTTTCACTGTCCCGGGAAAGTCTCTGCTAACACCGTGCAGAGCGCTGTGCCCAATATACAGAAACGTCTTGCGGTATCTCCTACAGGGAAAGTTCCAGGAGGAATTGTCCAGCTTGGTCTCAGTGTCTCTGAGAATTGCTCTGATTATCCGTGTGACCTCTTTGCTAAGACTCTCCAGAGAGCCGTCCTCAAAACCAACACACATCTTGACATATCTCCCACATTGATCGCAGTGTCTCCAGAAACGGCATTTAATGAGCCAGGAACTTTTCTCCCTACACTGTCCATTGAGTTGTCCTCAAAACCAATATACATCCTGCTATATCTCCCACATGGAAAGTGCCAGGAGGGAGAAGGGGATTATGTTTAGACTTTCTCGGAACTGCTTCAAATCAACTAGATATCTTTGTGCTGTAAATCTCCCAACAGCCAAATGTAAAAGCAGCAAACATCTCGCTGTATGTCCCACATCCAAAGTGCCAAGAGAGAGCTTGCTCTCCCTGTCTTTGAGTACTGTTTTCACTGTCCCGGTTACCTCTTTGCTAACATTCTCTTCAGAGCTGCAGTGAAACCAGGAACCACGTGGAGAAGGCACCCACACTGAAAATGACTGGAAGGAACATTGGGGCTTCTTCTCAGTGTCTCTGACATAGGGTTTCACTGTCCCGGGAAAGTCTCTGCTAACACCCTGCAGAGCGCAGTGCCCAATATACAGAAACGTCTTGCGGTATCTCCTACAGGGAAAGTGCCAGGAGGAATTGTCGAGCTTGGTCTCAGTGTCTCTGAGAATTGCTCTGATTATCCCTGTGACCTCTTTGCTAAGACTCTCCAGAGAGCCGTCCTGAAAACCAACACACATCTTGACATATCTCCCACATTGATCGCAGTGTCTCCAGGAACGGCATTCAAGGAGCCAGGAACTTTTGTCCCTACACTGTCCATTGAGTTGTCCTCAAAACCAATATACATCCTGCTATATCTCCCACATGGAAAGTGCCAGGAGGGAAAAGTGAGGATTATGCTTAGACTTTCTCAGAACTGCTTCAAATCAACTAGATATCTTTGTGCTGTAAATCTCCCAACAGCCAAACGCAAAAGCAGCAAACATCTCGCTGTATGTCCCACATCCAAAGTGCCAAGAGAGAGCTTGCTCTCCCTGTTTTGAGGACTGTTTTCACTGTCCCGGTTACCTCTTTGCTAACATTCTCTTCAGAGCTGCAGTGAAACCAGGAACCACGTGGAGAAGGCACCCACACTGAAAATGACTGGAAGGAACATTGGGGCTTCTTCTCAGTGTCTCTGACATAGGGTTTCACTGTCCCGGGAAAGTCTCTGCTAACACCCTGCAGAGCGCAGTGCCCAATATACAGAAACGTCTTGCGGTATCTCCTACAGGGAAAGTTCCAGGAGGAATTGTTGATCTTGTTCTCAGTGTCTCTGAGAATTGCTCTGATTATCCGTGTGACCTCTTTGCTAAGACTCTCCAGAGAGCCGACCTCAAAACCAACACACATCTTGACATATCTCCCACATTGATCGCAGTGTCTCCAGGAACGGCATTCAAGGAGCCAGGAACTTTTCTCCCTACTCTGTCCATTGAGTTGTCCTCAAAACCAATATACATCCTGCTATATCTCCCACATGGAAAATGCCAGGAGGGAAAAGTGAGGATTATGTTTAGACTTTCTCGGAACTGCTTCAAATCAACTAGATATCTTTGTGCTGTAAGTCTCCCAACAGCCAAATGTAAAAGCAGCAAACCTCTCGCTGTATGTCCCACATCCAAAGTGCCAAGAGAGAGCTTGCGCTCTCTGTCTTTGAGTACTGTTTTCACTGTCCCGGTTACCTCTTTGCTAACATTCTCTTCAGAGCTGCAGTGAAACCAGGAACCATGTGGAGAAGGCACCCACACTGAAAATGACTGGAAGGAAGATTGGGGCTTCTTCTCAGTGTCTCTGACATAGGGTTTCACTGTCCCGGGAAAGTCTCTGCTAACACCCTGCAGAGCGCTGTGCCCAATATACAGAAACGTCTTGCGGTATCTCCTACAGGGAAAGTGCCAGGAGGGAATTGTGGAGCTTGGTCTCAGTGTCTCTGAGAATTGCTCTGATTATCCGTGTGACCTCTTTGCTAAGACTCTCCAGAGAGCCGTCCTCAAAACCAACACACATCTTGACATATCTCCCACATTGATCGCAGTGTCTCCAGGAACGGCATTCAAGGAGCCAGGAACTTTTCTGCCCACACTCTCCGGGGACAGTTCCTTAAAACCAATATACATCCTGCTATATCTCCCACATGGAAAGTGCCAGGAGGGAGAAGGGGATTATGTTTAGACTTTCTCGGAACTGCTTCAAATCAACTAGATATCTTTGTGCTGTAAATCTCCCAACAGCCAAACGCAAAAGCAGCAAACATCTCGCTGTATGTCCCACATCCAAAGTGCCAAGAGAGAGCTTGCTCTCCCTGTTTTGAGGACTGTTTTCACTGTCCCGGTTACCTCTTTGCTAACATTCTCTTCAGAGCTGCAGTGAAACCAGGAACCACGTGGAGAAGGCACCCACACTGAAAATGCCTGGAAGGAACATTGGGGCTTCTTCTCAGTGTCTCTGACATAGGGTTTCACTGTCCCGGGAAAGTCTCTGCTAACACCCTGCAGAGCGCAGTGCCCAATATACAGAAACGTCTTGCGGTATCTCCTACAGGGAAAGTTCCAGGAGGAATTGTCGAGCTTGGTCTCAGTGTCTCTGAGAATTGCTCTGATTATCCGTGTGACCTCTTTGCTAAGACTCTCCAGAGAGCCGTCCTCAAAACCAACACACATCTTGACATATCTCCCACATTGATCGCAGTGTCTCCAGGAACGGCATTCAAGGAGCCAGGAACTTTTCTCCCTACACTGTCCATTGAGTTGTCCTCAAAACCAATATACATCCTGCTATATCTCCCACATGGAAAGTGCCAGGAGGGAAAAGTGAGGATTATGCTTAGACTTTCTCAGAACTGCTTCAAATCAACTAGATATCTTTGTGCTGTAAATCTCCCAACAGCCAAACGCAAAAGCAGCAAACATCTCGCTGTATGTCCCACATCCAAAGTGCCAAGAGAGAGCTTGCTCTCCCTGTTTTGAGGATTGTTTTCACTGTCCCGGTTACCTCTTTGCTAACATTCTCTTCAGAGCTGCAGTGAAACCAGGAACCACGTGGAGAAGGCACCCACACTGAAAATGCCTGGAAGGAACGTTGGGGCTTCTTCTCAGTGTCTCTGACATAGGGTTTCACTGTCCCGGGAAAGTCTCTGCTAACACCCTGCAGAGCGCAGTGCCCAATATACAGAAAAGTCTTGCTGTATCTCCTACAGGGAAAGTGCCAAGAAGGAATTGTCGAGCTTGGTCTCAGTGTCTCTGAGAATTGCTCTGATTATCCGTGTGACCTCTTTGCTAAGACTCTCCAGAGAGCCGTCCTCAAAACCAACACACATCTTGACATATCTCCCACATTGATCTCAGTGTCTCCAGGAACGGCATTCAATGAGCCAGGAATTTTTCTGCCCACACTCTCCGGGGACAGTTCCTTAAAACCAATATACATCCTGCTATATCTCCCACATGGAAAATGCCAGGAGGGAAAAGTGGGGATTATGTTTAGACTTTCTCAGAACTTCTTCAAATCAACTAGATATCTTTGTGCTGTAAATCTCCCAACAGCCAAATGTAAAAGCAGCAAACATCTCGCTGTATGTCCCACATCCAAAGTGCCAAGAGAGAGCTTGCTCTCCCTGTCTTTGAGTACTGTTTTCACTGTCCCGGTTACCTCTTTGCTAACATTCTCTTCAGAGCTGCAGTGAAACCAGGAACCATGTGGAGAAGGCACCCACACTGAAAATGCCTGGAAGGAACATTGGGGCTTCTTCTCAGTGTCTCTGACATAGGGTTTCACTGTCCCGGGAAAGTCTCTGCTAACACCCTGCAGAGCGCTGTGCCCAATATACAGAAACGTCTTGCGGTATCTCCTACATGGAAAGTGCCAGGAGGGAGAAGCGGGGATTATGTTTAGACTTTCTCGGAACTGCTTCAAATCAACTAGATAGCTTTGTGCTGTAAATCTCCCAACAGCCAAATGTAAAAGCAGCAAACATCTCGCTGTATGTCCCACATCGAAAGTGCCAAGAGAGTAATGTAGAGCTTGCTCTCCCTGTCTTTGAGTACTGTTTTCACTGTCCCCATCACCTCTTTGCTAACATTCTCTTCAGAGCTGCAGTGAAACCAGGAACCACGTGGAGAAGGCACCCACACTGAAAATGACTGGAGGGAATGTTGGGGATACTTCTCACTGTCTCTGACATAGGGTTTCACTGTCCCGGGAAAGTCTCTGCTAACACCCTGCAGAGCGCTGTGCCCAATATACAGAAACGTCTTGCGGTATCTCCTACAGGGAAAGTGCCAGGAGGGAATTGTCGATCTTGGTCTCAGTGTCTCTGAGAATTGCTCTGATTATCCCTGTGACCTCTTTGCTAAGACTCTCCAGAGAGCCGTCCTCAAAACCAACACACATCTTGACATATCTCCCTCATTGATCTCAGTGTCTCCAGGAACGGCATTCAAGGAGCCAGGAACTTTTCTGCCCACACTCTCCGGGGACAGTTCCTTAAAACCAATATACATCCTGCTATATCTCCCACATGGAAAGTGCCAGGAGGGAAAAGTGAGGATTATGTTTAGACTTTCTCGGAACTGCTTCAAATCAACTAGATAGCTTTGTGCTGTAAATCTCCCAACAGCCAAACGCAAAAGCAGCAAACATCTCGCTGTATGTCCCACATCGAAAGTGCAGGGAGAGTAATGTAGAGCTTGCTCTCCCTGTCTTTGAGTGCAGTTTTCACTGTCCCGGTTACCTCTTTGCTAACATTCTCTTCAGAGCTGCAGTGAAACCAGGAACCACGTGGAGAAGGCACCCACACTGAAAGTGCCTGGAGGTAACATTGGGGCTTCTTCTCAGTGTCTCTGACATAGGGTTTCACTGTCCCGGGAAAGTCTCTGCTAACACGCTGCAGAGCGCTGTGCCCAATATACAGAAACGCCTTGCGGTATCTCCTACAGGGAAAGTGCCAGGAGGGAATTGTCGAGCTTGTTCTCAGTGTCTCTGAGAATTGCTCTGATTATCCCTGTGACCTCTTTGCTAAGACTCTCCAGAGAGACGTCCTCAAAACAAACACACATCTTGACATATCTCCCACATTGATCGCAGTGTCTCCAGGAACGGCATTCAAGGAGCCAGGACCTTTTCTCCCTACACTGTCCATTGAGTTGTTCTCAAAACCAATATACATCCTGCTATATCTCCCACATGGAAAATGCCAGGAGGGAGAAGTGGGGATTATGTTTAGACTTTCTCGGAACTGCTTCAAATCAACTAGATATCTTTGTGCTGTAAATCTCCCAACAGCCAAACGCAAAAGCAGCAAACATCTCCCTGTATGTCCAACATCCAAAGTGCCAAGAGAGAGCTTGCTCTCCCTGTCTTTGAGTACTGTTTTCAGTGTCCCGGTTACCTCTTAGCTAACATTCTCTTCAGAGCTGCAGTGAAACCAGGAACCACGTGGAGAAGGCACCCACACTGAAAATGACTGGAAGGAACGTTGGGGCTTCTTCTCAGTGTCTCTGACATAGGGTTTCACTGTCCCGGGAAAGTCTCTGCTAACACCCTGCAGAGCGCAGTGCCCAATATACAGAAACGTCTTGTGGTATCTCCTACAGGGAAAGTGCCAGGAGGAATTGTGGAGCTTGTTCTCAGTGTCTCTGAGAATTGCTCTGATTATCCGTGTGACCTCTTTGCTAAGACTCTCCAGAGAGCCGTCCTCAAAACCAACACACATCTTGACATATCTCCCTCATTGATCTTAGTGTCTCCAGGAACGGCATTCAAGGAGCCAGGAACTTTTCTGCCCACACTCTCCGGGGACAGTTCCTTAAAACCAATATACATCCTGCTATATCTCCCACATGGAAAGTGCCAGGAGGGAGAAGTGAGGATTATGCTTAGACTTTCTCGGAACTGCTTCAAATCAACTAGATATCTTTGTGCTGTAAATCTCCCAACAGCCAAATGTAAAAGCAGCATACATCTCGCTGTATGTCCCACATCCAAAGTGCCAAGAGAGAGCTTGCTCTCCCTGTCTTTGAGTACTGTTTTCACTGTCCCGGTTACCTCTTTGCTAACATTCTCTTCAGAGCTGCAGTGAAACCAGGAACCATGTGGAGAAGGCACCCACACTGAAAATGACTGGAAGGAACATTGGGGCTTCTTCTCAGTGTCTCTGACATAGGGTTTCACTGTCCCGGGAAAGTCTCTGCTAACACCCTGCAGAGCGCAGTGCCCAATATACAGAAACGTCTTGCGGTATCTCCTACAGGGAAAGTGCCAGGAGGAATTGTGGAGCTTGGTCTCAGTGTCTCTGAGAATTGCTCTGATTATCCCTGTGACCTCTTTGCTAAGACTCTCTCTCCAGAGAGCCGTCCTCAAAACCAACACACATCTTGACATATCTCCCTCATTGATCTCAGTGTCTCCAGGAACGGCATTCAATGAGCCAGGACCTTTTCTCCCTACACTGTCCATTGAGTTGTCCTCAAAACCGATGTACATCCTGCTATATCTCCCACATGGAAAGTGCCAGGAGGGAGAAGTGGGGATTATGTTTAGACTTTCTCAGAACTGCTTCAAATCAACTAGATATCTTTGTGCTGTAAATCTCCCAACAGCCAAACATAAAAGCAGCAAACATCTCGCTGTATGTCCCACATCCAAAGTGCCAAGAGAGTAATGTAGAGCTTGCTCTCCCTGTCTTTGAGTACTGTTTTCACTGTCCCGGTTACCTCTTTGCTAACATTCTCTTCAGAGCTCCAGTGAAAGCAGGAACCATGTGGAGAAGGCACCCACACTGAAAATGACTGGAAGGAACGTTGGGGCTTCTTCTCAGTGTCTCTGACATAGGGTTTCACTGTCCCGGGAAAGTCTCTGCTAACACCCTGCAGAGCGCAGTGCCCAATATACAGAAACGTCTTGCGGTATCTCCTACAGGGAAAGTTCCAGGAGGAATTGTCGAGCTTGGTCTCAGTGTCTCTGAGAATTGCTCTGATTATCCGTGTGACCTCTTTGCTAAGACTCTCCAGAGAGCCGTCCTCAAAACCAACACACATCTTGACATATCTCCCACATTGATCGCAGTGTCTCCAGGAACGGCATTCAAGGAGCCAGGAACTTTTCTGCCCACACTCTCCGGGGACAGTTCCTTAAAACCAGTATACATCCTGCTATATCTCCCACATGGAAAGTGCCAGGAGGGAAACGTGAGGATTATGCTTAGACTTTCTCAGAACTGCTTCAAATCAACTAGATATCTTTGTGCTGTAAATCTCCCAACAGCCAAACGCAAAAGCAGCAAACATCTCGCTGTATGTCCCACATCCAAAGTGCCAAGAGAGAGCTTGCGCTCCCTGTTTTGAGGACTGTTTTCACTGTCCCGGTTACCTCTTTGCTAACATTCTCTTCAGAGCTGCAGTGAAACCAGGAACCACGTGGAGAAGGCACCCACACTGAAAATGCCTGGAAGGAACATTGGGGCTTCTTCTCAGTGTCTCTGACATAGGGTTTCACTGTCCCGGGAAAGTCTCTGCTAACACCCTGCAGAGCGCAGTGCCCAATATACAGAAACGTCTTGCGGTATCTCCTACAGGGAAAGTGCCAGGAGGAATTGTGGAGCTTGGTCTCAGTGTCTCTGAGAATTGCTCTGATTATCCGTGTGACCTCTTTGCTAAGACTCTCCAGAGAGCCGTCCTCAAAACCAACACACATCTTGACATATCTCCCACATTGATCTCAGTGTCTCCAGGAACGGCATTCAAGGAGCCAGGAACTTTTCTGCCCACACTCTCCGGGGACAGTTCCTTAAAACCAATATACATCCTGCTATATCTCCCACATGGAAAGTGCCAGGAGGGAAAAGTGAGGATTATGCTTAGACTTTCTCAGAACTGCTTCAAATCAACTAGATATCTTTGTGCTGTAAATCTCCCAACAGCCAAACGCAAAAGCAGCAAACATCTCGCTGTATGTCCCACATCGAAAGTGCCAAGAGAGTAATGTAGAGCTTGCTCTCCCTGTCTTTGAGTACTGTTTTCATTGTCCCAGTGACCTCTTTGCTAACATTCTCTTCAGAGCTGCAGTGAAACCAGGAACCACGTGGAGAAGGCACCCACACTGAAAATGCCTGGAAGGAACGTTGGGGCTTCTTCTCAGTGTCTCTGACATAGTGTTTCACTGTCCCGGGAAAGTCTCTGCTAACACCCTGCAGAGCGCTGTGCCCAATATACAGAAACGTCTTGCGGTATCTCCTACAGGGAAAGTGCCAGGAGGAATTGTGGAGCTTGGTCTCAGTGTCTCTGAGAATTGCTCTGATTATCCGTGTGACCTCTTTGCTAAGACTCTCCAGAGAGCCGTCCTCAAAACCAACACACATCTTGACATATCTCCCACATTGATCGCAGTGTCTCCAGAAACGGCATTTAATGAGCCAGGAACTTTTCTCCCTACACTGTCCATTGAGTTGTCCTCAAAACCAATATACATCCTGCTATATCTCCCACATGGAAAGTGCCAGGAGGGAAAAGTGAGGATTATGCTTAGACTTTCTCAGAACTGCTTCAAATCAACTAGATATCTTTGTGCTGTAAGTCTCCCAACAGCCAAATGTAAAAGCAGCAAACCTCTCGCTGTATGTCCCACATCCAAAGTGCCAAGAGAGAGCTTGCTCTCCCTGTCTTTGAGTACTGTTTTCAGTGTCCCGGTTACCTCTTTGCTAACAGTCTCTTCAGAGCTGCAGTGAAACCAGGAACCACGTGGAGAAGGCACCCACACTGAAAATGACTGGAAGGAACATTGGGGCTTCTTATCAGTGTCTCTGACATAGGGTTTCACTGTCCCGGGAAAGTCTCTGCTAACACCCTGCAGAGCGCAGTGCCCAATATACAGAAACGTCTTGTGGTATCTCCTACAGGGAAAGTGCCAGGAGGAATTGTGGAGCTTGGTCTCAGTGTCTCTGAGAATTGCTCTGATTATCCCTGTGACCTCTTTGCTAAGACTCTCCAGAGAGCCGTCCTCAAAACCAACACACATCTTGACATATCTCCCACATTGATCTCAGTGTCTCCAGAAACGGCATTTAATGAGCCAGGAACTTTTCTACCTACTCTGTCCATTGAGTTGTCCTCAAAACCAATATACATCCTGCTATATCTCCCACATGGAAAGTGCCAGGAGGGAAAAGTGAGGATTATGCTTAGACTTTCTCAGAACTGCTTCAAATCAACTAGATATCTTTGTGCTGTAAATCTCCCAACAGCCAAACGCAAAAGCAGCAAACATCTCGCTGTATGTCCCACATCCAAAGTGCCAAGAGAGAGCTTGCTCTCCCTGTTTTGAGGACTGTTTTCACTGTCCCGGTTACCTCTTTGCTAACATTCTCTTCAGAGCTGCAGTGAAAGCAGGAACCACGTGGAGAAGGCACCCACACTGAAAATGCCTGGAAGGAACATTGGGGCTTCTTCTCAGTGTCTCTGACATAGGGTTTCACTGTCCCGGGAAAGTCTCTGCTAACACCCTGCAGAGCGCAGTGCCCAATATACAGAAATGTCTTGCGGTATCTCCTACAGGGAAAGTGCCAGGAGGAATTGTCGAGCTTGGTCTCAGTGTCTCTGAGAATTGCTCTGATTATCCCTGTGACCTCTTTGCTAAGACTCTCCAGAGAGCCGTCCTCAAAACCAACACACATCTTGACATATCTCCCACATTGATCGCAGTGTCTCCAGGAACGGCATTCAAGGAGCCAGGAACTTTTCTGCCCACACTCTCCGGGGACAGTTCCTTAAAACCAATATACATCCTGCTATATCTCCCACAGGGAAAATGCCAGGAGGGAAAAGTGGGGATTATGTTTAGACTTTCTCGGAACTGCTTCAAATCAACTAGATATCTTTGTGCTGTAAATCTCCCAACAGCCAAATGCAAAAGCAGCAAACATCTCGCTGTATGTCCCACATCCAAAGTGCCAAGAGAGAGCGTGCTCTCCCTGTCTTTGAGTACTGTTTTCACTGTCCCGGTTACCTCTTTGCTAACATTCTCTTCAGAGCTGCAGTGAAACCAGGAACCACGTGGAGAAGGCACCCACACTGAAAATGCCTGGAAGGAACATTGGGGCTTCTTCTCAGTGTCTCTGACATAGGGTTTCACTGTCCCGGGAAAGTCTCTGCTAACACCCTGCAGAGCGCAGTGCCCAATATACAGAAACGTCTTGCGGTATCTCCTACAGGGAAAGTGCCAGGAGGGAATTGTCGAGCTTGGTCTCAGTGTCTCTGAGAATTGCTCTGATTATCCCTGTGACCTCTTTGCTAAGACTCTCCAGAGAGCCGTCCTGAAAACCAACACACATCTTGACATATCTCCCACATTGATCGCAGTGTCTCCATGAACGGCATTCAAGGAGCCAGGAACTTTTGTCCCTACACTGTCCATTGAGTTGTCCTCAAAACCAATATACATCCTGCTATATCTCCCACATGGAAAGTGCCAGGAGGGAAAAGTGAGGATTATGCTTAGACTTTCTCAGAACTGCTTCAAATCAACTAGATATCTTTGTGCTGTAAATCTCCCAACAGCCAAACGCAAAAGCAGCAAACATCTCGCTGTATGTCCCACATCGAAAGTGCCAAGAGAGTAATGTAGAGCTTGCTCTCCCTGTCTTTGAGTACTGTTTTCACTGTCCCAGTGACCTCTTTGCTAACATTCTCTTCAGAGCTGCAGTGAAACCAGGAACCACGTGGAGAAGGCACCCACACTGAAAATGCCTGGAAGGAACGTTGGGGCTTCTTCTCAGTGTCTCTGACATAGGGTTTCACTGTCCCGGGAAAGTCTCTGCTAACACCCTGCAGAGCGCAGTGCCCAATATACAGAAACGTCTTGCGGTATCTCCTACAGGGAAAGTGCCAGGAAGGAATTGTCGATCTTGTTCTCAGTGTCTCTGAGAATTGCTCTGATTATCCGTGTGACCTCTTTGCTAAGGCTCTCCAGAGAGCCGTCCTCAAAACCAACACACATCTTGACATATCTCCCACATTGATCGCAGTGTCTCCAGAAACGGCATTTAATGAGCCAGGAACTTTTCTCCCTACACTGTCCATTGAGTTGTCCTCAAAACCAATATACATCCTGCTATATCTCCCACATGGAAAGTGCCAGGAGGGAAAAGTGAGGATTATGCTTAGACTTTCTCAGAACTGCTTCAAATCAACTAGATATCTTTGTGCTGTAAATCTCCCAACAGCCAAATGTAAAAGCAGCAAACATCTCGCTGTATGTCCCACATCCAAAGTGCCAAGAGAGAGCTTGCTCTCCCTGTCTTTGAGTACTGTTTTCACTGTCCCGGTTACCTCTTTGCTAACATTCTCTTCAGAGCTGCAGTGAAACCAGGAACCATGTGGAGAAGGGACCCACACTGAAAATGCCTGGAAGGAACATTGGGGCTTCTTCTCAGTGTCTCTGACATAGGGTTTCACTGTCCCGGGAAAGTCTCTGCTAACACCCTGCAGAGCGCAGTGCCCAATATACAGAAACGTCTTGCGGTATCTCCTACAGGGAAAGTGCCAGGAGGAATTGTCGAGCTTGGTCTCAGTGTCTCTGAGAATTGCTCTGATTATCTCTGTGACCTCTTTGCTAAGACTCTCCAGAGAGACGTCCTCAAAACCAACACACATCTTGACGTATCTCCCTCATTGATCTCAGTGTCTCCAGGAACGGCATTCAAGGAGCCAGGAACTTTACTGCCCACACTCTCCGGGGACAGTTCCTTAAAACCAATATACATCCTGCTATATCTCCCACATGGAAAATGCCAGGAGGGAGAAGTGGGGATTATGTTTAGACTTTCTCGGAACTGCTTCAAATCAACTAGATATCTTTGTGCTGTAAATCTCCCAACAGCCAAATGTAAAAGCAGCAAACATCTCGCTGTATGTCCCACATCCAAAGTGCCAAGAGAGAGCTTGCTCTCCCTGTCTTTGAGTACAGTTTTCACTGTCCCGGTTACCTCTTTGCTAACATTCTCTTCAGAGCTGCAGTGAAACCAGGAACCATGTGGAGAAGGCACCCACACTGAAAATGACTGGAAGGAACATTGGGGCTTCTTCTCAGTGTCTCTGACATAGGGTTTCACTGTCCCGGGAAAGTCTCTGCTAACACCCTGCAGAGCGCAGTGCCCAATATACAGAAACGTCTTGCGGTATCTCCTACAGGGAAAGTGCCAGGAGGAATTGTGGAGCTTGGTCTCAGTGTCTCTGAGAATTGCTCTGATTATCCGTGTGACCTCTTTGCTAAGACTCTCCAGAGAGCCGTCCTCAAAACCAACACACATCTTGACATATCTCCCTCATTGATCGCAGTGTCTCCAGGAACGGCATTCAAGGAGCCAGGACCTTTTCTCCCTACACTGTCCATTGAGTTGTCCTCAAAACCAATATACATCCTGCTATATCTCCCACATGGAAAGTGCCAGGAGGGAGAAGTGGGGATTATGTTTAGACTTTCTCGGAACTGCTTCAAATCAACTAGATATCTCTGTGCTGTAAATCTCCCAACAGCCAAACGCAAAAGCAGCAAACATCTCGCTGTATGTCCCACATCCAAAGTGCCAAGAGAGTAATGTAGAGCTTGCTCTCCCTGTCTTTGAGTACTGTTTTCAGTGTCCCGGTTACCTCTTTGCTAACATTCTCTTCAGAGCTGCAGTGAAAGCAGGAACCATGTGGAGAAGGCACCCACACTGAAAATGCCTGGAAGGAACGTTGGGGCTTCTTCTCAGTGTCTCTGACATAGGGTTTCACTGTCCCGGGAAAGTCTCTGCTAACACCCTGCAGAGCGCTGTGCCCAATATACAGAAACGTCTTGCGGTATCTCCTACAGGGAAAGTGCCAGGAGGAATTGTCGAGCTTGGTCTCAGTGTCTCTGAGAATTGCTCTGATTATCTCTGTGACCTCTTTGCTAAGACTCTCCAGAGAGCCGTCCTCAAAACCAACACACATCTTGACATATCTCCCTCATTGATCTCAGTGTCTCCAGGAACGGCATTCAAGGAGCCAGGAACTTTTCTGCCCACACTCTCCGGGGACAGTTCCTTAAAACCAATATACATCCTGCTATATCTCCCACATGGAAAATGCCAGGAGGGAGAAGTGGGGATTATGTTTAGACTTTCTCGGAACTGCTTCAAATCAACTAGATATCTTTGTGCTGTAAATCTCCCAACAGCCAAATGTAAAAGCAGCAAACATCTCGCTGTATGTCCCACATCCAAAGTGCCAAGAGAGAGCTTGCTCTCCCTGTCTTTGACTACTGTTTTCAGTGTCCCGGTTACCTCTTTGCTAACATTCTCTTCAGAGCTGCAGTGAAACCAGGAACCATGTGGAGAAGGCACCCACACTGAAAATGACTGGAAGGAACATTGGGGCTTCTTCTCAGTGTCTCTGACATAGGGTTTCACTGTCCCGGGAAAGTCTCTGCTAACACCCTGCAGAGCGCAGTGCCCAATATACAGAAACGTCTTGCGGTATCTCCTACAGGGAAAGTGCCAGGAGGAATTGTGGAGCTTGGTCTCAGTGTCTCTGAGAATTGCTCTGATTATCCGTGTGACCTCTTTGCTAAGACTCTCCAGAGAGCCGTCCTCAAAACCAACACACATCTTGACATATCTCCCACATTGATCTCAGTGTCTCCATGAACGGCATTCAATGAGCCAGGACCTTTTCTCCCTACACTGTCCATTGAGTTGTCCTCAAAACCAATATACATCCTGCTATATCTCCCACATGGAAAGTGCCAGGAGGGAGAAGTGGGGATTATGTTTAGACTTTCTCGGAACTGCTTCAAATCAACTAGATATCTTTGTGCTGTAAATCTCCCAACAGCCAAACGCAAAAGCAGCAAACATCTCGCTGTATGTCCCACATCCAAAGTGCCAAGAGAGAGCTTGCTCTCCCTGTCTTTGAGTACTGTTTTCACTGTCCCGATTACCTCTTTGCTAACATTCTCTTCAGAGCTGCAGTGAAACCAGGAACCATGTGGAGAAGGCACCCACACTGAAAATGACTGGAAGGAACATTGGGGCTTCTTCTCAGTGTCTCTGACATAGGGTTTCACTGTCCCGGGAAAGTCTCTGCTAACACCCTGCAGAGCGCTGTGCCCAATATACAGAAACGTCTTGCGGTATCTCCTACAGGGAAAGTGCCAGGAGGAATTGTGGAGCTTGGTCTCAGTGTCTCTGAGAATTGCTCTGATTATCCGTGTGACCTCTTTGCTAAGACTCTCCAGAGAGCCGTCCTCAAAACCAACACACATCTTGACATATCTCCCACATTGATCGCAGTGTCTCCAGGAACGGCATTCAAGGAGCCAGGACCTTTTCTCCCTACACTGTCCATTGAGTTGTCCTCAAAACCAATATACATCCTGCTATATCTCCCACATGGAAAATGCCAGGAGGGAGAAGTGGGGATTATGTTTAGACTTTCTCGGAACTGCTTCAAATCAACTAGATATCTTTGTGCTGTAAATCTCCCAACAGCCAAACGCAAAAGCAGCAAACATCTCGCTGTATGTCCCACATCCAAAGTGCCAAGAGAGTAATGTAGAGCTTGCTATCCCTGTCTTTGAGTACTGTTTTCACTGTCCCGGTTACCTCTTTGCTAACATTCTCTTCAGAGCTGCAGTGAAACCAGGAACCGTGTGGAGAAGGCACCCACACTGAAAATGACTGGAAGGAACGTTGGGGCTTCTTCTCAGTGTCTCTGACATAGGGTTTCACTGTCCCGGGAAAGTCTCTGCTAACACCCTGCAGAGCGCTGTGCCCAATATACAGAAACGTCTTGCGGTATCTCCTACAGGGAAAGTGCCAGGAGGAATTGTCGAGCTTGGTCTCAGTGTCTCTGAGAATTGCTCTGATTATCTCTGTGACCTCTTTGCTAAGACTCTCCAGAGAGACGTCCTCAAAACCAACACACATCTTGACATATCTCCCTCATTGATCTCAGTGTCTCCAGGAACGGCATTCAAGGAGCCAGGAACTTTTCTGCCCACACTCTCCGGGGACAGTTCCTTAAAACCAATATACATCCTGCTATATCTCCCACATGGAAAATGCCAGGAGGGAGAAGTGGGGATTATGTTTAGACTTTCTCGGAACTGCTTCAAATCAACTAGATATCTTTGTGCTGTAAATCTCCCAACAGCCAAATGTAAAAGCAGCAAACATCTCGCTGTATGTCCCACATCCAAAGTGCCAAGAGAGAGCTTGCTCTCCCTGTCTTTGACTACTGTTTTCAGTGTCCCGGTTACCTCTTTGCTAACATTCTCTTCAGAGCTGCAGTGAAACCAGGAACCATGTGGAGAAGGCACCCACACTGAAAATGACTGGAAGGAACATTGGGGCTTCTTCTCAGTGTCTCTGACATAGGGTTTCACTGTCCCGGGAAAGTCTCTGCTAACACCCTGCAGAGCGCAGTGCCCAATATACAGAAACGTCTTGCGGTATCTCCTACAGGGAAAGTGCCAGGAGGAATTGTGGAGCTTGGTCTCAGTGTCTCTGAGAATTGCTCTGATTATCCGTGTGACCTCTTTGCTAAGACTCTCCAGAGAGCCGTCCTCAAAACCAACACACATCTTGACATATCTCCCACATTGATCTCAGTGTCTCCATGAACGGCATTCAATGAGCCAGGACCTTTTCTCCCTACACTGTCCATTGAGTTGTCCTCAAAACCAATATACATCCTGCTATATCTCCCACATGGAAAGTGCCAGGAGGGAGAAGTGGGGATTATGTTTAGACTTTCTCGGAACTGCTTCAAATCAACTAGATATCTTTGTGCTGTAAATCTCCCAACAGCCAAACGCAAAAGCAGTAAACATCTCGCTGTATGTCCCACATCCAAAGTGCCAAGAGAGAGCTTGCTCTCCCTGTCTTTGAGTACAGTTTTCACTGTCCCGATTACCTCTTTGCTAACATTCTCTTCAGAGCTGCAGTGAAACCAGGAACCATGTGGAGAAGGCACCCACACTGAAAATGACTGGAAGGAACATTGGGGCTTCTTCTCAGTGTCTCTGACATAGGGTTTCACTGTCCCGGGAAAGTCTCTGCTAACACCCTGCAGAGCGCAGTGCCCAATATACAGAAACGTCTTGCGGTATCTCCTACAGGGAAAGTGCCAGGAGGAATTGTGGAGCTTGGTCTCAGTGTCTCTGAGAATTGCTCTGATTATCCGTGTGACCTCTTTGCTAAGACTCTCCAGAGAGCCGTCCTCAAAACCAACACACATCTTGACGTATCTCCCTCATTGATCTCAGTGTCTCCAGGAACGGCATTCAAGGAGCCAGGAACTTTTCTGCCCACACTCTCCGGGGACAGTTCCTTAAAACCAATATACATCCTGCTATATCTCCCACATGGAAAATGCCAGGAGGGAGAAGTGGGGATTATGTTTAGACTTTCTCGGAACTGCTTCAAATCAACTAGATATCTTTGTGCTGTAAATCTCCCAACAGCCAAACGCAAAAGCAGCAAACATCTCGCTGTATGTCCCACATCCAAAGTGCCAAGAGAGAGCTTGCTCTCCCTGTCTTTGACTACTGTTTTCAGTGTCCCGGTTACCTCTTTGCTAACATTCTCTTCAGAGCTGCAGTGAAACCAGGAACCATGTGGAGAAGGCACCCACACTGAAAATGACTGGAAGGAACATTGGGGCTTCTTCTCAGTGTCTCTGACATAGGGTTTCACTGTCCCGGGAAAGTCTCTGCTAACACCCTGCAGAGCGCAGTGCCCAATATACAGAAACGTCTTGCGGTATCTCCTACAGGGAAAGTGCCAGGAGGAATTGTGGAGCTTGGTCTCAGTGTCTCTGAGAATTGCTCTGATTATCCGTGTGACCTCTTTGCTAAGACTCTCCAGAGAGCCGTCCTCAAAACCAACACACATCTTGACATATCTCCCACATTGATCACAGTGTCTCCAGGAACGGCATTCAATGAGCCAGGACCTTTTCTCCCTACACTGTCCATTGAGTTGTCCTCAAAACCAATATACATCCTGCTATATCTCCCACATGGAAAGTGCCAGGAGGGAGAAGTGGGGATTATGTTTAGACTTTCTCGGAACTGCTTCAAATCAACTAGATATCTTTGTGCTGTAAATCTCCCAACAGCCAAACGCAAAAGCAGCAAACATCTCGCTGTATGTCCCACATCCAAAGTGCCAAGAGAGTAATGTAGAGCTTGCTCTCCCTGTCTTTGACTACTGTTTTCACTGTCCCGGTTACCTCTTTGCTAACATTCTCTTCAGAGCTGCAGTGAAAGCAGGAACCATGTGGAGAAGGCACCCACACTGAAAATGACTGGAAGGAACGTTGGGGCTTCTTCTCAGTGTCTCTGACATAGGGTTTCACTGTCCCGGGAAAGTCTCTGCTAACACCCTGCAGAGCGCAGTGCCCAATATACAGAAACGTCTTGCGGTATCTCCTACAGGGAAAGTGCCTGGAGGAATTGTCGAGCTTGGTCTCAGTGTCTCTGAGAATTGCTCTGATTATCCATGTGACCTCTTTGCTAAGACTCTCCAGAGAGCCGTCCTCAAAACCAACACACATCTTGACATATCTCCCTCATTGATCGCAGTGTCTCCAGGAACGGCATTCAAGGAGCCAGGAACTTTTCTGCCCACACTCTCCGGGGACAGTTCCTTAAAACCAATATACATCCTGCTATATCTCCCACATGGAAAATGCCAGGAGGGAGAAGTGGGGATTATGTTTAGACTTTCTCGGAACTGCTTCAAATCAACTAGATATCTTTGTGCTGTAAATCTCCCAACAGCCAAACGCAAAAGCAGCAAACATCTCGCTGTATGTCCCACATCGAAAGTGCCAAGAGAGTAATGTAGAGCTTGCTCTCCCTGTCTTTGAGTACTGTTTTCAGTGTCCCGGTTACCTCTTTGCTAACATTCTCTTCAGAGCTGCAGTAAAAGCAGGAACCATGTGGAGAAGGCACCCACACTGAAAATGACTGGAAGGAACATTGGGGCTTCTTCTCAGTGTCTCTGACATAGGGTTTCACTGTCCCGGGAAAGTCTCTGCTAACACCCTGCAGAGCGCAGTGCCCAATATACAGAAACGTCTTGCTGTATCTCCTACAGGGAAAGTGCCAGGAGGGAATTGTCGATCTTGTTCTCAGTGTCTCCGAGAATTGCTCTGATTATCCCTGTGACCTCTTTGCTAAGACTCTCTCTCCAGAGAGCCGTCCTCAAAACCAACACACATCTTGACATATCTCCCACATTGATCGCAGTGTCTCCAGAAACGGCATTCAATGAGCCAGGACCTTTTCTCCCTACACTGTCCATTGAGTTGTTCTCAAAACCAATATACATCCTGCTATATCTCCCACATGGAAAGTGCCAGGAGGGAGAAGTGGGGATTATGTTTAGACTTTCTCAGAACTGCTTCAAATCAACTAGATATCTTTGTGCTGTAAATCTCCCAACAGCCAAATGTAAAAGCAGCAAACATCTCGCTGTATGTCCCACATCCAAAGTGCCAAGAGAGAGCTTGCTCTCCCTGTCTTTGAGTACAGTTTTCACTGTCCCGATTACCTCTTTGCTAACATTCTCTTCAGAGCTGCAGTGAAACCAGGAACCATGTGGAGAAGGCACCCACACTGAAAATGACTGGAAGGAACATTGGGGCTTCTTCTCAGTGTCTCTGACATAGGGTTTCACTGTCCCGGGAAAGTCTCTGCTAACACCCTGCAGAGCGCAGTGCCCAATATACAGAAACGTCTTGCGGTATCTCCTACAGGGAAAGTGCCAGGAGGAATTGTCGAGCTTGGTCTCAGTGTCTCTGAGAATTGCTCTGATTATCCCTGTGACCTCTTTGCTAAGACTCTCCAGAGAGCCGTCCTCAAAACCAACACACATCTTGACATATCTCCCTCATTGATCTCAGTGTCTCCAGGAACGGCATTCAATGAGCCAGGACCTTTTCTCCCTACACTGTCCATTGAGTTGTCCTCAAAACCAATATACATCCTGCTATATCTCCCACATGGAAAGTGCCAGGAGGGAGAAGTGGGGATTATGTTTAGACTTTCTCGGAACTGCTTCAAATCAACTAGATATCTTTGTGCTGTAAATCTCCCAACAGCCAAATGTAAAAGCAGCAAACATCTCGCTGTATGTCCCACATCCAAAGTGCCAAGAGAGAGCTTGCTCTCCCTGTCTTTGAGTACAGTTTTCACTGTCCCGGTTACCTCTTTGCTAACATTCTCTTCAGAGCTGCAGTGAAACCAGGAACCATGTGGAGAAGGCACCCACACTGAAAATGACTGGAAGGAACATTGGGGCTTCTTCTCAGTGTCTCTGACATAGGGTTTCACTGTCCCGGGAAAGTCTCTGCTAACACCCTGCAGAGCGCAGTGCCCAATATACAGAAACGTCTTGCGGTATCTCCTACAGGGAAAGTGCCAGGAGGAATTGTGGAGCTTGGTCTCAGTGTCTCTGAGAATTGCTCTGATTATCCCTGTGACCTCTTTGCTAAGACTCTCCAGAGAGCCGTCCTCAAAACCAACACACATCTTGACATATCTCCCTCATTGATCTCAGTGTCTCCAGGAACGGCATTCAATGAGCCAGGACCTTTTCTCCCTACACTGTCCATTGAGTTGTCCTCAAAACCAATATACATCCTGCTATATCTCCCACATGGAAAGTGCCAGGAGGGAGAAGTGGGGATTATGTTTAGACTTTCTCGGAACTGCTTCAAATCAACTAGATATCTTTGTGCTGTAAATCTCCCAACAGCCAAACGCAAAAGCAGCAAACCTCTCGCTGTATGTCCCACATCCAAAGTGCCAAGAGAGTAATGTAGAGCTTGCTCTCCCTGTCTTTGAGTACTGTTTTCAGTGTCCCGGTTACCTCTTTGCTAACATTCTCTTCAGAGCTGCAGTGAAAGCAGGAACCATGTGGAGAAGGCACCCACACTGAAAATGCCTGGAAGGAACGTTGGGGCTTCTTCTCAGTGTCTCTGACATAGGGTTTCACTGTCCCGGGAAAGTCTCTGCTAACACCCTGCAGAGCGCTGTACCCAATATACAGAAACGTCTTGCGGTATCTCCTACAGGGAAAGTGCCAGGAGGAATTGTGGAGCTTGGTCTCAGTGTCTCTGAGAATTGCTCTGATTATCCCTGTGACCTCTTTGCTAAGACTCTCCAGAGAGCCGTCCTCAAAACCAACACACATCTTGACATATCTCCCACATTGATCTCAGTGTCTCCAGGAACGGCATTCAAGGAGCCAGGAACTTTTCTGCCCACACTCTCCGGGGACAGTTCCTTAAAACCAATATACATCCTGCTATATCTCCCACATGGAAAATGCCAGGAGGGAGAAGTGGGGATTATGTTTAGACTTTCTCGGAACTGCTTCAAATCAACTAGATATCTTTGTGCTGTAAATCTCCCAACAGCCAAATGTAAAAGCAGCAAACATCTCGCTGTATGTCCCACATCCAAAGTGCCAAGAGAGAGCTTGCTCTCCCTGTCTTTGACTACTGTTTTCAGTGTCCCGGTTACCTCTTTGCTAACATTCTCTTCAGAGCTGCAGTGAAACCAGGAACCATGTGGAGAAGGCACCCACACTGAAAATGACTGGAAGGAACATTGGGGCTTCTTCTCAGTGTCTCTGACATAGGGTTTCACTGTCCCGGGAAAGTCTCTGCTAACACCCTGCAGAGCGCAGTGCCCAATATACAGAAACGTCTTGCGGTATCTCCTACAGGGAAAGTGCCAGGAGGAATTGTGGAGCTTGGTCTCAGTGTCTCTGAGAATTGCTCTGATTATCCGTGTGACCTCTTTGCTAAGACTCTCCAGAGAGCCGTCCTCAAAACTAACACACATCTTGACATATCTCCCACATTGATCTCAGTGTCTCCAGGAACGGCATTCAATGAGCCAGGACCTTTTCTCCCTACACTGTCCATTGAGTTGTCCTCAAAACCAATATACATCCTGCTATATCTCCCACATGGAAAGTGCCAGGAGGGAGAAGTGGGGATTATGTTTAGACTTTCTCGGAACTGCTTCAAATCAACTAGATATCTTTGTGCTGTAAATCTCCCAACAGCCAAATGTAAAAGCAGCAAACCTCTCGCTGTATGTCCCACATCCAAAGTGCCAAGAGAGAGCTTGCTCTCCCTGTCTTTGAGTACTGTTTTCACTGTCCCGGTTACCTCTTTGCTAACATTCTCTTCAGAGCTGCAGTGAAACCAGGAACCATGTGGAGAAGGCACCCACACTGAAAATGACTGGAAGGAACATAGGGGCTTCTTCTCAATGTCTCTGACATAGGGTTTCACTGTCCCGGGAAAGTCTCTGCTAACACCCTGCAGAGCGCTGTGCCCAATATACAGAAACGTCTTGCGGTATCTCCTACAGGGAAAGTGCCAGGAGGAATTGTGGAGCTTGGTCTCAGTGTCTCTGAGAATTGCTCTGATTATCCGTGTGACCTCTTTGCTAAGACTCTCCAGAGAGCCGTCCTCAAAACCAACACACATGTTGACATATCTCCCTCATTGATCGCAGTGTCTCCAGGAACGGCATTCAAGGAGCCAGGAACTTTTCTGCCCACACTCTCCGGGGACAGTTCCTTAAAACCAATATACATCCTGCTATATCTCCCACATGGAAAGTGCCAGGAGGGAGAAGTGGGGATTATGTTTAGACTTTCTCGGAACTGCTTCAAATCAACTAGATATCTTTGTGCTGTAAATCTCCCAACAGCCAAACGCAAAAGCAGCAAACCTCTCGCTGTATGTCCCACATCCAAAGTGCCAAGAGAGAGCTTGCTCTCCCTGTCTTTGACTACTGTTTTCACTGTCCCGGTTACCTCTTTGCTAACATTCTCTTCAGAGCTGCAGTGAAAGCAGGAACCATGTGGAGAAGGCACCCACACTGAAAATGACTGGAAGGAACATTGGGGCTTCTTCTCAGTGTCTCTGACATAGGGTTTCACTGTCCCGGGAAAGTCTCTGCTAACACCCTGCAGAGCGCTGTGCCCAATATACAGAAACGTCTTGCGGTATCTCCTACAGGGAAAGTGCCAGGAGGAATTGTGGAGCTTGGTCTCAGTGTCTCTGAGAATTGCTCTGATTATCCGTGTGACCTCTTTGCTAAGACTCTCCAGAGAGCCGTCCTCAAAACCAACACACATGTTGACATATCTCCCTCATTGATCGCAGTGTCTCCAGGAACGGCATTCAAGGAGCCAGGAACTTTTCTGCCCACACTCTCCGGGGACAGTTCCTTAAAACCAATATACATCCTGCTATATCTCCCACATGGAAAGTGCCAGGAGGGAGAAGTGGGGATTATGTTTAGACTTTCTCGGAACTGCTTCAAATCAACTAGATATCTTTGTGCTGTAAATCTCCCAACAGCCAAACGCAAAAGCAGCAAACCTCTCGCTGTATGTCCCACATCCAAAGTGCCAAGAGAGAGCTTGCTCTCCCTGTCTTTGACTACTGTTTTCACTGTCCCGGTTACCTCTTTGCTAACATTCTCTTCAGAGCTGCAGTGAAACCAGGAACCGTGTGGAGAAGGCACCCACACTGAAAATGACTGGAAGGAACATTGGGGCTTCTTCTCAGTGTCTCTGACATAGGGTTTCACTGTCCCGGGAAAGTCTCTGCTAACACCCTGCAGAGCGCAGTGCCCAATATACAGGAACGTCTTCCGGTATCTCCTACAGGGAAAGTGCCAGGAGGAATTGTCGAGCTTGGTCTCAGTGTCTCTGAGAATTGCTCTGATTATCCGTGTGACCTCTTTGCTAAGACTCTCCAGAGAGCCGTCCTCAAAACCAACACACATCTTGACATATCTCCCTCATTGATCTCAGTGTCTCCAGGAACGGCATTCAATGAGCCAGGACCTTTTCTCCCTACACTGTCCATTGAGTTGTCCTCAAAACCAATATACATCCTGCTATATCTCCCACATGGAAAGTGCCAGGAGGGAGAAGTGGGGATTATGTTTAGACTTTCTCGGAACTGCTTCAAATCAACTAGATATCTTTGTGCTGTAAATCTCCCAACAGCCAAACCCAAAAGCAGCAAACATCTCGCTGTATGTCCCACATCCAAAGTGCAGGGAGAGTAATGTAGAGCTTGCTCTCCCTGTCTTTGAGTACTGTTTTCACTGTCCCAGTGACCTCTTTGCTAACATTCTCTTCAGAGCTGCAGTGAAAGCAGGAACCACGTGGAGAAGGCACCCACACTGAAAATGACTGGAAGGAACGTTGGGGCTTCTTCTCAGTGTCTCTGACATAGGGTTTCACTGTCCCGGGAAAGTCTCTGCTAACACCCTGCAGAGCGCAGTGCCCAATATACAGAAACGTCTTGCGGTATCTCCTACAGGGAAAGTGCCAGGAGGAATTGTGGAGCTTGGTCTCAGTGTCTCTGAGAATTGCTCTGATTATCCGTGTGACCTCTTTGCTAAGACTCTCCAGAGAGCCGTCCTCAAAACCAACACACATGTTGACATATCTCCCTCATTGATCGCAGTGTCTCCAGGAACGGCATTCAAGGAGCCAGGAACTTTTCTGCCCACACTCTCCGGGGACAGTTCCTTAAAACCAATATACATCCTGCTATATCTCCCACATGGAAAGTGCCAGGAGGGAGAAGTGGGGATTATGTTTAGACTTTCTCGGAACTGCTTCAAATCAACTAGATATCTTTGTGCTGTAAATCTCCCAACAGCCAAACGCAAAAGCAGCAAACATCTCGCTGTATGTCCCACATCCAAAGTGCCAAGAGAGAGCTTGCTCTCCCTGTCTTTGACTACTGTTTTCACTGTCCCGGTTACCTCTTTGCTAACATTCTCTTCAGAGCTGCAGTGAAACCAGGAACCGTGTGGAGAAGGCACCCACACTGAAAATGACTGGAAGGAACGTTGGGGCTTCTTCTCAGTGTCTCTGACATAGGGTTTCACTGTCCCGGGAAAGTCTCTGCTAACACCCTGCAGAGCGCTGTGCCCAATATACAGAAACGTCTTGCGGTATCTCCTACAGGGAAAGTGCCAGGAGGAATTGTGGAGCTTGGTCTCAGTGTCTCTGAGAATTGCTCTGATTATCCGTGTGACCTCTTTGCTAAGACTCTCCAGAGAGCCGTCCTCAAAACTAACACACATCTTGACATATCTCCCACATTGATCTCAGTGTCTCCAGGAACGGCATTCAATGAGCCAGGACCTTTTCTCCCTACACTGTCCATTGAGTTGTCCTCAAAACCAATATACATCCTGCTATATCTCCCACATGGAAAGTGCCAGGAGGGAGAAGTGGGGATTATGTTTAGACTTTCTCGGAACTGCTTCAAATCAACTAGATATCTTTGTGCTGTAAATCTCCCAACAGCCAAACGCAAAAGCAGCAAACCTCTCGCTGTATGTCCCACATCCAAAGTGCCAAGAGAGAGCTTGCTCTCCCTGTCTTTGAGTACTGTTTTCACTGTCCCGGTTACCTCTTTGCTAACATTCTCTTCAGAGCTGCAGTGAAACCAGGAACCATGTGGAGAAGGCACCCACACTGAAAATGACTGGAAGGAACATTGGGGCTTCTTCTCAGTGTCTCTGACATAGGGTTTCACTGTCCCGGGAAAGTCTCTGCTAACACCCTGCAGAGCGCTGTGCCCAATATACAGAAACGTCTTGCGGTATCTCCTACAGGGAAAGTGCCAGGAGGAATTGTGGAGCTTGGTCTCAGTGTCTCTGAGAATTGCTCTGATTATCCGTGTGACCTCTTTGCTAAGACTCTCCAGAGAGCCGTCCTCAAAACCAACACACATCTTGACATATCTCCCACATTGATCTCAGTGTCTCCAGGAACGGCATTCAATGAGCCAGGACCTTTTCTCCCTACACTGTCCATTGAGTTGTCCTCAAAACCAATATACATCCTGCTATATCTCCCACATGGAAAGTGCCAGGAGGGAGAAGTGGGGATTATGTTTAGACTTTCTCGGAACTGCTTCAAATCAACTAGATATCTTTGTGCTGTAAATCTCCCAACAGCCAAACCCAAAAGCAGCAAACATCTCGCTGTATGTCCCACATCCAAAGTGCCAAGAGAGTAATGTAGAGCTTGCTCTCCCTGTCTTTGAGTACTGTTTTCACTGTCCCAGTGACCTCTTTGCTAACATTCTCTTCAGAGCTGCAGTGAAAGCAGGAACCACGTGGAGAAGGCACCCACACTGAAAATGACTGGAAGGAACGTTGGGGCTTCTTCTCAGTGTCTCTGACATAGGGTTTCACTGTCCCGGGAAAGTCTCTGCTAACACCCTGCAGAGCGCTGTGCCCAATATACAGAAACGTCTTGCAGTATCTCCTACAGGGAAAGTGCCAGGAGGAATTGTGGAGCTTGGTCTCAGTGTCTCTGAGAATTGCTCTGATTATCTCTGTGACCTCTTTGCTAAGACTCTCCAGAGAGCCGTCCTCAAAACCAACACACATCTTGACATATCTCCCTCATTGATCTCAGTGTCTCCAGGAACGGCATTCATTGAGCCAGGAACTTTTCTGCCCACACTCTCCGGGGACAGTTCCTTAAAACCAATATACATCCTGCTATATCTCCCACATGGAAAATGCCAGGAGGGAGAAGTGGGGATTATGTTTAGACTTTCTCGGAACTGCTTCAAATCAACTAGATATCTTTGTGCTGTAAATCTCCCAACAGCCAAACGCAAAAGCAGCAAACATCTCGCTGTATGTCCCACATCCAAAGTGCCAAGAGAGAGCTTGCTCTCCCTGTCTTTGAGTACTGTTTTCACTGTCCCGGTTACCTCTTTGCTAACATTCTCTTCAGAGCTGCAGTGAAACCAGGAACCATGTGGAGAAGGCACCCACACTGAAAATGACTGGAAGGAACATTGGGGCTTCTTCTCAGTGTCTCTGACATAGGGTTTCACTGTCCCGGGAAAGTCTCTGCTAACACCCTGCAGAGCGCTGTGCCCAATATACAGAAACGTCTTGCGGTATCTCCTACAGGGAAAGTGCCAGGAGGAATTGTGGAGCTTGGTCTCAGTGTCTCTGAGAATTGCTCTGATTATCCGTGTGACCTCTTTGCTAAGACTCTCCAGAGAGCCGTCCTCAAAACCAACACACATGTTGACATATCTCCCTCATTGATCGCAGTGTCTCCAGGAACGGCATTCAAGGAGCCAGGAACTTTTCTGCCCACACTCTCCGGGGACAGTTCCTTAAAACCAATATACATCCTGCTATATCTCCCACATGGAAAGTGCCAGGAGGGAGAAGTGGGGATTATGTTTAGACTTTCTCGGAACTGCTTCAAATCAACTAGATATCTTTGTGCTGTAAATCTCCCAACAGCCAAACGCAAAAGCAGCAAACATCTCGCTGTATGTCCCACATCCAAAGTGCCAAGAGAGAGCTTGCTCTCCCTGTCTTTGACTACTGTTTTCACTGTCCCGGTTACCTCTTTGCTAACATTCTCTTCAGAGCTGCAGTGAAACCAGGAACCGTGTGGAGAAGGCACCCACACTGAAAATGACTGGAAGGAACGTTGGGGCTTCTTCTCAGTGTCTCTGACATAGGGTTTCACTGTCCCGGGAAAGTCTCTGCTAACACCCTGCAGAGCGCTGTGCCCAATATACAGAAACGTCTTGCTGTATCTCCTACAGGGAAAGTGCCAGGAGGAATTGTCGAGCTTGGTCTCAGTGTCTCTGAGAATTGCTCTGATTATCCGTGTGACCTCTTTGCTAAGACTCTCCAGAGAGCCGTCCTCAAAACCAACACACATGTTGACATATCTCCCTCATTGATCTTAGTGTCTCCAGGAACGGCATTCAAGGAGCCAGGAACTTTTCTGCCCACACTCTCCGGGGACAGTTCCTTAAAACCAATATACATCCTGCTATATCTCCCACATGGAAAGTGCCAGGAGGGAGAAGTGGGGATTATGTTTAGACTTTCTCGGAACTGCTTCAAATCAACTAGATATCTTTGTGCTGTAAATCTCCCAACAGCCAAATGTAAAAGCAGCAAACATCTCGCTGTATGTCCCACATCCAAAGTGCCAAGAGAGAGCTTGCTCTCCCTGTCTTTGAGTACTGTTTTCACTGTCCCGGTTACCTCTTTGCTAACATTCTCTTCAGAGCTGCAGTGAAACCAGGAACCATGTGGAGAAGGCACCCACACTGAAAATGACTGGAAGGAACATTGGGGCTTCTTCTCAGTGTCTCTGACATAGGGTTTCACTGTCCCGGGAAAGTCTCTGCTAACACCCTGCAGAGCGCAGTGCCCAATATACAGAAACGTCTTGCGGTATCTCCTACAGGGAAAGTGCCAGGAGGAATTGTCGAGCTTGGTCTCAGTGTCTCTGAGAATTGCTCTGATTATCCGTGTGACCTCTTTGCTAAGACTCTCCAGAGAGCCGTCCTCAAAACCAACACACATCTTGACATATCTCCCACATTGATCTCAGTGTCTCCAGGAACGGCATTCAATGAGCCAGGACCTTTTCTCCCTACACTGTCCATTGAGTTGTCCTCAAAACCAATATACATCCTGCTATATCTCCCACATGGAAAGTGCCAGGAGGGAGAAGTGGGGATTATGTTTAGACTTTCTCGGAACTGCTTCAAATCAACTAGATATCTTTGTGCTGTAAATCTCCCAACAGCCAAACGCAAAAGCAGCAAACATCTCGCTGTATGTCCCACATCCAAAGTGCCAAGAGAGTAATGTAGAGCTTGCTCTCCCTGTCTTTGAGTACTGTTTTCACTGTCCCGGTTACCTCTTTGCTAACATTCTCTTCAGAGCTGCAGTGAAACCAGGAACCATGTGGAGAAGGCACCCACACTGAAAATGACTGGAAGGAACGTTGGGGCTTCTTCTCAGTGTCTCTGACATAGGGTTTCACTGTCCCGGGAAAGTCTCTGCTAACACCCTGCAGAGCGCTGTGCCCAATATACAGAAACGTCTTGCTGTATCTCCTACAGGGAAAGTGCCAGGAGGAATTGTCGAGCTTGGTCTCAGTGTCTCTGAGAATTGCTCTGATTATCCGTGTGACCTCTTTGCTAAGACTCTCCAGAGAGCCGTCCTCAAAACCAACACACATGTTGACATATCTCCCTCATTGATCTTAGTGTCTCCAGGAACGGCATTCAAGGAGCCAGGAACTTTTCTGCCCACACTCTCCGGGGACAGTTCCTTAAAACCAATATACATCCTGCTATATCTCCCACATGGAAAGTGCCAGGAGGGAGAAGTGGGGATTATGTTTAGCCTTTCTCGGAACTGCTTCAAATCAACTAGATATCTTTGTGCTGTAAATCTCCCAACAGCCAAACGCAAAAGCAGCAAACATCTCGCTGTATGTCCCACATCCAAAGTGCCAAGAGAGAGCTTGCTCTCCCTGTCTTTGAGTACTGTTTTCACTGTCCCGGTTACCTCTTTGCTAACATTCTCTTCAGAGCTGCAGTGAAACCAGGAACCATGTGGAGAAGGCACCCACACTGAAAATGACTGGAAGGAACGTTGGGGCTTCTTCTCAGTGTCTCTGACATAGGGTTTCACTGTCCCGGGAAAGTCTCTGCTAACACCCTGCAGAGCGCTGTGCCCAATATACAGAAACGTCTTCCGGTATCTCCTACAGGGAAAGTGCCAGGAGGAATTGTCGAGCTTGGTCTCAGTGTCTCTGAGAATTGCTCTGATTATCCGTGTGACCTCTTTGCTAAGACTCTCCAGAGAGCCGTCCTGAAAACCAACACACATCTTGACATATCTCCCTCATTGATCTTAGTGTCTCCAGGAACGGCATTCAAGGAGCCAGGAACTTTTCTGCCCACACTCTCCGGGGACAGTTCCTTAAAACCACGTTCCTTAAAACCCACGTTGCTGGGTTTCACTGCAGCTCCGAACAGAATGTTAGCAAAGAGGTAACCGGGACAGTGAAAACAGTACTCAAAGACAGGGAGAGCAAGCTCTCTCTTGGCACTTTGGATGTGGGACATACAGCGAGAGGTTTGCTGCTTTTACATTTGGCTGTTGGGAGATTTACAGCACAAAGATATCTAGTTGATTTGAAGCAGTTCCGAGAAAGTCTAAACATAATCCCCTTCTCCCTCCTGGCACTTTCCATGTGGGAGATATAGCAGGATGTATATTGGTTTTAAGGAACTGTCCCCGGAGAGTGTGGGCAGAAAAGTTCCTGGCTCCTTGAATGCCGTTCCTGGAGACACTGCGATCAATGTGGGAGATATGTCAAGATGTGTGTTGGTTTTCAGGACGGCTCTCTGGAGAGTCTTAGCAAAGAGGTCACACGGATAATCAGAGCAATTCTCAGAGACACTGAGACCAAGCTCCACAATTCCTTCCTGGCACTTTCCCTGTAGGAGATACCGCAAGACGTTTCTGTATATTGGGCACTGCGCTCTGCAGGGTGTTAGCAGAGACTTTCCCGGGACAGTGAAACCCTATGTCAGAGACACTGAGAAGAAGCCCCAATCTTCCTTCCAGTCATTTTCAGTGTGGGTGCCTTCTCCACGTGGTTCCTGGTTTCACTGCAGCTCTGAAGAGAATGTTAGCAAAGAGGTAACCGGGACAGTGAAAACAGTACTCAAAGACAGAGAGCGCAAGCTCTCTCTTGGCACTTTAGATGTGGGACATACAGCGAGAGGTTTGCTGCTTTTGCATTTGGCTGTTGGGAGATTTACAGCACAAAGATATCTAGTTGATTTGAAGCAGTTCCGAGAAAGTCTAAACATAATCCCCACTTCTCCCTCCTGGCATTTTCCATGTGGGAGATATAGCAGGATGTATATTGGTTTTGAGGACAACTCAATGGACAGAGTAGGGAGAAAAGTTCCTGGCTCCTTGAATGCCGTTCCTGGAGACACTAAGATCAATGAGGGAGATATGTCAAGATGTGTGTTGGTTTTGAGGTCGGCTCTCTGGAGAGTCTTAGCAAAGAGGTCACAGGGATAATCAGAGCAATTCTCAGAGACACTGAGACCAAGCTCGACAATTCCTCCTGGCACTTTCCCTGTAGGAGATACCGCAAGACGTTTCTGTATATTGGGCACAGCGCTCTGCAGGGTGTTAGCAGAGACTTTCCCGGGACAGTGAAACCCGACATCAGAGACACTGAGAAGAAGCCCCAATGTTCCTTCCAGTCATTTTCAGTGTGGGTGCCTTCTCCACGTGGTTCCTGGTTTCACTACAGCTCTGAAGAGAATGTTAGCAAAGAGGTAACCGGGACAGTGAAAACAGTACTCAAAGACAGGGAGAGCACGCTCTCTCTTGGCACTTTGGATGTGGGACATACAGCGAGATGTTTGCTGCTTTTACGTTTGGCTGTTGGGAGATTTACAGCACAAAGATATCTAGTTGATTTGAAGCAGTTCTGAGAAAGTCTAAACATAATCCCCACTTTACCCTCCTGGCATTTTCCCTGTGGGAGATATAGCAGGATGTATATTGGTTTTAAGGAACTGTCCCCGGAGAGTGTGGGCAGAAAAGTTCCTGGCTCCTTGAATGCCGTTCCTGGAGACACTGCGATCAATGTGGGAGATATGTCAAGATGTGTGTTGGTTTTCAGGACGGCTCTCTGGAGAGTCTTAGCAAAGAGGTCACACGGATAATCAGAGCAATTCTCAGAGACACTGAGACCAAGCTCGACAATTCCCTCCTGGCACTTTCCCTGTAGGAGATACCGCAAGACGTTTCTGTATATTGGGCACTGCGCTCTGCAGGGTGTTAGCAGAGACTTTCCCGGGACAGTGAAACCCTATGTCAGAGACACTGAGAAGAAGCCCCAACGTTCCTTCCAGGCACTTTCAGTGTGGGTGCCTTCTCCACGTGGTTCCTGGTTTCACTGCAGCTCTGAAGAGAATGTTAGCAAAGAGGTAACCGGGACAGTGAAAACAGTACTCAAAGACAGGGAGAGCAAGCTCTCTCTTGGCACTTTCGATGTGGGACATACAGCGAGAGGTTTGCTGCTTTTGCCTTTGGCTGTTGGGAGATTTACAGCACAAAGATATCTAGTTGATTTGAAGCAGTTCTGAGAAAGTCTAAGCATAATCCCCACTTTTCCCTCCTGGCACTTTCCATGTGGGAGATATAGCAGGATGTATATTGGTTTGAAGGAACTGTCCCCGGAGAGTGTGGGCAGAAAAATTCCTGGCTCCTTGAATGCCGTTCCTGGAGACACTGCGATCAATGAGGGAGATATTTCAGGCTTTCCTGCTGCCTTCAGCCTCAAAACCACCCTTTCCCACTTGGCGCCGCGCCAGGCACAAAAATAGCCATATGGCTGGAGATTGGTCCCACTCCCAAAGAGCCAGCAGGGAAAACTATGCCTTGTTCTAAAGCTCTTTGGGAACCGCTTGCGTAGCCCCACAGACCTGGGGGCTGCAGGCTTTCCTGCTGCCTTCAGCCTCAAAACCACCCTTTCCCACTTGGCGCCGCGCCAGGCACAAAAAAGGCCGTATATCTGGAGACTGGTTCCACGCCCAAAGATGTCGTAGGTCTCTGGGCAATGCAAGCGTCTTAGCAGAGATGTAGCCAGGGTCATGAGAACAATTCTGAGAGACACTGGGAACAAGCCCTAGAATTCCCTCCTGGCACTTTCCATGTTGGAGACACAGCAAGATGATTTTTTGATTGTTTTGCACCTATCTCTTTGAAGAATGTAGCCAAGGAGATAACTAGGTGACTTGAAGCAGATCCTATTGAGCCTAAGAACAGTCCCCATTTTTCCCTGCTGGCACTTTCCATGTGGGAGATATGTCAAGATGTGTGTTGGTTTTGAGGGCAACTCCCTGGAGAGAATGTTAGCAAAGACTTAACCAGGAGAGTAGAAAGCAGTATTCAAAGATAGGCAGAGCAAGTCCTATATTTCCCTCCTGACACTTTCCATTTAGGACATATAGCAGGATGCTTATTGGTTTTGAGGAAATCTCCCTGGAGACTGTAGGCAGGAAAGTTTCTGGCACATTGAATGCCATTCTTGGAGCACTGCGATGAATTCCTGCAATTCTCTCCTGGCACTTTACATGTTGGAGATAGCGCAAGATTTTTGTGTATATAGGGCATAGCGCTCTGCAGGGTGAGAGACACTGAGAACAAGATCGACAATTCCCTCCTGGCACTTTCCTTGTAGGAGATACCGCAAGACATTTCTGTATATTGGGCACAGCGCTCTGCAGGGTATTAGCAGAGACTTTCCCGGGACAGTGAAACCCTATGTCAGAGACACTGAGAAGAAGCCCCAATGTTCCTTCCAGTCATTTTCAGTGTGGGTGCCTTCTCCACATGGTTCCTGGTTTCACTGCAGCTCTGAAGAGAATGTTAGCAAAGAGGTAACCGGGACACTGAAAACAGTACTCAAAGACAGGGAGAGCAAGCTCTACATTACTCTCTTGGCACTTTGGATGTGGGACATACAGCGAGATGTTTGCTGCTTTTGCGTTTGGCTGTTGGGAGATTTACAGCACAAAGATATCTAGTTGATTTGAAGCAGTTCCGAGAAAGTCTAAACATAATCCCCACTTCTCCCTCCTGGCACTTTCCATGTGGGAGATATAGCAGGATGTATATTGGTTTTGAGGACAACTCAATGGACAGAGTAGGGAGAAAAGGTCCTGGCTCCTTGAATGCCGTTTCTGGAGACACTGCGATCAATGTGGGAGATATGTCAAGATGTGTGTTGGTTTTGAGGACGGCTCTCTGGAGAGTCTTAGCAAAGAGGTCACACGGATAATCAGAGCAATTCTCAGAGACACTGAGACCAAGCTCCACAATTCCTCCTGGCACTTTCCCTGTAGGAGATACCGCAAGACGTTTCTGTATATTGGGCACAGCGCTCTGCAGGGTGTTAGCAGAGACTTTCCCGGGACAGTGAAACCCTATGTCAGAGACACTGAGAAGAAGCCCCAACGTTCCTTCCAGTCATTTTCAGTGTGGGTGCCTTCTCCACATGGTTCCTGGTTTCACTGCAGCTCTGAAGAGAATGTTAGCAAAGAGGTAACCGGGACAGTGAAAACAGTACTCAAAGACAGGGAGAGCAAGCTCTCTCTTGGCACTTTGGATGTGGGACATACAGCGAGATGTTTGCTGCTTTTACATTTGGCTGTTGGGAGATTTACAGCACAAAGATATCTAGTTGATTTGAAGCAGTTCCGAGAAAGTCTAAGCATAATCCCCACTTCTCCCTCCTGGCATTTTCCATGTGGGAGATATAGCAGGATGTATATTGGTTTTAAGGAACTGTCCCCGGAGAGTGTGGGCAGAAAAGTTCCTGGCTCCTTGAATGCCGTTCCTGGAGACACTGAGATCAATGTGGGAGATATGTCAAGATGTGTGTTGGTTTTGAGGACGTCTCTCTGGAGAGTCTTAGCAAAGAGGTCACAGGGATAATCAGAGCAATTCTCAGAGACACTGAGACCAAGCTCCACAATTCCTCCTGGCACTTTCCCTGTAGGAGATACCGCAAGACGTTTCTGTATATTGGGCACAGCGCTCTGCAGGGTGTTAGCAGAGACTTTCCCGGGACAGTGAAACCCTATGTCAGAGACACTGAGAAGAAGCCCCAACGTTCCTTCCAGTCATTTTCAGTGTGGGTGCCTTCTCCACATGGTTCCTGGTTTCACTGCAGCTCTGAAGAGAATGTTAGCAAAGAGGTAACCGGGACACTGAAAACAGTACTCAAAGACAGGGAGAGCAAGCTCTACATTACTCTCTTGGCACTTTGGATGTGGGACATACAGCGAGATGTTTGCTGCTTTTGCGTTTGGCTGTTGGGAGATTTACAGCACAAAGATATCTAGTTGATTTGAAGCAGTTCCGAGAAAGTCTAAACATAATCCCCACTTCTCCCTCCTGGCACTTTCCATGTGGGAGATATAGCAGGATGTATATTGGTTTTGAGGACAACTCAATGGACAGAGTAGGGAGAAAAGGTCCTGGCTCCTTGAATGCCGTTTCTGGAGACACTGCGATCAATGTGGGAGATATGTCAAGATGTGTGTTGGTTTTGAGGACGGCTCTCTGGAGAGTCTTAGCAAAGAGGTCACACGGATAATCAGAGCAATTCTCAGAGACACTGAGACCAAGCTCCACAATTCCTCCTGGCACTTTCCCTGTAGGAGATACCGCAAGACGTTTCTGTATATTGGGCACAGCGCTCTGCAGGGTGTTAGCAGAGACTTTCCCGGGACAGTGAAACCCTATGTCAGAGACACTGAGAAGAAGCCCCAACGTTCCTTCCAGTCATTTTCAGTGTGGGTGCCTTCTCCACATGGTTCCTGGTTTCACTGCAGCTCTGAAGAGAATGTTAGCAAAGAGGTAACCGGGACAGTGAAAACAGTACTCAAAGACAGGGAGAGCAAGCTCTCTCTTGGCACTTTGGATGTGGGACATACAGCGAGATGTTTGCTGCTTTTACATTTGGCTGTTGGGAGATTTACAGCACAAAGATATCTAGTTGATTTGAAGCAGTTCCGAGAAAGTCTAAGCATAATCCCCACTTCTCCCTCCTGGCATTTTCCATGTGGGAGATATAGCAGGATGTATATTGGTTTTAAGGAACTGTCCCCGGAGAGTGTGGGCAGAAAAGTTCCTGGCTCCTTGAATGCCGTTCCTGGAGACACTAAGATCAATGAGGGAGATATGTCAAGATGTGTGTTGGTTTTGAGGACGTCTCTCTGGAGAGTCTTAGCAAAGAGGTCACACGGATAATCAGAGCAATTCTCAGAGACACTGAGACCAAGCTCCACAATTCCTCCTGGCACTTTCCCTGTAGGAGATACCGCAAGACGTTTCTGTATATTGGGCACAGCGCTCTGCAGGGTGTTAGCAGAGACTTTCCCGGGACAGTGAAACCCTATGTCAGAGACACTGAGAAGAAGCCCCAACGTTCCTTCCAGTCATTTTCAGTGTGGGTGCCTTCTCCACATGGTTCCTGGTTTCACTGCAGCTCTGAAGAGAATGTTAGCAAAGAGGTAACCGGGACAGTGAAAACTGTACTCAAAGACAGGGAGAGCAAGCTCTCTCTTGGCACTTTGGATGTGGGACATACAGCGAGATGTATGCTGCTTTTACGTTTGGCTGTTGGGAGATTTACAGCACAAAGATATCTAGTTGATTTGAAGCAGTTCCGAGAAAGTCTAAACATAATCCCCACTTCTCCCTCCTGGCACTTTCCATGTGGGAGATATAGCAGGATGTATATTGGTTTTGAGGACAACTCAATGGACAGTGTAGGGAGAAAAGGTCCTGGCTCCTTGAATGCCGTTCCTGGAGACACTGCGATCAATGTGGGAGATATGTCAAGATGTGTGTTGGTTTTGAGGACGGCTCTCTGGAGAGTCTTAGCAAAGAGGTCACACGGATAATCAGAGCAATTCTCAGAGACACTGAGACCAAGCTCCACAATTCCTCCTGGCACTTTCCCTGTAGGAGATACCGCAAGACGTTTCTGTATATTGGGCACAGCGCTCTGCAGGGTGTTAGCAGAGACTTTCCCGGGACAGTGAAACCCTATGTCAGAGACACTGAGAAGAAGCCCCAACGTTCCTTCCAGTCATTTTCAGTGTGGGTGCCTTCTCCACATGGTTCCTGGTTTCACTGCAGCTCTGAAGAGAATGTTAGCAAAGAGGTAACCGGGACAGTGAAAACAGTACTCAAAGACAGGGAGAGCAAGCTCTCTCTTGGCACTTTGGATGTGGGACATACAGCGAGATGTTTGCTGCTTTTGCGTTTGGCTGTTGGGAGATTTACAGCACAAAGATATCTAGTTGATTTGAAGCAGTTCCGAGAAAGTCTAAGCATAATCCCCACTTCTCCCTCCTGGCATTTTCCATGTGGGAGATATAGCAGGATGTATATTGGTTTTAAGGAACTGTCCCCGGAGAGTGTGGGCAGAAAAGTTCCTGGCTCCTTGAATGCCGTTCCTGGAGACACTAAGATCAATGAGGGAGATATGTCAAGATGTGTGTTGGTTTTGAGGACGTCTCTCTGGAGAGTCTTAGCAAAGAGGTCACAGGGATAATCAGAGCAATTCTCAGAGACACTGAGACCAAGCTCCACAATTCCTCCTGGCACTTTCCCTGTAGGAGATACCGCAAGACGTTTCTGTATATTGGGCACAGCGCTCTGCAGGGTGTTAGCAGAGACTTTCCCGGGACAGTGAAACCCTATGTCAGAGACACTGAGAAGAAGCCCCAACGTTCCTTCCAGTCATTTTCAGTGTGGGTGCCTTCTCCACATGGTTCCTGGTTTCACTGCAGCTCTGAAGAGAATGTTAGCAAAGAGGTAACCGGGACAGTGAAAACTGTACTCAAAGACAGGGAGAGCAAGCTCTCTCTTGGCACTTTGGATGTGGGACATACAGCGAGATGTATGCTGCTTTTACTTTTGGCTGTTGGGAGATTTACAGCACAAAGATATCTAGTTGATTTGAAGCAGTTCCGAGAAAGTCTAAACATAATCCCCACTTCTCCCTCCTGGCACTTTCCATGTGGGAGATATAGCAGGATGTATATTGGTTTTGAGGACAACTCAATGGACAGTGTAGGGAGAAAAGGTCCTGGCTCCTTGAATGCCGTTCCTGGAGACACTGAGATCAATGTGGGAGATATGTCAAGATGTGTGTTGGTTTTGAGGACGGCTCTCTGGAGAGTCTTAGCCAAGAGGTCACACGGATAATCAGAGCAATTCTCAGAGACACTGAGAACAAGCTCGACAATTCCCTCCTGGCACTTTCCCTGTAGGAGATACAGCAAGACGTTTCTGTATATTGGGCACTGCGCTCTGCAGGGTGTTAGCAGAGACTTTCCCGGGACAGTGAAACCCTATGTCAGAGACACTGAGAAGAAGCCCCAACGTTCCTTCCAGTCATTTTCAGTGTGGGTGCCTTCTCCACATGGTTCCTGGTTTCACTGCAGCTCTGAAGAGAATGTTAGCAAAGAGGTAACCGGGACAGTGAAAACAGTACTCAAAGACAGGGAGAGCAAGCTCTCTCTTGGCACTTTGGATGTGGGACATACAGCGAGATGTATGCTGCTTTTGCGTTTGGCTGTTGGGAGATTTACAGCACAAAGATATCTAGTTGATTTGAAGCAGTTCCGAGAAAGTCTAAACATAATCCCCACTTCTCCCTCCTGGCACTTTCCATGTGGGAGATATAGCAGGATGTATATTGGTTTTAAGGAACTGTCCCCGGAGAGTGTGGGCAGAAAAGTTCCTGGCTCCTTGAATGCCGTTCCTGGAGACACTGCGATCAATGAGGGAGATATGTCAACATGTGTGTTGGTTTTGAGGACGGCTCTCTGGAGAGTCTTAGCAAAGAGGTCACAGGGATAATCAGAGCAATTCTCAGAGACACTGAGACCAAGCTCCACAATTCCTCCTGGCACTTTCCCTGTAGGAGATACCGCAAGACGTTTCTGTATATTGGGCACAGCGCTCTGCAGGGTGTTAGCAGAGACTTTCCCGGGACAGTGAAACCCTATGTCAGAGACACTGAGAAGAAGCCCCAACGTTCCTTCCAGTCATTTTCAGTGTGGGTGCCTTCTCCACATGGTTCCTGGTTTCACTGCAGCTCTGAAGAGAATGTTAGCAAAGAGGTAACCGGGCAGTGAAAACTGTACTCAAAGACAGGGAGAGCAAGCTCTCTCTTGGCACTTTGGATGTGGGACATACAGCGAGATGTATGCTGCTTTTACGTTTGGCTGTTGGGAGATTTACAGCACAAAGATATCTAGTTGATTTGAAGCAGTTCCGAGAAAGTCTAAACATAATCCCCACTTCTCCCTCCTGGCACTTTCCATGTGGGAGATATAGCAGGATGTATATTGGTTTTGAGAACAACTCAATGGACAGTGTAGGGAGAAAAGGTCCTGGCTCCTTGAATGCCGTTTCTGGAGACACTGCGATCAATGTGGGAGATATGTCAAGATGTGTGTTGGTTTTGAGGACGGCTCTCTGGAGAGTCTTAGCAAAGAGGTCACACGGATAATCAGAGCAATTCTCAGAGACACTGAGACCAAGCTCCACAATTCCTCCTGGCACTTTCCCTGTAGGAGATACCGCAAGACGTTTCTGTATATTGGGCACAGCGCTCTGCAGGGTGTTAGCAGAGACTTTCCCGGGACAGTGAAACCCTATGTCAGAGACACTGAGAAGAAGCCCCAACGTTCCTTCCAGTCATTTTCAGTGTGGGTGCCTTCTCCACATGGTTCCTGGTTTCACTGCAGCTCTGAAGAGAATGTTAGCAAAGAGGTAACCGGGACAGTGAAAACAGTACTCAAAGACAGGGAGAGCAAGCTCTCTCTTGGCACTTTGGATGTGGGACATACAGCGAGATGTTTGCTGCTTTTACATTTGGCTGTTGGGAGATTTACAGCACAAAGATATCTAGTTGATTTGAAGCAGTTCCGAGAAAGTCTAAGCATAATCCCCACTTCTCCCTCCTGGCATTTTCCATGTGGGAGATATAGCAGGATGTATATTGGTTTTAAGGAACTGTCCCCGGAGAGTGTGGGCAGAAAAGTTCCTGGCTCCTTGAATGCCGTTCCTGGAGACACTAAGATCAATGAGGGAGATATGTCAAGATGTGTGTTGGTTTTGAGGACGTCTCTCTGGAGAGTCTTAGCAAAGAGGTCACAGGGATAATCAGAGCAATTCTCAGAGACACTGAGACCAAGCTCCACAATTCCTCCTGGCACTTTCCCTGTAGGAGATACCGCAAGACGTTTCTGTATATTGGGCACAGCGCTCTGCAGGGTGTTAGCAGAGACTTTCCCGGGACAGTGAAACCCTATGTCAGAGACACTGAGAAGAAGCCCCAACGTTCCTTCCAGTCATTTTCAGTGTGGGTGCCTTCTCCACATGGTTCCTGGTTTCACTGCAGCTCTGAAGAGAATGTTAGCAAAGAGGTAACCGGGACAGTGAAAACTGTACTCAAAGACAGGGAGAGCAAGCTCTCTCTTGGCACTTTGGATGTGGGACATACAGCGAGATGTATGCTGCTTTTACTTTTGGCTGTTGGGAGATTTACAGCACAAAGATATCTAGTTGATTTGAAGCAGTTCCGAGAAAGTCTAAACATAATCCCCACTTCTCCCTCCTGGCACTTTCCATGTGGGAGATATAGCAGGATGTATATTGGTTTTGAGGACAACTCAATGGACAGTGTAGGGAGAAAAGGTCCTGGCTCCTTGAATGCCGTTCCTGGAGACACTGAGATCAATGTGGGAGATATGTCAAGATGTGTGTTGGTTTTGAGGACGGCTCTCTGGAGAGTCTTAGCCAAGAGGTCACACGGATAATCAGAGCAATTCTCAGAGACACTGAGAACAAGATCGACAATTCCCTCCTGGCACTTTCCCTGTAGGAGATACAGCAAGACGTTTCTGTATATTGGGCACTGCGCTCTGCAGGGTGTTAGCAGAGACTTTCCCGGGACAGTGAAACCCTATGTCAGAGACACTGAGAAGAAGCCCCAACGTTCCTTCCAGTCATTTTCAGTGTGGGTGCCTTCTCCACATGGTTCCTGGTTTCACTGCAGCTCTGAAGAGAATGTTAGCAAAGAGGTAACCGGGACAGTGAAAACAGTACTCAAAGACAGGGAGAGCAAGCTCTCTCTTGGCACTTTGGATGTGGGACATACAGCGAGATGTATGCTGCTTTTGCGTTTGGCTGTTGGGAGATTTACAGCACAAAGATATCTAGTTGATTTGAAGCAGTTCCGAGAAAGTCTAAACATAATCCCCACTTCTCCCTCCTGGCACTTTCCATGTGGGAGATATAGCAGGATGTATATTGGTTTTAAGGAACTGTCCCCGGAGAGTGTGGGCAGAAAAGTTCCTGGCTCCTTGAATGCCGTTCCTGGAGACACTGCGATCAATGAGGGAGATATGTCAACATGTGTGTTGGTTTTGAGGACGGCTCTCTGGAGAGTCTTAGCAAAGAGGTCACACGGATAATCAGAGCAATTCTCAGAGACACTGAGACCAAGCTCGACAATTCCCTCCTGGCACTTTCCCTGTAGGAGATACCACAAGACGTTTCTGTATATTGGGCACAGCGCTCTGCAGGGTGTTAGCAGAGACTTTCCCGGGACAGTGAAACCCTATGTCAGAGACACTGAGAAGAAGCCCCAACGTTCCTTCCAGTCATTTTCAGTGTGGGTGCCTTCTCCACGTGGTTCCTGGTTTCACTGCAGCTCTGAAGAGAATGTTAGCAAAGAGGTAACCGGGACACTGAAAACAGTACTCAAAGACAGGGAGAGCAAGCTCTACATTACTCTCCCTGCACTTTCGATGTGGGACATACAGCGAGATGTTTGCTGCTTTTGCGTTTGGCTGTTGGGAGATTTATAGCACAAAGATATCTAGTTGATTTGAAGCAGTTCCGAGAAAGTCTAAACATAATCCCCACTTCTCCCTCCTGGCACTTTCCATGTGGGAGATATAGCAGGATGTATATTGGTTTTGAGGACAACTCAATGGACAGTGTAGGGAGAAAAGTTCCTGGCTCCTTGAATGCCGTTCCTGGAGACACTGAGATCAATGTGGGAGATATGTCAAGATGTGTGTTGGTTTTGAGGACGGCTCTCTGGAGAGTCTTAGCAAAGAGGTCACACGGATAATCAGAGCAATTCTCAGAGACACTGAGAACAAGCTCGACAATTCCTCCTGGCACTTTCCCTGTAGGAGATACCGCAAGATGTTTCTGTATATTGGGCACTGCGCTCTGCAGGGTGTTAGCAGAGACTTTCCCAGGACAGTGAAACCCTATGTCAGAGACACTGAGAAGAAGCCCCAATGTTCCTTCCAGGCATTTTCAGTGTGGGTGCCTTCTCCACATGGTTCCTGGTTTCACTGCAGCTCTGAAGAGAATGTTAGCAAAGAGGTAACCGGGACAGTGAAAACTGTACTCAAAGACAGGGAGAGCAAGCTCTCTCTTGGCACTTTGGATGTGGGACATACAGCGAGATGTTTGCTGCTTTTTCGTTTGGCTGTTGGGAGATTTACAGCACAAAGATATCTAGTTGATTTGAAGCAGTTCCGAGAAAGTCTAAACATAATCCCCACTTCTCCCTCCTGGCATTTTCCATGTGGGAGATATAGCAGGATGTATATTGGTTTTAAGGAACTGTCCCCGGAGAGTGTGGGCAGAAAAGTTCCTGGCTCCTTGAATGCCGTTCCTGGAGACACTGCGATCAATGAGGGAGATATGTCAACATGTGTGTTGGTTTTGAGGACGTCTCTCTGGAGAGTCTTAGCAAAGAGGTCACAGGGATAATCAGAGCAATTCTCAGAGACACTGAGACCAAGCTCGACAATTCCCTCCTGGCACTTTCCCTGTAGGAGATACCGCAAGACGTTTCTGTATATTGGGCACTGCGCTCTGCAGGGTGTTAGCAGAGACTTTCCCGGGACAGTGAAACCCTATGTCAGAGACACTGAGAAGAAGCCCCAACGTTCCTTCCAGTCATTTTCAGTGTGGGTGCCTTCTCCACGTGGTTCCTGCTTTCACTGCAGCTCTGAAGAGAATGTTAGCAAAGAGGTAACCGGGACACTGAAAACAGTACTCAAAGACAGGGAGAGCAAGCTCTACATTACTCTCCCTGCACTTTCGATGTGGGACATACAGCGAGATGTTTGCTGCTTTTGCGTTTGGCTGTTGGGAGATTTACAGCACAAAGATATCTAGTTGATTTGAAGCAGTTCCGAGAAAGTCTAAACATAATCCCCACTTCTCCCTCCTGGCACTTTCCATGTGGGAGATATAGCAGGATGTATATTGGTTTTGAGGACAACTCAATGGACAGTGTAGGGAGAAAAGGTCCTGGCTCCTTGAATGCCGTTCCTGGAGACACTGAGATCAATGTGGGAGATATGTCAAGATGTGTGTTGGTTTTGAGGACGGCTCTCTGGAGAGTCTTAGCAAAGAGGTCACAGGGATAATCAGAGCAATTCTCAGAGACACTGAGAACAAGCTCGACAATTCCTCCTGGCACTTTCCCTGTAGGAGATACCGCAAGACGTTTCTGTATATTGGGCACTGCGCTCTGCAGGGTGTTAGCAGAGACTTTCCCGGGACAGTGAAACCCTATGTCAGAGACACTGAGAAGAAGCCCCAATGTTCCTTCCAGGCATTTTCAGTGTGGGTGCCTTCTCCACATGGTTCCTGGTTTCACTGCAGCTCTGAAGAGAATGTTAGCAAAGAGGTAACCGGGACAGTGAAAACTGTACTCAAAGACAGGGAGAGCAAGCTCTCTCTTGGCACTTTCGATGTGGGACATACAGCGAGATGTTTGCTGCTTTTACATTTGGCTGTTGGGAGATTTACAGCACAAAGATATCTAGTTGATTTGAAGCAGTTCCGAGAAAGTCTAAGCATAATCCCCACTTCTCCCTCCTGGCACTTTCCATGTGGGAGATATAGCAGGATGTATACTGGTTTTAAGGAACTGTCCCCGGAGAGTGTGGGCAGAAAAGTTCCTGGCTCCTTGAATGCCGTTTCAGGAGACACTGCGATCAATGAGGGAGATATGTCAAGATGTGTGTTGGTTTTGAGGACGGCTCTCTGGAGAGTCTTAGCAAAGAGGTCACACAGATAATCAGAGCAATTCTCAGAGACACTGAGACCAAGCTCGACAATTCCCTCCTGGCACTTTCCCTGTAGGAGATACCGCAAGACATTTCTGTATATTGGGCACAGCGCTCTGCAGGGTGTTAGCAGAGACTTTCCCGGGACAGTGAAACCCTATGTCAGAGACACTGAGAAGAAGCCCCAATGTTCCTTCCAGGCATTTTCAGTGTGGGTGCCTTCTCCACGTGGTTCCTGCTTTCACTGCAGCTCTGAAGAGAATGTTAGCAAAGAGGTAACCGGGACAGTGAAAACAGTAGTCAAAGACAGGGAGAGAAAGCTCTCTCTTGGCACTTTGGATGTGGGACATACAGCGAGATGTTTGCTGCTTTTGCGTTTGGCTGTTGGGAGATTTACAGCACAAAGATATCTAGTTGATTTGAAGCAGTTCTGAGAAAGTCTAAACATAATCCCCACTTCTCCCTCCTGGCACTTTCCATGTGGGAGATATAGCAGGATGTATATTGGTTTTAAGGAACTGTCCCCGGAGAGTGTGGGCAGAAAAGTTCCTGGCTCCTTGAATGCCGTTCCTGGAGACACTGCGATCAATGAGGGAGATATGTCAAGATGTGTGTTGGTTTTGAGGACGGCTCTCTGGAGAGTCTTAGCAAAGAGGTCACAGGGATAATCAGAGCAATTCTCAGAGACACTGAGACCAAGCTCGACAATTCCCTCCTGGCACTTTCCCTGTAGGAGATACCGCAAGACGTTTCTGTATATTGGGCACTGCGCTCTGCAGGGTGTTAGCAGAGACTTTCCCGGGACAGTGAAACCCTATGTCAGAGACACTGAGAAGAAGCCCCAATGTTCCTTCCAGTCATTTTGAGTGTGGGTGCCTTCTCCACATGGTTCCTGCTTTCACTGCAGCTCTGAAGAGAATGTTAGCAAAGAGGTAACCGGGACACTGAAAACAGTAGTCAAAGACAGGGAGAGCAAGCTCTCTCTTGGCACTTTGGATGTGGGACATACAGCGAGATGTTTGCTGCTTTTGCGTTTGCCTGTTGGGAGATTTACAGCACAAAGATATCTAGTTGATTTGAAGCAGTTCCGAGAAAGTCTAAACATAATCCCCACTTCTCCCTCCTGGCATTTTCCATGTGGGAGATATAGCAGGATGTATATTGGTTTTAAGGAACTGTCCCCGGAGAGTGTGGGCAGAAAAGTTCCTGGCTCCTTGAATGCCGTTCCTGGAGACACTGAGATCAATGAGGGAGATATGTCAAGATGTGTGTTGGTTTTGAGGACGGCTCTCTGGAGAGTCTTAGCAAAGAGGTCACAGGGATAATCAGAGCAATTCTCAGAGACACTGAGACCAAGCTCGACAATTCCTCCTGGCACTTTCCCTGTAGGAGATACCACAAGACGTTTCTGTATATTGGGCACAGCGCTCTGCAGGGTGTTAGCAGAGACTTTCCCGGGACAGTGAAACCCTATGTCAGAGACACTGAGAAGAAGCCCCTACGTTCCTTCCAGTCATTTTCAGTGTGGGTGCCTTCTCCACGTGGTTCCTGGTTTCACTGCAGCTCTGAAGAGAATGTTAGCAAAGAGGTAACCGGGACACTGAAAACAGTACTCAAAGACAGGGAGAGCAAGCTCTCTCTTGGCACTTTGGATGTGGGACATACAGCGAGATGTTTGCTGCTTTTACATTTGGCTGTTGGGAGATTTACAGCACAAAGATATCTAGTTGATTTGAAGCAGTTCCGAGAAAGTCTAAACATAATCCTCACTTTTCCCTCCTGGCACTTTCCATGTGGGAGATATAGCAGGATGTATATCGGTTTTGAGGACAACTCAATGGACAGAGTAGGTAGAAAAGTTCCTGGCTCATTAAATGCCGTTTCTGGAGACACTGAGATCAATGTGGGAGATATGTCAAGATGTGTGTTGGTTTTGAGGACGGCTCTCTGGAGAGTCTTAGCAAAGAGGTCACAGGGATAATCAGAGCAATTCTCAGAGACACTGAGACCAAGCTCGACAATTCCTTCCTGGCACTTTCCCTGTAGGAGATACCGCAAGACGTTTCTGTATATTGGGCACTGCGCTCTGCAGGGTGTTAGCAGAGACTTTCCCGGGACAGTGAAACCCTATGTCAGAGACACTGAGAAGAAGCCCCAACGTTCCTTCCAGGCATTTTCAGTGTGGGTGCCTTCTCCACGTGGTTCCTGGTTTCACTGCAGCTCTGAAGAGAATGTTAGCAAAGAGGTAACCGGGACAGTGAAAACAGTACTCAAAGACAGGGAGAGCAAGCTCTCTCTTGGCACTTTGGATGTGGGACATACAGCGAGATGTTTGCTGCTTTTACATTTGGCTGTTGGGAGATTTACAGCACAAAGATATCTAGTTGATTTGAAGCAGTTCCGAGAAAGTCTAAGCATAATCCTCACTTTTCCCTCCTGGCACTTTCCATGTGGGAGATATAGCAGGATGTATATTGGTTTTGAGGACAACTCAATGGACAGTGTAGGGAGAAAAGTTCCTGGCTCCTTGAATGCCGTTCCTGGAGACACTGCGATCAATGTGGGAGATATGTCAAGATGTGTGTTGGTTTTGAGGACGGCTCTCTGGAGAGTCTTAGCAAAGAGGTCACAGGGATAATCAGAGCAATTCTCAGAGACACTGAGACCAAGCTCGACAATTCCTTCCTGGCACTTTCCCTGTAGGAGATACCGCAAGACGTTTCTGTATATTGGGCACTGCGCTCTGCAGGGTGTTAGCAGAGACTTTCCCGGGACAGTGAAACCCTATGTCAGACACACTGAGAAGAAGCCCCAATGTTCCTTCCAGGCATTTTCAGTGTGGGTGCCTTCTCCACATGGTTCCTGCTTTCACTGCAGCTCTGAAGAGAATGTTAGCAAAGAGGTAACCGGGACACTGAAAACAGTAGTCAAAGACAGGGAGAGCAAGCTCTCTCTTGGCACTTTGGATGTGGGACATACAGCGAGATGTTTGCTGCTTTTGCGTTTGGCTGTTGGGAGATTTACAGCACAAAGATATCTAGTTGATTTGAAGCAGTTCCGAGAAAGTCTAAACATAATCCCCACTTCTCCCTCCTGGCATTTTCCATGTGGGAGATATAGCAGGATGTATATTGGTTTTAAGGAACTGTCCCCGGAGAGTGTGGGCAGAAAAGTTCCTGGCTCCTTGAATGCCGTTCCTGGAGACACTAAGATCAATGAGGGAGATATGTCAAGATGTGTGTTGGTTTTGAGGACGGCTCTCTGGAGAGTCTTAGCAAAGAGGTCACACGGATAATCAGAGCAATTCTCAGAGACACTGAGACCAAGCTCCACAATTCCTCCTGGCACTTTCCCTGTAGGAGATACCGCAAGACGTTTCTGTATATTGGGCACAGCGCTCTGCAGGGTGTTAGCAGAGACTTTCCCGGGACAGTGAAACCCTATGTCAGAGACACTGAGAAGAAGCCCCAACGTTCCTTCCAGTCATTTTCAGTGTGGGTGCCTTCTCCACATGGTTCCTGCTTTCACTGCAGCTCTGACGAGAATGTTAGCAAAGACGTAACCGGGACAGTGAAAACAGTACTCAAAGACAGGGAGAGCAAGCTCTACATTACTCTCCCTGCACTTTCGATGTGGGACATACAGCGAGATGTTTGCTGCTTTTGCGTTTGGCTGTTGGGAGATTTACAGCACAAAGATATCTAGTTGATTTGAAGCAGTTCCGAGAAAGTCTAAACATAATCCCCACTTATCCCTCCTGGCACTTTCCATGTGTGAGATATAGCAGGATGTATATTGGTTTTGAGGACAACTCAATGGACAGTGTAGGGAGAAAAGGTCCTGGCTCCTTGAAATCCGTTCCTGGAGACACTGAGATCAATGTGGGAGATATGTCAAGATGTGTGTTGGTTTTGAGGACGGCTCTCTGGAGAGTCTTAGCAAAGAGGTCACACGGATAATCAGAGCAATTCTCAGAGACACTGAGACCAAGCTCGACAATTCCTCCTGGCACTTTCCCTGTAGGAGATACCACAAGACGTTTCTGTATATTGGGCACTGCGCTCTGCAGGGTGTTAGCAGAGACTTTCCCGGGACAGTGAAACCCTATGTCAGAGACACTGAGAAGAAGCCCCAATGTTCCTTCCAGTCATTTTCAGTGTGGGTGCCTTCTCCACGTGGTTCCTGGTTTCACTGCAGCTCTGAAGAGAATGTTAGCAAAGAGGTAACCGGGACACTGAAAACAGTACTCAAAGACAGGGAGAGCAAGCTCTCTCTTGGCACTTTGGATGTGGGACATACAGCGAGATGTTTGCTGCTTTTACATTTGGCTGTTGGGAGATTTACAGCACAAAGATATCTAGTTGATTTGAAGCAGTTCCGAGAAAGTCTAAACATAATCCTCACTTTTCCCTCCTGGCACTTTCCATGTGGGAGATATAGCAGGATGTATATCGGTTTTGAGGACAACTCAATGGACAGAGTAGGTAGAAAAGTTCCTGGCTCATTAAATGCCGTTCCTGGAGACACTGCGATCAATGTGGGAGATATGTCAAGATGTGTGTTGGTTTTGAGGACGGCTCTCTGGAGAGTCTTAGCAAAGAGGTCACACGGATAATCAGAGCAATTCTCAGAGACACTGAGACCAAGCTCGACAATTCCTCCTGGAACTTTCCCTGTAGGAGATACAGCAAGACGTTTCTGTATATTGGGCACTGCGCTCTGCAGGGTGTTAGCAGAGACTTTCCCGGGACAGTGAAACCCTATGTCAGAGACACTGAGAAGAAGCCCCAACGTTCCTTCCAGTCATTTTCAGTGTGGGTGCCTTCTCCACGTGGTTCCTGCTTTCACTGCACCTCTGAAGAGAATGTTAGCAAAGAGGTAACCGGGACACTGAAAACAGTACTCAAAGACAGGGAGAGCAAGCTCTACATTACTCTCCCTGCACTTTCGATGTGGGACATACAGCGAGAGGTTTGCTGCTTTTACATTTGGCTGTTGGGAGATTTACAGCACAAAGATATCTAGTTGATTTGAAGCAGTTCCGAGAAAGTCTAAGCATAATCCCCACTTCTCCCTCCTGGCATTTTCCATGTGGGAGATATAGCAGGATGTATATTGGTTTTAAGGAACTGTCCCCGGAGATGGTGGGCAGAAAAGTTCCTGGCTCCTTGAATGCCGTTCCTGGAGACACTAAGATCAATGAGGGAGATATGTCAAGATGTGTGTTGGTTTTGAGGACGTCTCTCTGGAGAGTCTTAGCAAAGAGGTCACAGGGATAATCAGAGCAATTCTCAGAGACACTGAGACCAAGCTCGACAATTCCTCCTGGCACTTTCCCTGTAGGAGATACCGCAAGACGTTTCTGTATATTGGGCACTGCGCTCTGCAGGGTGTTAGCAGAGACTTTCCCGGGACAGTGAAACCCTATGTCAGAGACACTGAGAAGAAGCCCCAACGTTCCTTCCAGTCATTTTCAGTGTGGGTGCCTTCTCCACATGGTTCCTGGTTTCACTGCAGCTCTGAAGAGAATGTTAGCAAAGAGGTAACCGGGACAGTGAAAACTGTACTCAAAGACAGGGAGAGCAAGCTCTCTCTTGGCACTTTGGATGTGGGACATACAGCGAGATGTATGCTGCTTTTACTTTTGGCTGTTGGGAGATTTACAGCACAAAGATATCTAGTTGATTTGAAGCAGTTCCGAGAAAGTCTAAACATAATCCCCACTTCTCCCTCCTGGCACTTTCCATGTGGGAGATATAGCAGGATGTATATTGGTTTTGAGGACAACTCAATGGACAGTGTAGGGAGAAAAGGTCCTGGCTCCTTGAATGCCGTTCCTGGAGACACTGAGATCAATGTGGGAGATATGTCAAGATGTGTGTTGGTTTTGAGGACGGCTCTCTGGAGAGTCTTAGCAAAGAGGTCACACGGATAATCAGAGCAATTCTCAGAGACACTGAGACCAAGCTCGACAATTCCTCCTGGCACTTTCCCTGTAGGAGATACCGCAAGACGTTTCTGTATATTGGGCACTGCGCTCTGCAGGGTGTTAGCAGAGACTTTCCCGGGACAGTGAAACCCTATGTCAGAGACACTGAGAAGAAGCCCCAACGTTCCTTCCAGGCATTTTCAGTGTGGGTGCCTTCTCTACACGGTTCCTGGTTTCACTGCAGCTCTGAAGAGAATGTTAGCAAAGAGGTAACCGGGACAGTGAAAACTGTACGCAAAGACAGGGAGAGCAAGCTCTACATTACTCTCTTGGCACTTTGGATGTGGGACATACAGCGAGATGTTTGCTGCTTTTGCATTTGGCTGTTGGGAGATTTACAGCACAAAGATATCTAGTTGATTTGAAGCAGTTCCGAGAAAGTCTAAACATAATCCCCACTTTTCCCTCCTGGCACTTTCCATGTGGGAGATATAGCAGGATGTATATTGGTTTTAAGGAACTGTCCCCGGAGAGTGTGGGCAGAAAAGTTCCTGGCTCCTTGAATGCCGTTCCTGGAGACACTGCGGTCAATGTGGGAGATATGTCAAGATGTGTGTTGGTTTTGAGGACGGCTCTCTGGAGAGTCTTAGCAAAGAGGTCACACGGATAATCAGAGCAATTCTCAGAGACACTGAGACCAAGCTCGACAATTCCACCTGGAACTTTCCCTGTAGGAGATACCGCAAGACGTTTCTGTATATTGGGCACTGCGCTCTGCAGGGTGTTAGCAGAGACTTTCCCGGGACAGTGAAACCCGACATCAGAGACACTGAGAAGAAGCCCCAACGTTCCTTCCAGGCATTTTCAGTGTGGGTGCCTTCTCCACGTGGTTCCTGGTTTCACTGCAGCTCTGAAGAGAATGTTAGCAAAGAGGTAACCGGGACAGTGAAAACAGTACTCAAAGACAGGGAGAGCAAGCTCTCTCTTGGCACTTTGGATGTGGGACATACACCGAGAGGTTTGCTGCTTTTACATTTGGCTGTTGGGAGATTTACAGCACAAAGATATCTAGTTGATTTGAAGCAGTTCTGAGAAAGACTAAGCATAATCCTCACTTTTCCCTCCTGGCACTTTCCATGTGGGAGATATAGCAGGATGTATATTGGTTTTGAGGACAACTCAATGGACAGTGTAGGGAGAAAAGTTCCTGGCTCATTAAATGCCGTTTCTGGAGACACTGCGATCAATGTGGGAGATATGTCAAGATGTGTGTTGGTTTTCAGGACGGCTCTCTGGAGAGTCTTAGCAAAGAGGTCACACGGATAATCAGAGCAATTCTCAGAGACACTGAGACCAAGCTCGACAATTCCTCCTGGAACTTTCCCTGTAGGAGATACCGCAAGACGTTTCTGTATATTGGGCACTGCGCTCTGCAGGGTGTTAGCAGAGACTTTCCCGGGACAGTGAAACCCTATGTCAGAGACACTGAGAAGAAGCCCCAATGTTCCTTCCAGGCATTTTCAGTGTGGGTGCCTTCTCCACGTGGTTCCTGGTTTCACTGCAGCTCTTAAGAGAATGTTAGCAAAGAGGTCATGGGGACAGTGAAAACAGTACTCAAAGACAGGGAGAGCAAGCTCTCTCTTGGCACTTTGGATGTGGGACATACAGCGAGATGTTTGCTGCTTTTGCATTTGGCTGTTGGGAGATTTACAGCACAAAGATATCTAGTTGATTTGAAGCAGTTCTGAGAAAGTCTAAACATAATCCTCACTTTTCCCTCCTGGCACTTTCCATGTGGGAGATATAGCAGGATATATATCGGTTTTGAGGACAACTCAATGGACAGTGTAGGGAGAAAAGGTCCTGGCTCATTAAATGCCGTTTCTGGAGACACTGCGATCAATGAGGGAGATATGTCAAGATGTGTGTTGGTTTTGAGGACGGCTCTCTGGAGAGTCTTAGCAAAGAGGTCACAGGGATAATCAGAGCAATTCTCAGAGACACTGAGACCAAGCTTGACAATTCCTTCCTGGCACTTTCCCTGTAGGAGATACCGCAAGACGTTTCTGTATATTGGGCACAGCGCTCTGCAGGGTGTTAGCAGAGACTTTCCCGGGACAGTGAAACCCTATGTCAGAGACACTGAGAAGAAGCCCCAACGTTCCTTCCAGGCATTTTCAGTGTGGGTGCCTTCTCTACACGGTTCCTGGTTTCACTGCAGCTCTGAAGAGAATGTTAGCAAAGAGGTAACCGGGACAGTGAAAACTGTACGCAAAGACAGGGAGAGCAAGCTCTACATTACTCTCTTGGCACTTTGGATGTGGGACATACAGCGAGATGTTTGCTGCTTTTGCGTTTGGCTGTTGGGAGATTTACAGCACAAAGATATCTAGTTGATTTGAAGCAGTTCTGAGAAAGTCTAAACATAATCCTCACTTTTCCCTCCTGGCACTTTCCATGTGGGAGATATAGCAGGATGTATATTGGTTTTAAGGAACTGTCCCCGGAGAGTGTGGGCAGAAAAGTTCCTGGCTCCTTGAATGCCGTTTCTGGAGACACTGCGATCAATGTGGGAGATATGTCAAGATGTGTGTTGGTTTTGAGGACGTCTCTCTGGAGAGTCTTAGCAAAGAGGTCACACGGATAATCAGAGCAATTCTCAGAGACACTGAGAACAAGCTCGACAATTCCTCCTGGCACTTTCCCTGTAGGAGATACCGCAAGACGTTTCTGTATATTGGCACAGCGCTCTGCAGGGTGTTAGCAGAGACTTTCCCGGGACAGTGAAACCCTATGTCAGAGACACTGAGAAGAAGCCCCAATGTTCCTTCCAGTCATTTTCAGTGTGGGTGCCTTCTCCACGTGGTTCCTGGTTTCACTGCAGCTCTGAAGAGAATGTTAGCAAAGAGGTCATCGGGACAGTGAAAAGAGTACTCAAAGACAGGGAGAGCAAGCTCTACATTACTCTCTTGGCACTTTCGATGTGGGACATACAGCGAGAGGTTTGCTGCTTTTACATTTGGCTGTTGGGAGATTTACAGCACAAAGATATCTAGTTGATTTGAAGCAGTTCTGAGAAAGTCTAAGCATAATCCTCACTTTTCCCTCCTGGCACTTTCCATGTGGGAGATATAGCAGGATGTATATTGGTTTTGAGGACAACTCAATGGACAGTGTAGGGAGAAAAGTTCCTGGCTCATTAAATGCCGTTTCTGGAGACACTGCGATCAATGTGGGAGATATGTCAAGATGTGTGTTGGTTTTGAGGACGGCTCTCTGGAGAGTCTTAGCAAAGAGGTCACACGGATAATCAGAGCAATTCTCAGAGACACTGAGACCAAGCTCCACAATTCCTCCTGGCACTTTCCCTGTAGGAGATACCGCAAGACGTTTCTGTATATTGGGCACTGCGCTCTGCAGGGTGTTAGCAGAGACTTTCCCGGGACAGTGAAACCCGACATCAGAGACACTGAGAAGAAGCCCTAACGTTCCTTCCAGGCATTTTCAGTGTGGGTGCCTTCTCCACGTGGTTCCTGGTTTCACTGCAGCTCTGAAGAGAATGTTAGCAAAGAGGTAACCGGGACAGTGAAAACAGTACTCAAAGACAGGGAGAGCAAGCTCTCTCTTGGCACTTTGGATGTGGGACATACAGCGAGATGTTTGCTGCTTTTACATTTGGCTGTTGGGAGATTTACAGCACAAAGATATCTAGTTGATTTGAAGCAGTTCTGAGAAAGTCTAAGCATAATCCTCACTTTTCCCTCCTGGCACTTTCCATGTGGGAGATATAGCAGGATGTATATTGGTTTTGAGGACAACTCAATGGACAGTGTAGGGAGAAAAGTTCCTGGCTCATTAAATGCCGTTTCTGGAGACACTGCGATCAATGTGGGAGATATGTCAAGATGTGTGTTGGTTTTGAGGACGGCTCTCTGGAGAGTCTTAGCAAAGAGGTCAGAGGGATAATCAGAGCAATTCTCAGAGACACTGAGACCAAGCTCGACAATTCCTCCTGGCACTATCCCTGTAGAAGATACCGCAAGACATTTCTGTATATTGGGCACTGCGCTCTGCAGGGTGTTAGCAGAGACTTTCCCGGGACAGTGAAACCCTATGTCAGAGACACTGAGAAGAAGCCCCAATGTTCCTTCCAGGCATTTTCAGTGTGGGTGCCTTCTCCACGTGGTTCCTGGTTTCACTGCAGCTCTGAAGAGAATGTTAGCAAAGAGGTAACCGGGACACTGAAAACAGTACTCAAAGACAGGGAGAGCAAGCTCTCTCTTGGCACTTTGGATGTGGGACATACAGCGAGATGTTTGCTGCTTTTGCGTTTGGCTGTTGGGAGATTTACAGCACAAAGATATCTAGTTGATTTGAAGCAGTTCCGAGAAAGTCTAAACATAATCCCCACTTTTCCCTCCTGGCATTTTCCATGTGGGAGATATAGCAGGATGTATACTGGTTTTAAGGAACTGTCCCCGGAGAGTGTGGGCAGAAAAGTTCCTGGCTCCTTGAATGCCGTTCCTGGAGACACTGCGATCAATGAGGGAGATATGTCAAGATGTGTGTTGGTTTTGAGGACGGCTCTCTGGAGAGTCTTAGCAAAGAGGTCACACGGATAATCAGAGCAATTCTCAGAGACACTGAGACCAAGCTCGACAATTCCTCCTGGCACTTTCCCTGTAGGAGATACCGCAAGACGTTTCTGTATATTGGGCACTGCGCTCTGCAGGGTGTTAGCAGAGACTTTCCCGGGACAGTGAAACCCTATGTCAGAGACACTGAGAAGAAGCCCCAACGTTCCTTCCAGGCATTTTCAGTGTGGGTGCCTTCTCCACGTGGTTCCTGGTTTCACTGCAGCTCTGAAGAGAATGTTAGCAAAGAGGTAACCGGGACAGTGAAAACAGTCCTCAAAGACAGGGAGAGCAAGCTCTCTCTTGGCACTTTGGATGTGGGACATACAGCGAGATGTTTGCTGCTTTTACATTTGGCTGTTGGGAGATTTACAGCACAAAGATATCTAGTTGATTTGAAGCAGTTCTGAGAAAGTCTAAGCATAATCCTCACTTTTCCCTCCTGGCACTTTCCATGTGGGAGATATAGCAGGATGTATATTGGTTTTGAGGACAACTCAATGGACAGTGTAGGGAGAAAAGGTCCTGGCTCATTAAATGCCGTTTCTGGAGACACTGCGATCAATGAGGGAGATATGTCAAGATGTGTGTTGGTTTTGAGGACGGCTCTCTGGAGAGTCTTAGCAAAGAGGTCACAGGGATAATCAGAGCAATTCTCAGAGACACTGAGACCAAGCTCGACAATTCCTCCTGGCACTTTCCCTGTAGGAGATACCGCAAGACGTTTCTGTATATTGGGCACAGCGCTCTGCAGGGTGTTAGCAGAGACTTTCCCGGGACAGTGAAACCCTATGTCAGAGACACTGAGAAGAAGCCCTAACGTTCCTTCCAGGCATTTTCAGTGTGGGTGCCTTCTCCACGTGGTTCCTGGTTTCACTGCAGCTCTGAAGAGAATGTTAGCAAAGAGGTCATCGGGACAGTGAAAACTGCACTCAAAGACAGGGAGAGCAAGCTCTACATTACTCTCTTGGCACTTTGGATGTGGGACATACAGCGAGATGTTTGCTGCTTTTGCGTTTGGCTGTTGGGAGATTTACAGCACAAAGCTATCTAGTTGATTTGAAGCAGTTCTGAGAAAGTCTAAGCATAATCCTCACTTTTCCCTCCTGGCCCTTTCCATGTGGGAGATATAGCAGGATGTATATTGGTTTTAAGGAACTGTCCCCGGAGAGTGTGGGCAGAAAAGTTCCTGGCTCCTTGAATGCCGTTCCTGGAGACACTGCGATCAATGAGGGAGATATGTCAACATGTGTGTTGGTTTTGAGGACGGCTCTCTGGAGAGTCTTAGCAAAGAGGTCACAGGGATAATCAGAGCAATTCTCAGAGACACTGAGACCAAGCTCCACAATTCCTCCTGGCACTTTCCCTGTAGGAGATACCGCAAGACGTTTCTGTATATTGGGCACAGCGCTCTGCAGGGTGTTAGCAGAGACTTTCCCGGGACAGTGAAACCCTATGTCAGAGACACTGAGAAGAAGCCCCAACGTTCCTTCCAGTCATTTTCAGTGTGGGTGCCTTCTCCACATGGTTCCTGGTTTCACTGCAGCTCTGAAGAGAATGTTAGCAAAGAGGTAACCGGGCAGTGAAAACTGTACTCAAAGACAGGGAGAGCAAGCTCTCTCTTGGCACTTTGGATGTGGGACATACAGCGAGATGTATGCTGCTTTTACGTTTGGCTGTTGGGAGATTTACAGCACAAAGATATCTAGTTGATTTGAAGCAGTTCCGAGAAAGTCTAAACATAATCCCCACTTCTCCCTCCTGGCACTTTCCATGTGGGAGATATAGCAGGATGTATATTGGTTTTGAGAACAACTCAATGGACAGTGTAGGGAGAAAAGGTCCTGGCTCCTTGAATGCCGTTTCTGGAGACACTGCGATCAATGTGGGAGATATGTCAAGATGTGTGTTGGTTTTGAGGACGGCTCTCTGGAGAGTCTTAGCAAAGAGGTCACACGGATAATCAGAGCAATTCTCAGAGACACTGAGACCAAGCTCCACAATTCCTCCTGGCACTTTCCCTGTAGGAGATACCGCAAGACGTTTCTGTATATTGGGCACTGCGCTCTGCAGGGTGTTAGCAGAGACTTTCCCGGGACAGTGAAACCCTATGTCAGAGACACTGAGAAGAAGCCCCAACGTTCCTTCCAGTCATTTTCAGTGTGGGTGCCTTCTCCACATGGTTCCTGGTTTCACTGCAGCTCTGAAGAGAATGTTAGCAAAGAGGTAACCGGGACAGTGAAAACAGTACTCAAAGACAGGGAGAGCAAGCTCTCTCTTGGCACTTTGGATGTGGGACATACAGCGAGATGTTTGCTGCTTTTACATTTGGCTGTTGGGAGATTTACAGCACAAAGATATCTAGTTGATTTGAAGCAGTTCCGAGAAAGTCTAAGCATAATCCCCACTTCTCCCTCCTGGCATTTTCCATGTGGGAGATATAGCAGGATGTATATTGGTTTTAAGGAACTGTCCCCGGAGAGTGTGGGCAGAAAAGTTCCTGGCTCCTTGAATGCCGTTCCTGGAGACACTAAGATCAATGAGGGAGATATGTCAAGATGTGTGTTGGTTTTGAGGACGTCTCTCTGGAGAGTCTTAGCAAAGAGGTCACAGGGATAATCAGAGCAATTCTCAGAGACACTGAGACCAAGCTCCACAATTCCTCCTGGCACTTTCCCTGTAGGAGATACCGCAAGACGTTTCTGTATATTGGGCACAGCGCTCTGCAGGGTGTTAGCAGAGACTTTCCCGGGACAGTGAAACCCTATGTCAGAGACACTGAGAAGAAGCCCCAACGTTCCTTCCAGTCATTTTCAGTGTGGGTGCCTTCTCCACATGGTTCCTGGTTTCACTGCAGCTCTGAAGAGAATGTTAGCAAAGAGGTAACCGGGACAGTGAAAACTGTACTCAAAGACAGGGAGAGCAAGCTCTCTCTTGGCACTTTGGATGTGGGACATACAGCGAGATGTATGCTGCTTTTACTTTTGGCTGTTGGGAGATTTACAGCACAAAGATATCTAGTTGATTTGAAGCAGTTCCGAGAAAGTCTAAACATAATCCCCACTTCTCCCTCCTGGCACTTTCCATGTGGGAGATATAGCAGGATGTATATTGGTTTTGAGGACAACTCAATGGACAGTGTAGGGAGAAAAGGTCCTGGCTCCTTGAATGCCGTTCCTGGAGACACTGAGATCAATGTGGGAGATATGTCAAGATGTGTGTTGGTTTTGAGGACGGCTCTCTGGAGAGTCTTAGCCAAGAGGTCACACGGATAATCAGAGCAATTCTCAGAGACACTGAGAACAAGATCGACAATTCCCTCCTGGCACTTTCCCTGTAGGAGATACAGCAAGACGTTTCTGTATATTGGGCACTGCGCTCTGCAGGGTGTTAGCAGAGACTTTCCCGGGACAGTGAAACCCTATGTCAGAGACACTGAGAAGAAGCCCCAACGTTCCTTCCAGTCATTTTCAGTGTGGGTGCCTTCTCCACATGGTTCCTGGTTTCACTGCAGCTCTGAAGAGAATGTTAGCAAAGAGGTAACCGGGACAGTGAAAACAGTACTCAAAGACAGGGAGAGCAAGCTCTCTCTTGGCACTTTGGATGTGGGACATACAGCGAGATGTATGCTGCTTTTGCGTTTGGCTGTTGGGAGATTTACAGCACAAAGATATCTAGTTGATTTGAAGCAGTTCCGAGAAAGTCTAAACATAATCCCCACTTCTCCCTCCTGGCACTTTCCATGTGGGAGATATAGCAGGATGTATATTGGTTTTAAGGAACTGTCCCCGGAGAGTGTGGGCAGAAAAGTTCCTGGCTCCTTGAATGCCGTTCCTGGAGACACTGCGATCAATGAGGGAGATATGTCAACATGTGTGTTGGTTTTGAGGACGGCTCTCTGGAGAGTCTTAGCAAAGAGGTCACACGGATAATCAGAGCAATTCTCAGAGACACTGAGACCAAGCTCGACAATTCCCTCCTGGCACTTTCCCTGTAGGAGATACCACAAGACGTTTCTGTATATTGGGCACAGCGCTCTGCAGGGTGTTAGCAGAGACTTTCCCGGGACAGTGAAACCCTATGTCAGAGACACTGAGAAGAAGCCCCAACGTTCCTTCCAGTCATTTTCAGTGTGGGTGCCTTCTCCACGTGGTTCCTGGTTTCACTGCAGCTCTGAAGAGAATGTTAGCAAAGAGGTAACCGGGACACTGAAAACAGTACTCAAAGACAGGGAGAGCAAGCTCTACATTACTCTCCCTGCACTTTCGATGTGGGACATACAGCGAGATGTTTGCTGCTTTTGCGTTTGGCTGTTGGGAGATTTATAGCACAAAGATATCTAGTTGATTTGAAGCAGTTCCGAGAAAGTCTAAACATAATCCCCACTTCTCCCTCCTGGCACTTTCCATGTGGGAGATATAGCAGGATGTATATTGGTTTTGAGGACAACTCAATGGACAGTGTAGGGAGAAAAGTTCCTGGCTCCTTGAATGCCGTTCCTGGAGACACTGAGATCAATGTGGGAGATATGTCAAGATGTGTGTTGGTTTTGAGGACGGCTCTCTGGAGAGTCTTAGCAAAGAGGTCACACGGATAATCAGAGCAATTCTCAGAGACACTGAGAACAAGCTCGACAATTCCTCCTGGCACTTTCCCTGTAGGAGATACCGCAAGATGTTTCTGTATATTGGGCACTGCGCTCTGCAGGGTGTTAGCAGAGACTTTCCCAGGACAGTGAAACCCTATGTCAGAGACACTGAGAAGAAGCCCCAATGTTCCTTCCAGGCATTTTCAGTGTGGGTGCCTTCTCCACATGGTTCCTGGTTTCACTGCAGCTCTGAAGAGAATGTTAGCAAAGAGGTAACCGGGACAGTGAAAACTGTACTCAAAGACAGGGAGAGCAAGCTCTCTCTTGGCACTTTGGATGTGGGACATACAGCGAGATGTTTGCTGCTTTTTCGTTTGGCTGTTGGGAGATTTACAGCACAAAGATATCTAGTTGATTTGAAGCAGTTCCGAGAAAGTCTAAACATAATCCCCACTTCTCCCTCCTGGCATTTTCCATGTGGGAGATATAGCAGGATGTATATTGGTTTTAAGGAACTGTCCCCGGAGAGTGTGGGCAGAAAAGTTCCTGGCTCCTTGAATGCCGTTCCTGGAGACACTGCGATCAATGAGGGAGATATGTCAACATGTGTGTTGGTTTTGAGGACGGCTCTCTGGAGAGTCTTAGCAAAGAGGTCACACGGATAATCAGAGCAATTCTCAGAGACACTGAGACCAAGCTCGACAATTCCCTCCTGGCACTTTCCCTGTAGGAGATACCGCAAGACGTTTCTGTATATTGGGCACTGCGCTCTGCAGGGTGTTAGCAGAGACTTTCCCGGGACAGTGAAACCCTATGTCAGAGACACTGAGAAGAAGCCCCAACGTTCCTTCCAGTCATTTTCAGTGTGGGTGCCTTCTCCACGTGGTTCCTGCTTTCACTGCAGCTCTGAAGAGAATGTTAGCAAAGAGGTAACCGGGACACTGAAAACAGTACTCAAAGACAGGGAGAGCAAGCTCTACATTACTCTCCCTGCACTTTCGATGTGGGACATACAGCGAGATGTTTGCTGCTTTTGCGTTTGGCTGTTGGGAGATTTACAGCACAAAGATATCTAGTTGATTTGAAGCAGTTCCGAGAAAGTCTAAACATAATCCCCACTTCTCCCTCCTGGCACTTTCCATGTGGGAGATATAGCAGGATGTATATTGGTTTTGAGGACAACTCAATGGACAGTGTAGGGAGAAAAGGTCCTGGCTCCTTGAATGCCGTTCCTGGAGACACTGAGATCAATGTGGGAGATATGTCAAGATGTGTGTTGGTTTTGAGGACGGCTCTCTGGAGAGTCTTAGCAAAGAGGTCACAGGGATAATCAGAGCAATTCTCAGAGACACTGAGAACAAGCTCGACAATTCCTCCTGGCACTTTCCCTGTAGGAGATACCGCAAGACGTTTCTGTATATTGGGCACTGCGCTCTGCAGGGTGTTAGCAGAGACTTTCCCGGGACAGTGAAACCCTATGTCAGAGACACTGAGAAGAAGCCCCAATGTTCCTTCCAGGCATTTTCAGTGTGGGTGCCTTCTCCACATGGTTCCTGGTTTCACTGCAGCTCTGAAGAGAATGTTAGCAAAGAGGTAACCGGGACAGTGAAAACTGTACTCAAAGACAGGGAGAGCAAGCTCTCTCTTGGCACTTTGGATGTGGGACATACAGCGAGATGTTTGCTGCTTTTACATTTGGCTGTTGGGAGATTTACAGCACAAAGATATCTAGTTGATTTGAAGCAGTTCCGAGAAAGTCTAAGCATAATCCCCACTTCTCCCTCCTGGCACTTTCCATGTGGGAGATATAGCAGGATGTATACTGGTTTTAAGGAACTGTCCCCGGAGAGTGTGGGCAGAAAAGTTCCTGGCTCCTTGAATGCCGTTTCAGGAGACACTGCGATCAATGAGGGAGATATGTCAAGATGTGTGTTGGTTTTGAGGACGGCTCTCTGGAGAGTCTTAGCAAAGAGGTCACACAGATAATCAGAGCAATTCTCAGAGACACTGAGACCAAGCTCGACAATTCCCTCCTGGCACTTTCCCTGTAGGAGATACCGCAAGACATTTCTGTATATTGGGCACAGCGCTCTGCAGGGTGTTAGCAGAGACTTTCCCGGGACAGTGAAACCCTATGTCAGAGACACTGAGAAGAAGCCCCAACGTTCCTTCCAGTCATTTTCAGTGTGGGTGCCTTCTCCACGTGGTTCCTGCTTTCACTGCAGCTCTGAAGAGAATGTTAGCAAAGAGGTAACCGGGACACTGAAAACAGTACTCAAAGACAGGGAGAGCAAGCTCTACATTACTCTCCCTGCACTTTCGATGTGGGACATACAGCGAGATGTTTGCTGCTTTTGCGTTTGGCTGTTGGGAGATTTACAGCACAAAGATATCTAGTTGATTTGAAGCAGTTCCGAGAAAGTCTAAACATAATCCCCACTTCTCCCTCCTGGCACTTTCCATGTGGGAGATATAGCAGGATGTATATTGGTTTTGAGGACAACTCAATGGACAGTGTAGGGAGAAAAGGTCCTGGCTCCTTGAATGCCGTTCCTGGAGACACTGAGATCAATGTGGGAGATATGTCAAGATGTGTGTTGGTTTTGAGGACGGCTCTCTGGAGAGTCTTAGCAAAGAGGTCACAGGGATAATCAGAGCAATTCTCAGAGACACTGAGAACAAGCTCGACAATTCCTCCTGGCACTTTCCCTGTAGGAGATACCGCAAGACGTTTCTGTATATTGGGCACTGCGCTCTGCAGGGTGTTAGCAGAGACTTTCCCGGGACAGTGAAACCCTATGTCAGAGACACTGAGAAGAAGCCCCAATGTTCCTTCCAGGCATTTTCAGTGTGGGTGCCTTCTCCACATGGTTCCTGGTTTCACTGCAGCTCTGAAGAGAATGTTAGCAAAGAGGTAACCGGGACAGTGAAAACTGTACTCAAAGACAGGGAGAGCAAGCTCTCTCTTGGCACTTTCGATGTGGGACATACAGCGAGATGTTTGCTGCTTTTACATTTGGCTGTTGGGAGATTTACAGCACAAAGATATCTAGTTGATTTGAAGCAGTTCCGAGAAAGTCTAAGCATAATCCCCACTTCTCCCTCCTGGCACTTTCCATGTGGGAGATATAGCAGGATGTATACTGGTTTTAAGGAACTGTCCCCGGAGAGTGTGGGCAGAAAAGTTCCTGGCTCCTTGAATGCCGTTTCAGGAGACACTGCGATCAATGAGGGAGATATGTCAAGATGTGTGTTGGTTTTGAGGACGGCTCTCTGGAGAGTCTTAGCAAAGAGGTCACACAGATAATCAGAGCAATTCTCAGAGACACTGAGACCAAGCTCGACAATTCCCTCCTGGCACTTTCCCTGTAGGAGATACCGCAAGACATTTCTGTATATTGGGCACAGCGCTCTGCAGGGTGTTAGCAGAGACTTTCCCGGGACAGTGAAACCCTATGTCAGAGACACTGAGAAGAAGCCCCAATGTTCCTTCCAGGCATTTTCAGTGTGGGTGCCTTCTCCACGTGGTTCCTGGTTTCACTGCAGCTCTGAAGAGAATGTTAGCAAAGAGGTAACCGGGACAGTGAAAACAGTAGTCAAAGACAGGGAGAGCAAGCTCTCTCTTGGCACTTTGGATGTGGGACATACAGCGAGATGTTTGCTGCTTTTGCGTTTGGCTGTTGGGAGATTTACAGCACAAAGATATCTAGTTGATTTGAAGCAGTTCTGAGAAAGTCTAAACATAATCCCCACTTCTCCCTCCTGGCACTTTCCATGTGGGAGATATAGCAGGATGTATATTGGTTTTAAGGAACTGTCCCCGGAGAGTGTGGGCAGAAAAGTTCCTGGCTCCTTGAATGCCGTTCCTGGAGACACTGCGATCAATGAGGGAGATATGTCAAGATGTGTGTTGGTTTTGAGGACGGCTCTCTGGAGAGTCTTAGCAAAGAGGTCACAGGGATAATCAGAGCAATTCTCAGAGACACTGAGACCAAGCTCGACAATTCCCTCCTGGCACTTTCCCTGTAGGAGATACCGCAAGACGTTTCTGTATATTGGGCACTGCGCTCTGCAGGGTGTTAGCAGAGACTTTCCCGGGACAGTGAAACCCTATGTCAGAGACACTGAGAAGAAGCCCCAATGTTCCTTCCAGTCATTTTGAGTGTGGGTGCCTTCTCCACATGGTTCCTGCTTTCACTGCAGCTCTGAAGAGAATGTTAGCAAAGAGGTAACCGGGACACTGAAAACAGTAGTCAAAGACAGGGAGAGCAAGCTCTCTCTTGGCACTTTGGATGTGGGACATACAGCGAGATGTTTGCTGCTTTTGCGTTTGCCTGTTGGGAGATTTACAGCACAAAGATATCTAGTTGATTTGAAGCAGTTCCGAGAAAGTCTAAACATAATCCCCACTTCTCCCTCCTGGCATTTTCCATGTGGGAGATATAGCAGGATGTATATTGGTTTTAAGGAACTGTCCCCGGAGAGTGTGGGCAGAAAAGTTCCTGGCTCCTTGAATGCCGTTCCTGGAGACACTGAGATCAATGAGGGAGATATGTCAAGATGTGTGTTGGTTTTGAGGACGGCTCTCTGGAGAGTCTTAGCAAAGAGGTCACAGGGATAATCAGAGCAATTCTCAGAGACACTGAGACCAAGCTCGACAATTCCTCCTGGCACTTTCCCTGTAGGAGATACCACAAGACGTTTCTGTATATTGGGCACAGCGCTCTGCAGGGTGTTAGCAGAGACTTTCCCGGGACAGTGAAACCCTATGTCAGAGACACTGAGAAGAAGCCCCTACGTTCCTTCCAGTCATTTTCAGTGTGGGTGCCTTCTCCACGTGGTTCCTGGTTTCACTGCAGCTCTGAAGAGAATGTTAGCAAAGAGGTAACCGGGACACTGAAAACAGTACTCAAAGACAGGGAGAGCAAGCTCTCTCTTGGCACTTTGGATGTGGGACATACAGCGAGATGTTTGCTGCTTTTACATTTGGCTGTTGGGAGATTTACAGCACAAAGATATCTAGTTGATTTGAAGCAGTTCCGAGAAAGTCTAAACATAATCCTCACTTTTCCCTCCTGGCATTTTCCATGTGGGAGATATAGCAGGATGTATATCGGTTTTGAGGACAACTCAATGGACAGAGTAGGTAGAAAAGTTCCTGGCTCATTAAATGCCGTTTCTGGAGACACTGAGATCAATGTGGGAGATATGTCAAGATGTGTGTTGGTTTTGAGGACGGCTCTCTGGAGAGTCTTAGCAAAGAGGTCACAGGGATAATCAGAGCAATTCTCAGAGACACTGAGACCAAGCTCGACAATTCCTTCCTGGCACTTTCCCTGTAGGAGATACCGCAAGACGTTTCTGTATATTGGGCACTGCGCTCTGCAGGGTGTTAGCAGAGACTTTCCCGGGACAGTGAAACCCTATGTCAGAGACACTGAGAAGAAGCCCCAACGTTCCTTCCAGGCATTTTCAGTGTGGGTGCCTTCTCCACGTGGTTCCTGGTTTCACTGCAGCTCTGAAGAGAATGTTAGCAAAGAGGTAACCGGGACAGTGAAAACAGTACTCAAAGACAGGGAGAGCAAGCTCTCTCTTGGCACTTTGGATGTGGGACATACAGCGAGATGTTTGCTGCTTTTACATTTGGCTGTTGGGAGATTTACAGCACAAAGATATCTAGTTGATTTGAAGCAGTTCCGAGAAAGTCTAAGCATAATCCTCACTTTTCCCTCCTGGCACTTTCCATGTGGGAGATATAGCAGGATGTATATTGGTTTTGAGGACAACTCAATGGACAGTGTAGGGAGAAAAGTTCCTGGCTCCTTGAATGCCGTTCCTGGAGACACTGCGATCAATGTGGGAGATATGTCAAGATGTGTGTTGGTTTTGAGGACGGCTCTCTGGAGAGTCTTAGCAAAGAGGTCACAGGGATAATCAGAGCAATTCTCAGAGACACTGAGACCAAGCTCGACAATTCCTTCCTGGCACTTTCCCTGTAGGAGATACCGCAAGACGTTTCTGTATATTGGGCACTGCGCTCTGCAGGGTGTTAGCAGAGACTTTCCCGGGACAGTGAAACCCTATGTCAGACACACTGAGAAGAAGCCCCAATGTTCCTTCCAGGCATTTTCAGTGTGGGTGCCTTCTCCACATGGTTCCTGCTTTCACTGCAGCTCTGAAGAGAATGTTAGCAAAGAGGTAACCGGGACACTGAAAACAGTAGTCAAAGACAGGGAGAGCAAGCTCTCTCTTGGCACTTTGGATGTGGGACATACAGCGAGATGTTTGCTGCTTTTGCGTTTGGCTGTTGGGAGATTTACAGCACAAAGATATCTAGTTGATTTGAAGCAGTTCCGAGAAAGTCTAAACATAATCCCCACTTCTCCCTCCTGGCATTTTCCATGTGGGAGATATAGCAGGATGTATATTGGTTTTAAGGAACTGTCCCCGGAGAGTGTGGGCAGAAAAGTTCCTGGCTCCTTGAATGCCGTTCCTGGAGACACTAAGATCAATGAGGGAGATATGTCAAGATGTGTGTTGGTTTTGAGGACGGCTCTCTGGAGAGTCTTAGCAAAGAGGTCACACGGATAATCAGAGCAATTCTCAGAGACACTGAGACCAAGCTCAACAATTCCTCCTGGCACTTTCCCTGTAGGAGATACCACAAGACGTTTCTGTATATTGGGCACTGCGCTCTGCAGGGTGTTAGCAGAGACTTTCCCGGGACAGTGAAACCCTATGTCAGAGACACTGAGAAGAAGCCCCAATGTTCCTTCCAGTCATTTTCAGTGTGGGTGCCTTCTCCACGTGGTTCCTGGTTTCACTGCAGCTCTGAAGAGAATGTTAGCAAAGAGGTAACCGGGACACTGAAAACAGTACTCAAAGACAGGGAGAGCAAGCTCTCTCTTGGCACTTTGGATGTGGGACATACAGCGAGATGTTTGCTGCTTTTACATTTGGCTGTTGGGAGATTTACAGCACAAAGATATCTAGTTGATTTGAAGCAGTTCCGAGAAAGTCTAAACATAATCCTCACTTTTCCCTCCTGGCACTTTCCATGTGGGAGATATAGCAGGATGTATATCGGTTTTGAGGACAACTCAATGGACAGAGTAGGTAGAAAAGTTCCTGGCTCATTAAATGCCGTTCCTGGAGACACTGCGATCAATGTGGGAGATATGTCAAGATGTGTGTTGGTTTTGAGGACGGCTCTCTGGAGAGTCTTAGCAAAGAGGTCACACGGATAATCAGAGCAATTCTCAGAGACACTGAGACCAAGCTCGACAATTCCTCCTGGAACTTTCCCTGTAGGAGATACAGCAAGACGTTTCTGTATATTGGGCACTGCGCTCTGCAGGGTGTTAGCAGAGACTTTCCCGGGACAGTGAAACCCTATGTCAGAGACACTGAGAAGAAGCCCCAACGTTCCTTCCAGTCATTTTCAGTGTGGGTGCCTTCTCCACGTGGTTCCTGCTTTCACTGCACCTCTGAAGAGAATGTTAGCAAAGAGGTAACCGGGACACTGAAAACAGTACTCAAAGACAGGGAGAGCAAGCTCTACATTACTCTCCCTGCACTTTCGATGTGGGACATACAGCGAGATGTTTGCTGCTTTTGCGTTTGGCTGTTGGGAGATTTACAGCACAAAGATATCTAGTTGATTTGAAGCAGTTCCGAGAAAGTCTAAACATAATCCCCACTTCTCCCTCCTGGCACTTTCCATGTGGGAGATATAGCAGGATGTATATTGGTTTTGAGGACAACTCAATGGACAGTGTAGGGAGAAAAGGTCCTGGCTCCTTGAATGCCGTTCCTGGAGACACTGAGATCAATGTGGGAGATATGTCAAGATGTGTGTTGGTTTTGAGGACGTCTCTCTGGAGAGTCTTAGCAAAGAGGTCACAGGGATAATCAGAGCAATTCTCAGAGACACTGAGAACAAGCTCGACAATTCCTCCTGGCACTTTCCCTGTAGGAGATACCGCAAGACGTTTCTGTATATTGGGCACTGCGCTCTGCAGGGTGTTAGCAGAGACTTTCCCGGGACAGTGAAACCCTATGTCAGAGACACTGAGAAGAAGCCCCAATGTTCCTTCCAGGCATTTTCAGTGTGGGTGCCTTCTCCACATGGTTCCTGGTTTCACTGCAGCTCTGAAGAGAATGTTAGCAAAGAGGTAACCGGGACAGTGAAAACTGTACTCAAAGACAGGGAGAGCAAGCTCTCTCTTGGCACTTTCGATGTGGGACATACAGCGAGATGTTTGCTGCTTTTACATTTGGCTGTTGGGAGATTTACAGCACAAAGATATCTAGTTGATTTGAAGCAGTTCCGAGAAAGTCTAAGCATAATCCCCACTTCTCCCTCCTGGCACTTTCCATGTGGGAGATATAGCAGGATGTATATTGGTTTTAAGGAACTGTCCCCGGAGAGTGTGGGCAGAAAAGTTCCTGGCTCCTTGAATGCCGTTTCAGGAGACACTGCGATCAATGAGGGAGATATGTCAAGATGTGTGTTGGTTTTGAGGACGGCTCTCTGGAGAGTCTTAGCAAAGAGGTCACACAGATAATCAGAGCAATTCTCAGAGACACTGAGACCAAGCTCGACAATTCCCTCCTGGCACTTTCCCTGTAGGAGATACCGCAAGACGTTTCTGTATATTGGGCACTGCGCTCTGCTGGGTGTTAGCAGAGACTTTCCCGGGACAGTGAAACCCTATGTCAGAGACACTGAGAAGAAGCCCCAATGTTCCTTCCAGTCATTTTGAGTGTGGGTGCCTTCTCCACATGGTTCCTGCTTTCACTGCAGCTCTGAAGAGAATGTTAGCAAAGAGGTAACCGGGACACTGAAAACAGTAGTCAAAGACAGGGAGAGCAAGCTCTCTCTTGGCACTTTGGATGTGGGACATACAGCGAGATGTTTGCTGCTTTTGCGTTTGCCTGTTGGGAGATTTACAGCACAAAGATATCTAGTTGATTTGAAGCAGTTCCGAGAAAGTCTAAACATAATCCCCACTTCTCCCTCCTGGCATTTTCCATGTGGGAGATATAGCAGGATGTATATTGGTTTTAAGGAACTGTCCCCGGAGAGTGTGGGCAGAAAAGTTCCTGGCTCCTTGAATGCCGTTCCTGGAGACACTGAGATCAATGAGGGAGATATGTCAAGATGTGTGTTGGTTTTGAGGACGGCTCTCTGGAGAGTCTTAGCAAAGAGGTCACAGGGATAATCAGAGCAATTCTCAGAGACACTGAGACCAAGCTCGACAATTCCTCCTGGCACTTTCCCTGTAGGAGATACCACAAGACGTTTCTGTATATTGGGCACAGCGCTCTGCAGGGTGTTAGCAGAGACTTTCCCGGGACAGTGAAACCCTATGTCAGAGACACTGAGAAGAAGCCCCTACGTTCCTTCCAGTCATTTTCAGTGTGGGTGCCTTCTCCACGTGGTTCCTGGTTTCACTGCAGCTCTGAAGAGAATGTTAGCAAAGAGGTAACCGGGACACTGAAAACAGTACTCAAAGACAGGGAGAGCAAGCTCTCTCTTGGCACTTTGGATGTGGGACATACAGCGAGATGTTTGCTGCTTTTACATTTGGCTGTTGGGAGATTTACAGCACAAAGATATCTAGTTGATTTGAAGCAGTTCCGAGAAAGTCTAAACATAATCCTCACTTTTCCCTCCTGGCACTTTCCATGTGGGAGATATAGCAGGATGTATATCGGTTTTGAGGACAACTCAATGGACAGAGTAGGTAGAAAAGTTCCTGGCTCATTAAATGCCGTTTCTGGAGACACTGAGATCAATGTGGGAGATATGTCAAGATGTGTGTTGGTTTTGAGGACGGCTCTCTGGAGAGTCTTAGCAAAGAGGTCACAGGGATAATCAGAGCAATTCTCAGAGACACTGAGACCAAGCTCGACAATTCCTTCCTGGCACTTTCCCTGTAGGAGATACCGCAAGACGTTTCTGTATATTGGGCACTGCGCTCTGCAGGGTGTTAGCAGAGACTTTCCCGGGACAGTGAAACCCTATGTCAGAGACACTGAGAAGAAGCCCCAACGTTCCTTCCAGGCATTTTCAGTGTGGGTGCCTTCTCCACGTGGTTCCTGGTTTCACTGCAGCTCTGAAGAGAATGTTAGCAAAGAGGTAACCGGGACACTGAAAACAGTACTCAAAGACAGGGAGAGCAAGCTCTCTCTTGGCACTTTGGATGTGGGACATACAGCGAGATGTTTGCTGCTTTTACATTTGGCTGTTGGGAGATTTACAGCACAAAGATATCTAGTTGATTTGAAGCAGTTCCGAGAAAGTCTAAGCATAATCCTCACTTTTCCCTCCTGGCACTTTCCATGTGGGAGATATAGCAGGATGTATATTGGTTTTGAGGACAACTCAATGGACAGTGTAGGGAGAAAAGTTCCTGGCTCATTGAATGCCGTTCCTGGAGACACTGCGATCAATGTGGGAGATATGTCAAGATGTGTGTTGGTTTTGAGGACGGCTCTCTGGAGAGTCTTAGCAAAGAGGTCACAGGGATAATCAGAGCAATTCTCAGAGACACTGAGACCAAGCTCGACAATTCCTTCCTGGCACTTTCCCTGTAGGAGATACCGCAAGACGTTTCTGTATATTGGGCACTGCGCTCTGCAGGGTGTTAGCAGAGACTTTCCCGGGACAGTGAAACCCGACATCAGAGACACTGAGAAGAAGCCCCAATGTTCCTTCCAGGCATTTTCAGTGTGGGTGCCTTCTCCACATGGTTCCTGCTTTCACTGCAGCTCTGAAGAGAATGTTAGCAAAGAGGTAACCGGGACACTGAAAACAGTAGTCAAAGACAGGGAGAGCAAGCTCTCTCTTGGCACTTTGGATGTGGGACATACAGCGAGATGTTTGCTGCTTTTGCGTTTGGCTGTTGGGAGATTTACAGCACAAAGATATCTAGTTGATTTGAAGCAGTTCCGAGAAAGTCTAAACATAATCCCCACTTCTCCCTCCTGGCATTTTCCATGTGGGAGATATAGCAGGATGTATATTGGTTTTAAGGAACTGTCCCCGGAGAGTGTGGGCAGAAAAGTTCCTGGCTCCTTGAATGCCGTTCCTGGAGACACTAAGATCAATGAGGGAGATATGTCAAGATGTGTGTTGGTTTTGAGGACGGCTCTCTGGAGAGTCTTAGCAAAGAGGTCACACGGATAATCAGAGCAATTCTCAGAGACACTGAGACCAAGCTCCACAATTCCTCCTGGCACTTTCCCTGTAGGAGATACCGCAAGACGTTTCTGTATATTGGGCACAGCGCTCTGCAGGGTGTTAGCAGAGACTTTCCCGGGACAGTGAAACCCTATGTCAGAGACACTGAGAAGAAGCCCCAACGTTCCTTCCAGTCATTTTCAGTGTGGGTGCCTTCTCCACATGGTTCCTGCTTTCACTGCAGCTCTGACGAGAATGTTAGCAAAGACGTAACCGGGACAGTGAAAACAGTACTCAAAGACAGGGAGAGCAAGCTCTACATTACTCTCCCTGCACTTTCGATGTGGGACATACAGCGAGATGTTTGCTGCTTTTGCGTTTGGCTGTTGGGAGATTTACAGCACAAAGATATCTAGTTGATTTGAAGCAGTTCCGAGAAAGTCTAAACATAATCCCCACTTATCCCTCCTGGCACTTTCCATGTGTGAGATATAGCAGGATGTATATTGGTTTTGAGGACAACTCAATGGACAGTGTAGGGAGAAAAGGTCCTGGCTCCTTGAAATCCGTTCCTGGAGACACTGAGATCAATGTGGGAGATATGTCAAGATGTGTGTTGGTTTTGAGGATGGCTCTCTGGAGAGTCTTAGCAAAGAGGTCACACGGATAATCAGAGCAATTCTCAGAGACACTGAGACCAAGCTCGACAATTCCTCCTGGCACTTTCCCTGTAGGAGATACCACAAGACGTTTCTGTATATTGGGCACTGCGCTCTGCAGGGTGTTAGCAGAGACTTTCCCGGGACAGTGAAACCCTATGTCAGAGACACTGAGAAGAAGCCCCAATGTTCCTTCCAGTCATTTTCAGTGTGGGTGCCTTCTCCACGTGGTTCCTGGTTTCACTGCAGCTCTGAAGAGAATGTTAGCAAAGAGGTAACCGGGACACTGAAAACAGTACTCAAAGACAGGGAGAGCAAGCTCTCTCTTGGCACTTTGGATGTGGGACATACAGCGAGATGTTTGCTGCTTTTACATTTGGCTGTTGGGAGATTTACAGCACAAAGATATCTAGTTGATTTGAAGCAGTTCCGAGAAAGTCTAAACATAATCCTCACTTTTCCCTCCTGGCACTTTCCATGTGGGAGATATAGCAGGATGTATACTGGTTTTAAGGAACTGTCCCCGGAGAGTGTGGGCAGAAAAGTTCCTGGCTCCTTGAATGCCGTTCCTGGAGACACTGCGATCAATGTGGGAGATATGTCAAGATGTGTGTTGGTTTTGAGGACGGCTCTCTGGAGAGTATTAGCAAAGAGGTCACAGGGATAATCAGAGCAATTCTCAGAGACACTGAGAACAAGATCGACAATTCCCTCCTGGCACTTTCCCTGTAGGAGATACTGCAAGACATTTCTGTATATTGGGCACTGCGCTCTGCAGGGTGTTAGCAGAGACTTTCCCGGGACAGTGAAACCCTATGTCAGAGACACTGAGAAGAAGCCCCAATGTTCCTTCCAGGCATTTTCAGTGTGGGTGCCTTCTCCACATGGTTCCTGGTTTCACTGCAGCTCTGAAGAGAATGTTAGCAAAGAGGTAACCGGGACAGTGAAAACTGCACTCAAAGACAGGGAGAGCAAGCTCTACATTACTCTCTTGGCACTTTGGATGTGGGACATACAGCGAGATGTTTGCTGCTTTTGCGTTTGGCTGTTGGGAGATTTACAGCACAAAGATATCTAGTTGATTTGAAGCAGTTCCGAGAAAGTCTAAGCATAATCCTCACTTTTCCCTCCTGGCCCTTTCCATGTGGGAGATATAGCAGGATGTATATCAGTTTTGAGGACAACTCAATGGACAGTGTAGGGACAAAAGTTCCTGGCTCCTTGAATGCCGTTTCTGGAGACACTGCGATCAATGTGGGAGATATGTCAAGATGTGTGTTGGTTTCCAGGACGTCTCTCTGGAGAGTCTTAGCAAAGAGGTCACAGGGATAATCAGAGCAATTCTCAGAGACACTGAGACCAAGCTCGACAATTCCCTCCTGGCACTTTCCCTGTAGGAGATACCGCAAGACGTTTCTGTATATTGGGCACTGCGCTCTGCAGGGTGTTAGCAGAGACTTTCCCGGGACAGTGAAACCCTATGTCAGAGACACTGAGAAGAAGCCCCAATGTTCCTTCCAGGCATTTTCAGTGTGGGTGCCTTCTCCACGTGCTTCCTGGTTTCACTGCAGCTCTGAAGAGAATGTTAGCAAAGAGGTAACCGGGACAGTGAAAACAGTACTCAAAGACAGGGAGAGCAAGCTCTCTCTTGGCACTTTGGATGTGGGACATACAGCGAGATGTTTACTGCTTTTGCGTTTGGCTGTTGGGAGATTTACAGCACAAAGATATCTAGTTGATTTGAAGCAGTTCCGAGAAAGTCTAAACATAATCCCCACTTTTCCCTCCTGGCATTTTCCATGTGGGAGATATAGCAGGATGTATACTGGTTTTAAGGAACTGTCCCCGGAGAGTGTGGGCAGAAAAGTTCCTGGCTCCTTGAATGCCGTTCCTGGAGACACTGCGATCAATGTGGGAGATATGTCAAGATGTGTGTTGGTTTTCAGGACGTCTCTCTGGAGAGTCTTAGCAAAGAGGTCACAGGGATAATCAGAGCAATTCTCAGAGACACTGAGACCAAGCTCGACAATTCCCTCCTGGCACTTTCCCTGTAGGAGATACCGCAAGACGTTTCTGTATATTGGGCACTGCGCTCTGCAGGGTGTTAGCAGAGACTTTCCCGGGACAGTGAAACCCTATGTCAGAGACACTGAGAAGAAGCCCCAACGTTCCTTCCAGGCATTTTCAGTGTGGGTGCCTTCTCCACATGGTTCCTGGTTTCACTGCAGCTCTGAAGAGAATGTTAGCAAAGAGGTAACCGGGACAGTGAAAACAGTACTCAAAGACAGGGAGAGCAAGCTCTACATTACTCTCTTGGCACTTTCGATGTGGGACATACAGCGAGATGTTTGCTGCTTTTACATTTGGCTGTTGGGAGATTTACAGCACAAAGATATCTAGTTGATTTGAAGCAGTTCCGAGAAAGTCTAAACATAATCCCCTTCTCCCTCCTGGCACTTTCCATGTGGGAGATATAGCAGGATGTATATTGGTTTTAAGGAACTGTCCCCGGAGAGTGTGGGCAGAAAAGTTCCTGGCTCCTTGAATGCCGTTCCTGGAGACACTGCGATCAATGTGGGAGATATGTCAAGATGTGTGTTGGTTTTGAGGACGTCTCTCTGGAGATTCTTAGCAAAGAGGTCACACGGATAATCAGAGCAATTCTCAGAGACACTGAGACCAAGCTCGACAATTCCCTCCTGGCACTTTCCCTGTAGGAGATACCGCAAGACGTTTCTGTATATTGGGCACAGCGCTCTGCAGGGTGTTAGCAGAGACTTTCCCGGGACAGTGAAACCCTATGTCAGAGACACTGAGAAGAAGCCCCAATGTTCCTTCCAGTCATTTTCAGTGTGGGTGCCTTCTCCACGTGGTTCCTGGTTTCACTGCAGCTCTGAAGAGAATGTTAGCAAAGAGGTAACCGGGACAGTGAAAACAGTACTCAAAGACAGGGAGAGCAAGCTCTACATTACTCTCTTGGCACTTTGGATGTGGGACATACAGCGAGATGTTTGCTGCTTTTGCGTTTGGCTGTTGGGAGATTTACAGCACAAAGATATCTAGTTGATTTGAAGCAGTTCTGAGAAAGTCTAAGCATAATCCTCACTTTTCCCTCCTGGCCCTTTCCATGTGGGAGATATAGCAGGATGTATATCAGTTTTGAGGACAACTCAATGGACAGAGTAGGGACAAAAGTTCCTGGCTCCTTGAATGCCGTTCCTGGAGACACTGCGATCAATGTGGGAGATATGTCAAGATGTGTGTTGGTTTTCAGGACGTCTCTCTGGAGAGTCTTAGCAAAGAGGTCACACGGATAATCAGAGCAATCCTCAGAGACACTGAGACCAAGCTCGACAATTCCCTCCTGGCACTTTCCCTGTAGGAGATACCGCAAGACGTTTCTGTATATTGGGCACTGCGCTCTGCAGGGTGTTAGCAGAGACTTTCCCGGGACAGTGAAACCCTATGTCAGAGACACTGAGAAGAAGCCCCAATGTTCCTTCCAGTCATTTTCAGTGTGGGAGCCTTCTCCACGTGGTTCCTGGTTTCACTGCAGCTCTGAAGAGAATGTTAGCAAAGAGGTAACCGGGACACTGAAAACAGTACTCAAAGACAGGGAGAGCAAGCTCTCTCTTGGCACTTTGGATGTGGGACATACAGCGAGATGTTTGCTGCTTTTGCGTTTGCTGTTGGGAGATTTACAGCACAAAGATATCTAGTTGATTTGAAGCAGTTCCGAGAAAGTCTAAGCATAATCCTCACTTTTCCCTCCTGGCACTTTCCATGTGGGAGATATAGCAGGATGTATATTGGTTTTAAGGAACTGTCCCCGGAGAGTGTGGGCAGAAAAGGTCCTGGCTCATTAAATGCCGTTTCTGGAGACACTGCGATCAATGTGGGAGATATGTCAAGATGTGTGTTGGTTTTGAGGACGGCTCTCTGGAGAGCCTTAGCAAAGAGGTCACAGGGATAATCAGAGCAATTCTCAGAGACACTGAGACCAAGATCAACAATTCCTTCCTGGCACTTTCCCTGTAGGAGATACCGCAAGACGTTTCTGTATATTGGGCACAGCGCTCTGCAGGGTGTTAGCAGAGACTTTCCCGGGACAGTGAAACCCTATGTCAGAGACACTGAGAAGAAGCCCCAACGTTCCTTCCAGGCATTTTCAGTGTGGGTGCCTTCTCCACGTGGTTCCTGGTTTCACTGCAGCTCTGAAGAGAATGTTAGCAAAGAGGTCACCGGGACAGTGAAAACAGTACTCAAAGACAGGGAGAGCAAGCTCTCTCTTGGCACTTTGGATGTGGGACATACAGCGAGATGTTTGTGCTTTTGCGTTTGGCTGTTGGGAGATTTACAGCACAAAGATATCTAGTTGATTTGAAGCAGTTCTGAGAAAGTCTAAGCATAATCCTCACTTTTCCCTCCTGGCCCTTTCCATGTGGGAGATATAGCAGGATGTATACTGGTTTTAAGGAACTGTCCCCGGAGAGTGTGGGCAGAAAAATTCCTGGCTCCTTGAATGCCGTTCCTGGAGACACTGCGATCAATGAGGGAGATATTTCAGGCTTTCCTGCTGCCTTCAGCCTCAAAACCACCCTTTCCCACTTGGCGCCGCGCCAGGCACAAAAATGGCCATATGTCTCGAGACTGGTCCCACGCCCAAAGAGCCAGCAGGGAAAACTATGCCTTGTTCTAAAGCTCTTTGGGAACCGCTTGCGTAGCCCCACACACCTGGGGGCTGCAGGCTTTCCTGCTGCCTTCAGCCTCAAAACCACCCTTTCCCACTTGGCGCCGCGCCAGGCACAAAAATGGCCATATATCTGGATACTGGTTCCACGCCCAAAGATGTCGTAGGTCTCTGGGCAATGCAAGCGTCTTAGCAGAGATGTAGCCAGGGTCATGAGAACAATTCTGAGAGACACTGGGAACAAGCCCTAGAATTCCCTCCTGGCACTTTCCATGTTGGAGACACAGCAAGATGATTTTTTGATTGTTTTGCACCTATCTCTTTGAAGAATGTAGCCAAGGAGATAACTAGGTGACTTGAAGCAGATCCTATTGAGTCTAAGAACAGTCCCCATTTTTCCCTGCTGGCACTTTCCATGTGGGAGATATGTCAAGATGTGTGTTGGTTTTGAGGGCAACTCCCTGGAGAGAATGTTAGCAAAGACTTAACCAGGAGAGTAGAAAGCAGTATTCAAAGATAGGCAGAGCAAGTCCTATATTTCCCTCCTGACACTTTCCATTTAGGACATATAGCGGGATGCTTATTGGTTTTGAGGAAATCTCCCTGGAGACTGTAGGCAGGAAAGTTTCTGGCACATTGAATGCCATTCTTGGAGCACTGCGATGAATTCCTGCAATTCTCTCCTGGCACTTTACATGTTGGAGATAGCGCAAGATTTTTGTGTATATAGGGCATAGCGCTCTGCAGGGTGAGAGACACTGAGAACAAGATCGATAATTCCCTCCTGGCACTTTCCCTGTAGGAGATACCGCAAGACGTTTCTGTATATTGGGCACAGCGCTCTGCAGGGTGTTAGCAGAGACTTACCTGGGACAGTGAAACCCTATGTCAGAGACACTGAGAAGAAGCCCCAATGTTCCCTCCAGGCACTTTCAGTGTGGGTGCCTTCTCCACGTGGTTCCTGGTTTCACTGCAGCTCTGAAGAGAATGTTAGCAAAGAGGTAACCGAGACAGTGAAAACAGTACTCAAAGACAGGGAGAGCAAGCTCTCTCTTGGCACTTTGGATGTGGGACATACAGCGAGAGGTTTGCTGCTTTTACATTTGGCTGTTGGGAGATTTACAGCACAAAGATATCTAGTTGATTTGAAGCAGTTCTGAGAAAGTCTAAACATAATCCTCACTTCTCCCTCCTGTCACTTTCCATGTGGGAGATATAGCAGGATGTATATTGGTTTTGAGGACAACTCAATGGACAGTGTAGGGAGAAAAGGTCCTGGCTCCTTGAATGCCGTTTCTGGAGACACTAAGATCAATGAGGGAGATATGTCAAGATGTGTGTTGGTTTTGAGGACGGCTCTCTGGAGAGTCTTAGCAAAGAGGTCACAGGGATAATCAGAGCAATTCTCAGAGACACTGAGACCAAGCTCCACAATTCCTCCTGGCACTTTCCCTGTAGGAGATACCGCAAGACGTTTCTGTATATTGGGCACAGCGCTCTGCAGGGTGTTAGCAGAGACTTTCCCGGGACAGTGAAACCCTATGTCAGAGACGCTGAGAAGAAGCCCCAATGTTCCTTCCAGGCACTTTCAGTGTGGGTGCCTTCTCCACATGGTTCCTGGTTTCACTGCAGCTCTGAAGAGAATGTTAGGAAAGAGGTAACCGGGACACTGAAAACAGTACTCAAAGACAGGGAGAGCAAGCTCTCTCTTGGCACTTTGGATGTGGGACATACAGCGAGATGTTTGCTGCTTTTACATTTGGCTGTTGGGAGATTTACAGCACAAAGATATCTAGTTGATTTGAAGCAGTTCTGAGAAAGTCTAAACATAATCCCCACTTTTCCCTCCTGGCATTTTCCATGTGGGAGATATAGCAGGATGTATATTGGTTTTAAGGAACTGTCCCCGGAGAGTGTGGGCAGAAAAATTCCTGGCTCCTTGAATGCCGTTCCTGGAGACACTGCGATCAATGAGGGAGATATGTCAAGATGTGTGTTGGTTTTGAGGACATCTCTCTGGAGAGTCTTAGCAAAGAGGTCACAGGGATAATAAGAACAATTCTCAGAGACACTGAGACCAAGCTCGACAATTCCTCCTGGCACTTTCCCTGTAGGAGATACCGCAAGACGTTTCTGTATATTGGGCACTGCGCTCTGCAGGGTGTTAGCAGAGACTTTCCAGTGACAGTGAAACCCTATGTCAGAGACACTGAGAAGAACCCCCAATGTTCCTTCCAGTCATTTTCAGTGTGGGTGCCTTCTCCACGTGGTTCCTGGTTTCACTGCACCTCTGAAGAGAATGTTAGCAAAGAGGTAACTGGGACAGTGAAAACAGTACCTGCTGCCTTCAGCCTCAAAGCCACCCTTTCCCACTTGGCACCACGCCAGGCACAAAAATGGCCATATGTCTGGAGATTGGTCCCACGCCCAAAGAGCCAGCAGGGAAAACTATGCCTTGTTCTAAAGCTCTTTGAGAACCGCTTGCGTAGCCCCACACACCTGAGGGCTGCAGGCTTTCCTGGTGCCTTCAGCCTCAATACCACCCTTTCCCACTTGGCGCCGCGCCAGGCACAAAAATGGCCATATATCTGGAGACTGGTTCCACGCCCAAAGATGTCATAGGTCTCTGGGCAATGCAAGCATCTTAGCAGAGATGTAGCCAGGGTCATGAGAATAATTCTGAGAGACACTGGGAACAAGCCCTAGAATTCCCTCCTGGCACTTTCCATGTTGGAGACACAGCAAGATGATTTTTTGATTGTTTTGCACCTATCTCTTTGAAGAATGTAGCCAAGGAGATAACTAGGTGACTTGAAGCAGATCCTATTGAGTCTAAGAACAGTCCCCATTTTTCCCTGCTGGCACTTTCCAGGTGGGAGATATGTCAAGATGTGTGTTGGTTTTGAGGGCAACTCCCTGGAGAGAATGTTAGCAAAGACTTAACCAGGAGAGTAGAAAGCAGTATTCAAAGATAGGCAGAGCAAGTCCTATATTTCCCTCCTGACACTTTCCATTTAGGACATATAGCGGGATGCTTATTGGTTTTGAGGAAATCTCCCTGGAGACTGTAGGCAGGAAAGCTTCTGGCACATTGAATGCCATTCTTGGAGCACTGCGATGAATTCCTGCAATTCAATGTTAGCAAAGAGGTCATAGGGACAGTGAAAACTGCACTCAAAGACAGGGAGAGCAAGCTCTACATTACTCTCTTGGCACTTTGCATGTGGGACATACAGTGAGATGTTTGCTGCTTTTGCATTTGGCTGTTGGGAGATTTACAGCACAAAGATATCTAGTTGATTTTAAGCAGTTCTGAGAAAGTCTAAGCATAATCCTCACTTTTCCCTCCTGGCACTTTCCATGTGGGAGATATAGCAGGATGTATATTGGTTTTGAGGACAACTCAATGGACAGTGTAGGGAGAAAAGTTCCTGGCTCATTAAATGCCGTTTCTGGAGACACTGCGATCAATGAGGGAGATATGTCAAGATGTGTGTTGGTTTTGAGGATGGCTCTCTGGAGAGTCTTAGCAAAGAGGTCACACGGATAATCAGAGCAATTCTCAGAGACACTGAGAACAAGATCAACAATTCCCTCCTGGCACTTTCCCTGTAGGAGATACCGCAAGACATTTCTGTATATTGGCACTGTGCTGTAAATCTCCCAACAGCCAAAAGTAAAAGCAGCAAACATATCGCTGTATGTCCCACATCCAAAGTGCCAAGAGAGTAATGTAGAGCTTGCTCTCCCTGTCTTTGAGTACAGTTTTCACTGTCCCGATGACCTCTTTGCTAACATTCTCTTCAGAGCTGCAGTGAAACCAGGAACCACGTGGAGAAGGCACCCACACTGAAAGTGCCTGGAGGGAATATTTGGGCTTCTTCTCAGTGTCTCTGACATAGGGTTTCACTGTCCCGGGAAAGTCTCTGCTAACACCCTGCAGAGCGCAGTGCCCAATATACAGAAACGTCTTGCGGTATCTCCTACAAGGAAAGTGCCAAGAGGGAATTGTCGATCTTGTTCTCAGTGTCTCTCACCCTGCAGAGCGCTATGCCCTATATACACAAAAATCTTGCGCTACCTCCAACATGTAAAGTGCCAGGAGAGAATTGCAGGAATTCATCGCAGTGCTCCAAGAATGGCATTCAATGTGCCAGAAACTTTCCTGCCTACAGTCTCCAGGGAGATTTCCTCAAAACCAATAAGCATCCCGCTATATGTCCTAAATGGAAAGTGTCAGGAGGGAAATATAGGACTTGCTCTGCCTGTCTTTGAATACTGCTTTCTACTCTCCTGGTTAAGTCTTTGCTAACATTCTCTCCAGGGAGTTGCCCTCAAAACCAACACACATCTTGACATATCTCCCACATGGAAAGTGCCAGCAGGGAAAAATGGGGACTGTTCTTAGACTCAATAGGATCTGCTTCAAGTCACCTAGTTATCTCCTTGGCTACATTCTTCAAAGAGATAGGTGCAAAACAATCAAAAAAATCATCTTGCTGTGTCTCCAACATGGAAAGTGCCAGGAGGGAATTCTAGGGCTTGTTCCCAGTGTCTCTCAGAATTATTCTCATGACCCTGGCTACATCTCTGCTAAGACGCTTGCATTGCCAAGAGACCTACGACATCTTTGGGCGTGGAACCAGTCTCCAGATATATGGCCATTTTTGTGCCTGGCGCGGCGCCAAGTGGGAAAGGGTGGTTTTGAGGCTGAAGGCCCCAGGAAAGCCTGCAGCCCCCAGGTCTCTGGGGCTACGCAAGCGGTTCCCAAAGAGCTTTAGAACAAGGCATAGTTTTCCCTGCTGGCTCTTTGGGCGTGGGACCAATCTCCAGACATATGGCCATTTTTGTGCCTGGCGCGGCGCCAAGTGGGAAAGGGTGGTTTTGAGGCTGAAGGCCCCAGGAAAGCCTGCAGCCCCCAGGTGTGTGGGGCTACGTAAGCGGTTCCCAAAGAGCTTTAGAACAAGGCATAGTTTTCCTTGCTGGCTGTTTGGGCGTGGGACCAATCTCAAGACATATGGCCATTTCTGTGCCTGGCGCGGCGCCAAGTGGGAAAGGGTGGTTTTGAGGCTGAAGGCCCCAGGAAAGCCTGCAGCCCCCAGGTGTGTGGGGCTACGCAAGTGGTTCCCAAAGAGCTTTAGAACAAGGCATAGTTTTCCCTGCTGGCTCTTTGGGCATGGGACCAATCTCCAGACATATGGCCATTTTTGTGCCTGGCGCGGCGCCAAGTGGGAAAGGGTGGTTTTGAGGCTGAAGGCAGCAGGAAAGCCTGCAGCCCCCAGGTGTGTGGGGCTACGTAAGCGGTTCCCAAAGAGCTTTAGAACAAGGCATAGTTTTCCTTGCTGGCTGTTTGGGCGTGGGACCAATCTCAAGACATATGGCCATTTCTGTGCCTGGCGCGGCGCCAAGTGGGAAAGGGTGGTTTTGAGGCTGAAGGCCCCAGGAAAGCCTGCAGCCCCCAGGTGTGTGGGGCTACGTAAGCGGTTCCCAAAGAGCTTTAGAAGAAGGCATAGTTTTCCTTGCTGGCTGTTTGGGCGTGGGACCAATCTCAAGACATATGGCCATTTTTGGGCCTGGCGTGGTGCCAAGTGGGAAAGGGTGGTTTTGAGGCTGAAGGCAGCAGGAAAGCCTGCAGCCCCCAGGTGTGTGGGGCTACGCAAGCGTTTCCCAAAGAGCTTTAGAAGAAGGCATAGTTTTCCCTGCTGGCTCTTTGGGCATGGGACCAATCTCCAGACATATGGCCATTTTTGTGCCTGGCGCGGCGCCAAGTGGGAAAGGGTGGTTTTGAGGCTGAAGGCAGCAGGAAAGCCTGCAGCCCCCAGGTGTGTGGGGCTACGCAAGCGGTTCCCAAAGAGCTTTAGAACAAGGCATAGTTTTCCCTGCTGGCTCTTTGGGCGTGGGACCAAACTCCAGACATATGGCCATTTTGGGGCCTGGCGCGGCGCCAAGTGGGAAAGGGTGGTTTTGAGGCTGAAGGCAGCAGGAAAGCCTGCAGCCCCCAGGTGTGTGGGGCCACGCAAGCGGTTCCCAAAGAGCTTTAGAACAAGGCATAGTTTTCCCTGCTGGCTCTTTGGGCGTGGGACCAATCTCCAGCCATATGGCCATTTTTGTGCCTGGCGCGGCGCCAAGTGGGAAAGGGTGGTTTTGAGGCTGAATGCAGCAGGAAAGCCTGCAGCCCCCAGGTGTGTGGGGCTACGTAAGCGGTTCCCAAAGAGCTTTAGAACAAGGCATAGTTTTCCCTGCTGGCTCTTTGGGCGTGGGACCAAACTCCAGACATGTGGCCATTTTGGGGCCTGGTGCGGCCCCAAGTGGGAAAGGGTGGTTTTGAGGCTGAAGGCCCCAGGAAAGCCTGCAGCCCCCATGTGTGTGGGGCCACGCAAGCGGTTCCCAAAGAGCTTTAGAACAAGGCATAGTTTTCCCTGCTGGCTCTTTGGGCGTGGGACCAATCTCCAGCCATATGGCCATTTTTGTGCCTGGCGCGGCGCCAAGTGGGAAAGGGTGGTTTTGAGGCTGAAGGCCCCAGGAAAGCCTGCAGCCCCCAGGTCTTTGGGGCTACGCAAGCGGTTCCCAAAGAGCTTTAGAACAAGGCATAGTTTTCCCTGCTGGCTCTTTGGGCGTGGGACCAGTCTCGAGACATATGGCCATTTTTGTGCCTGGTGCGGCACCAAGAGGGAAAGGGTGGTTTTGAGGCTGAAGGCAGCAGGAAAGCCTGCAGCCCCCAGGTCTGTGGGGCCACGCAAGCGGTTCCCAAAGAGCTTTAGAACAAGGCATAGTTTTCCCTGCTGGCTCTTTGGGCGTGGGACCAGTCTCCAGACATATGGCCATTTTTGTGCCTGGCGCGGCGCCAAGTGGGAAAAGGTGGTTTTGAGGCTGAAGGCAGCAGGAAAGCCTGAAATATCTCCCTCATTGATCGCAGTGTCTCCAGGAATGGCATTCAAGGAGCCAGGAATTTTTCTGCCCACACTCTCCGGGGACAGTTCCTTAAAACCAATATACATCCTGCTATATCTCCCACATGGAAAATGCCAGGAGGGAAAAGTGAGGATTATGCTTAGACTTTCTCAGAACTGCTTCAAATCAACTAGATATCTTTGTGCTGTAAATCTCCCAACAGCCAAATGTAAAAGCAGCAAACATCTCGCTGTATGGCCCACATCCAAAGTGCCAAGAGAGAGCTTGCTCTCCCTGTCTTTGAGTACTGTTTTCACTGTCCCGGTTACCTCTTTGCTAACATTCTCTTCAGAGCTGCAGTGAAAGCAGGAACCATGTGGAGAAGGCACCCACACTGAAAATGACTGGAAGGAACGTTGGGGCTTCTTCTCAGTGTCTCTGACATAGGGTTTCACTGTCCCGGGAAAGTCTCTGCTAACACCCTGCAGAGCGCTGTGCCCAATATACAGAAACGTCTTGCTGTATCTCCTACAGGGAAAGTGCCAGGAGGAATTGTGGAGCTTAGTCTCAGTGTCTCTGAGAATTGCTCTGATTATCCCTGTGACCTCTTTGCTAAGACTCTCCAGAGAGCCGTCCTCAAAACCAACACACATCTTGACATATCTCCCACATTGATCGCAGTGTCTCCAGAAACGGCATTTAATGAGCCAGGAACTTTTCTACCTACTCTGTCCATTGAGTTGTCCTCAAAACCAATATACATCCTGCTATATCTCCCACATGGAAAGTGCCAGGAGGGAAAAGTGGGGATTATGCTTAGACTTTCTCAGAACTGCTTCAAATCAACTAGATATCTTTGTGCTGTAAATCTCCCAACAGCCAAATGTAAAAGCAGCAAACATCTCGCTGTATGTCCCACATCGAAAGTGCCAAGAGAGTAATGTAGAGCTTGCTCTCCCTGTCTTTGAGTACTCTTTTCACTGTCCCGATGACCTCTTTGCTAACATTCTCTTCAGAGCTGCAGTGAAACCAGGAACCATGTGGAGAAGGCACCCACACTGAAAATGACTGGAAGGAACATTGGGGCTTCTTCTCAGTGTCTCTGACATAGGGTTTCACTGTCCCGGGAAAGTCTCTGCTAACACCCTGCAGAGCGCAGTGCCAATATACAGAAACGTCTTGCGGTATCTCCTACAGGGAAAGTGCCAGGAGGAATTGTGGAGCTTAGTCTCAGTGTCTCTGAGAATTGCTCTGATTATCCGTGTGACCTCTTTGCTAAGACTCTCCAGAGAGACGTCCTCAAAACCAACACACATCTTGACATATCTCCCACATTGATCGCAGTGTCTCCAGGAACGGCATTCAAGGAGCCAGGAACTTTTCTGCCCACACTCTCCGGGGACAGTTCCTTAAAACCAGTGTACATCCTGCTATATCTCCCACATGGAAAGTGCCAGGAGGGAAAAGTGGGGATTATGTTTAGACTTTCTCGGAACTGCTTCAAATCAACTAGATATCTTTGTGCTGTAAATCTCCCAACAGCCAAACGCAAAAGCAGCAAACCTCTCGCTGTATGTCCCACATCCAAAGTGCCAAGAGAGAGCTTGCTCTCCCTGTCTTTGAGTACAGTTTTCACTGTCCCGGTTACCTCTTTGCTAACATTCTCTTCAGAGCTGCAGTGAAACCAGGAACCACGTGGAGAAGGCACCCACACTGAAAATGCCTGGAAGGAACGTTGGGGCTTCTTCTCAGTGTCTCTGACATAGGGTTTCACTGTCCCGGGAAAGTCTCTGCTAACACCCTGCAGAGCGCTGTGCCCAATATACAGAAATGTCTTGCGGTATCTCCTACAGGGAAAGTGCCAGGAAGGAATTGTCGAGCTTGGTCTCAGTGTCTCTGAGAATTGCTCTGATTATCCGTGTGACCTCTTTGCTAAGACTCTCCAGAGAGCCGTCCTCAAAACCAACACACATCTTGACATATCTCCCACATTGATCGCAGTGTCTCCAGAAACGGCATTTAATGAGCCAGGAACTTTTCTACCTACTCTGTCCATTGAGTTGTCCTCAAAACCAATATACATCCTGCTATATCTCCCACATGGAAAGTGCCAGGAGGGAAAAGTGAGGATTATGCTTAGACTTTCTCAGAACTGCTTCAAATCAACCAGATATCTTTGTGCTGTAAATCTCCCAACAGCCAAACGCAAAAGCAGCAAACATCTCGCTGTATGTCCCACATCCAAAGTGCCAAGAGAGAACTTGCTCTCCCTGTCTTTGAGTACTGTTTTCACTGTCCCGGTTACCTCTTTGCTAACATTCTCTTCAGAGCTGCAGTGAAACCAGGAACCACGTGGAGAAGGCACCCACAATGAAAATGCCTGGAAGGAACATTGGGGCTTCTTCTCAGTGTCTCTGACATAGGGTTTCACTCTCCCGGGAAAGTCTCTGCTAACACCCTGCAGAGCGCTGTGCCCAATATACAGAAACGTCTTGCGGTATCTCCTACAGGGAAAGTGCCAGGAAGAATTGTTGATCTTGGTCTCACTGTCTCTGAGAATTGCTCTGATTATCCCTGTGACCTCTTTGCTAAGACTCTCCAGAGAGCCGTCCTCAAAACCAACACACATCTTGACATATCTCCCACATTGATCTCAGTGTCTCCAGGAACAGCATTCATTGAGCCAGGAACTTTTCTGCCCACACTCTCCGGGGACAGTTCCTTAAAACCAATATACATCCTGCTATATCTCCCACATGGAAAGTGCCAGGAGGGAAAAGTGAGGATTATGCTTAGACTTTCTCAGAACTGCTTCAAATCAACCAGATATCTTTGTGCTGTAAATCTCCCAACAGCCAAACGCAAAAGCAGCAAACATCTCGCTGTATGTCCCACATCCAAAGTGCCAAGAGAGAACTTGCTCTCCCTGTCTTTGAGTACTGTTTTCACTGTCCCGATGACCTCTTTGCTAACATTCTCTTCAGAGCTGCAGTGAAAGCAGGAACCGTGTGGAGAAGGCACCCACACTGAAAATGACTGGAAGGAACATTGGGGCTTCTTCTCAGTGTCTCTGACATAGGGTTTCACTGTCCCGGGAAAGTCTCTGCTAACACCCTGCAGACCGCAGTGCCCAGTATACAGAAACGTCTTGCGGTATCTCCTACAGGGAAAGTGCCAGGAGGGAATTGTCGATCTTGGTCTCAGTGTCTCTGAGAATTGCTCTGATTATCCATGTGACCTCTTTGCTAAGACTCTCCAGAGAGCCGACCTCAAAACCAACACACATCTTGACATATCTCCCACATTGATCTCAGTGTCTCCAGAAACGGCATTCATTGAGCCAGGAACTTTTCTCCCTACACTGTCCATTGAGTTGTCCTCAAAACCTATATACATCCTGCTATATCTCCCACATGGAAAGTGCCAGGAGGGAAAAGTGAGGATTATGCTTAGTCTTTCTCAGAACTGCTTCAAATCAACTAGATATCTTTGTGCTGTAAATCTCCCAACAGCCAAACACAAAAGCAGCAAACATCTCGCTGTATGTCCCACATCCAAAGTGCCAAGAGAGAGCTTGCTCTCCCTGTCTTTGAGTACTGTTTTCACTGTCCCGGTTACCTCTTTGCTAACATTCTCTTCAGAGCTGCAGTGAAACCAGGAACCACGTGGAGAAGGCACCCACACTGAAAATGCCTGGAAGGAACGTTGGGGCTTCTTCTCAGTGTCTCTGACATAGGGTTTCACTGTCCCGGGAAAGTCTCTGCTAACACCCTGCAGAGCGCAGTGCCCAATATACAGAAATGTCTTGCGGTATCTCCTACAGGGAAAGTGCCAGGAGGAATTGTCGAGCTTGGTCTCAGTGTCTCTGAGAATTGCTCTGATTATCCATGTGACCTCTTTGCTAAGACTCTCCAGAGAGCCGTCCTCAAAACCAACACACATCTTGACATATCTCCCACATTGATCGCAGTGTCTCCAGAAACGGCATTTAATGAGCCAGGAACTTTTCTACCTACTCTGTCCATTGAGTTGTCCTCAAAACCGATATACATCCTGCTATATCTCCCACATGGAAAATGCCAGGAGGGAAAAGTGAGGATTATGTTTAGACTTTCTCGGAACTGCTTCAAATCAACTAGATATCTTTGTGCTGTAAATCTCCCAACAGCCAAACGCAAAAGCAGCAAACATCTCGCTGTATGTCCCACATCCAAAGTGCCAAGAGAGAGCTTGCTCTCCCTGTCTTTGAGTACTGTTTTCACTGTCCCGGTTACCTCTTTGCTAACATTCTCTTCAGAGCTGCAGTGAAAGCAGGAACCACGTGGAGAAGGCACCCACACTGAAAATGCCTGGAAGGAACATTGGGGCTTCTTCTCAGTGTCTCTGACATAGGGTTTCACTGTCCCGGGAAAGTCTCTGCTAACACCCTGCAGAGCGCTGTGCCCAATATACAGAAACGTCTTGCGGTATCTCCTACAGGGAAAGTGCCAGGAGGGAATTGTCGAGCTTGGTCTCAGTGTCTCTGAGAATTGCTCTGATTATCCGTGTGACCTCTTTGCTAAGACTCTCCAGAGAGCCGTCCTCAAAACCAACACACATCTTGACATATCTCCCACATTGATCGCAGTGTCTCCAGGAACGGCATTCAAGGAGCCAGGACCTTTTCTCCCTACACTGTCCATTGAGTTGTCCTCAAAACCAATATACATCCTGCTATATCTCCCACATGGAAAGTGCCAGGAGGGAGAAGTGGGGATTATGTTTAGACTTTCTCGGAACTGCTTCAAATCAACTAGATATCTTTGTGCTGTAAATCTCCCAACAGCCAAACGCAAAAGCAGCAAACATCTCGCTGTATATCCCACATCCAAAGTGCCAAGAGAGTAATGTAGAGCTTGCTCTCCCTGTCTTTGAGTACTGTTTTCACTATCCCGATGACCTCTTTGCTAACATTCTCTTCAGAGCTGCAGTGAAACCAGGAACCGTGTGGAGAAGGAACCCACACTGAAAATGCCTGGAAGGAACATTGGGGCTTCTTCTCAGTGTCTCTGACATAGGGTTTCACTGTCCCGGGAAAGTCTCTGCTAACACCCTGCAGAGCGCAGTGCCCAATATACAGAAACGTCTTGCGGTATCTCCTACAGGGAAAGTGCCAGGAGGAATTGTGGAGCTTGGTCTCAGTGTCTCTGAGAATTGCTCTGATTATCCCTGTGACCTCTTTGCTAAGACTCTCCAGAGAGCCGTCCTCAAAACCAACACACATCTTGACATATCTCCCACATTGATCGCAGTGTCTCCAGAAACGGCATTTAATGAGCCAGGAACTTTTCTACCTACTCTGTCCATTGAGTTGTCCTCAAAACCGATATACATCCTGCTATATCTCCCACATGGAAAGTGCCAGGAGGGAAAAGTGAGGATTATGCTTAGACTTTCTCAGAACTGCTTCAAATCAACTAGATATCTTTGTGCTGTAAATCTCCCAACAGCCAAATGTAAAAGCAGCAAACATCTCGCTGTATGTCCCACATCCAAAGTGCCAAGAGAGTAATGTAGAGCTTGCTCTCCCTGTCTTTGAGTACAGTTTTCACTGTCCCGATGACCTCTTTGCTAACATTCTCTTCAGAGCTGCAGTGAAACCAGGAACCGTGTGGAGAAGGCACCCACACTGAAAATGCCTGGAAGGAACGTTGGGGCTTCTTCTCAGTGTCTCTGACATAGGGTTTCACTGTCCCGGGAAAGTCTCTGCTAACACCCTGCAGAGCGCAGTGCCCAATATACAGAAATGTCTTGCGGTATCTCCTACAGGGAAAGTGCCAGGAAGGAATTGTCGATCTTGTTCTCAGTGTCTCTGAGAATTGCTCTGATTATCCCTGTGACCTCTTTGCTAAGACTCTCCAGAGAGCCGTCCTCAAAACCAACACACATCTTGACATATCTCCCACATTGATCGCAGTGTCTCCAGAAACGGCATTTAATGAGCCAGGAACTTTTCTACCTACTCTGTCCATTGAGTTGTCCTCAAAACCGATATACATCCTGCTATATCTCCCACATGGAAAATGCCAGGAGGGAGAAGTGGGGATTATGTTTAGACTTTCTCGGAACTGCTTCAAATCAACTAGATATCTTTGTGCTGTAAATCTCCCAACAGCCAAACGCAAAAGCAGCAAACATCTCGCTGTATGTCCCACATCCAAAGTGCCAAGAGAGTAATGTAGAGCTTGCTCTCCCTGTCTTTGAGTACTGTTTTCAGTGTCCCAGTTACCTCTTTGCTAACATTCTCTTCAGAGCTGCAGTGAAACCAGGAACCACGTGGAGAAGGCACCCACACTGAAAATGACTGGAAGGAACATTGGGGCTTCTTCTCAGTGTCTCTGACATAGGGTTTCACTGTCCCGGGAAAGTCTCTGCTAACACCCTGCAGAGCGCTGTGCCCAATATACAGAAACGTCTTGCGGTATCTCCTACAGGGAAAGTGCCAGGAGGGAATTGTCGAGCTTGGTCTCAGTGTCTCTGAGAATTGCTCTGATTATCCGTGTGACCTCTTTGCTAAGACTCTCCAGAGAGCCGTCCTCAAAACCAACACACATCTTGACATATCTCCCACATTGATCGCAGTGTCTCCAGGAACGGCATTCAAGGAGCCAGGACCTTTTCTCCCTACACTGTCCATTGAGTTGTCCTCAAAACCAATATACATCCTGCTATATCTCCCACATGGAAAGTGCCAGGAGGGAGAAGTGGGGATTATGTTTAGACTTTCTCGGAACTGCTTCAAATCAACTAGATATCTTTGTGTTGTAAATCTCCCAACAGCCAAATGTAAAAGCAGCATACATCTCGCTGTATGTCCCACATCCAAAGTGCCAAGAGAGTAATGTAGAGCTTGCTCTCCCTGTCTTTGAGTACTGTTTTCAGTGTCCCGGTTACCTCTTTGCTAACATTCTCTTCAGAGCTGCAGTGAAACCAGGAACCATGTGGAGAAGGCACCCACACTGAAAATGCCTGGAAGGAACGTTGGGGCTTCTTCTCAGTGTCTCTGACATAGGGTTTCACTGTCCCGGGAAAGTCTCTGCTAACACCCTGCAGAGCGCTGTGCCCAATATACAGAAACGTCTTGCGGTATCTCCTACAGGGAAAGTGCCAGGAGGAATTGTCGAGCTTGGTCTCAGTGTCTCTGAGAATTGCTCTGATTATCCGTGTGACCTCTTTGCTAAGACTCTCCAGAGAGCCGTCCTCAAAACCAACACACATCTTGACATATCTCCCACATTGATCGCAGTGTCTCCAGGAACGGCATTCAATGAGCCAGGACCTTTTCTCCCTACACTGTCCATTGAATTGTCCTCAAAACCAATATACATCCTGCTATATCTCCCACATGGAAAGTGCCAGGAGGGAGAAGTGGGGATTATGTTTAGACTTTCTCGGAACTGCTTCAAATCAACTAGATATCTTTGTGCTGTAAATCTCCCAACAGCCAAAAGCAAAAGCAGCAAACCTCTCGCTGTATGTCCCACATCCAAAGTGCCAAGAGAGAGCTTGCTCTCCCTGTCTTTGAGTACTGTTTTCAGTGTCCCGGTTACCTCTTTGCTAACATTCTCTTCAGAGCTGCAGTGAAAGCAGGAACCACGTGGAGAAGGCACCCACACTGAAAATGACTGGAAGGAACATTGGGGCTTCTTCTCAGTGTCTCTGACATAGGGTTTCACTGTCCCAGGAAAGTCTCTGCTAACACCCTGCAGAGCGCTGTGCCCAATATACAGAAACGTCTTGCGGTATCTCCTACAGGGAAAGTGCCAGGAGGAATTGTCGAGCTTGGTCTCAGTGTCTCTGAGAATTGCTCTGATTATCCCTGTGACCTCTTTGCTAAGACTCTCCAGAGAGCCGTCCTCAAAACCAACACACATCTTGACATATCTCCCACATTGATCGCAGTGTCTCCAGGAACGGCATTCAATGAGCCAGGACCTTTTCTCCCTACACTGTCCATTGAATTGTCCTCAAAACCAATATACATCCTGCTATATCTCCCACATGGAAAATGCCAGGAGGGAGAAGTGAGGATTATGTTTAGACTTTCTCAGAACTGCTTCAAATCAACTAGATATCTTTGTGCTGTAAATCTCCCAACAGCCAAACGCAAAAGCAGCAAACCTCTCGCTGTATGTCCCACATCCAAAGTGCCAAGAGAGAGCTTGCTCTCCCTGTCTTTGAGTACTGTTTTCACTGTCCCGGTTACCTCTTTGCTAACATTCTCTTCAGAGCTGCAGTGAAACCAGGAACCACGTGGAGAAGGCACCCACTCTGAAAATGCCTGGAAGGAACGTTGGGGCTTCTTCTCAGTGTCTCTGACATAGGGTTTCACTGTCCCGGGAAAGTCTCTGCTAACACCCTGCAGAGCGCTGTGCCCAATATACAGAAACGTCTTGCGGTATCTCCTACAGGGAAAGTGCCAGGAGGAATTGTGGAACTTGGTCTCAGTGTCTCTGAGAATTGCTCTGATTATCCGTGTGACCTCTTTGCTAAGACTCTCCAGAGAGCCGTCCTCAAAACCAACACACATCTTGACATATCTCCCACATTGATCGCAGTGTCTCCAGAAATGGCATTTAATGAGCCAGGAACTTTTCTACCTACTCTGTCCATTGAGTTGTCCTCAAAACCGATATACATCCTGCTATATCTCCCACATGGAAAGTGCCAGGAGGGAAAAGTGAGGATTATGTTTAGACTTTCTCAGAACTGCTTCAAATCAACTAGATATCTTTGTGCTGTAAATCTCCCAACAGCCAAACGCAAGAGCAGCAAACATCTCGCTGTATGTCCCACATCGAAAGTGCCAAGAGAGTAATGTAGAGCTTGCGCTCTCTGTCTTTGAGTACTGTTTTCAGTGTCCCGGTTACCTCTTTGCTAACATTCTCTTCAGAGCTGCAGTGAAACCAGGAACCATGTGGAGAAGGCACCCACACTGAAAATGACTGGAAGGAACATTGGGGCTTCTTCTCAGTGTCTCTGACATAGGGTTTCACTGTCCCGGGAAAGTCTCTGCTAACACCCTGCAGAGCGCAGTGCCCAATACACAGAAACATCTTGCGGTATCTCCTACAGGGAAAGTGCCAGGAGGAATTGTCGAGCTTGGTCTCAGTGTCTCTGAGAATTGCTCTGATTATCCGTGTGACCTCTTTGCTAAGGCTCTCCAGAGAGCCGACCTCAAAACCAACACACATCTTGACATATCTCCCACATTGATCGCAGTGTCTCCAGGAAGGGCATTCAATGAGCCAGGACCTTTTCTCCCTACACTGTCCATTGAGTTGTCCTCAAAACCAATATACATCCTGCTATATCTCCCACATGGAAAGTGCCAGGAGGGAGAAGTGAGGATTATGCTTAGACTTTCTCGGAACTGCTTCAAATCAACTAGATATCTTTGTGCTGTAAATCTCCCAACAGCCAAACGCAAAAGCAGCAAACATCTCGCTGTATGTCCCACATCCAAAGTGCCAAGAGAGAGCTTGCTCTCCCTGTCTTTGAGTACTGTTTTCACTGTCCCGGTTACCTCTTTGCTAACATTCTCTTCAGAGCTGCAGTGAAACCAGGAACCACGTGGAGAAGGCACCCACACTGAAAATGACTGGAAGGAACATTGGGGCTTCTTCTCAGTGTCTCTGACATAGGGTTTCACTGTCCCGGGAAAGTCTCTGCTAACACCCTGCAGAGCGCAGTGCCCAATATACAGAAACATCTTGCGGTATCTCCTACAGGGAAAGTGCCAGGAGGAATTGTCGAGCTTGGTCTCAGTGTCTCTGAGAATTGCTCTGATTATCCGTGTGACCTCTTTGCTAAGACTCTCCAGAGAGCCGTCCTCAAAACCAACACACATCTTGACATATCTCCCACATTGATCTTAGTGTCTCCAGGAACGGCATTCAAGGAGCCAGGAACTTTTCTGCCCACACTCTCCGGGGACAGTTCCTTAAAACCAATATACATCCTGCTATATCTCCCACATGGAAAATGCCAGGAGGGAAAAGTGGGGATTATGCTTAGACTTTCTCAGAACTGCTTCAAATCAACTAGATATCTTTGTGCTGTAAATCTCCCAACAGCCAAATGTAAAAGCAGCAAACCTCTCGCTGTATGTCCCATATCCAAAGTGCCAAGAGAGAGCTTGCTCTCCCTGTCTTTGAGTACTGTTTTCACTGTCCCGGTTACCTCTTTGCTAACATTCTCTTCAGAGCTGCAGTGAAAGCAGGAACCACGTGGAGAAGGCACCCACACTGAAAATGCCTGGAAGGAACGTTGGGGCTTCTTCTCAGTGTCTCTGACATAGGGTTTCACTGTCCCGGGAAAGTCTCTGCTAACACCCTGCAGAGCGCTGTGCCCAATATACAGAAACATCTTGCGGTATCTCCTACAGGGAAAGTGCCAGGAGGAATTGTCGAGCTTGGTCTCAGTGTCTCTGAGAATTGCTCTGATTATCCGTGTGACCTCTTTGCTAAGACTCTCCAGAGAGCCGTCCTCAAAACCAACACACATCTTGACATATCTCCCACATTGATTGCAGTGTCTCCAGAAATGGCATTCAAGGAGCCAGGAACTTTTCTCCCTACACTGTCCATTGAGTTGTCCTCAAAACCTATATACATCCTGCTATATCTCCCACATGGAAAATGCCAGGAGGGAAAAGTGAGGATTATGCTTAGACTTTCTCAGAACTGCTTCAAATCAACTAGATATCTTTGTGCTGTAAATCTCCCAACAGCCAAATGTAAAAGCAGCAAACATCTCGCTGTATGGCCCACATCCAAAGTGCCAAGAGAGTAATGTAGAGCTTGCTCTCCCTGTCTTTGAGTGCAGTTTTCACTGTCCCGATGACCTCTTTGCTAACATTCTCTTCAGAGCTGCAGTGAAACCAGGAACCACGTGGAGAAGGCACCCACACTGAAAATGACTGGAAGGAACATTGGGGCTTCTTCTCAGTGTCTCTGACATAGGGTTTCACTGTCCCGGGAAAGTCTCTGCTAACACCCTGCAGAGCGCTGTGCCCAATATACAGAAACGTCTTGCGGTATCTCCTACAGGGAAAGTGCCAGGAGGGAATTGTCGATCTTGGTCTCAGTGTCTCTGAGAATTGCTCTGATTATCCGTGTGACCTCTTTGCTAAGACTCTCCAGAGAGACGTCCTCAAAACCAACACACATCTTGACATATCTCCCACATTGATCGCAGTGTCTCCAGGAACGGCATTCAAGGAGCCAGGAACTTTTCTCCCTACTCTGTCCATTGAGTTGTCCTCAAAACCAATATACATCCTGCTATATCTCCCACATGGAAAATGCCAGGAGGGAGAAGTGAGGATTATGTTTAGACTTTCTCGGAACTGCTTCAAATCAACTAGATATCTTTGTGCTGTAAATCTCCCAACAGCCAAACTCAAAAGCAGCAAACCTCTCGCTGTATGTCCCACATCTAAAGTGCCAAGAGAGTAATGTAGAGCTTGCTCTCCCTGTCTTTGAGTACTGTTTTCACTGTCCCGGTTACCTCTTTGCTAACATTCTCTTCAGAGCTGCAGTGAAACCAGGAACCACGTGGAGAAGGCACCCACACTGAAAATGACTGGAAGGAACATTGGGGCTTCTTCTCAGTGTCTCTGACATAGGGTTTCACTGTCCCGGGAAAGTCTCTGCTAACACCCTGCAGAGCACAGTGCCAATATACAGAAACGTCTTGCGGTATCTCCTACAGGGAAAGTGCCAGGAGGAATTGTGGAGCTTGGTCTCAGTGTCTCTGAGAATTGCTCTGATTATCCGTGTGACCTCTTTGCTAAGACTCTCCAGAGAGCCGTCCTCAAAACCAACACACATCTTGACATATCTCCCTCATTGATCTTAGTGTCTCCAGGAACGGCATTCAAGGAGCCAGGAACTTTTCTGCCCACACTCTCCGGGGACAGTTCCTTAAAACCAATATACATCCTGCTATATCTCCCACATGGAAAGTGCCAGGAGGGAAAAGTGGGGATTATGTTTAGACTTTCTCGGAACTGCTTCAAATCAACTAGATATCTTTGTGCTGTAAATCTCCCAACAGCCAAATGTAAAAGCAGCAAACCTCTCGCTATATGTCCCACATCCAAAGTGCCAAGAGAGAGCGTGCTCTCCCTGTCTTTGAGTACTGTTTTCACTGTCCCGGTTACCTCTTAGCTAACATTCTCTTCAGAGCTGCAGTGAAACCAGGAACCACGTGGAGAAGGCACCCACACTGAAAGTGCCTGGAGGGAACATTGGGGCTTCTTCTCAGTGTCTCTGACATAGGGTTTCACTGTCCCAGGAAAGTCTCTGCTAACACCCTGCAGAGCGCTGTGCCCAATATACAGAAACGTCTTGCGGTATCTCCTACAGGGAAAGTGCCAGGAGGAATTGTCGAGCTTGGTCTCAGTGTCTCTGAGAATTGCTCTGATTATCCGTGTGACCTCTTTGCTAAGACTCTCCAGAGAGACGTCCTCAAAACCAACACACATCTTGACATATCTCCCTCATTGATCTTAGTGTCTCCAGGAACGGCATTCAAGGAGCCAGGAATTTTTCTGCCCACACTCTCCGGGGACAGTTCCTTAAAACCAATATACATCCTGCTATATCTCCCACATGGAAAGTGCCAGGAGGGAAAAGGGGATTATGTTTAGACTTTCTCAGAACTGCTTCAAATCAACTAGATATCTTTGTGCTGTAAATCTCCCAACAGCCAAAAGTAAAAGCAGCAAACATCTCGCTGTATGTCCCACATCCAAAGTGCCAAGAGAGAGCGTGCTCTCCCTGTCTTTGAGTACTGTTTTCACTGTCCCGATGACCTCTTTGCTAACATTCTCTTCAGAGCTGCAGTGAAACCAGGAACCATGTGGAGAAGGCACCCACACTGAAAGTGCCTGGAGGGAATATTTGGGCTTCTTCTCAGTGTCTCTGAGATAGGGTTTCACTGTCCCGGGAAAGTCTCTGCTAACACCCTGCAGAGCGCAGTGCCCAATATACAGGAACGTCTTGCGGTATCTCCTACAAGGAAAGTGCCAAGAGGGAATTGTCGATCTTGTTCTCAGTGTCTCTCACCCTGCAGAGCGCTGTGCCCTATATACACAAAAATCTTGCGCTACCTCCAACATGTAAAGTGCCAGGAGAGAATTGCAGGAATTCATCGCAGTGCTCCAAGAATGGCATTCAATGTGCCAGAAACTTTCCTGCCTACAGTCTCCAGGGAGATTTCCTCAAAACCAATAAGCATCCCGCTATATGTCCTAAATGGAAAGTGTCAGGAGGGAAATATAGGACTTGCTCTGCCTATCTTTGAATACTGCTTTCTACTCTCCTGGTTAAGTCTTTGCTAACATTCTCTCCAGGGAGTTGCCCTCAAAACCAACACACATCTTGACATATCTCCCACATGGAAAGTGCCAGCAGGGAAAAATGGGGACTGTTCTTAGACTCAATAGGATCTGCTTCAAGTCACCTAGTTATCTCCTTGGCTACATTCTTCAAAGAGATAGGTGCAAAACAATCAAAAAATCATCTTGCTGTGTCTCCAACATGGAAAGTGCCAGGAGGGAATTCTAGGGCTTGTTCCCAGTGTCTCTCAGAATTGTTCTCATGACCCTGGCTACATCTCTGCTAAGACGCTTGCATTGCCCAGAGACCTACGACATCTTTGGGCGTGGAACCAGTCTCCAGATATACGGCCATTTTTGTGCCTGGCGCGGCGCCAAGTGGGAAAGGGTGGTTTTGAGGCTGAAGGCAGCAGGAAAGCCTGCAGCCCCCAGGTCTGTGGGGCTACGCAAGCGGTTCCCAAAGAGCTTTAGAACAAGGCATAGTTTTCCCTGCTGGCTCTTTGGGCGTGGGACCAATCTACAGACATATGGCCATTTTTGTGCCTGGCGCGGCGCCAAGTGGGAAAGGGTGGTTTTGAGGCTGAAGGCCCCAGGAAAGCCTGCAGCCCCCAGGTGTGTGGGGCTACGCAAGCGGTTCCCAAAGAGCTTTAGAACAAGGCATAGTTTTCCCTGCTGGCTCTTTGGGCGTGGGACCAATCTCCAGACATATGGCCATTTTTGTGCCTGGCGCGGCGCCAAGTGGGAAAGGGTGGTTTTGAGGCTGAAGGCCCCAGGAAAGCCTGCAGCCCCTAGGTGTGTGGGGCTACGCAAGCGGTTCCCAAAGAGCTTTAGAAGAAGGCATAGTTTTCCCTGCTGGCTCTTTGGGCGTGGGACCAATCTCCAGGGAAGGAACGTTGGGGCTTCTTCTCAGTGTCTCTGACATAGGGTTTCACTGTCCCGGGAAAGTCTCTGCTAACACCCTGCAGAGCGCAGTGCCCAATATACAGAAACGTCTTGCGGTATCTCCTACAAGGAAAGTGCCAAGAGGGAATTGTCGATCTTGTTCTCAGTGTCTCTCACCCTGCAGAGCGCTGTGCCCTATATACACAAAAATCTTGCGCTACCTCCAACATGTAAAGTGCCAGGAGAGAATTGCAGGAATTCATCGCAGTGCTCCAAGAATGGCATTCAATGTGCCAGAAACTTTCCTGCCTACAGTCTCCAGGGAGATTTCCTCAAAACCAATAAGCATCCCGCTATATGTCCTAAATGGAAAGTGTCAGGAGGGAAATATAGGACTTGCTCTGCCTATCTTTGAATACTGCTTTCTACTCTCCTGGTTAAGTCTTTGCTAACATTCTCTCCAGGGAGTTGCCCTCAAAACCAACACACATCTTGACATATCTCCCACATGGAAAGTGCCAGCAGGGAAAAATGGGGACTGTTCTTAGACTCAATAGGATCTGCTTCAAGTCACCTAGTTATCTCCTTGGCTACATTCTTCAAAGAGATAGGTGCAAAACAATCAAAAAATCATCTTGCTGTGTCTCCAACATGGAAAGTGCCAGGAGGGAATTCTAGGGCTTGTTCCCAGTGTCTCTCAGAATTGTTCTCATGACCCTGGCTACATCTCTGCTAAGACGCTTGCATTGCCCAGAGACCTACGACATCTTTGGGCGTGGAACCAGTCTCCAGATATACGGCCATTTTTGTGCCTGGCGCGGCGCCAAGTGGGAAAGGGTGGTTTTGAGGCTGAAGGCAGCAGGAAAGCCTGCAGCCCCCAGGTCTGTGGGGCTACGCAAGCGGTTCCCAAAGAGCTTTAGAACAAGGCATAGTTTTCCCTGCTGGCTCTTTGGGCGTGGGACCAATCTACAGACATATGGCCATTTTTGTGCCTGGCGCGGCGCCAAGTGGGAAAGGGTGGTTTTGAGGCTGAAGGCCCCAGGAAAGCCTGCAGCCCCCAGGTGTGTGGGGCTACGCAAGCGGTTCCCAAAGAGCTTTAGAACAAGGCATAGTTTTCCCTGCTGGCTCTTTGGGCGTGGGACCAATCTCCAGACATATGGCCATTTTTGTGCCTGGCGCGGCGCCAAGTGGGAAAGGGTGGTTTTGAGGCTGAAGGCCCCAGGAAAGCCTGCAGCCCCTAGGTGTGTGGGGCTACGCAAGCGGTTCCCAAAGAGCTTTAGAAGAAGGCATAGTTTTCCCTGCTGGCTCTTTGGGCGTGGGACCAATCTCCAGGGAAGGAACGTTGGGGCTTCTTCTCAGTGTCTCTGACATAGGGTTTCACTGTCCCGGGAAAGTCTCTGCTAACACCCTGCAGAGCGCAGTGCCCAATATACAGAAACGTCTTGCGGTATCTCCTACAAGGAAAGTGCCAAGAGGGAATTGTCGATCTTGTTCTCAGTGTCTCTCACCCTGCAGAGCGCTATGCCCTATATACACAAAAATCTTGCGCTACCTCCAACATGTAAAGTGCCAGGAGAGAATTGCAGGAATTCATCGCAGTGCTCCAAGAATGGCATTCAATGTGCCAGAAACTTTCCTGCCTACAGTCTCCAGGGAGATTTCCTCAAAACCAATAAGCATCCCGCTATATGTCCTAAATGGAAAGTGTCAGGAGGGAAATATAGGACTTGCTCTGCCTATCTTTGAATACTGCTTTCTACTCTCCTGGTTAAGTCTTTGCTAACATTCTCTCCAGGGAGTTGCCCTCAAAACCAACACACATCTTGACATATCTCCCACATGGAAAGTGCCAGCAGGGAAAAATGGGGACTGTTCTTAGACTCAATAGGATCTGCTTCAAGTCACCTAGTTATCTCCTTGGCTACATTCTTCAAAGAGATAGGTGCAAAACAATCAAAAAAATCATCTTGCTGTGTCTCCAACATGGAAAGTGCCAGGAGGGAATTCTAGGGCTTGTTCCCAGTGTCTCTCAGAATTATTCTCATGACCCTGGCTACATCTCTGCTAAGACGCTTGCATTGCCCAGAGACCTACGACATCTTTGGGCGTGGAACCAGTCTCCAGATATATGGCCATTTTTGTGCCTGGCGCGGCGCCAAGTGGGAAAGGGTGGTTTTGAGGCTGAAGGCCCCAGGAAAGCCTGCAGCCCCCAGGTCTCTGGGGCTACGCAAGCAGTTCCCAAAGAGCTTTAGAACAAGGCATAGTTTTCCCTGCTGGCTCTTTGGGCGTGGGACCAGTCTCCAGACATATGGCCATTTTTGTGCCTGGCGCGGCGCCAAGTGGGAAAGGGTGGTTTTGAGGCTGAAGGCCCCAGGAAAGCCTGCAGCCCCCAGGTGTGTGGGGCTACGTAAGCGGTTCCCAAAGAGCTTTAGAACAAGGCATAGTTTTCCTTGCTGGCTGTTTGGGCGTGGGACCAATCTCAAGACATATGGCCATTTCTGTGCCTGGCGCGGCGCCAAGTGGGAAAGGGTGGTTTTGAGGCTGAAGGCAGCAGGAAAGCCTGCAGCCCCCAGGTGTGTGGGGCTACGCAAGTGGTTCCGAAAGAGCTTTAGAACAAGGCATAGTTTTCCCTGCTGGCTCTTTGGGCGTGGGACCAATCTCCAGACATATGGCCATTTTTGTGCCTGGCGCGGCGCCAAGTGGGAAAGGGTGGTTTTGAGGCTGAAGGCAGCAGGAAAGCCTGCAGCCCCCAGGTCTGTGGGGCTACGCAAGCTGTTCCCAAAGAGCTTTAGAACAAGGCATAGTTTTCCCTGCTGGCTCTCTGGGCGTGGGACCAATCTCCAGACATATGGCCATTTTTGTGCCTGGCGCGGCGCCAAGTGGGAAAGGGTGGTTTTGAGGCTGAAGGCCCCAGGAAAGCCTGCAGCCCCCAGGTGTGTGGGGCCACGCAAGCGGTTCCCAAAGAGCTTTAGAACAAGGCATAGTTTTCCCTGCTGGCTCTTTGGGCGTGGGACCAATCTCCAGCCATATGACCATTTTTGTGCCTGGCGCGGTGCCAAGTGGGAAAGGGTGGTTTTGAGGCTGAAGGCAGCAGGAAAGCCTGCAGCCCCCAGGTCTGTGGGGCTACGCAAGCGGTTCCCAAAGAGCTTTAGAAGAAGGCATAGTTTTCCCTGCTGGCTCTTTGGGCGTGGGACCAATCTCCAGACATATGGCCATTTTTGTGCCTGGCGCGGCGCCAAGTGGGAAAGGGTGGTTTTGAGGCTGAAGGCCCCAGGAAAGCCTGCAGCCCCTAGGTGTGTGGGGCTACGCAAGCGGTTCCCAAAGAGCTTTAGAAGAAGGCATAGTTTTCCCTGCTGGCTCTTTGGGCGTGGGACCAATCTCCAGGGAAGGAACGTTGGGGCTTCTTCTCAGTGTCTCTGACATAGGGTTTCACTGTCCCGGGAAAGTCTCTGCTAACACCCTGCAGAGCGCAGTGCCCAATATACAGAAACGTCTTGCGGTATCTCCTACAAGGAAAGTGCCAAGAGGGAATTGTCGATCTTGTTCTCAGTGTCTCTCACCCTGCAGAGCGCTATGCCCTATATACACAAAAATCTTGCGCTACCTCCAACATGTAAAGTGCCAGGAGAGAATTGCAGGAATTCATCGCAGTGCTCCAAGAATGGCATTCAATGTGCCAGAAACTTTCCTGCCTACAGTCTCCAGGGAGATTTCCTCAAAACCAATAAGCATCCCGCTATATGTCCTAAATGGAAAGTGTCAGGAGGGAAATATAGGACTTGCTCTGCCTATCTTTGAATACTGCTTTCTACTCTCCTGGTTAAGTCTTTGCTAACATTCTCTCCAGGGAGTTGCCCTCAAAACCAACACACATCTTGACATATCTCCCACATGGAAAGTGCCAGCAGGGAAAAATGGGGACTGTTCTTAGACTCAATAGGATCTGCTTCAAGTCACCTAGTTATCTCCTTGGCTACATTCTTCAAAGAGATAGGTGCAAAACAATCAAAAAAATCATCTTGCTGTGTCTCCAACATGGAAAGTGCCAGGAGGGAATTCTAGGGCTTGTTCCCAGTGTCTCTCAGAATTATTCTCATGACCCTGGCTACATCTCTGCTAAGACGCTTGCATTGCCAAGAGACCTACGACATCTTTGGGCGTGGAACCAGTCTCCAGATATATGGCCATTTTTGTGCCTGGCGCGGCGCCAAGTGGGAAAGGGTGGTTTTGAGGCTGAAGGCCCCAGGAAAGCCTGCAGCCCCCAGGTCTCTGGGGCTACACAAGCGGTTCCCAAAGAGCTTTAGAACAAGGCATAGTTTTCCCTGCTGGCTCTTTGGGCGTGGGACCAGTCTCCAGACATATGGCCATTTTTGTGCCTGGCGCGGCGCCAAGTGGGAAAGGGTGGTTTTGAGGCTGAAGGCCCCAGGAAAGCCTGCAGCCCCCAGGTGTGTGGGGCTACGTAAGCGGTTCCCAAAGAGCTTTAGAACAAGGCATAGTTTTCCTTGCTGGCTGTTTGGGCGTGGGACCAATCTCAAGACATATGGCCATTTCTGTGCCTGGCGCGGCGCCAAGTGGGAAAGGGTGGTTTTGAGGCTGAAGGCAGCAGGAAAGCCTGCAGCCCCCAGGCGTGTGGGGCTACGCAAGTGGTTCCCAAAGAGCTTTAGAACAAGGCATAGTTTTCCCTGCTGGCTCTTTGGGCGTGGGACCAATCTCCAGACATATGGCCATTTTTGTGCCTGGCGCGGCGCCAAGTGGGAAAGGGTGGTTTTGAGGCTGAAGGCAGCAGGAAAGCCTGCAGCCCCCAGGTCTGTGGGGCTACGCAAGCTGTTCCCAAAGAGCTTTAGAACAAGGCATAGTTTTCCCTGCTGGCTCTCTGGGCGTGGGACCAATCTCCAGACATATGGCCATTTTTGTGCCTGGCGCGGCGCCAAGTGGGAAAGGGTGGTTTTGAGGCTGAAGGCAGCAGGAAAGCCTGCAGCCCCCAGGTCTGTGGGGCTACGCAAGCGGTTCCCAAAGAGCTTTAGAACAAGGCATAGTTTTCCCTGCTGGCTCTTTGGGCGTGGGACCAAACTCCAGACATGTGGCCATTTTGGGGCCTGGTGCGGCCCCAAGTGGGAAAGGGTGGTTTTGAGGCTGAAGGCAGCAGGAAAGCCTGCAGCCCCCAGGTGTGTGGGGCCACGCAAGCGGTTCCCAAAGAGCTTTAGAACAAGGCATAGTTTTCCCTGCTGGCTCTTTGGGCGTGGGACCAATCTCCAGACATATGGCCATTTTTGTGCCTGGCGCGGTGCCAAGTGGGAAAGGGTGGTTTTGAGGCTGAAGGCAGCAGGAAAGCCTGCAGCCCCCAGGTCTTTGGGGCTACGCAAGCGGTTCCCAAAGAGCTTTAGAACAAGGCATAGTTTTCCCTGCTGGCTCTTTGGGCGTGGGACCAAACTCCAGACATGTGGCCATTTTGGGGCCTGGTGCGGCCCCAAGTGGGAAAGGGTGGTTTTGAGGCTGAAGGCCCCAGGAAAGCCTGCAGCCCCCAGGTGTGTGGGGCCACCCAAGCGGTTCCCAAAGAGCTTTAGAACAAGGCATAGTTTTCCCTGCTGGCTCTTTGGCTGTGGGACCAGTCTCCAGACATATGGCCATTTTTGTGCCTGGCACGGCGCCAAGTGGGAAAGGGTGGTTTTGAGGCTGAAGGCAGCAGGAAAGCCTGAAATATCTCCCTCATTGATCGCAGTGTCTCCAGGAATGGCATTCAAGGAGCCAGGAATTTTTCTGCCCACACTCTCCGGGGACAGTTCCTTAAAACCAATATACATCCTGCTATATCTCCCACATGGAAAGTGCCAGGAGGGAAAAGTGAGGATTATGCTTAGACTTTCTCAGAACTGCTTCAAATCAACTAGACATCTTTGTGCTGTAAATCTCCCAACAGCCAAATGTAAAAGCAGCAAACATCTCGCTGTATGGCCCACATCCAAAGTGCCAAGAGAGAGCTTGCTCTCCCTGTCTTTGAGTACTGTTTTCACTGTCCCGGTTACCTCTTTGCTAACATTCTCTTCAGAGCTGCAGTGAAACCAGGAACCATGTGGAGAAGGCACCCACACTGAAAATGACTGGAAGGAAGATTGGGACTTCTTCTCAGTGTCTCTGACATAGGGTTTCACTGTCCCGGGAAAGTCTCTGCTAACACCCTGCAGAGCGCAGTGCCCAATATACAGAAACGTCTTGCGGTATCTCCTACAGGGAAAGTGCCAGGAGGAATTGTGGAGCTTGGTCTCAGTGTCTCTGAGAATTGCTCTGATTATCCCTGTGACCTCTTTGCTAAGACTCTCCAGAGAGCCGTCCTCAAAACCAACACACATCTTGACATATCTCCCACATTGATCGCAGTGTCTCCAGAAACGGCATTCAATGAGCCAGGACCTTTTCTCCCTACACTGTCCATTGAGTTGTCCTCAAAACCGATATACATCCTGCTATATCTCCCACATGGAAAGTGCCAGGAGGGAAAAGTGGGGATTATGCTTAGACTTTCTCGGAACTGCTTCAAATCAACTAGATATCTTTGTGCTGTAAATCTCCCAACAGCCAAATGTAAAAGCAGCAAACATCTCGCTGTATGTCCCACATCCAAAGTGCCAAGAGAGTAATGTAGAGCTTGCTCTCCCTGTCTTTGAGTACTCTTTTCACTGTCCCGATGACCTCTTTGCTAACATTCTCTTCAGAGCTGCAGTGAAACCAGGAACCACGTGGAGAAGGCACCCACACTGAAAATGCCTGGAAGGAACGTTGGGGCTTCTTCTCAGTGTCTCTGACATAGGGTTTCACTGTCCCGGGAAAGTCTCTGCTAACACCCTGCAGAGCGCAGTGCCCAATATACAGAAACGTCTTGCGGTATCTCCTACAGGGAAAGTGCCAGGAGGAATTGTGGAGCTTGTTCTCAGTGTCTCTGAGAATTGCTCTGATTATCCGTGTGACCTCTTTGCTAAGACTCTCCAGAGAGCCGTCCTCAAAACCAACACACATCTTGACATATCTCCCACATTGATCGCAGTGTCTCCATGAACGGCATTCAAGGAGCCAGGAACTTTTGTCCCTACTCAGTCCATTGAGTTGTCCTCAAAACCGATATACATCCTGCTATATCTCCCACATGGAAAGTGCCAGGAGGGAAAAGTGGGGATTATGCTTAGACTTTCTCAGAACTGCTTCAAATCAACTAGATATCTTTGTGCTGTAAATCTCCCAACAGCCAAATGTAAAAGCAGCAAACATCTCGCTGTATGTCCCACATCGAAAGTGCCAAGAGAGTAATGTAGAGCTTGCTCTCCCTGTCTTTGAGTACTCTTTTCACTGTCCCGGTTACCTCTTTGCTAACATTCTCTTCAGAGCTGCAGTGAAAGCAGGAACCATGTGGAGAAGGCACCCACACTGAAAATGCCTGGAAGGAACATTGGGGCTTCTTCTCAGTGTCTCTGACATAGGGTTTCACTGTCCCGGGAAAGTCTCTGCTAACACTCTGCAGAGCGCAGTGCCCAATATACAGAAACGTCTTGCGGTATCTCCTACAGGGAAAGTGCCAGGAAGGAATTGTCGAGCTTGGTCTCAGTGTCTCTGAGAATTGCTCTGATTATCCCTGTGACCTCTTTGCTAAGACTCTCCAGAGAGACGTCCTCAAAACCAACACACATCTTGACATATCTCCCACATTGATCGCAGTGTCTCCAGGAACGGCATTCAAGGAGCCAGGAACTTTTGTCCCTACACTGTCCATTGAGTTGTCCTCAAAACCAATATACATCCTGCTATATCTCCCACATGGAAAGTGCCAGGAGGGAAAAGTGAGGATTATGTTTAGACTTTCTCGGAACTGCTTCAAATCAACTAGATATCTTTGTGCTGTAAATCTCCCAACAGCCAAGCGCAAAAGCAGCAAACCTCTCGCTGTATGTCCCACATCCAAAGTGCCAAGAGAGAGCTTGCTCTCCCTGTCTTTGAGTACTGTTTTCACTGTCCCGGTTACCTCTTTGCTAACATTCTCTTCAGAGCTGCAGTGAAACCAGGAACCATGTGGAGAAGGCACCCACACTGAAAATGACTGGAAGGAACGTTGGGGCTTCTTCTCAGTGTGTCTGACATAGGGTTTCACTGTCCCGGGAAAGTCTCTGCTAACACCCTGCAGAGCGCTGTGCCCAATATACAGAAATGTCTTGCGGTATCTCCTACAGGGAAAGTGCCAGGAGGAATTGTCGAGCTTGGTCTCAGTGTCTCTGAGAATTGCTCTGATTATCCGTGTGACCTCTTTGCTAAGACTCTCCAGAGAGCCGTCCTCAAAACCAACACACATCTTGACATATCTCCCACATTGATCTTAGTGTCTCCATGAACGGCATTCAAGGAGCCAGGAACTTTTCTGCCCACACTCTCCGGGGACAGTTCCTTAAAACCAATATACATCCTGCTATATCTCCCACATGGAAAGTGCCAGGAGGGAAAAGTGAGGATTATGCTTAGACTTTCTCAGAACTGCTTCAAATCAACTAGATATCTTTGTGTTGTAAATCTCCCAACAGCCAAATGTAAAAGCAGCAAACATCTCGCTGTATGTCCCACATCCAAAGTGCCAAGAGAGAGCTTGCTCTCCCTGTCTTTGAGTGCAGTTTTCACTGTCCCGATGACCTCTTTGCTAACATTCTCTTCAGAGCTGCAGTGAAACCAGGAACCACGTGGAGAAGGCACCCACACTGAAAATGCCTGGAAGGAACATTGGGGCTTCTTCTCAGTGTCTCTGACATAGGGTTTCACTGTCCCGGGAAAGTCTCTGCTAACACCCTGCAGAGCGCAGTGCCCAATATACAGAAATGTCTTGCGGTATCTCCTACAGGGAAAGTTCCAGGAGGAATTGTGGAGCTTGGTCTCAGTGTCTCTGAGAATTGCTCTGATTATCCCTCTGACCTCTTTGCTAAGACTCTCCAGAGAGCCGTCCTCAAAACCAACACACATCTTGACATATCTCCCACATTGATCGCAGTGTCTCCAGAAATGGCATTCAAGGAGCCAGGACCTTTTCTCCCTACACTGTCCATTGAGTTGTCCTCAAAACCAATATACATCCTGCTATATCTCCCACATGGAAAGTGCCAGGAGGGAAAAGTGAGGATTATGCTTAGACTTTCTCAGAACTGCTTCAAATCAACTAGATATCTTTGTGCTGTAAATCTCCCAACAGCCAAACACAAAAGCAGCAAACATCTCGCTGTATGTCCCACATCCAAAGTGCCAAGAGAGAGCTTGCATCCCTGTCTTTGAGTGCAGTTTTCACTGTCCCGATGACCTCTTTGCTAACATTCTCTTCAGAGCTGCAGTGAAACCAGGAACCACGTGGAGAAGGCACCCACACTGAAAATGCCTGGAAGGAACGTTGGGGCTTCTTCTCAGTGTCTCTGACATAGGGTTTCACTGTCCCGGGAAAGTCTCTGCTAACACCCTGCAGAGCGCAGTGCCCAATATACAGAAATGTCTTGCGGTATCTCCTACAGGGAAAGTGCCAGGAGGAATTGTGGAGCTTGTTCTCAGTGTCTCTGAGAATTGCTCTGATTATCCGTGTGACCTCTTTGCTAATACTCTCCAGAGAGCCGTCTTCAAAACCAACACACCTTGACATATCTCCCTCATTGATCTTAGTGTCTCCAGGAACGGCATTCAAGGAGCCAGGAACTTTTCTGCCCACACTCTCCGGGGACAGTTCCTTAAAACCAGTATACATCCTGCTATATCTCCCACATGGAAAGTGCCAGGAGGGAAAAGTGAGGATTATGTTTAGACTTTCTCAGAACTGCTTCAAATCAACTAGATATCTTTGTGCTGTAAATCTCCCAACAGCCAAACGCAAAATCAGCAAACATCTCGCTGTATGTCCCACATCGAAAGTGCCAAGAGAGTAATGTAGAGCTTGCTCTCCCTGTCTTTGAGTACTGTTTTCACTGTCCCAGTGACCTCTTTGCTAACATTCTCTTCAGAGCTGCAGTGAAAGCAGGAACCATGTGGAGAAGGCACCCACACTGAAAATGCCTGGAAGGAACATTGGGGCTTCTTCTCAGTGTCTCTGACATAGGGTTTCACTGTCCCGGGAAAGTCTCTGCTAACACCCTGCAGAGCGCTGTGCCCAATATACAGAAACGTCTTGCGGTATCTCCTACAGGGAAAGTGCCAGGAGGGAATTGTCGATCTTGGTCTCAGTGTCTCTGAGAATTGCTCTGATTATCCGAGTAACCTCTTTGCTAAGACTCTCCAGAGAGACGTCCTCAAAACCAAGACACATCTTGACATATCTCCCACATTGATCGCAGTGTCTCCAGAAACGGCATTCAAGGAGCCAGGAACTTTTCTCCCTACACTGTCCATTGAGTTGTCCTCAAAACCGATATACATCCTGCTATATCTCCCACATGGAAAGTGCCAGGAGGGAGAAGTGGGGATTATGTTTAGACTTTCTCGGAACTGCTTCAAATCAACTAGATATCTTTGTGCTGTAAATCTCCCAACAGCCAAACGCAAAAGCAGCAAACATCTCGCTGTATGGCCCACATCGAAAGTGCCAAGAGAGTAATGTAGAGCTTGCTCTCCCTGTCTTTGAGTGCAGTTTTCACTGTCCCGGTTACCTCTTTGCTAACATTCTCTTCAGAGCTGCAGTGAAACCAGGAACCACGTGGAGAAGGCACCCACACTGAAAATGACTGGAAGGAACGTTGGGGCTTCTTCTCAGTGTCTCTGACATAGGGTTTCACTGTCCCGGGAAAGTCTCTGCTAACACTCTGCAGAGCGCTGTGCCCAATATACAGAAACGTCTTGCGGTATCTCCTACAGGGAAAGTGCCAGGAGGGAATTGTCGATCTTGGTCTCAGTGTCTCTGAGAATTGCTCTGATTATCCGTGTGACCTCTTTGCTAAGACTCTCCAGAGAGCCGACCTCAAAACCAACACACATCTTGACATATCTCCCACATTGATCGCAGTGTCTCCAGAAACGGCATTCATTGAGCCAGGAACTTTTCTCCCTACACTGTCCATTGAGTTGTCCTCAAAACCAATATACATCCTGCTATATCTCCCACATGGAAAGTGCCAGGAGGGAAAAGTGAGGATTATGCTTAGTCTTTCTCAGAACTGCTTCAAATCAACTAGATATCTTTGTGCTGTAAATCTCCCAACAGCCAAACGCAAAAGCAGCAAACATCTCGCTGTATGTCCCACATCCAAAGTGCCAAGAGAGAGCTTGCTCTCCCTGTCTTTGAGTACTGTTTTCACTGTCCCGGTTACCTCTTTGCTAACATTCTCTTCAGAGCTGCAGTGAAACCAGGAACCACGTGGAGAAGGCACCCACACTGAAAATGCCTGGAAGGAACGTTGGGGCTTCTTCTCAGTGTCTCTGACATAGGGTTTCACTGTCCCGGGAAAGTCTCTGCTAACACCCTGCAGAGCGCTGTGCCCAATATACAGAAACGTCTTGCGGTATCTCCTACAAGGAAAGTGCCAAGAGGGAATTGTCGATCTTGTTCTCAGTGTCTCTCACCCTGCAGAGCGCTATGCCCTATATACACAAAAATCTTGCGCTACCTCCAACATGTAAAGTGCCAGGAGAGAATTGCAGGAATTCATCGCAGTGCTCCAAGAATGGCATTCAATGTGCCAGAAACTTTCCTGCCTACAGTCTCCAGGGAGATTTCCTCAAAACCAATAAGCATCCCGCTATATGTCCTAAATGGAAAGTGTCAGGAGGGAAATATAGGACTTGCTCTGCCTATCTTTGAATACTGCTTTCTACTCTCCTGGTTAAGTCTTTGCTAACATTCTCTCCAGGGAGTTGCCCTCAAAACCAACACACATCTTGACATATCTCCCACATGGAAAGTGCCAGCAGGGAAAAATGGGGACTGTTCTTAGACTCAATAGGATCTGCTTCAAGTCACCTAGTTATCTCCTTGGCTACATTCTTCAAAGAGATAGGTGCAAAACAATCAAAAAAATCATCTTGCTGTGTCTCCAACATGGAAAGTGCCAGGAGGGAATTCTAGGGCTTGTTCCCAGTGTCTCTCAGAATTATTCTCATGACCCTGGCTACATCTCTGCTAAGACGCTTGCATTACCAAGAGACCTACGACATCTTTGGGCGTGGAACAAGTCTCCAGATATATGGCCATTTTTGTGCCTGGCGCGGCGCCAAGTGGGAAAGGGTGGTTTTGAGGCTGAAGGCCCCAGGAAAGCCTGCAGCCCCCAGGTCTCTGGGGCTACGCAAGCGGTTGCCAAAGAGCTTTAGAACAAGGCATAGTTTTCCCTGCTGGCTCTTTGGGCGTGGGACCAGTCTCGAGACATATGGCCATTTTTGTGCCTGGCGCGGCGCCAAGTGGGAAAGGGTGGTTTTGAGGCTGAAGGCAGCAGGAAAGCCTGCAGCCCCCAGGTCTGTGGGGCTACGCAAGCTGTTCCCAAAGAGCTTTAGAACAAGGCATAGTTTTCCCTGCTGGCTCTCTGGGCGTGGGACCAATCTCCAGACATATGGCCATTTTTGGGCCTGGCGTGGTGCCAAGTGGGAAAGGGTGGTTTTGAGGCTGAAGGCAGCAGGAATGCCTGCAGCCCCCAGGTGTGTGGGGCTACGCAAGCGTTTCCCAAAGAGCTTTAGAAGAAGGCATAGTTTTCCCTGCTGGCTCTTTGGGCATGGGACCAATCTCCAGACATATGGCCATTTTTGTGCCTGGCGCGGCGCCAAGTGGGAAAGGGTGGTTTTGAGGCTGAAGGCAGCAGGAAAGCCTGCAGCCCCCAGGTCTGTGGGGCTACGCAAGCGGTTCCCAAAGAGCTTTAGAACAAGGCATAGTTTTCCCTGCTGGCTCTTTGGGCGTGGGACCAATCTCCAGCCATATGGCCATTTTTGTGCCTGGCGCGGTGCCAAGTGGGAAAGGGTGGTTTTGAGGCTGAAGGCAGCAGGAAAGCCTGCAGCCCCCAGGTCTGTGGGGCTACGCAAGCGGTTCCCAAAGAGCTTTAGAACAAGGCATAGTTTTCCCTGCTGGCTCTTTGGGCGTGGGACCAAACTCCAGACATGTGGCCATTTTGGGGCCTGGTGCGGCCCCAAGTGGGAAAGGGTGGTTTTGAGGCTGAAGGCCCCAGGAAAGCCTGCAGCCCCCAGGTGTGTGGGGCCACGCAAGCGGTTCCCAAAGAGCTTTAGAACAAGGCATAGTTTTCCCTGCTGGCTCTTTGGGCGTGGGACCAATCTCCAGCCATATGGCCATTTTTGTGCCTGGCGCGGCGCCAAGTGGGAAAGGGTGGTTTTGAGGCTGAAGGCCCCAGGAAAGCCTGCAGCCCCCAGGTGTGTGGGGCTACGCAAGCGGTTCCCAAAGAGCTTTAGAACAAGGCATAGTTTTCCCTGCTGGCTCTTTGGGCGTGGGACCAGTCTCCAGACATATGGCCATTTCTGTGCCTGGCGTGGTGCCAAGAGGGAAAGGGTGGTTTTGAGGCTGAAGGCAGCAGGAAAGCCTGCAGCCCCCAGGTCTGTGGGGCCACGCAAGCGGTTCCCAAAGAGCTTTAGAACAAGGCATAGTTTTCCCTGCTGGCTCTTTGGGCGTGGGACCAGTCTCCAGACATATGGCCATTTTTGTGCCTGGCGCGGCGCCAAGTGGGAAAGGGTGGTTTTGAGGCTGAAGGCAGCAGGAAAGCCTGAAATATCTCCCTCATTGATCGCAGTGTCTCCAGGAATGGCATTCAAGGAGCCAGGAATTTTTCTGCCCACACTCTCCGGGGACAGTTCCTTAAAACCAATATACATCCTGCTATATCTCCCACATGGAAAGTGCCAGGAGGGAAAAGTGAGGATTATGCTTAGACTTTCTCAGAACTGCTTCAAATCAACTAGATATCTTTGTGCTGTAAATCTCCCAACAGCCAAATGTAAAAGCAGCAAACATCTCGCTGTATGTCCCACATCCAAAGTGCCAAGAGAGTAATGTAGAGCTTGCTCTCCCTGTCTTTGAGTGCAGTTTTCACTGTCCCGATGACCTCTTTGCTAACATTCTCTTCAGAGCTGCAGTGAAACCAGGAACCACGTGGAGAATGCACCCACACTGAAAATGACTGGAAGGAACGTTGGGGCTTCTTCTCAGTGTCTCTGACATAGGGTTTCACTGTCCCGGGAAAGTCTCTGCTAACACCCTGCAGAGCGCTGTGCCCAATATACAGAAACGTCTTGCGGTATCTCCTACAGGGAAAGTGCCAGGAGGGAATTGTCGATCTTGGTCTCAGTGTCTCTGAGAATTGCTCTGATTATCCGTGTGACCTCTTTGCTAAGACTCTCCAGAGAGACGTCCTCAAAACCAACACACATCTTGACATATCTCCCACATTGATCGCAGTGTCTCCAGGAACGGCATTCAAGGAGCCAGGAACTTTTCTCCCTACTCTGTCCATTGAGTTGTCCTCAAAACCAATATACATCCTGCTATATCTCCCACATGGAAAATGCCAGGAGGGAGAAGTGAGGATTATGTTTAGACTTTCTCGGAACTGCTTCAAATCAACTAGATATCTTTGTGCTGTAAATCTCCCAACAGCCAAATGTAAAAGGAGCAAACATCTCGCTGTATGTCCCACATCCAAAGTGCCAAGAGAGAGCTTGCTCTCCCTGTCTTTGAGTACTGTTTTCACTGTCCTGGTTACCTTTTTACTAACATTCTCTTCAGAGCTGCAGTGAAACCAGGAACCATGTGGAGAAGGCACCCACACTGAAAATGCCTGGAAGGAACGTTGGGGCTTCTTCTCAGTGTCTCTGACATAGGGTTTCACTGTCCCGGGAAAGTCTCTGCTAACACCCTGCAGAGCGCTGTGCCCAATATACAGAAACGTCTTGCGGTATCTCCTACAGGGAAAGTGCCAGGAGGAATTGTCGAGCTTGGTCTCAGTGTCTCTGAGAATTGCTCTGATTATCTCTGTGACCTCTTTGCTAAGACTCTCCAGAGAGACGTCCTTAAAACAAACACACATCTTGACATATCTCCCTCATTGATCTTAGTGTCTCCAGGAACAGCATTCAATGAGCCAGGAACTTTTCTGCCCACACTCTCCGGGGACAGTTCCTTAAAACCAATATACATCCTGCTATATCTCCCACATGGAAAGTGCCAGGAGGGAAAAGTGGGGATTATGTTTAGACTTTCTCGGAACTGCTTCAAATCAACTAGATATCTTTGTGCTGTAAATCTCCCAACAGCCAAATGTAAAAGCAGCAAACCTCTCGCTATATGTCCCACATCCAAAGTGCCAAGAGAGAGCGTGCTCTCCCTGAGTACTGTTTTCACTGTCCCGGTTACCTCTTTGCTAACATTCTCTTCAGAGCTGCAGTGAAACCAGGAACCACGTGGAGAAGGCACCCACACTGAAAGTGCCTGGAGGGAACATTGGGGCTTCTTCTCAGTGTCTCTGACATAGGGTTTCACTGTCCCAGGAAAGTCTCTGCTAACACCCTGCAGAGCGCTGTGCCCAATATACAGAAACGTCTTGCGGTATCTCCTACAGGGAAAGTGCCAGGAGGAATTGTCGAGCTTGGTCTCAGTGTCTCTGAGAATTGCTCTGATTATCCCTGTGACCTCTTTGCTAAGACTCTCCAGAGAGACGTCCTCAAAACCAACACACATCTTGACATATCTCCCTCATTGATCTTAGTGTCTCCAGGAACGGCATTCAAGGAGCCAGGAATTTTTCTGCCCACACTCTCCGGGGACAGTTCCTTAAAACCAATATACATCCTGCTATATCTCCCACATGGAAAGTGCCAGGAGGGAAAAGTGGGGATTATGTTTAGACTTTCTCGGAACTGCTTCAAATCAACTAGATATCTTTGTGCTATAAATCTCCCAACAGCCAAAAGTAAAAGCAGCAAACATCTCGCTGTATGTCCCACATCCAAAGTGCCAAGAGAGTAATGTAGAGCTTGCTCTCCCTGTCTTTGAGTACAGTTTTCACTGTCCCGATGACCTCTTTGCTAACATTCTCTTCAGAGCTGCAGTGAAACCAGGAACCATGTGGAGAAGGCACCCACACTGAAAATGCCTGGAGGGAATATTTGGGCTTCTTCTCAGTGTCTCTGAGATAGGGTTTCACTGTCCCGGGAAAGTCTCTGCTAACACCCTGCAGAGCGCAGTGCCCAATATACAGGAACGTCTTGCGGTATCTCCTACAAGGAAAGTGCCAAGAGGGAATTGTCGATCTTGTTCTCAGTGTCTCTCACCCTGCAGAGCGCTGTGCCCTATATACACAAAAATCTTGCGCTACCTCCAACATGTAAAGTGCCAGGAGAGAATTGCAGGAATTCATCGCAGTGCTCCAAGAATGGCATTCAATGTGCCAGAAACTTTCCTGCCTACAGTCTCCAGGGAGATTTCCTCAAAACCAATAAGCATCCCGCTATATGTCCTAAATGGAAAGTGTCAGGAGGGAAATATAGGACTTGCTCTGCCTATCTTTGAATACTGCTTTCTACTCTCCTGGTTAAGTCTTTGCTAACATTCTCTCCAGGGAGTTGCCCTCAAAACCAACACACATCTTGACATATCTCCCACATGGAAAGTGCCAGCAGGGAAAAATGGGGACTGTTCTTAGACTCAATAGGATCTGCTTCAAGTCACCTAGTTATCTCCTTGGCTACATTCTTCAAAGAGATCGGTGCAAAACAATCAAAAAATCATCTTGCTGTGTCTCCAACATGGAAAGTGCCAGGAGGGAATTCTAGGGCTTGTTCCCAGTGTCTCTCAGAATTGTTCTCATGACCCTGGCTACATCTCTGCTAAGACGCTTGCATTGCCCAGAGAACTACGACATCTTTGGGCGTGGAACCAGTCTCCAGATATACGGCCATTTTTGTGCCTGGCGCGGCGCCAAGTGGGAAAGGGTGGTTTTGAGGCTGAAGGCAGCAGGAAAGCCTGCAGCCCCCAGGTCTGTGGGGCTACGCAAGCGGTTCCCAAAGAGCTTTAGAACAAGGCATAGTTTTCCCTGATGGCTCTTTGGGCGTGGGACCAATCTACAGACATATGGCCATTTTTGTGCCTGGCGCGGCGCCAAGTGGGAAAGGGTGGTTTTGAGGCTGAAGGCCCCAGGAAAGCCTGCAGCCCCCAGGTCTGTGGGGCTACGCAAGCGGTTCCCAAAGAGCTTTAGAAGAAGGCATAGTTTTCCCTGCTGGCTCTTTGGGCGTGGGACCAATCTCCAGACATATGGCCATTTTTGTGCCTGGCGCGGCGCCAAGTGGGAAAGGGTGGTTTTGAGGCTGAAGGCCCCAGGAAAGCCTGCAGCCCCTAGGTGTGTGGGGCTACGCAAGCGGTTCCCAAAGAGCTTTAGAAGAAGGCATAGTTTTCCCTGCTGGCTCTTTGGGCGTGGGACCAATCTCCAGGGAAGGAACGTTGGGGCTTCTTCTCAGTGTCTCTGACATAGGGTTTCACTGTCCCGGGAAAGTCTCTGCTAACACCCTGCAGAGCGCAGTGCCCAATATACAGAAACGTCTTGCGGTATCTCCTACAAGGAAAGTGCCAAGAGGGAATTGTCGATCTTGTTCTCAGTGTCTCTCACCCTGCAGAGCGCTATGCCCTATATACACAAAAATCTTGCGCTACCTCCAACATGTAAAGTGCCAGGAGAGAATTGCAGGAATTCATCGCAGTGCTCCAAGAATGGCATTCAATGTGCCAGAAACTTTCCTGCCTACAGTCTCCAGGGAGATTTCCTCAAAACCAATAAGCATCCCGCTATATGTCCTAAATGGAAAGTGTCAGGAGGGAAATATAGGACTTGCTCTGCCTATCTTTGAATACTGCTTTCTACTCTCCTGGTTAAGTCTTTGCTAACATTCTCTCCAGGGAGTTGCCCTCAAAACCAACACACATCTTGACATATCTCCCACATGGAAAGTGCCAGCAGGGAAAAATGGGGACTGTTCTTAGACTCAATAGGATCTGCTTCAAGTCACCTAGTTATCTCCTTGGCTACATTCTTCAAAGAGATAGGTGCAAAACAATCAAAAAAATCATCTTGCTGTGTCTCCAACATGGAAAGTGCCAGGAGGGAATTCTAGGGCTTGTTCCCAGTGTCTCTCAGAATTATTCTCATGACCCTGGCTACATCTCTGCTAAGACGCTTGCATTGCCAAGAGACCTACGACATCTTTGGGCGTGGAACCAGTCTCCAGATATATGGCCATTTTTGTGCCTGGTGCGGCACCAAGAGGGAAAGGGTGGTTTTGAGGCTGAAGGCCCCAGGAAAGCCTGCAGCCCCCAGGTCTCTGGGGCTACGCAAGCGGTTCCCAAAGAGCTTTAGAACAAGGCATAGTTTTCCCTGCTGGCTCTTTGGGCGTGGGACCAGTCTCCAGACATATGGCCATTTTTGTGCCTGGCGCGGCGCCAAGTGGGAAAGGGTGGTTTTGAGGCTGAAGGCCCCAGGAAAGCCTGCAGCCCCCAGGTGTGTGGGGCTACGTAAGCGGTTCCCAAAGAGCTTTAGAACAAGGCATAGTTTTCCTTGCTGGCTGTTTGGGCGTGGGACCAATCTCCAGACATATGGCCATTTCTGTGCCTGGCGCGGCGCCAAGTGGGAAAGGGTGGTTTTGAGGCTGAAGGCAGCAGGAAAGCCTGCAGCCCCCAGGTGTGTGGGGCCACGCAAGCGGTTCCCAAAGAGCTTTAGAACAAGGCATAGTTTTCCCTGCTGGCTCTTTGGGCGTGGGACCAATCTCCAGACATATGGCCATTTTTGTGCCTGGCGCGGCGCCAAGTGGGAAAGGGTGGTTTTGAGGCTGAAGGCCCCAGGAAAGCCTGCAGCCCCCAGGTCTCTGGGGCTACGCAAGCGGTTCCCAAAGAGCTTTAGAACAAGGCATAGTTTTCCCTGCTGGCTCTTTGGGCGTGGGACCAGTCTCCAGACATATGGCCATTTTTGTGCCTGGCGCGGCGCCAAGTGGGAAAGGGTGGTTTTGAGGCTGAAGGCCCCAGGAAAGCCTGCAGCCCCCAGGTGTGTGGGGCTACGCAAGCGGTTCCCAAAGAGCTTTAGAAGAAGGCATTGTTTTCCTTGCTGGCTGTTTGGGCGTGGGACCAATCTCAAGACATATGGCCATTTCTGTGCCTGGCGCGGCGCCAAGTGGGAAAGGGTGGTTTTGAGGCTGAAGGCAGCAGGAAAGCCTGCAGCCCCCAGGTGTGTGGGGCTACGCAAGTGGTTCCCAAAGAGCTTTAGAACAAGGCATAGTTTTCCCTGCTGGCTCTTTGGGCGTGGGACCAATCTCCAGACATATGGCCATTTTTGTGCCTGGCACGGCGCCAAGTGGGAAAGGGTGGTTTTGAGGCTGAAGGCAGCAGGAAAGCCTGCAGCCCCCAGGTCTGTGGGGCTACGCAAGCTGTTCCCAAAGAGCTTTAGAACAAGGCATAGTTTTCCCTGCTGGCTCTCTGGGCGTGGGACCAATCTCCAGACATATGGCCATTTTTGTGCCTGGCGCGGCGCCAAGTGGGAAAGGGTGGTTTTGAGGCTGAAGGCAGCAGGAAAGCCTGCAGCCCCCAGGTCTGTGGGGCTACGCAAGCGGTTCCCAAAGAGCTTTAGAACAAGGCATAGTTTTCCCTGCTGGCTCTTTGGGCGTGGGACCAATCTCCAGACATGTGGCCATTTTGGGGCCTGGTGCGGCCCCAAGTGGGAAAGGGTGGTTTTGAGGCTGAAGGCAGCAGGAAAGCCTGCAGCCCCCAGGTGTGTGGGGCCACGCAAGCGGTTCCCAAAGAGCTTTAGAACAAGGCATAGTTTTCCCTGCTGGCTCTTTGGGCGTGGGACCAATCTCCAGCCATATGACCATTTTTGTGCCTGGCGCGGTGCCAAGTGGGAAAGGGTGGTTTTGAGGCTGAAGGCAGCAGGAAAGCCTGCAGCCCCCAGGTCTTTGGGGCTACGCAAGCGGTTCCCAAAGAGCTTTAGAACAAGGCATAGTTTTCTCTGCTGGCTCTTTGGGTGTGGGACCAAACTCCAGACATGTGGCCATTTTGGGGCCTGGTGCGGCCCCAGGTGGGAAAGGGTGGTTTTGAGGCTGAAGGCAGCAGGAAAGCCTGCAGCCCCCAGGTCTGTGGGGCTACGCAAGCGGTTCCCAAAGAGCTTTAGAACAAGGCATAGTTTTCCCTGCTGGCTCTTTGGGCGTGGGACCAGTCTCCAGACATATGGCCATTTTTGTGCCTGGTGCGGCACCAAGAGGGAAAGGGTGGTTTTGAGGCTGAAGGCAGCAGGAAAGCCTGCAGCCCCCAGGTCTGTGGGGCCACGCAAGCGGTTCCCAAAGAGCTTTAGAACAAGGCATAGTTTTCCCTGCTGGCTCTTTGGGCGTGGGACCAGTCTCCAGACATATGGCCATTTTTGTGCCTGGCGCGGCGCCAAGTGGGAAAGGGTGGTTTTGAGGCTGAAGGCAGCAGGAAAGCCTGAAATATCTCCCTCATTGATCGCAGTGTCTCCAGGAACGGCATTCAAGGAGCCAGGAATTTTTCTGCCCACACTCTCCGGGGACAGTTCCTTAAAACCAATATACATCCTGCTATATCTCCCACATGGAAAGTGCCAGGAGGGAAAAGTGAGGATTATGCTTAGACTTTCTCAGAACTGCTTCAAATTAACTAGATATCTTTGTGCTGTAAATCTCCCAACAGCCAAATGTAAAAGCAGCAAACATCTCGCTGTATGGCCCACATCCAAAGTGCCAAGAGAGAGCTTGCTCTCCCTGTCTTTGAGTACTGTTTTCACTGTCCCGGTTACCTCTTTGCTAACATTCTCTTCAGAGCTGCAGTGAAACCAGGAACCACGTGGAGAAGGCACCCACACTGAAAATGCCTGGAAGGAACGTTGGGGCTTCTTCTCAGTGTCTCTGACATAGGGTTTCACTGTCCCGGGAAAGTCTCTGCTAACACCCTGCAGAGCGCAGTGCCCAATATACAGAAACGTCTTGCGGTATCTCCTACAGGGAAAGTGCCAGGAGGAATTGTCGAGCTTCGTCTCAGTGTCTCTGAGAATTGCTCTGATTATCCCTGTGACCTCTTTGCTAAGACTCTCCAGAGCGCCGTCCTCAAAACCAACACACATCTTGACATATCTCCCACATTGATCGCAGTGTCTCCAGGAAGGGCATTCAAGGAGCCAGGACCTTTTCTCCCTACACTGTCCATTGAGTTGTCCTCAAAACCGATATACATCCTGCTATATCTCCCACATGGAAAGTGCCAGGAGGGAAAAGTGGGGATTATGCTTAGACTTTCTCAGAACTGCTTCAAATCAACTAGATATCTTTGTGCTGTAAATCTCCCAACAGCCAAATGTAAAAGCAGCAAACATCTCGCTGTATGTCCCACATCCAAAGTGCCAAGAGAGTAATGTAGAGCTTGCTCTCCCTGTCTTTGAGTACTCTTTTCACTGTCCCGATGACCTCTTTGCTAACATTCTCTTCAGAGCTGCAGTGAAACCAGGAACCACGTGGAGAAGGCACCCACACTGAAAATGCCTGGAAGGAACGTTGGGGCTTCTTCTCAGTGTCTCTGACATAGGGTTTCACTGTCCCGGGAAAGTCTCTGCTAACACCCTGCAGAGCGCAGTGCCCAATATACAGAAACGTCTTGCTGTATCTCCCACAGGGAAAGTGCCAGGAGGAATTGTGGAGCTTGGTCTCAGTGTCTCTGAGAATTGCTCTGATTATCCGTGTGACCTCTTTGCTAAGACTCTCCAGAGAGACGTCCTCAAAACCAACACACATCTTGACATATCTCCCACATTGATCGCAGTGTCTCCAGGAACTCATTCAAGGAGCCAGGAACTTTTGTGCCCACACTCTCCGGGGACAGTTCCTTAAAACCAGTATACATCCTGCTATATCTCCCACAGGGAAAATGCCAGGAGGGAGAAGTGGGGATTATGTTTAGACTTTCTCGGAACTGCTTCAAATCAACTAGATATCTTTGTGCTGTAAATCTCCCAACAGCCAAGCGCAAAAGCAGCAAACCTCTCGCTGTATGTCCCACATCCAAAGTGCCAAGAGAGAGCTTGCTCTCCCTGTCTTTGAGTACTGTTTTCACTGTTCTGGTTACCTCTTTGCTAACATTCTCTTCAGAGCTGCAGTGAAACCAGGAACCATGTGGAGAAGGCACCCACACTGAAAATGACTGGAAGGAACGTTGGGGCTTCTTCTCAGTGTCTCTGACATAGGGTTTCACTGTCCCGGGAAAGTCTCTGCTAACACCCTGCAGAGCGCTGTGCCCAATATACAGAAATGTCTTGCGGTATCTCCTACAGGGAAAGTGCCAGGAGGAATTGTCGAGCTTGGTCTCAGTGTCTCTGAGAATTGCTCTGATTATCCGTGTGACCTCTTTGCTAAGACTCTCCAGAGAGCCGACCTCAAAACCAACACACATCTTGACATATCTCCCACATTGATCTTAGTGTCTCCATGAACGGCATTCAAGGAGCCAGGAACTTTTCTGCCCACACTCTCCGGGGACAGTTCCTTAAAACCAATATACATCCTGCTATATCTCCCACATGGAAAGTGCCAGGAGGGAAAAGTGAGGATTATGCTTAGACTTTCTCAGAACTGCTTCAAATCAACTAGATATCTTTGTGTTGTAAATCTCCCAACAGCCAAATGTAAAAGCAGCAAACATCTCGCTGTATGGCCCACATCCAAAGTGCCAAGAGAGAGCTTGCTCTCCCTGTCTTTGAGTACTGTTTTCACTGTCCCGGTTACCTCTTTGCTAACATTCTCTTCAGAGCTGCAGTGAAACCAGGAACCACGTGGAGAAGGCACCCACACTGAAAATGCCTGGAAGGAACGTTGGGGCTTCTTCTCAGTGTCTCTGACATAGGGTTTCACTGTCCCGGGAAAGTCTCTGCTAACACCCTGCAGAGCGCAGTGCCCAATATACAGAAATGTCTTGCTGTATCTCCTACAGGGAAAGTGCCAGGAAGGAATTGTCGAGCTTGGTCTCAGTGTCTCTGAGAATTGCTCTGATTATCCCTGTGACCTCTTTGCTAAGGCTCTCCAGAGAGCCGTCCTCAAAACCAACACACATCTTGACATATCTCCCACATTGATCGCAGTGTCTCCAGAAATGGCATTTAATGAGCCCGGAACTTTTCTACCTACTCTGTCCATTGAGTTGTCCTCAAAACCAATATACATCCTGCTATATCTCCCACATGGAAAGTGCCAGGAGGGAAAAGTGAGGATTATGTTTAGACTTTCTCAGAACTGCTTCAAATCAACTAGATATCTTTGTGCTGTAAATCTCCCAACAGCCAAATGTAAAAGCAGCAAACATCTCGCTGTATGTCCCACATCCAAAGTGCCAAGAGAGAGCTTGCTCTCCCTGTCTTTGAGTGCAGTTTTCACTGTCCCGGTTACCTCTTTGCTAACATTCTCTTCAGAGCTGCAGTGAAACCAGGAACCACGTGGAGAAGGCACCCACACTGAAAATGCCTGGAAGGAACGTTGGGGCTTCTTCTCAGTGTCTCTGACATAGGGTTTCACTGTCCCGGGAAAGTCTCTGCTAACACCCTGCAGAGCGCAGTGCCCAATATACAGAAACGTCTTGCGGTATCTCCTACAGGGAAAGTTCCAGGAGGAATTGTGGAGCTTGGTCTCAGTGTCTCTGAGAATTGCTCTGATTATCCCTCTGACCTCTTTGCTAAGACTCTCCAGAGAGCCGTCCTCAAAACCAACACACATCTTGACATATCTCCCTCATTGATCGCAGTGTCTCCAGAAATGGCATTCAAGGAGCCAGGACCTTTTCTCCCTACACTGTCCATTGAGTTGTCCTCAAAACCAATATACATCCTGCTATATCTCCCACATGGAAAGTGCCAGGAGGGAAAAGTGAGGATTATGTTTAGACTTTCTCAGAACTGCTTCAAATCAACTAGATATCTTTGTGCTGTAAATCTCCCAACAGCCAAACGCAAAATCAGCAAACATCTCGCTGTATGTCCCACATCGAAAGTGCCAAGAGAGTAATGTAGAGCTTGCTCTCCCTGTCTTTGAGTACTGTTTTCACTGTCCCAGTGACCTCTTTGCTAACATTCTCTTCAGAGCTGCAGTGAAAGCAGGAACCGTGTGGAGAAGGCACCCACACTGAAAATGCCTGGAAGGAACGTTGGGGCTTCTTCTCAGTGTCTCTGACATAGGGTTTCACTGTCCCGGGAAAGTCTCTGCTAACACCCTGCAGAGCGCAGTGCCCAATATACAGAAACGTCTTGCGGTATCTCCTACAGGGAAAGTGCCAGGAAGGAATTGTTGAGCTTGGTCTCAGTGTCTCTGAGAATTGCTCTGATTATCCCTGTGACCTCTTTGCTAAGACTCTCCAGAGAGCCGTCCTCAAAACCAACACACATCTTGACATATCTCCCACATTGATCGCAGTGTCTCCAGAAACGGCATTCAAGGAGCCAGGAACTTTTCTCCCTACACTGTCCATTGAGTTGTCCTCAAAACCAATATACATCCTGCTATATCTCCCACATGGAAAGTGCCAGGAGGGAAAAGTGAGGATTATGCTTAGTCTTTCTCAGAACTGCTTCAAATCAACTAGATATCTTTGTGCTGTAAATCTCCCAACAGCCAAACGCAAAAGCAGCAAACCTCTCGCTGTATGTCCCACATCCAAAGTGCCAAGAGAGAGCTTGCTCTCCCTGTCTTTGAGTACTGTTTTCACTGTCCCGGTTACCTCTTTGCTAACATTCTCTTCAGAGCTGCAGTGAAACCAGGAACCACGTGGAGAAGGCACCCACACTGAAAATGCCTGGAAGGAACGTTGGGGCTTCTTCTCAGTGTCTCTGACATAGGGTTTCACTGTCCCGGGAAAGTCTCTGCTAACACCCTGCAGAGCGCTGTGCCCAATATACAGAAACGTCTTGCGGTATCTCCTACAGGGAAAGTGCCAGGAGGAATTGTGGAGCTTGGTCTCAGTGTCTCTGAGAATTGCTCTGATTATCCGTGTGACCTCTTTGCTAAGACTCTCCAGAGAGCCGTCCTCAAAACCAACACACATCTTGACATATCTCCCACATTGATCGCAGTGTCTCCAGAAACGGCATTTAATGAGCCAGGACCTTTTCTCCCTACACTGTCCATTGAGTTGTCCTCAAAACCGATATACATCCTGCTATATCTCCCACATGGAAAGTGCCAGGAGGGAGAAGTGGGGATTATGTTTATACTTTCTCGGAACTGCTTCAAATCAACTAGATATCTTTGTGCTGTAAATCTCCCAACAGCCAAATGTAAAAGCAGCAAACATCTCGCTGTATGTCCCACATCCAAAGTGCCAAGAGAGTAATGTAGAGCTTGCTCTCCCTGTCTTTGAGTGCAGTTTTCACTGTCCCGATGACCTCTTTGCTAACATTCTCTTCAGAGCTGCAGTGAAACCAGGAACCACGTGGAGAAGGCACCCACACTGAAAATGACTGGAAGGAACATTGGGGCTTCTTCTCAGTGTCTCTGACATAGGGTTTCACTGTCCCGGGAAAGTCTCTGCTAAAACTCTGCAGAGCGCTGTGCCCAATATACAGAAACGTCTTGCGGTATCTCCTACAGGGAAAGTGCCAAGAGGGAATTGTCGATCTTGGTCTCAGTGTCTCTGAGAATTGCTCTGATTATCCGTGTGACCTCTTTGCTAAGACTCTCCAGAGAGACGTCCTCAAAACCAACACACATCTTGACATATCTCCCACATTGATCGCAGTGTCTCCAGGAACAGCATTCAAGGAGCCAGGAACTTTTCTCCCTACTCTGTCCATTGAGTTGTCCTCAAAACCAATATACATCCTGCTATATCTCCCACATGGAAAGTGCCAGGAGGGAAAAGTGGGGATTATGTTTAGACTTTCTCGGAACTGCTTCAAATCAACTAGATATCTTTGTGCTGTAAATCTCCCAACAGCCAAATGTAAAAGCAGCAAACATCTCGCTGTATGTCCCACATCCAAAGTGCCAAGAGAGAGCTTGCTCTCCCTGTCTTTGAGTACTGTTTTCACTGTCCCGGTTACCTCTTTGCTAACATTCTCTTCAGAGCTGCAGTGAAACCAGGAACCACGTGGAGAAGGCACCCACACTGAAAATGCCTGGAAGGAACGTTGGGGCTTCTTCTCAGTGTCTCTGACATAGGGTTTCACTGTCCCGGGAAAGTCTCTGCTAACACCCTGCAGAGCGCTGTGCCCAATATACAGAAACATCTTGCGGTATCTCCTACAGGGAAAGTGCCAGGAGGAATTGTGGAGCTTGGTCTCAGTGTCTCTGAGAATTGCTCTGATTATCCGTGTGACCTCTTTGCTAAGACTCTCCAGAGAGCCGACCTCAAAACCAACACACATCTTGACATATCTCCCTCATTGATCGCAGTGTCTCCAGAAACGGCATTCATTGAGCCAGGAACTTTTCTCCCTACACTGTCCATTGAGTTGTCCTCAAAACCAATATACATCCTGCTATATCTCCCACATGGAAAGTGCCAGGAGGGAAAAGTGAGGATTATGCTTAGACTTTCTCAGAACTGCTTCAAATCAACTAGATGTCTTTGTGCTGTAAATCTCCCAACAGCCAAATGTAAAAGCAGCAAACCTCTCGCTGTATGTCCCACATCCAAAGTGCCAAGAGAGTAATGTAGAGCTTGCTCTCCCTGTCTTTGAGTACAGTTTTCACTGTCCCGATGACCTCTTTGCTAACATTCTCTTCAGAGCTGCAGTGAAATCAGGAACCACGTGGAGAAGGCACCCACACTGAAAATGACTGGAAGGAACATTGGGGCTTCTTCTCAGTGTCTCTGACATAGGGTTTCACTGTCCCGGGAAAGTCTCTGCTAACACCCTGCAGAGCGCAGTGCCCAATATACAGAAATGTCTTGCGGTATCTCCTACAGGGAAAGTGCCAGGAGGAATTGTGGAGCTTGGTCTCAGTGTCTCTGAGAATTGCTCTGATTATCCCTGTGACCTCTTTGCTAAGACTCTCCAGAGAGCCGTCCTCAAAACCAACACACATCTTGACATATCTCCCTCATTGATCTTAGTGTCTCCAGGAACGGCATTCAAGGAGCCAGGAACTTTTCTGCCCACACTCTCCGGGGACAGTTCCTTAAAACCAATATACATCCTGCTATATCTCCCACATGGAAAGTGCCAGGAGGGAAAAGTGAGGATTATGTTTAGACTTTCTCGGAACTGCTTCAAATCAACTAGATATCTTTGTGCTCTAAATCTCCCAACAGCCAAACGCAAAAGCAGCAAACATCTCGCTGTATGTCCCACATCTAAAGTGCCAAGAGAGTAATGTAGAGCTTGCTCTCCCTGTCTTTGAGTACTGTTTTCACTGTCCCGGTTACCTCTTTGCTAACATTCTCTTCAGAGCTGCAGTGAAACCAGGAACCACGTGGAGAAGGCACCCACAATGAAAATGCCTGGAAGGAACGTTGGGGCTTCTTCTCAGTGTCTCTGACATAGGGTTTCACTGTCCCGGGAAAGTCTCTGCTAACACCCTGCAGAGCGCTGTGCCCAATATACAGAAACGTCTTGCGGTATCTCCTACAGGGAAAGTGCCAGGAGGGAATTGTCGAGCTTGGTCTCAGTGTCTCTGAGAATTGCTCTGATTATCTGTGTGACCTCTTTGCTAAGACTCTCCAGAGAGCCGTCCTCAAAACCAACACACATCTTGACATATCTCCCACATTGATCGCAGTGTCTCCAGGAACGGCATTCAAGGAGCCAGGAACTTTTCTGCCCACACTCTCCGGGGACAGTTCCTTAAAACCAATATACATCCTGCTATATCTCCCACATGGAAAATGCCAGGAGGGAGAAGTGAGGATTATGTTTAGACTTTCTCAGAACTGCTTCAAATCAACTAGATATCTTTGTGCTGTAAATCTCCCAACAGCCAAACGCAAAAGCAGCAAACCTCTCGCTGTATATCCCACATCCAAAGTGCCAAGAGAGAGCTTGCTCTCCCTGTCTTTGAGTACTGTTTTCAGTGTCCCGGTTACCTCTTTGCTAACATTCTCTTCAGAGCTGCAGTGAAACCAGGAACCACGTGGAGAAGGCACCCACACTGAAAATGACTGGAAGGAACATTGGGGCTTCTTCTCAGTGTCTCTGACATAGGGTTTCACTGTCCCGGGAAAGTCTCTGCTAACACCCTGCAGAGCGCAGTGCCCAATATACAGAAACGTCTTGCGGTATCTCCTACAGGGAAAGTGCCAGGAGGAATTGTCGAGCTTGGTCTCAGTGTCTCTGAGAATTGCTCTGATTATCCGTGTGACCTCTTTGCTAAGACTCTCCAGAGAGCCGTCCTCAAAACCAACACACATCTTGACATATCTCCCACATTGATCGCAGTGTCTCCAGAAACGGCATTCAAGGAGCCAGGACCTTTTCTCCCTACACTGTCCATTGAGTTGTCCTCAAAACCAATATACATCCTGCTATATCTCCCACATGGAAAGTGCCAGGAGGGAGAAGTGGGGATTATGTTTAGACTTTCTCGGAACTGCTTCAAATCAACTAGATATCTTTGTGCTGTAAATCTCCCAACAGCCAAACGCAAAAGCAGCAAACCTCTCGCTGTATGTCCCACATCCAAAGTGCCAAGAGAGAGCTTGCTCTCCCTGTCTTTGAGTACTGTTTTCACTGTCCCGGTTACCTCTTTGCTAACATTCTCTTCAGAGCTGCAGTGAAACCAGGAACCACGTGGAGAAGGCACCCACACTGAAAATGCCTGGAAGGAACGTTGGGGCTTCTTCTCAGTGTCTCTGACATAGGGTTTCACTGTCCCGGGAAAGTCTCTGCTAACACCCTGCAGAGCGCTGTGCCCAATATACAGAAACGTCTTGCGGTATCTCCTACAGGGAAAGTGCCAGGAGGAATTGCGGAGCTTGGTCTCAGTGTCTCTGAGAATTGCTCTGATTATCCGTGTGACCTCTTTGCTAAGACTCTCCAGAGAGCCGTCCTCAAAACAAACACACATCTTGACATATCTCCCTCATTGATCTTAGTGTCTCCAGGAACGGCATTCAAGGAGCCAGGAACTTTTCTGCCCACACTCTCCGGGGACAGTTCCTTAAAACCAATATACATCCTGCTATATCTCCCACATGGAAAGTGCCAGGAGGGAAAAGTGAGGATTATGTTTAGACTTTCTCGGAACTGCTTCAAATCAACTAGATATCTTTGTGCTGTAAATCTCCCAACAGCCAAACGCAAAAGCAGCAAACATCTCGCTGTATGTCCCACATCGAAAGTGCCAAGAGAGTAATGTAGAGCTTGCTCTCCCTGTCTTTGAGTACTGTTTTCACTGTCCCGGTTACCTCTTTGCTAACATTCTCTTCAGAGCTGCAGTGAAACCAGGAACCACGTGGAGAAGGCACCCACACTGAAAATGCCTGGAAGGAACATTGGGGCTTCTTCTCAGTGTCTCTGACATAGGGTTTCACTGTCCCGGGAAAGTCTCTGCTAACACCCTGCAGAGCGCTGTGCCCAATATACAGAAACGTCTTGCGGTATCTCCTACAGGGAAAGTGCCAGGAGGGAATTGTCGAGCTTGGTCTCAGTGTCTCTGAGAATTGCTCTGATTATCCGTGTGACCTCTTTGCTAAGACTCTCCAGAGAGCCGTCCTCAAAACCAACACACATCTTGACATATCTCCCACATTGATCGCAGTGTCTCCAGGAACGGCATTCAAGGAGCCAGGAACTTTTCTGCCCACACTCTCCGGGGACAGTTCCTTAAAACCAATATACATCCTGCTATATCTCCCACATGGAAAATGCCAGGAGGGAGAAGTGAGGATTATGTTTAGACTTTCTCAGAACTGCTTCAATTCAACTAGATATCTTTGTGCTGTAAATCTCCCAACAGCCAAGCGCAAAAGCAGCAAACCTCTCGCTGTATATCCCACATCCAAAGTGCCAAGAGAGAGCTTGCTCTCCCTGTCTTTGAGTACTGTTTTCAGTGTCCCGGTTACCTCTTTGCTAACATTCTCTTCAGAGCTGCAGTGAAACCAGGAACCACGTGGAGAAGGCACCCACACTGAAAATGACTGGAAGGAACATTGGGGCTTCTTCTCAGTGTCTCTGACATAGGGTTTCACTGTCCCGGGAAAGTCTCTGCTAACACCCTGCAGAGCGCAGTGCCCAATATACAGAAACGTCTTGCGGTATCTCCTACAGGGAAAGTGCCAGGAGGAATTGTCGAGCTTGGTCTCAGTGTCTCTGAGAATTGCTCTGATTATCCGTGTGACCTCTTTGCTAAGACTCTCCAGAGAGCCGTCCTCAAAACCAACACACATCTTGACATATCTCCCACATTGATCGCAGTGTCTCCAGAAACGGCATTCAAGGAGCCAGGACCTTTTCTCCCTACACTGTCCATTGAGTTGTCCTCAAAACCAATATACATCCTGCTATATCTCCCACATGGAAAGTGCCAGGAGGGAGAAGTGGGGATTATGTTTAGACTTTCTCGGAACTGCTTCAAATCAACTAGATATCTTTGTGCTGTAAATCTCCCAACAGCCAAACGCAAAAGCAGCAAACCTCTCGCTGTATGTCCCACATCCAAAGTGCCAAGAGAGAGCTTGCTCTCCCTGTCTTTGAGTACTGTTTTCACTGTCCCGGTTACCTCTTTGCTAACATTCTCTTCAGAGCTGCAGTGAAACCAGGAACCACGTGGAGAAGGCACCCACACTGAAAATGCCTGGAAGGAACGTTGGGGCTTCTTCTCAGTGTCTCTGACATAGGGTTTCACTGTCCCGGGAAAGTCTCTGCTAACACCCTGCAGAGCGCTGTGCCCAATATACAGAAACGTCTTGCGGTATCTCCTACAGGGAAAGTGCCAGGAGGAATTGTGGAGCTTGGTCTCAGTGTCTCTGAGAATTGCTCTGATTATCCGTGTGACCTCTTTGCTAAGACTCTCCAGAGAGCCGTCCTCAAAACCAACACACATCTTGACATATCTCCCTCATTGATCTTAGTGTCTCCAGGAACGGCATTCAAGGAGCCAGGAACTTTTCTGCCCACACTCTCCGGGGACAGTTCCTTAAAACCAATATACATCCTGCTATATCTCCCACATGGAAAGTGCCAGGAGGGAAAAGTGAGGATTATGTTTAGACTGTCTCGGAACTGCTTCAAATCAACTAGATATCTTTGTGCTGTAAATCTCCCAACAGCCAAACGCAAAAGCAGCAAACATCTCGCTGTATGTCCCACATCTAAAGTGCCAAGAGAGTAATGTAGAGCTTGCTCTCCCTGTCTTTGAGTACTGTTTTCAGTGTCCCGGTTACCTCTTTGCTAACATTCTCTTCAGAGCTGCAGTGAAACCAGGAACCACGTGGAGAAGGCACCCACACTGAAAATGCCTGGAAGGAACATTGGGGCTTCTTCTCAGTGTCTCTGACATAGGGTTTCACTGTCCCGGGAAAGTCTCTGCTAACACCCTGCAGAGCGCTGTGCCCAATATACAGAAACGTCTTGCGGTATCTCCTACAGGGAAAGTGCCAGGAGGGAATTGTGGAGCTTGGTCTCAGTGTCTCTGAGAATTGCTCTGATTATCCGTGTGACCTCTTTGCTAAGACTCTCCAGAGAGCCGTCCTCAAAACCAACACACATCTTGACATATCTCCCACATTGATCGCAGTGTCTCCAGGAACGGCATTCAAGGAGCCAGGACCTTTTCTCCCTACACTGTCCATTGAGTTGTCCTCAAAACCAATATACATCCTGCTATATCTCCCACATGGAAAGTACCAGGAGGGAGAAGTGGGGATTATGTTTAGACTTTCTCGGAACTGCTTCAAATCAACTAGATATCTTTGTGCTGTAAATCTCCCAACAGCCAAACGCAAGAGCAGCAAACATCTCGCTGTATGTCCCACATCCAAAGTGCCAAGAGAGTAATGTAGAGCTTGCTCTCCCTGTCTTTGAGTACTGTTTTCAGTGTCCCGGTTACCTCTTTGCTAACATTCTCTTCAGAGCTGCAGTGAAACCAGGAACCATGTGGAGAAGGCACCCACACTGAAAATGCCTGGAAGGAACGTTGGGGCTTCTTCTCAGTGTCTCTGACATAGGGTTTCACTGTCCCGGGAAAGTCTCTGCTAACACCCTGCAGAGCGCTGTGCCCAATATACAGAAACGTCTTGCGGTATCTCCTACAGGGAAAGTGCCAGGAGGAATTGTGGAGCTTGGTCTCAGTGTCTCTGAGAATTGCTCTGATTATCTCTGTGACCTCTTTGCTAAGACTCTCCAGAGAGCCGTCCTCAAAACCAACACACATCTTGACATATCTCCCTCATTGATCTCAGTGTCTCCAGGAACGGCATTCAAGGAGCCAGGAACTTTTCTGCCCACACTCTCCGGGGACAGTTCCTTAAAACCAATATACATCCTGCTATATCTCCCACATGGAAAATGCCAGGAGGGAGAAGTGGGGATTATGTTTAGACTTTCTCGGAACTGCTTCAAATCAACTAGATATCTTTGTGCTGTAAATCTCCCAACAGCCAAACGCAAAAGCAGCAAACATCTCGCTGTATGTCCCACATCCAAAGTGCCAAGAGAGAGCTTGCTCTCCCTGTCTTTGAGTACTGTTTTCAGTGTCCCGGTTACCTCTTTGCTAACATTCTCTTCAGAGCTGCAGTGAAAGCAGGAACCATGTGGAGAAGGCACCCACACTGAAAATGACTGGAAGGAACGTTGGGGCTTCTTCTCAGTGTCTCTGACATAGGGTTTCACTGTCCCGGGAAAGTCTCTGCTAACACCCTGCAGAGCGCAGTGCCCAATATACAGAAACGTCTTGCGGTATCTCCTACAGGGAAAGTGCCAGGAGGAATTGTGGAGCTTGGTCTCAGTGTCTCTGAGAATTGCTCTGATTATCCCTGTGACCTCTTTGCTAAGACTCTCCAGAGAGACGTCCTCAAAACCAACACACATCTTGACATATCTCCCTCATTGATCTCAGTGTCTCCAGGAACGGCATTCAAGGAGCCAGGACCTTTTCTCCCTACACTGTCCATTGAGTTGTCCTCAAAACCAATATACATCCTGCTATATCTCACACATGGAAAGTGCCAGGAGGGAGAAGTGGGGATTATGTTTAGACTTTCTCGGAACTGCTTCAAATCAACTAGATATCTTTGTGCTGTAAATCTCCCAACAGCCAAACGCAAGAGCAGCAAACATCTCGCTGTATGTCCCACATCCAAAGTGCCAAGAGAGTAATGTAGAGCTTGCTCTCCCTGTCTTTGAGTACAGTTTTCACTGTCCCGGTTACCTCTTTGCTAACATTCTCTTCAGAGCTGCAGTGAAACCAGGAACCACGTGGAGAAGGCACCCACACTGAAAATGACTGGAAGGAACATTGGGGCTTCTTCTCAGTGTCTCTGACATAGGGTTTCACTGTCCCGGGAAAGTCTCTGCTAACACCCTGCAGAGCGCTGTGCCCAATATACAGAAACGTCTTGCGGTATCTCCTACAGGGAAAGTGCCAGGAGGAATTGTGGAGCTTGGTCTCAGTGTCTCTGAGAATTGCTCTGATTATCTCTGTGACCTCTTTGCTAAGACTCTCCAGAGAGCCGTCCTCAAAACCAACACACATCTTGACATATCTCCCTCATTGATCTCAGTGTCTCCAGGAACGGCATTCATTGAGCCACGAACTTTTCTGCCCACACTCTCCGGGGACAGTTCCTTAAAACCAATATACATCCTGCTATATCTCCCACATGGAAAATGCCAGGAGGGAGAAGTGGGGATTATGTTTAGACTTTCTCGGAACTGCTTCAAATCAACTAGATATCTTTGTGCTGTAAATCTCCCAACAGCCAAACGCAAAAGCAGCAAACATCTCGCTGTATGTCCCACATCCAAAGTGCCAAGAGAGAGCTTGCTCTCCCTGTCTTTGAGTACTGTTTTCACTGTCCCGGTTACCTCTTTGCTAACATTCTCTTCAGAGCTGCAGTGAAACCAGGAACCATGTGGAGAAGGCACCCACACTGAAAATGACTGGAAGGAACATTGGGGCTTCTTCTCAGTGTCTCTGACATAGGGTTTTACTGTCCCGGGAAAGTCTCTGCTAACACCCTGCAGACCGCAGTGCCCAATATACAGAAACGTCTTGCGGTATCTCCTACAGGGAAAGTGCCAGGAGGAATTGTGGAGCTTGGTCTCAGTGTCTCTGAGAATTGCTCTGATTATCCCTGTGACCTCTTTGCTAAGACTCTCCAGAGAGCCGTCCTCAAAACCAACACACATCTTGACATATCTCCCACATTGATCTCAGTGTCTCCAGGAACGGCATTCAAGGAGCCAGGACCTTTTCTCCCTACACTGTCCATTGAGTTGTCCTCAAAACCAATATACATCCTGCTATATCTCCCACATGGAAAATGCCAGGAGGGAGAAGTGGGGATTATGTTTAGACTTTCTCGGAACTGCTTCAAATCAACTAGATATCTTTGTGCTGTAAATCTCCCAACAGCCAAACGCAAAAGCAGCAAACATCTCGCTGTATGTCCCACATCCAAAGTGCAGGGAGAGTAATGTAGAGCTTGCTCTCCCTGTCTTTGAGTACTGTTTTCACTGTCCCGGTTACCTCTTTGCTAACATTCTCTTCAGAGCTGCAGTGAAAGCAGGAACCATGTGGAGAAGGCACCCACACTGAAAATGACTGGAAGGAACGTTGGGGCTTCTTCTCAGTGTCTCTGACATAGGGTTTCACTGTCCCGGGAAAGTCTCTGCTAACACCCTGCAGAGCGCTGTGCCCAATATACAGAAACGTCTTGCGGTATCTCCTACAGGGAAAGTGCCAGGAGGAATTGTGGAGCTTGGTCTCAGTGTCTCTGAGAATTGCTCTGATTATCCGTGTGACCTCTTTGCTAAGACTCTCCAGAGAGCCGTCCTCAAAACCAACACACATCTTGACATATCTCCCTCATTGATCTCAGTGTCTCCAGGAACGGCATTCAAGGAGCCAGGAACTTTTCTGCCCACACTCTCCGGGGACAGTTCCTTAAAACCAATATACATCCTGCTATATCTCCCACATGGAAAGTGCCAGGAGGGAGAAGTGGGGATTATGTTTAGACTTTCTCGGAACTGCTTCAAATCAACTAGATATCTTTGTGCTGTAAATCTCCCAACAGCCAAACGCAAAAGCAGCAAACATCTCGCTGTATGTCCCACATCCAAAGTGCCAAGAGAGAGCTTGCTCTCCCTGTCTTTGAGTACTGTTTTCAGTGTCCCGGTTACCTCTTTGCTAACATTCTCTTCAGAGCTGCAGTGAAACCAGGAACCACGTGGAGAAGGCACCCACACTGAAAATGACTGGAAGGAACATTGGGGCTTCTTCTCAGTGTCTCTGACATAGGGTTTCACTGTCCCGGGAAAGTCTCTGCTAACACCCTGCAGAGCGCAGTGCCCAATATACAGAAACGTCTTGCGGTATCTCCTACAGGGAAAGTGCCAGGAGGAATTGTCGAGCTTGGTCTCAGTGTCTCTGAGAATTGCTCTGATTATCCGTGTGACCTCTTTGCTAAGACTCTCCAGAGAGCCGTCCTCAAAACCAACACACATCTTGACATATCTCCCACATTGATCGCAGTGTCTCCAGAAACGGCATTCAAGGAGCCAGGACCTTTTCTCCCTACACTGTCCATTGAGTTGTCCTCAAAACCAATATACATCCTGCTATATCTCCCACATGGAAAGTGCCAGGAGGGAGAAGTGGGGATTATGTTTAGACTTTCTCGGAACTGCTTCAAATCAACTAGATATCTTTGTGCTGTAAATCTCCCAACAGCCAAACGCAAAAGCAGCAAACCTCTCGCTGTATGTCCCACATCCAAAGTGCCAAGAGAGAGCTTGCTCTCCCTGTCTTTGAGTACTGTTTTCACTGTCCCGGTTACCTCTTTGCTAACATTCTCTTCAGAGCTGCAGTGAAACCAGGAACCACGTGGAGAAGGCACCCACACTGAAAATGCCTGGAAGGAACGTTGGGGCTTCTTCTCAGTGTCTCTGACATAGGGTTTCACTGTCCCGGGAAAGTCTCTGCTAACACCCTGCAGAGCGCTGTGCCCAATATACAGAAACGTCTTGCGGTATCTCCTACAGGGAAAGTGCCAGGAGGAATTGTGGAGCTTGGTCTCAGTGTCTCTGAGAATTGCTCTGATTATCCATGTGACCTCTTTGCTAAGACTCTCCAGAGAGCCGTCCTCAAAACAAACACACATCTTGACATATCTCCCTCATTGATCTTAGTGTCTCCAGGAACGGCATTCAAGGAGCCAGGAACTTTTCTGCCCACACTCTCCGGGGACAGTTCCTTAAAACCAATATACATCCTGCTATATCTCCCACATGGAAAGTGCCAGGAGGGAAAAGTGAGGATTATGTTTAGACTTTCTCGGAACTGCTTCAAATCAACTAGATATCTTTGTGCTGTAAATCTCCCAACAGCCAAACGCAAAAGCAGCAAACATCTCGCTGTATGTCCCACATCTAAAGTGCCAAGAGAGTAATGTAGAGCTTGCTCTCCCTGTCTTTGAGTACTGTTTTCACTGTCCCGGTTACCTCTTTGCTAACATTCTCTTCAGAGCTGCAGTGAAACCAGGAACCACGTGGAGAAGGCACCCACACTGAAAATGCCTGGAAGGAACATTGGGGCTTCTTCTCAGTGTCTCTGACATAGGGTTTCACTGTCCCGGGAAAGTCTCTGCTAACACCCTGCAGAGCGCTGTGCCCAATATACAGAAACGTCTTGCGGTATCTCCTACAGGGAAAGTGCCAGGAGGGAATTGTCGATCTTGGTCTCAGTGTCTCTGAGAATTGCTCTGATTATCCGTGTGACCTCTTTGCTAAGACTCTCCAGAGAGCCGTCCTCAAAACCAACACACATCTTGACATATCTCCCACATTGATCGCAGTGTCTCCAGGAACGGCATTCAAGGAGCCAGGAACTTTTCTGCCCACACTCTCCGGGGACAGTTCCTTAAAACCAATATACATCCTGCTATATCTCCCACATGGAAAATGCCAGGAGGGAGAAGTGAGGATTATGTTTAGACTTTCTCAGAACTGCTTCAATTCAACTAGATATCTTTGTGCTGTAAATCTCCCAACAGCCAAACGCAAAAGCAGCAAACCTCTCGCTGTATATCCCACATCCAAAGTGCCAAGAGAGAGCTTGCTCTCCCTGTCTTTGAGTACTGTTTTCAGTGTCCCGGTTACCTCTTTGCTAACATTCTCTTCAGAGCTGCAGTGAAACCAGGAACCACGTGGAGAAGGCACCCACACTGAAAATGACTGGAAGGAACATTGGGGCTTCTTCTCAGTGTCTCTGACATAGGGTTTCACTGTCCCGGGAAAGTCTCTGCTAACACCCTGCAGAGCGCAGTGCCCAATATACAGAAACGTCTTGCGGTATCTCCTACAGGGAAAGTGCCAGGAGGAATTGTCGAGCTTGGTCTCAGTGTCTCTGAGAATTGCTCTGATTATCCGTGTGACCTCTTTGCTAAGACTCTCCAGAGAGCCGTCCTCAAAACCAACACACATCTTGACATATCTCCCACATTGATCGCAGTGTCTCCAGGAACGGCATTCAATGAGCCAGGACCTTTTCTACCTACTCTGTCCATTGAGTTGTCCTCAAAACCGATATACATCCTGCTATATCTCCCACATGGAAAGTACCAGGAGGGAGAAGTGGGGATTATGTTTAGACTTTCTCGGAACTGCTTCAAATCAACTAGATATCTTTGTGCTGTAAATCTCCCAACAGCCAAACGCAAGAGCAGCAAACATCTCGCTGTATGTCCCACATCCAAAGTGCCAAGAGAGTAATGTAGAGCTTGCTCTCCCTGTCTTTGAGTACTGTTTTCAGTGTCCCGGTTACCTCTTTGCTAACATTCTCTTCAGAGCTGCAGTGAAACCAGGAACCATGTGGAGAAGGCACCCACACTGAAAATGCCTGGAAGGAACGTTGGGGCTTCTTCTCAGTGTCTCTGACATAGGGTTTCACTGTCCCGGGAAAGTCTCTGCTAACACCCTGCAGAGCGCTGTGCCCAATATACAGAAACGTCTTGCGGTATCTCCTACAGGGAAAGTGCCAGGAGGAATTGTGGAGCTTGGTCTCAGTGTCTCTGAGAATTGCTCTGATTATCTCTGTGACCTCTTTGCTAAGACTCTCCAGAGAGCCGTCCTCAAAACCAACACACATCTTGACATATCTCCCTCATTGATCTCAGTGTCTCCAGGAACGGCATTCAAGGAGCCAGGAACTTTTCTGCCCACACTCTCCGGGGACAGTTCCTTAAAACCAATATACATCCTGCTATATCTCCCACATGGAAAATGCCAGGAGGGAGAAGTGGGGATTATGTTTAGACTTTCTCGGAACTGCTTCAAATCAACTAGATATCTTTGTGCTGTAAATCTCCCAACAGCCAAACGCAAGAGCAGCAAACATCTCGCTGTATGTCCCACATCCAAAGTGCCAAGAGAGTAATGTAGAGCTTGCTCTCCCTGTCTTTGAGTACAGTTTTCACTGTCCCGATTACCTCTTTGCTAACATTCTCTTCAGAGCTGCAGTGAAACCAGGAACCACGTGGAGAAGGCACCCACACTGAAAATGACTGGAAGGAACATTGGGGCTTCTTCTCAGTGTCTCTGACATAGGGTTTCACTGTCCCGGGAAAGTCTCTGCTAACACCCTGCAGAGCGCTGTGCCCAATATACAGAAACGTCTTGCGGTATCTCCTACAGGGAAAGTGCCAGGAGGAATTGTGGAGCTTGGTCTCAGTGTCTCTGAGAATTGCTCTGATTATCTCTGTGACCTCTTTGCTAAGACTCTCCAGAGAGCCGTCCTCAAAACCAACACACATCTTGACATATCTCCCTCATTGATCTCAGTGTCTCCAGGAACGGCATTCATTGAGCCAGGAACTTTTCTGCCCACACTCTCCGGGGACAGTTCCTTAAAACCAATATACATCCTGCTATATCTCCCACATGGAAAATGCCAGGAGGGAGAAGTGGGGATTATGTTTAGACTTTCTCGGAACTGCTTCAAATCAACTAGATATCTTTGTGCTGTAAATCTCCCAACAGCCAAACGCAAAAGCAGCAAACATCTCGCTGTATGTCCCACATCCAAAGTGCCAAGAGAGAGCTTGCTCTCCCTGTCTTTGAGTACTGTTTTCACTGTCCCGGTTACCTCTTTGCTAACATTCTCTTCAGAGCTGCAGTGAAACCAGGAACCATGTGGAGAAGGCACCCACACTGAAAATGACTGGAAGGAACATTGGGGCTTCTTCTCAGTGTCTCTGACATAGGGTTTCACTGTCCCGGGAAAGTCTCTGCTAACACCCTGCAGACCGCAGTGCCCAATATACAGAAACGTCTTGCGGTATCTCCTACAGGGAAAGTGCCAGGAGGAATTGTGGAGCTTGGTCTCAGTGTCTCTGAGAATTGCTCTGATTATCCGTGTGACCTCTTTGCTAAGACTCTCCAGAGAGCCGTCCTCAAAACCAACACACATCTTGACATATCTCCCACATTGATCTCAGTGTCTCCAGGAACGGCATTCAAGGAGCCAGGACCTTTTCTCCCTACACTGTCCATTGAGTTGTCCTCAAAACCAATATACATCCTGCTATATCTCACACATGGAAAGTGCCAGGAGGGAGAAGTGGGGATTATGTTTAGACTTTCTCGGAACTGCTTCAAATCAACTAGATATCTTTGTGCTGTAAATCTCCCAACAGCCAAACGCAAAAGCAGCAAACATCTCGCTGTATGTCCCACATCCAAAGTGCAGGGAGAGTAATGTAGAGCTTGCTCTCCCTGTCTTTGAGTACTGTTTTCACTGTCCCGGTTACCTCTTTGCTAACATTCTCTTCAGAGCTGCAGTGAAAGCAGGAACCATGTGGAGAAGGCACCCACACTGAAAATGACTGGAAGGAACGTTGGGGCTTCTTCTCAGTGTCTCTGACATAGGGTTTCACTGTCCCGGGAAAGTCTCTGCTAACACCCTGCAGAGCGCTGTGCCCAATATACAGAAACGTCTTGCGGTATCTCCTACAGGGAAAGTGCCAGGAGGAATTGTGGAGCTTGGTCTCAGTGTCTCTGAGAATTGCTCTGATTATCCGTGTGACCTCTTTGCTAAGACTCTCCAGAGAGCCGTCCTCAAAACCAACACACATCTTGACATATCTCCCTCATTGATCTCAGTGTCTCCAGGAACGGCATTCAAGGAGCCAGGAACTTTTCTGCCCACACTCTCCGGGGACAGTTCCTTAAAACCAATATACATCCTGCTATATCTCCCACATGTAAAGTGCCAGGAGGGAGAAGTGGGGATTATGTTTAGACTTTCTCGGAACTGCTTCAAATCAACTAGATATCTTTGTGCTGTAAATCTCCCAACAGCCAAACGCAAAAGCAGCAAACATCTCGCTGTATGTCCCACATCCAAAGTGCCAAGAGAGAGCTTGCTCTCCCTGTCTTTGAGTACTGTTTTCAGTGTCCCGGTTACCTCTTTGCTAACATTCTCTTCAGAGCTGCAGTGAAAGCAGGAACCACGTGGAGAAGGCACCCACACTGAAAATGACTGGAAGGAACATTGGGGCTTCTTCTCAGTGTCTCTGACATAGGGTTTCACTGTCCCGGGAAAGTCTCTGCTAACACCCTGCAGACCGCAGTGCCCAATATACAGAAACGTCTTGCGGTATCTCCTACAGGGAAAGTGCCAGGAGGAATTGTCGAGCTTGGTCTCAGTGTCTCTGAGAATTGCTCTGATTATCCGTGTGACCTCTTTGCTAAGACTCTCCAGAGAGCCGTCCTGAAAACCAACACACATCTTGACATATCTCCCTCATTGATCTTAGTGTCTCCAGGAACGGCATTCAAGGAGCCAGGAACTTTTCTGCCCACACTCTCCGGGGACAGTTCCTTAAAACCAATATACATCCTGCTATATCTCCCACATGGAAAATGCCAGGAGGGAGAAGTGGGGATTATGCTTAGACTTTCTCGGAACTGCTTCAAATCAACTAGATATCTTTGTGCTGTAAATCTCCCAACAGCCAAACGCAAAAGCAGCAAACATCTCGCTGTATGTCCCACATCCAAAGTGCCAAGAGAGAGCTTGCTCTCCCTGTCTTTGAGTACTGTTTTCAGTGTCCCGGTTACCTCTTTGCTAACATTCTCTTCAGAGCTGCAGTGAAAGCAGGAACCATGTGGAGAAGGCACCCACACTGAAAATGACTGGAAGGAACGTTGGGGCTTCTTCTCAGTGTCTCTGACATAGGGTTTCACTGTCCCGGGAAAGTCTCTGCTAACACCCTGCAGAGCGCTGTGCCCAATATACAGAAACGTCTTGCAGTATCTCCTACAGGGAAAGTGCCAGGAGGAATTGTGGAGCTTGGTCTCAGTGTCTCTGAGAATTGCTCTGATTATCCGTGTGACCTCTTTGCTAAGACTCTCCAGAGAGCCGTCCTCAAAACCAACACACATCTTGACATATCTCCCACATTGATCTCAGTGTCTCCAGGAACGGCATTCAAGGAGCCAGGACCTTTTCTCCCTACACTGTCCATTGAGTTGTTCTCAAAACCAATATACATCCTGCTATATCTCCCACATGGAAAGTGCCAGGAGGGAGAAGTGGGGATTATGTTTAGACTTTCTCGGAACTGCTTCAAATCAACTAGATATCTTTGTGCTGTAAATCTCCCAACAGCCAAATGTAAAAGCAGCAAACATCTCGCTGTATGTCCCACATCCAAAGTGCCAAGAGAGAGCTTGCTCTCCCTGTCTTTGAGTACTGTTTTCACTGTCCCGGTTACCTCTTTGCTAACATTCTCTTCAGAGCTGCAGTGAAACCAGGAACCACGTGGAGAAGGCACCCACACTGAAAATGACTGGAAGGAACGTTGGGGCTTCTTCTCAGTGTCTCTGACATAGGGTTTCACTGTCCCGGGAAAGTCTCTGCTAACACCCTGCAGAGCGCTGTGCCCAATATACAGAAAGGTCTTGCGGTATCTCCTACAGGGAAAGTGCCAGGAGGGAATTGTCGATCTTGTTCTCAGTGTCTCTGAGAATTGCTCTGATTATCCGTGTGACCTCTTTGCTAAGACTCTCTCTCCAGAGAGCCGTCCTCAAAACCAACACACATCTTGACATATCTCCCACATTGATCGCAGTGTCTCCAGGAACGGCATTCAAGGAGCCAGGAACTTTTCTGCCCACACTCTCCGGGGACAGTTCCTTAAAACCAATATACATCCTGCTATATCTCCCACATGGAAAATGCCAGGAGGGAGAAGTGGGGATTATGTTTAGACTTTCTCGGAACTGCTTCAAATCAACTAGATATCTTTGTGCTGTAAATCTCCCAACAGCCAAACGCAAAAGCAGCAAACCTCTCGCTGTATGTCCCACATCCAAAGTGCCAAGAGAGAGCTTGCTCTCCCTGTCTTTGAGTACTGTTTTCAGTGTCCCGGTTACCTCTTTGCTAACATTCTCTTCAGAGCTGCAGTGAAAGCAGGAACCATGTGGAGAAGGCACCCACACTGAAAATGACTGGAAGGAACATTGGGGCTTCTTCTCAGTGTCTCTGACATAGGGTTTCACTGTCCCGGGAAAGTCTCTGCTAACACCCTGCAGAGCGCTGTGCCCAATATACAGAAACGTCTTGCGGTATCTCCTACAGGGAAAGTGCCAGGAGGGAATTGTCGAGCTTGGTCTCAGTGTCTCTGAGAATTGCTCTGATTATCTCTGTGACCTCTTTGCTAAGACTCTCCAGAGAGCCGTCCTCAAAACCAACACACATCTTGACATATCTCCCTCATTGATCTTAGTGTCTCCAGGAACGTCATTCAAGGAGCCAGGAACTTTTCTGCCCACACTCTCCGGGGACAGTTCCTTAAAACCAATATACATCCTGCTATATCTCCCACATGGAAAGTGCCAGAAGGGAAAAGTGGGGATTATGCTTAGACTTTCTCGGAACTGCTTCAAATCAACTAGATATCTTTGTGCTGTAAATCTCCCAACAGCCAAACGCAAAAGCAGCAAACATCTCGCTGTATGTCCCACATCCAAAGTGCCAAGAGAGTAATGTAGAGCTTGCTCTCCCTGTCTTTGAGTACTGTTTTCACTGTCCCGGTTACCTCTTTGCTAACATTCTCTTCAGAGCTGCAGTGAAACCAGGAACCATGTGGAGAAGGCACCCACACTGAAAATGACTGGAAGGAACGTTGGGGCTTCTTCTCAGTGTCTCTGACATAGGGTTTCACTGTCCCGGGAAAGTCTCTGCTAACACCCTGCAGAGCGCAGTGCCCAATATACAGAAACGTCTTGCGGTATCTCCTACAGGGAAAGTGCCAGGAGGGAATTGTCGAGCTTGGTCTCAGTGTCTCTGAGAATTGCTCTGATTATCCGTGTGACCTCTTTGCTAAGACTCTCCAGAGAGCCGTCCTCAAAACCAACACACATGTTGACATATCTCCCACATTGATCGCAGTGTCTCCAGAAACGGCATTCAAGGAGCCAGGAACTTTTCTGCCCACACTCTCCGGGGACAGTTCCTTAAAACCAATATACATCCTGCTATATCTCCCACATGGAAAATGCCAGGAGGGAGAAGTGGGGATTATGTTTAGACTTTCTCGGAACTGCTTCAAATCAACTAGATATCTTTGTGCTGTAAATCTCCCAACAGCCAAACGCAAAAGCAGCAAACATCTCGCTGTATGTCCCACATCCAAAGTGCAGGGAGAGTAATGTAGAGCTTGCTCTCCCTGTCTTTGAGTACTGTTTTCAGTGTCCCGGTTACCTCTTTGCTAACATTCTCTTCAGAGCTGCAGTGAAAGCAGGAACCATGTGGAGAAGGCACCCACACTGAAAATGACTGGAAGGAACATTGGGGCTTCTTCTCAGTGTCTCTGACATAGGGTTTCACTGTCCCGGGAAAGTCTCTGCTAACACCCTGCAGAGCGCTGTGCCCAATATACAGAAACGTCTTGCGGTATCTCCTAAAGGGAAAGTGCCAGGAGGAATTGTCGAGCTTGGTCTCAGTGTCTCTGAGAATTGCTCTGATTATCCCTGTGACCTCTTTGCTAAGACTCTCCAGAGAGCCGTCCTCAAAACCAACACACATCTTGACATATCTGCCTCATTGATCTTAGTGTCTCCAGGAACGGCATTCAAGGAGCCAGGAACTTTTCTGCCCACACTCTCCGGGGACAGTTCCTTAAAACCAATATACATCCTGCTATATCTCCCACATGGAAAGTGCCAGGAGGGAGAAGTGGGGATTATGTTTAGACTTTCTCGGAACTGCTTCAAATCAACTAGATATCTTTGTGCTGTAAATCTCCCAACAGCCAAACGCAAAAGCAGCAAACATCTCGCTGTATGTCCCACATCGAAAGTGCAGGGAGAGTAATGTAGAGCTTGCTCTCCCTGTCTTTGAGTACTGTTTTCACTGTCCCGGTTACCTCTTTGCTAACATTCTCTTCAGAGCTGCAGTGAAAGCAGGAACCATGTGGAGAAGGCACCCACACTGAAAATGACTGGAAGGAACATTGGGGCTTCTTCTCAGTGTCTCTGACATAGGGTTTCACTGTCCCGGGAAAGTCTCTGCTAACACCCTGCAGAGCGCTGTGCCCAATTACAGAAACGTCTTGCGGTATCTCCTACAGGGAAAGTGCCAGGAGGGAATTGTCGATCTTGTTCTCAGTGTCTCTGAGAATTGCTCTGATTATCCGTGTGACCTCTTTGCTAAGACTCTCTCTCCAGAGAGCCGTCCTCAAAACCAACACACATCTTGACATATCTCCCACATTGATCGCAGTGTCTCCAGAAACGGCATTCAATGAGCCAGGACCTTTTCTCCCTACACTGTCCATTGAGTTGTTCTCAAAACCAATATACATCCTGCTATATCTCCCACATGGAAAATGCCAGGAGGGAGAAGTGGGGATTATGTTTAGACTTTCTCGGAACTGCTTCAAATCAACTAGATATCTTTGTGCTGTAAATCTCCCAACAGCCAAACGCAAAAGCAGCAAACATCTCGCTGTATGTCCCACATCCAAAGTGCCAAGAGAGAGCTTGCGCTCCCTGTCTTTGAGTACTGTTTTCAGTGTCCCGGTTACCTCTTTGCTAACATTCTCTTCAGAGCTGCAGTGAAACCAGGAACCATGTGGAGAAGGCACCCACACTGAAAATGACTGGAAGGAACATTGGGGCTTCTTCTCAGTGTCTCTGACATAGGGTTTCACTGTCCCGGGAAAGTCTCTGCTAACACCCTGCAGAGCGCTGTGCCCAATATACAGAAACGTCTTGCGGTATCTCCTACAGGGAAAGTGCCAGGAGGGAATTGTCGATCTTGTTCTCAGTGTCTCTGAGAATTGCTCTGATTATCCCTGTGACCTCTTTGCTAAGACTCTCCAGAGAGCCGTCCTCAAAACCAACACACATCTTGACATATCTGCCTCATTGATCTTAGTGTCTCCAGGAACGGCATTCAAGGAGCCAGGAACTTTTCTGCCCACACTCTCCGGGGACAGTTCCTTAAAACCAATATACATCCTGCTATATCTCCCACATGGAAAATGCCAGGAGGGAGAAGTGGGGATTATGTTTAGACTTTCTCAGAACTGCTTCAAATCAACTAGATATCTTTGTGCTGTAAATCTCCCAACAGCCAAACGCAAAAGCAGCAAACATCTCGCTGTATGTCCCACATCCAAAGTGCAGGGAGAGTAATGTAGAGCTTGCTCTCCCTGTCTTTGAGTACTGTTTTCAGTGTCCCGGTTACCTCTTTGCTAACATTCTCTTCAGAGCTGCAGTGAAACCAGGAACCATGTGGAGAAGGCACCCACACTGAAAATGACTGGAAGGAACATTGGGGCTTCTTCTCAGTGTCTCTGACATAGGGTTTCACTGTCCCGGGAAAGTCTCTGCTAACACCCTGCAGAGCGCTGTGCCCAATATACAGAAACGTCTTGCGGTATCTCCTAAAGGGAAAGTGCCAGGAGGAATTGTCGAGCTTGGTCTCAGTGTCTCTGAGAATTGCTCTGATTATCCCTGTGACCTCTTTGCTAAGACTCTCCAGAGAGCCGTCCTCAAAACCAACACACATCTTGACATATCTGCCTCATTGATCTTAGTGTCTCCAGGAACGGCATTCAAGGAGCCAGGAACTTTTCTGCCCACACTCTCCGGGGACAGTTCCTTAAAACCAATATACATCCTGCTATATCTCCCACATGGAAAGTGCCAGGAGGGAGAAGTGGGGATTATGTTTAGACTTTCTCGGAACTGCTTCAAATCAACTAGATATCTTTGTGCTGTAAATCTCCCAACAGCCAAACGCAAAAGCAGCAAACATCTCGCTGTATGTCCCACATCGAAAGTGCAGGGAGAGTAATGTAGAGCTTGCTCTCCCTGTCTTTGAGTACTGTTTTCACTGTCCCGGTTACCTCTTTGCTAACATTCTCTTCAGAGCTGCAGTGAAAGCAGGAACCATGTGGAGAAGGCACCCACACTGAAAATGACTGGAAGGAACATTGGGGCTTCTTCTCAGTGTCTCTGACATAGGGTTTCACTGTCCCGGGAAAGTCTCTGCTAACACCCTGCAGAGCGCTGTGCCCAATATACAGAAACGTCTTGCGGTATCTCCTACAGGGAAAGTGCCAGGAGGGAATTGTCGATCTTGTTCTCAGTGTCTCTGAGAATTGCTCTGATTATCCGTGTGACCTCTTTGCTAAGACTCTCTCTCCAGAGAGCCGTCCTCAAAACCAACACACATCTTGACATATCTCCCACATTGATCGCAGTGTCTCCAGAAACGGCATTCAATGAGCCAGGACCTTTTCTCCCTACACTGTCCATTGAGTTGTTCTCAAAACCAATATACATCCTGCTATATCTCCCACATGGAAAATGCCAGGAGGGAGAAGTGGGGATTATGTTTAGACTTTCTCGGAACTGCTTCAAATCAACTAGATATCTTTGTGCTGTAAATCTCCCAACAGCCAAACGCAAAAGCAGCAAACATCTCGCTGTATGTCCCACATCCAAAGTGCCAAGAGAGAGCTTGCGCTCCCTGTCTTTGAGTACTGTTTTCAGTGTCCCGGTTACCTCTTTGCTAACATTCTCTTCAGAGCTGCAGTGAAACCAGGAACCATGTGGAGAAGGCACCCACACTGAAAATGACTGGAAGGAACATTGGGGCTTCTTCTCAGTGTCTCTGACATAGGGTTTCACTGTCCCGGGAAAGTCTCTGCTAACACCCTGCAGAGCGCTGTGCCCAATATACAGAAACGTCCTGCGGTATCTCCTACAGGGAAAGTGCCAGGAGGAATTGTCGAGCTTGGTCTCAGTGTCTCTGAGAATTGCTCTGATTATCTGTGTGACCTCTTTGCTAAGACTCTCCAGAGAGCCGTCCTCAAAACCAACACACATGTTGACATATCTCCCTCATTGATCGCAGTGTCTCCAGAAACGGCATTCAAGGAGCCAGGAACTTTTCTGCCCACACTCTCTGGGGACAGTTCATAAAAACCAATATACATCCTGCTATATCTCCCACATGGAAAATGCCAGGAGGGAGAAGTGGGGATTATGTTTAGACTTTCTCAGAACTGCTTCAAATCAACTAGATATCTTTGTGCTGTAAATCTCCCAACAGCCAAACGCAAAAGCAGCAAACATCTCGCTGTATGTCCCACATCGAAAGTGCCAAGAGAGAGCTTGCTCTCCCTGTCTTTGAGTACTGTTTTCACTGTCCCGGTTACCTCTTTGCTAACATTCTCTTCAGAGCTGCAGTGAAAGCAGGAACCATGTGGAGAAGGCACCCACACTGAAAATGACTGGAAGGAACATTGGGGCTTCTTCTCAGTGTCTCTGACATAGGGTTTCACTGTCCCGGGAAAGTCTCTGCTAACACCCTGCAGAGCGCTGTGCCCAATATACAGAAACGTCTTGCGGTATCTCCTACAGGGAAAGTGCCAGGAGGGAATTGTCGAGCTTGGTCTCAGTGTCTCTGAGAATTGCTCTGATTATCTCTGTGACCTCTTTGCTAAGACTCTCCAGAGAGCCGTCCTCAAAACCAACACACATCTTGACATATCTCCCTCATTGATCTTAGTGTCTCCAGGAACGTCATTCAAGGAGCCAGGAACTTTTCTGCCCACACTCTCCGGGGACAGTTCCTTAAAACCAATATACATCCTGCTATATCTCCCACATGGAAAGTGCCAGGAGGGAAAAGTGGGGATTATGCTTAGACTTTCTCGGAACTGCTTCAAATCAACTAGATATCTTTGTGCTGTAAATCTCCCAACAGCCAAACGCAAAAGCAGCAAACATCTCGCTGTATGTCCCACATCCAAAGTGCCAAGAGAGTAATGTAGAGCTTGCTCTCCCTGTCTTTGAGTACTGTTTTCACTGTCCCGGTTACCTCTTTGCTAACATTCTCTTCAGAGCTGCAGTGAAACCAGGAACCATGTGGAGAAGGCACCCACACTGAAAATGACTGGAAGGAACATTGGGGCTTCTTCTCAGTGTCTCTGACATAGGGTTTCACTGTCCCAGGAAAGTCTCTGCTAACACCCTGCAGAGCGCTGTGCCCAATATACAGAAACGTCTTGCGGTATCTCCTACAGGGAAAGTGCCAGGAGGAATTGTCGAGCTTGGTCTCAGTGTCTCTGAGAATTGCTCTGATTATCCCTGTGACCTCTTTGCTAAGACTCTCCAGAGAGCCGTCCTCAAAACCAACACACATCTTGACATATCTGCCTCATTGATCTTAGTGTCTCCAGGAACGGCATTCAAGGAGCCAGGAACTTTTCTGCCCACACTCTCCGGGGACAGTTCCTTAAAACCAATATACATCCTGCTATATCTCCCACATGGAAAGTGCCAGGAGGGAGAAGTGGGGATTATGTTTAGACTTTCTCGGAACTGCTTCAAATCAACTAGATATCTTTGTGCTGTAAATCTCCCAACAGCCAAACGCAAAAGCAGCAAACATCTCGCTGTATGTCCCACATCCAAAGTGCCAAGAGAGAGCTTGCTCTCCCTGTCTTTGAGTACTGTTTTCAGTGTCCCGGTTACCTCTTTGCTAACATTCTCTTCAGAGCTGCAGTGAAAGCAGGAACCATGTGGAGAAGGCACCCACACTGAAAATGACTGGAAGGAACGTTGGGGCTTCTTCTCAGTGTCTCTGACATAGGGTTTCACTGTCCCGGGAAAGTCTCTGCTAACACCCTGCAGAGCGCAGTGCCCAATATACAGAAACGTCTTGCGGTATCTCCTACAGGGAAAGTGCCAGGAGGGAATTGTCGATCTTGTTCTCAGTGTCTCTGAGAATTGCTCTGATTATCCCTGTGACCTCTTTGCTAAGACTCTCTCTCCAGAGAGCCGTCCTCAAAACCAACACACATCTTGACATATCTCCCACATTGATCGCAGTGTCTCCAGAAACGGCATTCAAGGAGCCAGGAACTTTTCTGCCCACACTCTCCGGGGACAGTTCCTTAAAACCAATATACATCCTGCTATATCTCCCACATGGAAAATGCCAGGAGGGAGAAGTGGGGATTATGTTTAGACTTTCTCAGAACTGCTTCAAATCAACTAGATATCTTTGTGCTGTAAATCTCCCAACAGCCAAACGCAAAAGCAGCAAACATCTCGCTGTATGTCCCACATCCAAAGTGCAGGGAGAGTAATGTAGAGCTTGCTCTCCCTGTCTTTGAGTACTGTTTTCAGTGTCCCGGTTACCTCTTTGCTAACATTCTCTTCAGAGCTGCAGTGAAACCAGGAACCATGTGGAGAAGGCACCCACACTGAAAATGACTGGAAGGAACATTGGGGCTTCTTCTCAGTGTCTCTGACATAGGGTTTCACTGTCCCGGGAAAGTCTCTGCTAACACCCTGCAGAGCGCTGTGCCCAATATACAGAAACGTCTTGCGGTATCTCCTACAGGGAAAGTGCCAGGAGGAATTGTCGAGCTTGTTCTCAGTGTCTCTGAGAATTGCTCTGATTATCCCTGTGACCTCTTTGCTAAGACTCTCCAGAGAGCCGTCCTCAAAACCAACACACATCTTGACATATCTGCCTCATTGATCTTAGTGTCTCCAGGAACGGCATTCAAGGAGCCAGGAACTTTTCTGCCCACACTCTCCGGGGACAGTTCCTTAAAACCAATATACATCCTGCTATATCTCCCACATGGAAAGTGCCAGGAGGGAGAAGTGGGGATTATGTTTAGACTTTCTCGGAACTGCTTCAAATCAACTAGATATCTTTGTGCTGTAAATCTCTCAACAGCCAAATGTAAAAGCAGCAAACATCTCGCTGTATGTCCCACATCCAAAGTGCCAAGAGAGAGCTTGCTCTCCCTGTCTTTGAGTACTGTTTTCAGTGTCCCGGTTACCTCTTTGCTAACATTCTCTTCAGAGCTGCAGTGAAACCAGGAACCATGTGGAGAAGGCACCCACACTGAAAATGACTGGAAGGAACGTTGGGGCTTCTTCTCAGTGTCTCTGACATAGGGTTTCACTGTCCCGGGAAAGTCTCTGCTAACACCCTGCAGAGCGCAGTGCCCAATATACAGAAACGTCTTGCTGTATCTCCTACAGGGAAAGTGCCAGGAGGAATTGTCGAGCTTGGTCTCAGTGTCTCTGAGAATTGCTCTGATTATCTGTGTGACCTCTTTGCTAAGACTCTCCAGAGAGCCGTCCTCAAAACCAACACACATGTTGACATATCTCCCTCATTGATCGCAGTGTCTCCAGAAACGGCATTCAAGGAGCCAGGAACTTTTCTGCCCACACTCTCTGGGGACAGTTCCTTAAAACCAATATACATCCTGCTATATCTCCCACATGGAAAATGCCAGGAGGGAGAAGTGGGGATTATGTTTAGACTTTCTCAGAACTGCTTCAAATCAACTAGATATCTTTGTGCTGTAAATCTCCCAACAGCCAAACGCAAAAGCAGCAAACATCTCGCTGTATGTCCCACATCGAAAGTGCCAAGAGAGAGCTTGCTCTCCCTGTCTTTGAGTACTGTTTTCACTGTCCCGGTTACCTCTTTGCTAACATTCTCTTCAGAGCTGCAGTGAAAGCAGGAACCATGTGGAGAAGGCACCCACACTGAAAATGACTGGAAGGAACATTGGGGCTTCTTCTCAGTGTCTCTGACATAGGGTTTCACTGTCCCGGGAAAGTCTCTGCTAACACCCTGCAGAGCGCTGTGCCCAATATACAGAAACGTCTTGCGGTATCTCCTACAGGGAAAGTGCCAGGAGGGAATTGTCGAGCTTGGTCTCAGTGTCTCTGAGAATTGCTCTGATTATCTCTGTGACCTCTTTGCTAAGACTCTCCAGAGAGCCGTCCTCAAAACCAACACACATCTTGACATATCTCCCTCATTGATCTTAGTGTCTCCAGGAACGTCATTCAAGGAGCCAGGAACTTTTCTGCCCACACTCTCCGGGGACAGTTCCTTAAAACCAATATACATCCTGCTATATCTCCCACATGGAAAGTGCCAGGAGGGAAAAGTGGGGATTATGCTTAGACTTTCTCAGAACTGCTTCAAATCAACTAGATATCTTTGTGCTGTAAATCTCCCAACAGCCAAACGCAAAAGCAGCAAACATCTCGCTGTATGTCCCACATCCAAAGTGCCAAGAGAGTAATGTAGAGCTTGCTCTCCCTGTCTTTGAGTACTGTTTTCACTGTCCCGGTTACCTCTTTGCTAACATTCTCTTCAGAGCTGCAGTGAAACCAGGAACCATGTGGAGAAGGCACCCACACTGAAAATGACTGGAAGGAACGTTGGGGCTTCTTCTCAGTGTCTCTGACATAGGGTTTCACTGTCCCGGGAAAGTCTCTGCTAACACCCTGCAGAGCGCAGTGCCCAATATACAGAAACGTCTTGCGGTATCTCCTACAGGGAAAGTGCCAGGAGGGAATTGTCGAGCTTGGTCTCAGTGTCTCTGAGAAT